>NC_090398.1:10640610-11324841 GCF_036365525.1 Heterodontus francisci | reverse complement strand
TCCTCCATTTCCTCTCAAGTCCTTGACCGTGTTGTCGCCTCCCAAATCTCGACCTGTCAGCAGCCTTTGACACAGTTGACTACACCATCCTCCTCCTCTGTCGTCCAGCTGGGTGGCACTGCTCTCACCACTTTCCATTCTTATCTAATCGTAAACAGAGAATCACTTGCAATTCTTCTCCTGCTCCCGCACCTTTTATCTCTGGTGTCCCCTAGGGATCTATCCCTGGCTGCCTCCTACTTCTCATCTACATGCAGCACCTCGGCAACATCGTTCAAAATTACGGTGTTAGTTTTCACATGTAAACTGACAACAGTGAGCACTCCCTCACCACCATCTCTCTCAACTCCACTGTTGCTAAATTCAGACTGCTTATCTGACATCCAGTACTGGAGAGCTGAAATTTCCTCCAATTAAATATCGGGAAGACTGAAGCCATTGTTTTCAGTCCCCGCTCCAAATTCTGTTCTCTCGCTACTAACTCCATCCATCCCTCTCCTGCATCAGTCTGAGATTAAGCCAATCTGTCGCAACCTTGGGGTCACATTTGACCCCGAGACAAACTTCCAATCTTAAATTCGAGCCAGCACTAAGAACAGCTGCTTTCACCTCCATTATTTTTTTTCCCCCAAAATATACTTCATTCACAAAAATCTGTATTAAAAAAAATGACACTACAAAACAGTTCAAAACAGCTCCAAGTCGACAATACAAAGAGTGCAAAGGAGATCAGTTTCCTTCAAAACAGGAGTGTGTTGCCTCACAACCCTTCCATTTCATTTTACATGCCATGTACATTTTACAGCAAACAAATATTTTCTGGATACAGCCCGAGGGATTTTCCATGGATCCAGCCCCTCCGTTCACCTTGGTGGGGGAACCTTACACTGTGCTCTTTCCCCATTGAGCCTTTGCTGCGGCTGCCCCAAGCTTTAGTGCGTCCCTCAGCACGTAGTCCTGGACCTTGGAATGTACCAGTCTGCGACATTCGGTCGTGGAGAACTCTTTGCGCTGGAAGACCAGCAAGTTTTGGGCAGACTAAAGGGCGTCTTTCACCGAATTGATAGTCCTCCAGCAGCAGTTGATGTTTATCTCGGTGTGTGTTACAGAGCTGCTTGGGATGAACCTCGACAAAAACCATTGCATCTCTTTCCACACCTGCTTTGCAAAGACGTTCCAGAAGGAGGTGGGCAACAGTCTCTTTTCCCACCACAGCCACCTCAAGGGCATTGTGTGGAGGGGGTGAGACTCCGGGCGTACAGGAAGGATCTGACGGGGAGGGCTGTTCTCACCACCAGCCAAGCTACATCTTGATGCTTGTTTGAAAGTTCTGGTGATGAGGCATTCCGCCAAATGACTTTGGCAGTCTGCTCGGGGAACCATCCGACAGGATCCACCATCTCCTTTTCCCATAGGGCCTTGAGGACATTCCATGCAGATCACTGCCTGATGGATTGGTGGTCAAAGGAGTTTTTCCGTAGAAACTTTTCCATGAAGGATAGGTGGTACGGCACGGTCCAACTGGATGGAGCGTTGTGTGGCAATGTGACCAGGCCCATCCTTCGCAACACCGGGGACAGACAGAACTTCAGCAGGTAGTGACAATTGGTGTTTGCGTACTGGGGCTCTATGCACAGCTTGATGCAGCTGTACACAAAGGTGGTCATCAGGATGAGGGCGACATTGGGTACATTTTTTTCCCGCCTTTATCCAGAGATTTGAACCTTGTGTGCCTCCTGACCCGGTCCATTTTGGATCCCCAGACGAAGCGGAAAAAGGCTCGGGTGACCGCCACAGCGCAGGAGTGGGGTATGGGTCAGACCTGCGCCACGTACAGCAACAACGTGAGCGTCTCGCACCTGATGACCAGGTTCTTAGCCACAATGGAGAGAGATCGCTGCCCCCACATGCTCAGCTTATGGTGTACCCTGGCTACTCACTCCCTCCAGGTTTTGGTGCACGTTCCGAGCCATATCCCCAGCACCTTCAGCTAGTCTGACCTGACGGTGAAGGGGACAAAGGATCGGTCAGCCCAGTTCCCAGAGACCATGGCCTCGCTCTTGCCATGGTTAACTTTGGCTCCCGAGGCCAGTTCAAACTGGTCACAGATGCTCATCAGTCTGCGCACGGACAGCGGATCCGAGCAGAAGACAGCGACATCGTCCATGTACGAATGTCTCCGCTGCCTGGGATTGTCACCCCTCTTATGCTTGCATCCTTCCTAATAGACAAACAAGACCGGGGAGAGAGGACAGCCCTGTCTGACTCCAGATTGGATCAGGAAACTTTCAGATACCCACCCATTGATTGAGCTGTGCTACTGATATTTGTGTAGAGCAGTTTGATCCAATTGCAGATTCCCTCCCCAAACCCCATTTTGGAAAGCACATCCATCATGTAGGTGTGCGATATCCTGTCAAAAGCCTTCTCTTCGTCCAGGCTGATGAGGCAGGTGTCCACCCTCCTGTCCCGTACATAGGCGATCGTATCCCTGAGTAGTGCGAGACTTTCAGAGATCTTTCTGCCAGGTACAGTGCAGGTCTGGTCAGGGTGAATCGCCAACTCCAGAGCAGACTTGGCTCGACTGGTGATGACTTTGGACAGAATCTTGTAGTCAACATTAAGCAGTGAGATGGGTTGCCAATTTCTGATTTCTCCCCCCTCCCCCTTCCGCTTGTAGATGAGGGTGATGATGCCTTTCCTCATGGATTTTGACATGCTGCCGGCCAGGAGCATACTCTCGTATACTTCCAGCAGGTCCGGGCTGACCCAGTCCCGCAGGGCCGAATACAACTCAACTGGTAAGCCATCGCTTCCGGGAGTTTTACTCGTCTCGAAGGACTTGATGGCCTTTGTCAGCTCGTCCAGAGTTAGCGGCTTGTCCAGTCTCTCCCTCATGCTGTCATCTAAGACCTCTGTGATAGATGACAGAAAGGACTGGGAGGCTCTGCTGTCTGTGGGCTTCGCGTCATACAGCCCAACCTAAAAGGATTTGCTGATTCTTAGTACGTTGGACTGCGAAGACGTTACCAAGCAATCCTCTTCCTTCAAACTTCTGATCACAGAGCTCTCTGTGTGTGTACCTTTTGGAAGAAGTAAAGTGAGCACGTCTCATCCTGCTCAATGGAGCGGACTCTGGACCAGAAGATGATCTTGGAGGCCTCCGTGGCAAAGAGCGAGGCCTGCTGGCTCTTCACCTCATGGAGGTCCTCCTTCACCTCTACCCCCATCTACTGCAGCCAGAGCAGATTTTGCATACTTTTCTGGAGTCGGGACAATTCTCTCTGTCTCTCTCTCGCCCTCTGAACACCTTTGAAGATCAGGAACCTCTTGATGTTCTCCTTGATCGCCTCCCGCCGCTGAACTGGAGACTCCGAGGGGTTTCACGGTCCTCCAACCTTTGTAATCCCTTTTGAGTTCCTCAGCGTTCTCTGGGGTTAGCAGTGTAGCATTGAGCTTCCACATCCCCCTGCCAACCCACTGGTCATCCTGTAAGTGACAGTCGGCCAGTTAGAGGCAATGGTCGAAGAAAAACACTGGCTTGACGTCGGTGGATCTGACCGTGACAGCACGGGACGCAAACAGGAAGTCAATCCTGGAATGGGCAGACCCGACCGTCTGCAGGTTTGCTGAAGACATCGTGAAGTTTGGCATCTCTTACTGTTTCTATTAGGAATCTGGATATAACGTCCAGTTTGTTGTCGTCTCTGCTGGATCATCCAGCTGCATCGACGATGCAGTTGAAGTCACCGCCTAAAATGACCAGCCTGGACGTCGCCAGCAGCAGTGGGAACTGCTGGAAGACGGTCAGCCACTCGCTGCATTGAACCGGGGCGTACACGTTGATCAACCGGAGCGGAGCATTGTTGTACATTACATCTGCTACAAGGAGGCGACCGCCCACCACCTCCTTAACTTCGGAGATGAGGTTACCTCCCCGCAGCAGAATACCCAGGCTGGAGGAATGGGATTCATTACCCCCTGATTAGATCGATGGTCCGTGGGACCACCATCGCAACCACTGCCTGTAGGTGCTGAGGTGTGGTATTCCACACTCCTGCAGAAACAGTAGATCGGCTTTGACCTTGGCGATGTAATCCAAGGTTGAAACACATCGCATGTTAATTGAAGCAATCTTTATACCCATTTTTAAGTTAGTTGTTGCTTCCCACACCATTTGCCCTTGCTAGTCCCAGTTCTTCGGTATGTTCCTGCATACCCATAGTGTACGCAAGCCGTTTTACGTTCGTTGGGCTCAGAGACCCCTTCTGGTTTCTCATGCAGGGTTTGTTCCGCTGGAGTGACATCGGGGGGTTCTTGTAGGCAGCAAGGAGTGGGCTGCCCTCTGCTGTTGGTATCTTTCCCCTCGGTCCCCTCTCGTAAACATCACTGCTCCCGGCTTCCCGGAGCTGGAGTGGGCCTGACGCTTCTTTGTTCTCGGTGTCCCGAAGCTGGGATGCGCTGGGCACGTCACGAGGTTCGTCGCTTGGGTTTGGGGCGTGCTGGGCCCATCACAGCTTCCAGGGCTGGGGGGCTTTATCTTCCAGTTCCTTTGAGTTCTGCCACTTCTTTTGCAGGTGCCGTCGTTCCGGCATTTCCTCGCCAGTGAGGAGGAGCTGCCGTAGTCTGTCTCAGACGGTAGCCTCCTCTTGCCACTGGTTTGGGTGGTGGCCTGTTCTGATTTGGAGGTTTTTTCTTTGTGGTTTTCCTTTCTACCACTTGCCACTGACCTGTTTGTCCATCTGCCTCCTCCTCCTCCTCCATTGATTCTGTCTGTGGAGGAGGGGCTTCCGGGCACAGGGTAGGTGTCGGTCGCTGGTTTCAGCTGCCTCTCCTTTCTTCTCCTCCTCAAGTAGACTTTCCTCGCTGCGGAGAGGGTTGCCTGTCTCCTTCCCAGCACCAGACTCATTCGTCGTTCCTTCTCCTGGCCTTTCCTCGGACCTTGCCGCCTAAACATAACGGAGGCAGCGTTTGGGGCAGGTTATGTAGAGGTGGCCTGCCTCACCGCACAGGTTGCAGCACTTACTCTGCTTACAGTCCTTGGTCTGATGGCCTTCCTTCTTGCAGACGACTGTGCTGCAGTTAGCTGCCACGTGACCAGATTTGCCACAGGCGCGACAAACTCTGGGCTGCCCAGCGTAGACCAAGAAGCCTCGACTTCCTCTGATAGCGAAGCTGGAGGGAGGATGGATGATGGCTCCGTTGGAATCGACCTTCAAGGTCACCTTGACCTGCCGCTTGCTGGTCCAAATCCCAAAGGGGTCCTTGACATCAGTGCTCTGCCGGCCACCTCGACGTACCTGGCGAGAAAGGTGAGTACATCCACGACAGGAACATGAGGGTTGCAGAGGTGAATCGTCACCACCCGGTCACGTTGTGACGGCAGCGTGAAGAGTGGCTCCGCTGTGAGAATGGACAGCAGTGTCTGGTTTCCCTTCTCCTTGAACACCTTCAGGAACTTGATGCATCCCGCCACATTCTTGAACGTCGAAACATCCACTGCTGGGGAGGTACTGCAGGCAGAAGATGTCTGTAGCTTGGAATCCACAGCAATCGATGAGGATCTCTTGATGAAGAAGATACGGTCAACCGGTGCATCTCCTTCCTTGTCCTTCACCACCACCCGAGCGGTGTTATGCACTCCTTGGCCTGAAGCTCTAAAATTGGTTCCAGCCATTTTGCTCAAAGCATACCTGGAACAGGATCAAAGGCCACTGATCACCATTTCTCCCCTGCCAGGTAATTACCTCCGTAATATCGCCGACTTCACTCCTGTCTCAACTCATCTGCTGCTGGAACTCTGATTCTTGCCTTCGTTACCTCCAGACCTGACACATTCTGGTCTGGCTGGTCTACCACATTCTACTCTCCATAAACTCGGTCATCCGAAACTGTGCTACCCGTGTCTTGACTCGCACCAAGTCCCGTTTCCCGATCACCCCTGTGCTCACTGACCTCCACTGACTCCTGGTCATGCAAGGCTTTGTTTTAAAATTTGCATCCTTGTTTTCAAATCCCTCCACGGCCTCACCCCCCCCTCCCCCCCTCCTTACTGTGTAATCTTCTGCAGCCCCCATAACCCTCCATGATATCTGTGCTCCTCCCATTCTGGCCTCTTCTCCATCCCTGATTTTAATTGCTGCACCCTTATTGGCCTTGCCTTCAGCTGCCTGGGCCCCAAGCCCTGTAATTCCCTCCCTAAACCTCTCCGCCTCTCTGCCTTGCTTTCCTCCTTTAAGACGCTCCTTAAAGCCGACCTCTTCGACCAAGCTTTGGGTCATCTGATTTAATATCGCTTTGTGTGTCTTGGTTTCATACTTCGTTCAATAATGCCCCTGTGAAGAGACTTGGGACGTTTTATTCGGTTTAAGGCGCTATTTAAATACGTTGGGTTACAGGGCTTAGCAGGGCTTGAGACGTGGGCGAGGTTGCTACTCACAGAACCTCGGCTGCCTGCAGATTCGCTGTTGCACTTCCCGGCCTTACAAGAGCGAGGTTATTTGAATAATAACTCACTGGGTGTGCGGTGCTTTGGGATGTGCGAGGTAAAGGCCCGCTCCCCGACCCGAACCGACGACATCTGTCAGGGCTGGGCTGGGCCGCTCTTCTGGGTCCGGACTTTGGGCTTGGGCTGGGTCCGGGGCGGACACACACAGCAAGATAAGTGTTAAAAGTTAAAAACTTAACTGAGCAGCGAGTCCGGGACGTTAATCCGGGAAACTGAGTCTGTGCGGTGAGCGTCTGTATGACATCATCACGCTCTTGCTGCAGCTTCCTTGAGATTGGAATCAGAAGGTAAGTAAAGGGAACATTGCGGTGGTCGGGTCGGACTCGGGAGGTGGGGTAATGGAGGGACTCGGGCCAGGCTGGGTTTTTTTTGGTCACTTGAGCAGGCCTTTCGTGCAAGGCACTGTACAAAGGCAAGTCCTCTGACAGGCAGCAGAGGGTGGCTGTCGGCTCATCTGAGACCAAAGCTTCTGATCAAACCCAAGGCTCTACCTCCATCTTGTGGCTGGTTGCATTACACCCACTCACTGCCATAGCCTGCAATTACAATGAAATGGTCTGTTTCTGCACGAGGGGCCGAATGGCCGACTACTCCTATTTCATATGTTCCTAAACACCTCCGACCAAATTGCATTCATATAGCGCGTTTTAATGTGGTAAAACAGCCCAAGGTGCTTTGCAGTAACGATTGTGAAACACGATTTTGCGCTGAGCCACATCAGGAGATTCTAGCATGATCAAAGTAGTAAAATGTATGGAATTTGAGTGTGCCGGATCTCGATGGCCAGCAATGGGGATGTGCCAGTGGTCAAAATTGGAGGAATGCAGTAATCTTGCAAGGTGGTGGGTCTGGAGGGGGGAGGGGGGGGGGGGGGTTACAGAATTAAGAAAGACAGACTTGCATTTATATGGTGTCTTCCATACCCGAGCGTCTCAAAGCACTTTACAGCCAATGCAGTACTTCTGAAGTGTAGTCGCTGTTGTCATGTAGGAAACGCGGCAGCCAATTTGCACACAGCAAGCTCCCATGAACTGCAGCATGCGAATGGCCCGATCTATTTTTGTGGTGTTGATTGACACCAGGGAGAGAACTCTGCTGCTGCTGCTCTTGGGAGTGCCTTGGGAGTCTGCTCATTTACCTGAGGTGCTGCACAGTTTGACGGCACCTTTGGCAGTGAAGTACTCACTCAGTGCTACTACCCTGAAGCATTTCCTCTGCCCTCCTGGAAGTCTTTTACCACGGCGAAGCTCAGAGTGAAGCAGTTGCTCCAGGAGCACGGTCTTGGGCATGCGGGTGATGTGACCTGCCCAGCAAAGCTGGTTTTAGGTGATTAGCACCTCGATGCTGGGAATGTTGACCTGGGAGAGGATACTGACATTAGATCGCCTATCTTGTCAACGAATGTGAAGGAATTGGTGCAGGCACTGTTGGAGGTATTCCTCCAGTTACTTGAGGTGCCTGCTATAGATTGTCCAAGTCTCCGAGGCATATAGGAGCACAGGAATCACTGCTGCCTGGTGCATCATGATCTTAGTCCTGGCATTGAGGTCCTGGTTCTCGAATACTCTGTTCCTCAGTCAGCCGAAGGCAGAGTTGGCACATCGAAACCGGTGGTGGATTTCATCATCTATGTCTGCCTTCGCTGCCTGGAGCGGCCCGAGGTATGGAAAATGGTCCACATTTTCCAGTGTCTCGCCGTGGATCCTGATTGGCGGCTGATGATATGCCACAGGAGTGGGTTGGCAGAAGACCTTAGCTTTCCAGATGTTTAAAGTAAGGCCCGTCCTCTCGTGCTTCAGTGAAGAAGTCAACGATGACTTGGAGTTCAGTCTCCGAGTGAGCCCATAAGCGAGCGTCGTCTACTGAAGCTCAATGACTGAGGTTGGAGTGACCTTTGTCTTGGAGTGGAGGCAATGGAGGTTGAGTAATTTCCTCATCCGTCCTGTAGATTGTCTCCACTCCACTCCTGTGGGGAGCTTGCTGGAGGTGACGTGCAAGATGGCAATGAGGAAGATGGGGAAGAGGGTTGATGCGATGCCACATCCTTGTTTGACGCCAGTCATGACTGAGATGAGGTCTGTGGTGACCCCATTCGTAAGGCTTATTACTTTTACGTCATCATGTGGGAGGCACAGGATAGTGACCAATTACAGAAGGCAGCCAAACTTGAGGACTCTCCATAAACCCTCACGATTGACAGCATCAAAAGATTTTTGAGAGGTCAGGAAAGACCACATATACAGTTGGTGCCGGTCCCTGCATTTTTTTGTGGATTTGCTGTCGAGCGAAGATCCTATCTGTCGTGCCTCACAGTGGGAAAAATCCACATTGCGACTCTTGGAGTTCGGCGGCCACTTGAAGGAGGTGGCTCAGGAGAATCAGAGGCGAGAGGGCGACCAACTCTCTGGGAGGGATGAGGCCAGGGATAAGTTGGAAAACGATGAGAATTTTAAAATTGAGCTTCTGCCGGACTGGGAGCTAATGTAGGTTAGCGAGGACAGGAGGGAGATGGGTGAACAGGACTTGGTGTGGGTTCGGATCAAGGGCGGCAGAACTCTGAGACGTATCGGCATAGTTTTGTGGTACGATGGGGATGCAGTGGTGACGAACCTGGCCGAGCAAGACCAGGCCAATTGCCAGATCAAACCTGGGTATTGAAAAAGCAGCACTGAGGGCGGAGCATTTCCGCCCACTCTGACTGGGCAGAGACAGTGTCGCAGGGGCAGTGCTGTGCTGCCCTGTCGGAGGGAGCTCCGTGCTGAGGGAGTGCTGCACTGGCCTGTCAATGGGGCTGTGCTGAGGGAGCACCGCACTGCCCTGTTGGAGGAAGCTCAGTGTTGAGGGAGTGCTGTGCTGCCCTGTCGGAGGGTAGTGCTAGATACAGCTCTGAAACGGGCCCTTCGGCCCACCAAGTCTGTGCCGACCAACAACCACCCATTTATACTAATCCTACATTAATCCCATATTCCCTACCACATCCCCACCTTCCCTCAATTCTCCTACCACCTACCTACACTAGCGGCAATTTACAATGTCCAATTTACCCATCAACCTGCAAGTTTTTGGCTGTGGGAGGAAACTGGAGCACTCAGCAGAAACCCACGCAGTCACAGGGAGAACTTGCAAACTCCACACAGGCAGTACCCAGAACCGAACCCGGGTCGCTGGAGCTGTGAGGCTGCGGTGCTAACCACTGCGCCGCCCAGGGCTGAGGGAGAGCTGCACTGCTCTGTCAGAGGGGCAGCGCTAAAGAGGGCCACGCCGCACTCTGGGAGGGACAGAGCTGAGGGAGCACCGTGCGTCGGCAATGGGATTGGGCTGGATGGCTGCTTAGCGGGCAGCACGAAGCCAGTGGGCCTAAAGGCCGCCTTCCGTGCTGTACATTTCTATGATTTTTATGATCACATTGCTGTTTGCCAGGAGTTTGCTGTACCCAATTAGCCTGCAGCGTTTTATACCTCACAACACACGTCAAAAGTGCTTAATTTTCTGTGAGACACTGGGATGCCCTGAGATGACAGTGCTATTTAAAAAGAAGTTCCTCTTTGTCCAGCCAGTGAATTGCTTTGGGATTGCCGGCCCAGGTTGGCCTTCGACAAGATGCTATCCGGGTTAACTTGAATGGTGGTAGGACCTGAAGAGTTGAGGTGCTTAAAATGGAGAAGCGAGTTGATCGGGTAGACAGTGAAGGGACAACGATATAGTTCCAAGTCAGGATGGCGTTTGGCTTGGAGGGGAACTTGCAGGTGGTGTTCCCATGCATCTACTGCGCTTGTCCTTCTAGGGGGAAGATGTCGGGGGTTCGGAAGGAGCTGTCGAAGGAGCCTTGGTGAGTTGCTGCAGTGCATCTTGTATACGGTACACACTGCTGCCACTGTGCGTCGGTGGTGGTGGGAGTGAATGTTGACGGTGGTCGTTTGTCTTGGATGGTGCCGAGGTCCTGAGTGGTGTTGGAGCTGCCCCCATCCATGCAAGCGGGCAGTATTCCATCACACTCCTGATTTGTGCCTTGTAGATGGTGGACAGGCTTTGGAGAGTCAGGAGGTGAGTTACTCGCCTTAGAATTCCTAGCCTCTGACCTGCTCTCGTGAGCACAGCATTTCTGGCTGGTCCACTTCAGTTTCTGGTCAGAGGTGACCACCATGATATTGATAGTGGAAGATTCAATGATGGTAATGCTGTTGCATGTCAAGGGGAGATGGTTGAATTCTCTCTGGCTGGCGATGGTTGTTGGTCATTGATCGCCTTACGGGAAGGAAATCTGCCATTCTTAACCTGGTTTGGGCCTGATAGTGACTCCAAACCCACAGCAATATATGGTTGACTCTTAACTGCCCTCTGAACTGGCCTTAATCAATCATTGGTACACCAAACCTCTAGGACTGCCGTGGGAGTGCCTTCATGTGGGTTGCAGAGGCTCACCGCCGCCTTCTCAAGAGACCATCAGGGATGGTTAGTGGAAACCTGGAATACTCTTTCCCCTGCAATCTCTGCTCTTCTCCCCCGCCCCCCGGCCAACCCCTGGGCCAAAAGAAAATACCAGTGAGGTTGATGATCAATTTAAAATTGAAAGTTTGGAAACTCAGATTGACCAAATTTGGTTGGGTAAGGGTAATTGTATTCCAGGTCAGCATGGTGGAATTGTCGGAACGGGCTCTGAGAGGCTGAATGGCCTCGTGCTGTTCCATATTCCTTGTCACCCCTTATTGCAAAGGCAACAGGCCAGTGCGGTTACATGCAAGGTGCCTCTCTGTCAATGACCAACTGATGCGCGTTTGGTTGAGTGAGAAGCATTGCACAAGATATTGGGAAACCTTCATTCCTTGAGCACCTGTGGGATCTTCATTTACCTGAAGAAATAGGCTCCCCTCAGTGGAACGTAAGCCTGGGGTTATATGAACTAGGAGCAGGAGTAGGCTATTCGGCCCTTCGAGACTGCTCCACCATTCTGTAAGATGATGGCTGATCGATTTGTGGACACAACTCCACTTTGCTGCCTACCCCTGATGCCCTTTGACTCCCTTGTTTGTCAAGAATCTGTCTGCCTTTGCCTTTCAAACATTTAATGACCCTGCCTCCACTGCTGGGGGAAGAGAGATGCCCCCCACTAATCTCCTACGGAAACCTTTGTCCATGCCTTTGTTACCTACAGACTCGACGCCTTCCTCCCACTTTGCACGAGAGCTTGACCAAAAGCTCTGCTGTCCCATGTCCTAACACACACCAAATCCCATTCACTTAACACCCTCCTGTGCTCGCTGACATACATTGACTCCCTGTAAGGCACCTCGATTTTAAAATTCTCACCCTTGTTTCCAAATGCCTTCATGGCCCACATCCTTCCCTATCTCTGTAACTTCCTCCAGCCCTGATGACTCTCCCTATCTCTGTAACTTCCTCCAGCCCCGATGACTCTCCCTATCTCTGTAACTTCCTCCAGCCCCGATGACTCTCCCTATCTCTAACTTCCTCCAGCCCCGATGACTCTCCCTATCTCTGTAACTTCCTCCAGCCCCGATGACTCTCCCTATCTCTGTAACTTCCTCCAGCCCCGATGACTCTCCCTATCTCTGTAACTTCCTCCAGCCCCGATGACTCTCCCTATCTCTGTAACTTCCTCCAGCCCCGATGACTCTCCCTATCTCTGTAACTTCCTCCAGCCCCGATGACTCTCCCTATCTCTGTAACTTCCTCCAGCCCCGATGACTCTCCCTATCTCTGTAACTTCCTCCAGCCCCGATGACTCTCCCTATCTCTGTAACTTCCTCCAGCCCCGATGACTCTCCCTATCTCTGTAACGTTCTCCAGCCCCGATGACTCTCCCTATCTCTAACGTTCTCCAGCCCCGATGACTCTCCCTATCTCTGTAACTTCCTCCAGCTCCGATGACTCTCCCTATCTCTGTAATGTTCTCCAGCCCCGATGACTCTCCCTATCTCTAACGTTCTCCAGCCCCGATGACTCTCCCTATCTCTGTAACTTCCTCCAGCTCCGATGACTCTCCCTATCTCTGTAACGTTCTCCAGCCCCGATGACTCTCCCTATCTCTGTAACTTCCTCCAGCTCCGATGACTCTCCCTATCTCTAACATTCTCCAGCCCTGATGACTCTCCCTATCTCTGTAACTTCCTCCAGCCCTGATGACTCTCCCTATCTCTAACGTTCTCCAGCCCTGACAACCCTCCCTCTCTCTGTAACCTCCTCCAGCCCTGACGATTCTCCCTATCTAGAATCCTCTAGCCCTTACAACTTCCTGAAATCTCTGCTTTCCTCTAAGTCTGTACTCTTGTGCATTCCCGATTTTAATTGCTCCGCCATTGGTCCCTATGCTTTTTCCTGCCAAGGCCCTAAGCTCTGGAATACGCTCCCTCAACCCTTCCGCCCCTTTCTCCTCCTTTAAGATGTTCTTTAAAACTTACCTCCGACCTGTCACCTGTCCTAATAGCTCGTGGCTCGGTGTCAAATTTTGTTTGATAATCGCTGCTGTGAAGCACCTTGGGAGGTTTTACTCTGTCAATGGCGCTATATAAATTGAAGTTACAAAGCATTATGAAAGATTTGTAGTACAAAACTAGGCCATTCTGCCTGACTGGTCCATGCTGGTGTTTACACGTGAGCCTCCTCACGCCCTTCTTCATCTCACCCCATCAAAATCGCCTCCCATTCCTTTTTCCCTCATGTTTATCTAGCTTCCTTTTAAGTGCATCTCATACAAGCATAGAATGGTTACAGCAAAGAACTAGGCTTTTCGACAGTTATATGAAAAGGAAGAATGTACAGCATTATGGGAAGAAGGTAGGGGAATGGAACTGAGGGAATTGCTCTTTGAGAGCCGGTGCCGACATGATTGGCCTCCTGCACTGCAATGATTCTGTGATTGTGATTCTGACAGCTATCATACTGCACCCCTTTTCTGCTTCATGTTGGGCTCTGTCTCTTTTGTCGTCCAGGTAGCTCTGGATCTGCTTGTCATACCTTTCCCCCTCCTCATGGGAATGTACCCGAAGTATCCCCTGTTTGAAGACAGCCAATCTTTGATTCTAGTTTACCTTGGTCAGATCTGTTCTCACCCCATTGAAGTTGGTTCTCCCCCAATTGATTATTTTGACTCTGGATTGTTCCTTGTCCTCTTTTACCAATCATAACCTAATAGTATGGTTATCTCCTCAGAATGTTCCCCTACTGGCACTTGACCCGCTTCATTCCCCAGAACCAGATCCAGCAATGCCTCCTTCCTCTTTGGGCTGGAAACTTACTAATGTTGAAAATTCTCCTGAACACTTCATAAACTATTTCCCTTGTCTGCCCTTAACACTATTACTATCCCAACCTATATTAGGATAATTCCAGTCCCCCATGATATCTACTCTGTAATTCTTGTATTTCTCTGTAATTTCCTCGCAGATTTGTTCCTCTAAATCTCTCCCTCTAGTTGGTGGCCTACGACATACACCCAGAAATGTAATGGTATCTTTATTGTTTCTTAGCTCTAACCAAATAGATTCTCTCCTTGACCCCTCTCGGACATCCATTTTCTGGCACTGTAATATTCTCCTTCATCAATACTGCTATCCCCCCTCCTTCCTTTCCTTCCCTATCTTTGCTGAGCACCTTTATATCCGGGAATATTTAGTACCCAGTCCTCTTTTTAGAGCCAGGTCTCTGTTATTGCCACAAGATCATATTTGCACTTGGCCATCTGTGCCTGCAGCTCACCACTTTATTGACCACACTCTGCACATGCACATACTGCACAGTAAACCGAATTGAGACCTCATTACATTCCCTGACTGCACCTAATGACTTACTATTTCTTACTCTGGTGCTATCTGTCTCTCTCAATTCTCTGTGCACCTTGTTTTTCCTCCCTAATATTACCTGCTGCTTCCCACGCCCATGCCAAGTTAGCTTAAACCTTCTCCAACAGCACTAGCAAATCGCCCCGCAATGACATTGGTCCCGGCTCTGTTCAGGTGCAGCCCATCCGGCCTGTACATGTCTCATCTCCCCCAGAGCTGGTGCCAATGTCCCAGGAATCTAAAACCCTCCTTTCTGCACCATCTCTCCAGCTGCGCATTCATCTGCTCTATCTTCCTATCTCTACTCCCAGTACCACACGCTAGTGAGTATAACCTGGAGGATGAAATCTTTGAGCTCCCACTTGCTAGTTTCTTTACCAGCTCCCTAAACTCTGCTTGCAGTATCTCATCCCTCTTTGTACCTATGTCATTGGTACCGATATGGACCACGACTGCTGGCTGTTCACCCTCCAGACACCACACCACCACCCCTCCCACCCCCCCCCCCCCCCCCCCCCCAATCCCCCGCTGCTCAGTGACATCCTTGACCCTGGCACCATGAAGGCAACACCCCATGCTGTATTCACATCTGTGGCTGCAGAAATGCCTGTCTGTACCCCTGACTGTGTAACACCCAGCACTATTGCTTTTCCAATCTTCCTTCTGGTCCCCTGTACAGCTGAGCCAGCCATGGTGCCGTGGACTTGACTCTGGTTGCACTCCTCAGAGGAACCGTCACCCTCACCAATACTCAGTACACCAGTACTGCAGGGCAGCACAGTGGTGCAGTGGTTAGCACCGCAGCCTCACAGCTCCAGCGACCCGGGTTCAATTCTGGGTACTGCCTGTGTGGAGTTTGCAAGTTCTCCCTGTGTCTGCGTGGGTTTCCTCCGGGTGCTCCGGTTTCCACCCACATGCCAAAAGACTTGCAGGTTGGTTGGTAAATTGGCCATTATAAATTGCCCCTAGTATAGGTAGGTGGTAGGGGAATATAGGGACATGTGAGGATGTGGTAGGAATATGGGATTAGTGTAGGATTAGTATAAATGGGTGGTTAATTGTCGGCACAGACTCGGTGGGCCGAAGGGCCTGTTTCAGTGCTGTATCTCTAAATCTAAATATAAATCTAAAATTTCAGAACTCAATACTTGTTGGAGAGTGAGATGCACTCGGGGGCTCCTGCACTACCTGCCTCGTCCTCCTGGACTGCCTGGCAGTCACTCATTCCCTCTCTGCCTATATCCCCTTAAGCTGCGGGGTGACCACATCTATAAATGTGCTAGCCAGTAAACCCACGGCCTTGCGCTTGTGATTTCTGTTGCTGCATAAGCTCCGAAGCCCAGAGCTTGAGCTGCTCTAGCTGACGACACCTCCTGCAGATGTGGTTCTCCAGGACATGGAAAGTGTCCTGGAGTTCGCATGTGGAGCAGGATGTGCAATTCACAGGATTGAGCTGTCCTGCCATTCCTCTATTAGAGTGTTAAACTTAGGATTTAAATAAAGACTCACCAGCTACTCTCCAGTCAGCTGCTTCCCTTGTGCCGATCTCACTTTAGTTTATAAGGAGGTTAACTAAAATATTTTTACTTAACTCTTATTACCAAAAAACCTTAGATTTTAATTCACTGAAATTCAGACTTCTTCAATGTTGCTATCCCCTATTTAATTTTAACTTTATCCTCTAGATCTGATTGATTAATTGAGCACTGATTTGTGTTAAATGATAACTTATCAAATTAGCTTTAGTTCTTATGCTAATTAATTGATCGAGTCTTTAGTTGACAAATATTGATTCAATTAGAAGCTTACTAAAAAGAAATACACACCCCATGTGACTCTTTGACGTGACGTTATTTTGCGACCTTTTTTCCTCCCATTTGAATTCAGACTCTCAGACTCTCCGATCCTGCTCTATGCTCTTCCGCACTGATCCCAGCCTGCTTTATGCTGGACTATTCGCCTCAACCACTCCTTGTGCTAGCGAGTTCGGGTCTCGCCGCTCTCTGGGTAAAGAAATTTCTTGGAACTCCTTCCTGCGTTTGTTAGTGACTAATGTTTATTGCCTCTTAGTTCTGGTCTCCTCTGTAAGTGGAAACATCATCTCTACATCTGTACCCTATCAAACCCCTTCATCATGAGAACATAAGGAATGGGATTTAGGAGTAGACCATACGGTCCCTCAAGCCTGCTCCGGCATTTAATATAATTGTGGGTGATCTTCAGCCTCAACTCCACTTTCCTGCCTGCTCCCCATATCCCTTGTTTCCCTGAGAGATCAAAATTCGGTCTTTCCCAGCCTTAAATATACTGAATGATGGAGCTTCGACAACCTTCTGGGATGGACAGTTTCAAAGATTTGCAACCCTCTGAGTGAAGAATTTTCTCCTCATTACAGTCCTACATAGACTGTGCCCCTGTGGTCTAGATTCCCCAGCCAGGGAGAAACAATCTCTCAGCATCTACCCTGTGAAGCCCCTTCAGAATCTTGTATCTTTCCATGAGATCACCCCTCATTCTTCAAAGGTCCAGAGAGTATAGACCCAATTCACTCAGCCTGTCATCATAGGGCAACCCTCTCATCCCAGGTACTAATGGAGCGAACCTTTGCTGTACCACCTCCAAGGCAAGTATATCTTCCCTTAAATAGGGAGACCAAAAGTGCACGCAGTGGGCCAGGTCTGCTCTCACCATAGCTCGAGACAATTATTGCAAGACTTCCTCATTCTTGTTCTCCAATCCCATTGCAATAAAGACCAACATGCCATTTGCCATCCTAATTGCTTGCTGTACCTCCATGCTAACTTTCTGCATTCCTTCTATGAGTACACCCAGATCCCTCTGAAAATTCAAGTTTTCAAGTTTCACATCTTTTGAAAAATATTCTGTTTTTCTATTCTTACTACCAAAATGAATAACCTCACGCTTTCCCACATTATTCTCCATCTGTCACATTGTTGCCTGCTCACTAAACCTGTCTGTATCTCTTTGCAGCCTCTTTGTGTCTCCCTCACAGCTTTGTATTGTCAGAAAACTTAGATATCTCACTCTTGGTCTCGTTGTCTGTCATTAACATAGATTAGAAATAGCTCAGGCCCCAACACTGATCCTTGTGGCACTCCACTAGTTAAAAGCTGCCAACTTGAAAATGCCCTGTTTATTCCTAATCTGTTTCCTGTCTGTTATCCAATTCACCCTATTACCCCCAACTCCATGAGCCCTTATCTTGTGTGCTAACCTTTTATGTGGCACCTTTATCGAATGCTTTTTGGAAATCTAAGTATAGTATGTCTGCTGGTTCCCCTTGATCTACCCTACTAGTTAGAGCCTCAAAAAACGAATACATTTGTCAAACACCATTTCCCTTATGTGGAACCATGTTGAGTATCTCTGATCATACTGCGATTTTCTAAATTCGTTATGAATGGATTCCAGCATTCCAGGGATTTACCTTTGCGCTTCCATGCTTTAATTTGGATGTTAACTCCTCAACCTCTCAGAACATCATTCCTTAATCTGTCAGATCAAACCCCCTCCCCCTGGAATGTCCATTTTCTACAGAGAAGGGTCCCAGTTTATTCACTCTTTCCAAATAGGAAAAGTTGTTATGACTTATCCAAGCAAGCAGTGGAGAAAGCGTGTCCTGAATTGTATGCAGAGCAAGTGCGGATTACTTAACCTTGTGCTCCATCTCTTTCTCTTTTTATCTGCTCTCCTCCACCCCCCGTCCCCCCCACCATCGCAAACGCAAGGACCCAGGCGGAGATGGGACACACGTGCCGCGGGACGATAAACCTCGCCACCGCCAACATCACGGTGGAGGACTCGTGCAATTTCATCATCTCCAACGGGGGCGCCCAGACCTACCACCTGAAGGCCAGCTCAGAGGTGGAGCGGCAGCGCTGGATCACAGCACTGGAGCTGGCCAAGGCTAAAGCTGTCAGGATGCAGGCTGAATCAGGTAGAGGGTCAAGGGGAGTGGGGGAGGGGGGGGGGGTGGCGGCAGCAGCAGCGGGTGGGGTGGTTGGTGACATTAACTTTACTGGGGACGCGAGGCGTTAACTGTCCTGGGGGATTGGGGGCATGAGGGGTCAACTGCCGCAGGAGATTGGGGGCACTAGGGGCTGACTGTCCCAGGGTGGTCATGGGGGAGCGAAGGGTTACGATCTTGGGGCAGGGGAGCAAGAGAAGTTTACTGTCCTGGGGGAAGGGGGTCACGAGGGGTAATCTGTGCCGAGGCAGGGGCACATCTCTGTTGAACTAGTGGTGGGGTGGGGGGGGTGTGGAGGAGTGTGACAGAAAGCAGGATGCTATCGGCCAGTTAGCCTAACATAAGTCATTAAGAAAATGCTAGAATACATTATTATGGAAGTAGTAATAGGACTTTTACAATACATAATGCGAACAAGGGAAATTTTGACCAGTATATTAGAGTTCTTTGAGATGTAACATGCAGAGTGGATTAAGGGGAACGAGTAGATGTAGTGTGTTTGGATTTCCAAAAGGCATTCAATAAGGTGCCACGTAAAAGGTTACTGCACAAGACAAGAGCTCATGGTATTGGGGGTCATGTATTAGCATGCATGGAGGACTGACTAACAGGAAACAGAGTTGAGAGAAATGCGGCATTTTCAGAATGGCAAAAGATAACTAGTGGAGTGTCGCAGGGATCAGTGTCGGGGCCTCAGCTATTTACAGTCTATATTGATAACCTGGATGGAGCGACTGAGTGTATTGTAGCCAGATGTGTGAACAATAAGATAAGAACAAAGAACAGTACAACACAGGAATAGGCCATTTGGCCCTCCAAGCCTGCGCCGATCTTGATGCCTGACTAAACTAAAAACCTTCTGCACTTCCGGGGACCGTATCCCTCTATTCCCATCCTATTCATGTATTTGTCAAGATGCCTCTTAAACGTTGCTATTGTACCTGCTTCCACCACCTCCCCCGGCAGCAAGTTCCAGGCACTCACCACCCTCTGCGTAAAGAACTTGCCTCGCACATCCCCTCTAAACTTTGCCCCTCTCACCTTAAACCTATGTCCCCTAGTAACTGACTCTTCCACCCTGGGAAAAAGCTTCTGACTATCCACTCTGTCCATGCCGCTCATAACTTTGTAAACCTCTATCATGTCGCCCCTCCACCTCCGTCGTTCCAGTGAAAACAATCCGAGTTTTTCCAACCTCTCCTCATAGCTAATGCCCTCCAGACCAGGCACCATCCTGGTAAACCTCTTCTGTACCCTCTCCAAAGCCTCCACGTCCTTCTGGTAGTGTGGTGACCAGAATTGCATACAATATTCTAAGTGTGGCCTAACTAAAGTTTTGTACAGCTGCAACATGACTTGCCAGTTTTTATACTCTATGCCCCGACCGATGAAGGCAAGCATGCCGTATGCCTTCTTGACTACCTTATCCACCTGCATTGCCACTTTCAGTGACCTGTGGACCTGTATGCCCAGATCTCTCTGCCTGTCAATACTCCTGAGGGTTCTGCCATTTACTGTATACTTCCCACCTGCTTTAGACCTTCCAAAATGCATTACCTCACATTTGTCCGGATTAAACTCCATCTGCCATTTCTCCGCCCAAGTCTCCAACCAATCTATATCCTGCTGTATCCTCTGACGATCCTCATCATTTTCCGCAATTCCACCAACCTTTGTGTCGTCCGCAAACTTACTAATCAGACCAGCTACATTTTCCTCCAAATCATTTATATATACTACAAACAGCAAAGGTCCCAGCACTGATCCCTGCGGAACACCACTAGTCACAACCCTCCATTCAGAAAAGCACCCTTCCACTGCTACACTCTCTTCTATGACAGAGCCAGTTCTGTATCCATCTTGCCAGCTCACCTCTGATCCCGTGTGACTTCACCTTTTGTACCAGTCTGCCATGAGGGACCTTGTCAAATGCTTTACTAAAGTCCATTTCGATAACATCCTTCATCAATCATCTTTGTCACTTCCTCAAAAAACTCAATCAAATTAGTAAGACACGACGTCCCCTTCACAAAGCCATGCTGCCTCTCGCTAATAATTTGTTTCCAAATGGGAGTAAATCCTGTCCCGAAGAATCCTCTCTAATAATTTCCCTACCCCTGACGTAAGGCTCATCGGCCTATAATTTCCTGGATTATCCTTGCTACCCTTCTTAAACAAAGGAACAACATTGACTATTCTCCAGTCCTCTGGGACCTCACCTGTAGACAATGAGGATGCAAAGATTTCTGTCACGGCCCCAGCAATTTCTTCCCTTGCCTCGCTCAGTATTCTGGGGTAGATCCCATCAGGCACTGGCGACCTATCTGCCTTAATGCTTTGCAAGACACCCAACACCACCTCCTTTTTGATAATGAGATGACTGAGACGATCTACACTCCCTTCCCTCGACTCATCATCCACCAAGTCCTTCTCTTTGGTAAATACTGATGCAAAGTACTCATTTAGTACCACACCATAGGTCAGACAGCAGGTTGTGTGGAGGATACAGTAAGTGCAAAGGGATAGGAAGAGGTTAAGTGAGTGGGCAAAAACTTGGCAGTTGGAGTATAATGTGGGAAAATATGAACTTATCCACTTTTTGGCAGGAAGAAGGGAAAAGCAGAACATTACGTAAATGGAGGGAGGATGCAGAATGCTGCAGTACAGACGGATCTTGGTGTCCTTGCACGTGAATCACAAAATGTTAACATGTAGATACAGCAAATATAAAAGTAAAGTCTTGATAGAACTGTACAGGGCATTGGTGAGGCCACACCGAGAGTCTGGCATAGAGTCTTGGTCTCCTTACTTTAGGAGGGCTATACTTGCATTGGAAGGAGTTCAGAGAAGATTCGCTAGGCTGATTCCTGGGATGAAGGGGTTGCCTTATGAAGAAAGGTTGAGCAAGTTGGAGTTTAAATAAATGAGAGGTGATATTGAGACATAGAAGATTCCGAGGGGGCTTGACATGGTAGATGCTGAGGGGCTGTTTCCCCTTGTAAAGGAATCTAGAACTAGGGGGCACAGTTTAAAAATGAGTTCTTCCATTTAAGACTGAGATAATGAGGAATTTCTTCTTTGGGAGCGTCGTTAATCTTTGGAATTCTCTACCCCAGAGAACGGTGGAGGCTGGGTCATTGAACATATTCCAAGCTGAGTTTACAGATTTTAGATCTGCAAGGAAGGGAGTCCAGGGTGATGGGGAGCAGGCAGGAAAGTGGAGACATGGCTGCAATCAGATCAGCCATGGAGCAGGCTCGAGGGGCTGAATGGCCTCCTGCTGCTTGCGTTTATTACCTTATATTAACTGGGCTGGGGGTGGCGGTGCGCATTGGGTTCGTTGCACCGGGGGTGCGTTGGGCTTGCTGTCCCGGGGAGGGGTTGTGGGTCACGAGTGTTTAACTGCCCCAGGGCAGGGGGGAAATGTGAGGCGTTAACTGTTTTGAGAGATGCGTGAGGGGTTAACTGCTGCAGGGTGGGACTGATGCGTGAGGGGTTAACTGCTGCAGGGTGGGACTTATGTGTGAGGGGTTAACTGCCGCAGGGTAGGGGTGGGGGGGGTTGGTGCAAGGGGTTTATTAAGGGCTCTTGGGGGTTTGCATATGAAAATTCATTTCCCCCTGGATAGGTATGATTGAAGAATGGCTCCCCTGGGATGCGAGCGAAGATTGTGGTTAAACTCTCCCTGTTGTTTGACTTCCTTCCCCCTCTATTTGAAGATGACTCTGCGGACGAGGAGCCAGCCTCGCAGACGGACAAAACCGAAGTACAGAACACGCTGCGGACCCTCACCAGCAAGGTGGAGGACCTATCAACGTGCAACGACCTCATTGCCAAGCACGGCACGGCCTTACAGCGCTCGCTCAGCGAGCTGGAGAACCTTAAGTTGCCTCCTGAGAGCACTGAGAAAATTAAACAAGTCAACGAGCGAGCCACCCTCTTCCGCATCACCTCCAACGCCATGATCAACGTGAGCTGGCGCGCTACCCACCTCCCATTACAGTATATCTGCTTATGTGACTGTCACTCACTGACCCCTCTTCCCCCAGTGCCCTGTGTTACTGACTGTATCTCTACTGATGTTAATCCAGCTCCCTCACACTGTCACTCAGTAACCCCTCATCCCCCAGTGCCCTGCGTTACTGACTGTATCTCTACTGATGTTAATTCAGCTCCCTCACACTGTCACTCAGTAACCCCTCATCCCCCAGTGCCCTGTGTTACTGACTGTATCTCTACTGATGTTAATTCAGCTCCCTCACACTGTCACTCAGTAACCCCTCATCCCCCAGTGCCCTGTGTTACTGACTGTATCTCTACTGATGTTAATTCAGCTCCCTCACACTGTCCCTCATCCCCCAGTGCCCTGTGTTAGTGACTGTATCTCTACTGATACTCCAGCTCCCTCACACTGTCACTCAGTAACCCCTCTCCCCCCAGCACCCTGTTCTTGTATCTCTTCTGATAATCCAGCTCCCTCACACTGTCACTCAGCAACCCCTCTCCCCCCCCCCCCCCCCCCCCCCGCAGCACCCTGTGTTACTGACTGTATCTCTGCTGATAATCCTGATCCTTCACACTGTGCCACAGTGTGGAGGGTCGCTGGGTATTACTGACTCCTGTTTAACCCTTCCTCCCTCTTTTTTTGGGCCAGGCTTGTCGAGATTTCCTGCTACTGGCCCAAACTCACAGTAAGAAGTGGCAGAAAGCCCTCCAGCATGAGCGGGAGCAGCGGATCCGGCTGGAGGAGACCCTGGAGCAGCTGGCCAAACAGCACAACAACCTGGAGCGAGCGTTCCGTGGAGCCACCGTCTTGCCAGCCTGCTCTACACTCAGCACGGGCTCCGTCAAAGGTAAGGAGCGGTGCTGAGTGAGTCTCTAATCCAGAATTTCACGTAGGACTCACCAGTCATCCTTTGACAGCACCTTCTAAGCCCTCCATCTCTAATTCCTAGAAGGACCAGGGCAGCAGATGCATGGAACCACCACCATCAGCACGATTTCCACCCCCCCCCACCCCGCCAAGTCACAGGCCTTCCTGACCGAAATATATCGCCGTTTTGCTGTGTCAAAATCCTGGAACTCCCTCCCTACACCACATTGACTGCAGCTGTGAAAAAGGCTGCACTATCGCCACCTTGAGGGAAATTAAGGATGGGCAATTGATGCCCTCTTCCCACGAACAAATAAAAAACGTGAGAAAATCACGTGCATGCACAGCAAGGAATTCATTTGTAGTACATGGGATTGGAGGCTTTATACTAGCCTCGACTGAGGATTGGTTAACGGACCGAAAACACAGTCAACCGAAACAGGTATTTTAGTGTGGCAGGGTTATAACTAGTGCAGTGTTAGAGGTTCAGCTTTTCAAAGACGATATCAATGAGTTAGATGAGCGGGATGAGTGTAATATATCCAATTTTGCTGACGCTACCAAGCTAGGTGGGAATGTAAGCTGCAAGGGGGGCACAGAAAGGCTGCAAAGGGATAGAGACAGTGATGGGCAACAAGGTGGCAGATGGAGTATAATGTGGGGTAGTATGAGGTTACCTCACTTACAGTAGCAAGAATCACAAAGCAGAAGTTTTTTTTTAAAGGTGAGACACTGATGAACTTCGGTATTCAGAGGGATTTGGGGGTTCCCGTACATGAATCACAAAGTTAACTCTCAGGCACACCAAACTATTAGGAAGGCAAATGGTATGTTAGCCTTTATTGAAGTGAGTTGCTGCACAGAAGTTATGAAGCCTTGCTGCAATTGTACAGGGCTTTGGTGCAACCACACCCGGAATGCTCGTGCTCTGTTTTGGTCTGCGTACCTAAGGAAAACGATACTTGCCATCGAGGGGGTGCAGTGAAGCGTCGTTAGATTGATTCCTGGGATGTGAGGGTTGTCCTGACGAGAGATTGAGTAGAATAAGCCTAGGTTCACTGGAGTCTTGAAGAATGAGAGGTGATCTCATTGAAGTGTATAAAATTCTTGCAGGACTTGACAGGGTAGACGCTCCGAGGCAGTTTCCCCGGCTGGAGATTCCGGAACACGGGATTATCGTCTCAGCATGGAGGGGTCGACCCATATCGGACTCAGGAGGAGGAGAAATTTCTTCACTCAGAGGGTTGTGAATCTTCGGAACGCTCTACCCCAGAGAGCTCTGGATGCTTGGTCATTGAATATATTCTTGTGAATTAGTGACCGGCAGAGCAGGTTCGAGGCCCCATGTGGCCTGCCCCTCCTATTTCTTGTTAATTGCCTGGAGAATATAGCACTGAAACAGACCTGCTGGCTCTGTTGCAGGGTTTGTCCGTCTGTGTCTCTGTCTCACTCCTTCCCATCCCGCTGATCCCCCATCTGATTGAAGCATTTTGTGTTTTCAGGGAGCACCAGTAGCCGGGACCTGAGCGACGAGGACGATGAGAACGAGTTCTTCGACGCGATGGAGGACGTGGCGGAGTTTATCACTGTGCAGGCCGACTCACGGTACCACAGGTCAGTGTCAGTGTTGGGGCGTGGGCGGGGAAGGTTGGTGAAACCAGTGCCACTGGTCTGTCCCAGTGTCTGGCTGTACAGTGAGGTGTAGCTTTCCTCCCTGCTGTTTTATTTATTTATTTAGAGATACAGCACTGAAACAGGCCCTTCGGCCCACCGAGTCTGTGCCGACCATCAACCACCCATTTATACTAATCCTACATTAATCCCATATTCCTACCACATACCCAACTTCCCTCAAGTCCCCTACCACCTACCTTTTCCAGGGGCAATTTATAACAGCCAATTTACCTATCAACCTGCAAGTCTTTGGCTGTGGGAGGAAACCGGAGCACCCATCGAAAACCCACGCGGTCACAGGGAGAACTTGCAAACTCCGCACAGGCAGTACCTAGAATTGAACCCGGGTCGCTGGAGCTGTGAGGCTGCGGTGCTAACCACTGCGCCACTGTGCCGCCCATTCCCCCTTCCCTGTTCTCCCAACATAAAAGGCACCGACTCTCACTGGGCTGCCATCCCAACGAGTTTCTTCGCTATCCTGATTGAGTATGTGAACTCAATGTGTCTGCGAATCTAAAAAGAGTAAGTAATGAACCCCGGGTTATACCATGCCTTTCACAACCTCTGGACTTCCCACAATATTTTAGCCTCGATGACATACTTTATTTTCTGCAAGTGTGGCAGCTGTTGTAGTCGTTGCTCTTTTGTGGGATTTTGCTGTTCTGAAGTTGGCAGTTTCCATCTACAAAGCAACAGAGACCACATATGGCGCTGTACTTTGTGTAGTGGGGTTTTAAAAAAAATTCTTTCATGGGATGTGGGCGTCGCCGGCCAGGCCAGCATTTATTGCCCATCCCTAATTGCCCTTGAACTGAGTGGCTTGCTAGGCCATTTCAAGGGCATGTAAGAGTCAACCACATTGCTGTGGATCTGGAGTCACATGTAGGCCAGACCAGGTAAGGACAGCAGATTTCCTTCCCTAAAGGACATTAGTGAACCAGATGGGTTTTTACATCATTAGCCTAGCTTTAAATTCCAGATTTTTTTTTTTAAAGTTGAGTTCAAATTCGACCTTCTGCTGTGGTGGGATTCGAACCCATGTCCCCAGAGAAATACCTGGGTCTGTGTGTTACTAGTCCAGTGACAATACAAGTACGCCACCGCCTCCTCCAGGGTGGGGGTCCCTGAGGATGTGAAAGGCACAGTATCAATAAAAGAGAGATTAACTTGGTGATTTGTGTACACGGGTGCCCAAATCCCATGGTTAATGAGAACTTGGCTCCAATGCTTCAAGCCTGGCCTGTGTAGCTCTTGTAGCAACTGTAGAACTGATATCAAATATGTGCCTATTAATGTTAACATGTACATCAATAACCCGTTTGCTCGCTAATGTACGTTGGCTTCTGGATAATGCCTTGATTTTAATCTCATCCATGGCCTTGCCCCTTCTTATCCCATCTCTGTAACTGCCTATAGCCCTGGAACCCTCCCTCTCTCTGTAACCTCCTCCAGTCCCTAAATCCCTCCCTCTCTCAGTAACCTCCTCCAGCCCCAACAACCCAACCAAGATCAGTGCAATAATCCAATTCTGGCCTTTTATGCATCCCCGAGACTAATTGTTCCACTGTTGGCGGCCGCCCCTTCAGCCGTCTTGTTGATTATCATCTAAATCCTGCCGTAGCCACTCTTCTGGTGCACGATACTGAGACCATTTTATAGAGTGGCAGTCATTTACAGCACAGAAAGAGGCCATTCGGCCGGCTCTCCATGGAGCTATTCAGTCAGTCCCACTCCCCCACTCGATCCCGTAGCCCTGCAAATATATTTCCTTTAAGTGGCCACCCAAATTTCTTTTTGAAGTCGTTGATTGTCTCCGCCTCCACCACCCTTATGGGCAACAAGTTCCAGGTCATTACCACCCGCCACGTAGAAAGGATCTTCCTTGTATTCCCCCTGCATCTTTTGCCCAAAACCTTCAATCTGTGCCCCAAGTACCATTTGTTCATGGAAATAGTTTTTCCTTTTCTAACCTTTCTAAGTCTATCACAATATTGTACACTCCCTATTAAATCTCCCCTCAATCTCCTTTTGTTCTAAGGAGAACAAATCCATCTTTTCCAATCTAACCTTGGAACTAAAATTCCCCCATCCCTGGAACCGTTCTGGCCAATCTCCTCTACACCCTCTCAAGGACCCACGCATCCTTCCTGATGTGTAGTGACCAGAACTGGGCGCAGTACTCCAGCTGTGGCCTCACCAGAGCTTTATAAAAGTTCTGCATAACAAAAGCCATTTCTCTAAAGATGTCAGTGACCCCTCTCCCTTGTCTGTCAGCGCAGGAGTGGGGAGCTGTTTGTGTGAAGCTGTTTTTGGTAACGTGGGCTGTCTGATTGCAGAAGGACGGGCAGCAACATCAGTGGAGCCAGCAGTGAAGGAGCCTTCGAGGATCAAGTGAGTGTTCGTTCTCCACCTCACCTGGCCTCCGACGACGAGTGCTTTGTCCCCTTCTGGGGTCTGGTGGTTCAGCTGTTGAAAGGGTAGGGGATCGGGGCGGTGGGTCGAAGAGGATCCTCTAGGACTCTCCCTGCGGTTGTTCTCGACACCCTAGCCCAGTACAGCAGGCACTTTGCTAGCTACAGGATTCTCTTCCTCTTCAGTCACGATGGAGAGGAGCTGAGCATCCCAGACAGTGAAGGGGAAGGGGGCATGTGGCAGAATCATAGAATGGTTACATTACAGAAAGAGGCCGTTCACGTCAAGTCAGCAAGAGCATCTCACCTCATCCTACTCTGCTGCCCTTTCCATGTAGACCTGCAAAAATTTTTTCTCTTCAGGTAATTATCCAATTCCATTTTAAAAGCCTCCACCACACTCTGACAGTGCATTCCAGATCCTAACCACTTGCTGTGTAAAAATATTTTTTTTTCTCCTGTCACTTCTGGTTCTTTTACCAGTCACCTTAAATCCTGGTTTCACGATCCTTGCACCAAAGGGAACAGTTTCTCGAATCTGTCTGGATCCTTCATGATTTTGAGCACTTCTCTCAAATCTCCTCTCAAACCTCTCGGTGGAGAACAACCCCAGCTTCTCCAATATATCCTCAACTGAGGTCCCTCATCCCTGGAACCATCCTTGTCAATCTTTTCCGCACCCTCTCTGAAGCCTTCACATCCTGCCTGAAGTCTGGTGCCGGGAATTGTACTCAATACTCAAGTTTGGGCTGAACCAGTGTTTTCATAAATGTTTATTATAACTTGCTTTAGTACTTCATACCTTGATTTATAAAGCCCAGGATTCTGTATGCTTTTTTAACCACTTTCTCAACCTTAATAATTTATGCACATACACCCCCAGGTCTCTCTCTCTGCACCCCCTTTAGATTTGTATCCTTTATATTGTCTCCTCTTGTTCGACCAAAAGGCTTCACTTCACACTTTGCTGCATTAAATTTCATTTGCTACATGCCTGCCCATTCCACCAGTCTGTTTAAATGCTTTTGACGTCAGTCACCATCATCCTCACAGTTCACTGTACTTCAAAGTTGTGTGCATCGTCTGCAAATTTAGAAATTGTTTTTTTTTAATTTTAAGTTACAGCACTGAAACAGGCCCTTCGGCCCACCGAGTCTGTGCCGACCATGAACCACCCATTTACACTAATCCTACACTAATCCCATACTCCTACCATGACCCCACCTCCCCCATATTCTCCTAGCACCTACCGATACTAGGGGCAATTTATAATGGCCAATTTACCTATCAACCTCCAAGTCTTTGGCTGTGGGAGGAAACCGGAGCACCCGGCAAAAACCCACGCGGTCACAGGGAGAACTTGCAAACTCCACACAGGCAGTACCCAGAATTGAACCCGGGTCGCTGGAGCTGTGAGGCTGCGGTGCTAACCACTGTGCTGCCCATCCCATTGTGCCGTTGTGCCCTGTACATCCAAGTCTAGGCTCTTAGTACAAATCAAGGAAAACTGATCCTGGTACTAAACCCTGGGAAAACCCACTATAAACCTTCCTCCAGTCCGAAAAACAACTGTTCACCACTATTCTTCATTCCCTGTCACTCAGTCAACTTCATATTCACGCTTCCACTGTCCCTTTTATTCCATGGGCTTTAACTTGGCTGACAAGCCTGTTGTGTGCCTTTTGGAAGTCCCCATACACCACATCAGCTGAATTCCCGTCATCAACACTGTTACCTTATCAACAAACTCAAACAAGTTAGTTGAACACTATTTGCCTTTAACAAGTTCATGCTGGCTTTCTTGAATTAATCCACCCTTGTCCAAGTGACTTATTTTGTCCCCGATTATTGTTTTTATATTTTGACCCCGATTATTGTTTTTATATTTTGACCCCGATTATTGTTTTGATATTTTGGCCCCGATTATTGTTTTGATATTTTGGCCCCGATTATCATTTCTAAAAGCTTTTCCACCACTGAGGTTAAACTGACTGTGTTGCTGGGCTTATCCTTACACCCTTGTCCAAAAAAAGGTGTAGCATTTGCAATTCTCCAGTTTTCTGGCACCACCCCCATATCTAAGGGGAATTGGAAGCTGATGGCCAGTGCCTCTGCAATTTCCACTCTTCCCTCAGCATCCTGCAATGCATCTGATCCGATCCTGGTGACTTATCAATTTCAAGTACAGCCAGCCTTTCTAACATCTCAACAATTTTTAGCTCATCCAGTATCTCAATGACCTCCTTTAATTATGAATTTGGCGGCAGCATCTTCCTTAGTAAAGCCAGAGGCTACATCAGCCATGCCCTCTCCTTCCACGCATTGGTCCATTTTAGGTCCCTAATTAACCCCACATTGTTTAGGGAGCGCTTGCTGCGACTGCTGGATAGGTTTGTCCCGATGAGGCAGGGAAGGGATGGTAGGGTGAAGGAACCTTGGATGACGAGATGTGGAACAGCTAGACAAGAGGAAGAAGGAAGCTTACTTAAGGTTAAGGAAGCAAGGATCAGACAGGGCTCTAGAGGGTTACAAGGTAGCCAGGAAGGAATTGAAGAATGGACTTAGGAGAGCTAGAAGGGGACATGAAAAAGTCCTGGCGGGTAGGATTAAGGAAAATTCCAATGCGTTCTACACTTATGTGAGGAACAAGAGGATGGCCAGAGTGAGGGTAGGGCCGATCAGGGATAGTGGAGGGAACTTGGTGCGGGAGTCGGAGGAGGTAGGGGAGGTCCTAAATGAATACTTTGCTTCAGTATTCACTAGTGAGAGGGGCCTGGTCGTTTGTGAGGACAGCGTGGAACAGGCTGATATGCTCGAACAGGTTGAGGTTAAGAGGGAGGATGTGCTGGAAATTTTGAATGATAGGACAGATAAGTCCCCGGGGCCAGATGGGATAGACCCAAGGATATTACGGGAAGCGAGGGAAGAGATTGCTGCGCCTTTGGCGATGATCTTTGCGTCTTCACTGTCCACTGGAGTAGTATCGGATGATTGGAGGGTGGCAAATGTTGTTCCCTTGTTCAAGAAAGGGAATAGGGATAACCCTGGGAATTATAGACCAGTCAGTCTTAGGTCAGTAGTGGGCAAATTATTGGAGAGGATTCTGAGAGACAGGATTTATAATTATTTGGAAAAGCATGATTTGATTAGAGACAGTCAGCATGGCTTTGTGAGGGGCAGGTTTTGCCTCACAAGCCTTATTGAATTCTTTGAAGATGTGACAAAACACGTTGATGAAGGAAGAGCAGTGGATGTGGTGTATATGGATTTTAGCAAGGCGTTTGATAAGGTTCCCCATGGTAGGCTCATTCAGAAAGTAAGGAGGCATGGGATTCAGGGAAAGTTGGCTGTCTGGATACAAAATTGGCTAGCCCATAGAAGTCAGAGGGTGGTAGTAGATGGAAAGTATTCAGCCTGGAGCTCTGTGACCAGAGGTGTTCCACAAGGATCTGTTCTGGGACCTCTGCTCTTTGTGATTTTTATAAATGACTTGGATGAGGAAGTGGAAGGCTGGGTTAGCAAGTTTACCGATGACACGAAGGTTGCTGGAGTTGTGGATAGTGTGGAAGTCTGTTGTAGGTTGCAACGGGACATTGACAGGATGCAGAGCTGGGCTGAGAAGTGGCAGATGGAGTTGAACCTGGAAAAGTGTGAAGTGATTCATTTTGGAAGGTCGAATATGAATGCGGAATACAGACTTAAAGACAGGATTCTTGGTAGTGTGGAGGAACAGAGGGATCTTGGGGTCCATGTCCATAGATCGCTCAAAGTTGCCACCCAAGTTGATAGGGTTGTTAAGAAGGCGTATGGTGTGTTGGCTTTCATTAATAGGGGGATTGAGTTTAAGAGCCGCGAGGTTATGCTGCAGCTCTATAAGGCCCTGGTTCGACCACACTTGGAATATTGTGTTCAGTTCTGGTTGCCTCATTATAGGAAGGATGTGGAAGCTTTAGAGAGGGTGCAGAGGAGATTTACCAGGATGCTGCCTGGACTGGAGGGCATGTCCTATGAAGAAAGATTGAGGGAGCTAGGGCTTTTCTTATTGGAGCCAAGAAGGATGAGAGGTGACTTGATAGAGGGGTACAAGATGATGAGAGGTATAGATAGAGTGGATAGTCAGAGACTTTTTCCCAGGGTGGAAAGGGCTATCACCAGGGGGCATAATTTTAAGGTGATTGGAGGAAGGTTTTGGGGAGATGTCAGAGGTAGGTTCTTTACACAGAGTGGTGGGTGCGTGGAATGCGCTGCCAGTGGTGGTAGTAGAAGCAGATACATTAGGGGCATTTAAGCGACTCTTGGATAGGTACATGGATGATAGTAGAATGAAGGGTAGGTAGTTAGTTTGATCTTAGAGTAGGTTAAAGGTTCGGCACAACATCGTGGGCCGAAGGGCCTGTACTGTGCTGTACTGTTCTATGTTCTATCTCCTCTGACTTTCCTTTTACTATTTATGTGTCCATACAGGAGTTTTTGTTTCCGTTTTGTTAGTTGCCAGTCTCTTCTCATGCTCTCTCTTTACCTCCGTTATTTCCTTTTTCAGTGCCCCTCCAAACTGTTTTGTTCCTCTTCTCTGAGCAGGATCGGGGCTGCAGCTCGGGGGCTAAATGATGCCAAGTTGACCAAAGATTTGTAACTAGCATGGGTTAGACCTGTTGGAAGGAGGGGTGTGGAGGTGAGATGTTAGTATGGTGGGACAGTGCAGCGTTAGTGCACCATGAAGGGTGGGATGAGTCATTCTGGACGAGATTTGGATATCCGCCCCCCCCCCCCCCACCCAACCCAACCAGTGAAGGGTCAGTTTGGGTGGGAATGGAACGTATTTCGGGTGAGCGATCATTGAATTGTTCCCGCCCAATCAGCCATACTTTTTTGGAATGTGCTCAGCCACTGTATTTGCAACTTAGCTCGTGGCACTGAGGGCAATTCATTCTGATCAGGATTGAGGTGTTTGAAGCTTTTCTTTGAGCAATGGAAGTTCAAGGTCCCTCTCCGATGTTTTTTGAGATGTACTGCCATTTCTGCGATCAGTTGGGGAGCAAACAGGGAAGTGCGTTTAGAGCTGATGGTTTCAATTCCACACCTAAGAGCTATCAAGTATGTTGCACTTATCAACTGCTCTTTCCCCATTGACCTGCAAGTTTTCTCCCTTCAGGTCGGCGCAACATCGAGGGCCGAAGGGCCTGTACTGCGCTGTAATGTTCGATGTTCTAAGTATTTATCCAATTCCCCTTCTGCATGTGACTATTGAATCTGCTTCCACTGCCCTTTCAGTCATAGCATTCCAGATTGCCGCAACTTGCGTTAAGAAAAATCTTCTCCGCCTCACCTCTAGTGTTTTTTTTTTTACCAATTACCTTTAAATCTTAAAATTCTAGTTACTGACCCTTCCGTTTCTCCTTATCCACTCAACCAAAATCCTCCTTCATTTGAATGCCTCTACCAAATCTACTCTGAACTTTCTCTGCTCAAAGGAGGACAACCCCAGCTTCTCCAGTGTCTCCACTTAAACTGAAGTCCCTCATCCCTGACGCCATTCTCTTCAATCTCTTCCGCACCCTTTCCAAGGGCTTGCTATCCTTCCTTAAGTCTCGTGCTCAGAATTGGGCACAATACACCTTAACCAATGTTTTATGAAGGTCCATCAATAACTTGCCTTTGTACTTAGCTGCTATATATAAAGCCAAGGATTGCACTGGCACAGGGAGACCCATTTGCAATGGGTTCACCCTGGTGAGTGGTTCAAATCCCCAGGGTCTCGAGCTGAGAATCAAGCCTTGACCTTTAGAAATGCAGGACATGTTCCCTGGAATGTTAGCTGGGCTCAAGGGTTGGGTTATGAGCAAAAATTACATAAATTAGCTTTTGTTTCCTGGAATATAAAATGTTAAGGGGGGATTTGGTTGACTGTTTTCAGATAAACTCACAGAAAATGACAGCAAAATGGCAGCAATATTCAATAATTATTTTGCCTCCATACTTACCAGGGAGACATGACTAGATCAGAAAATATAGTTGTTTAAGTTAGTGGGGGGTGGGGGGGGGCGTGCGGTGGAAATTAGTTAATTAATTGAACTTGGAGGTGATTCGGATGGATTGCACCAACACATTTTAAAACCATTTTGGGAAGAGATAGCGGGGGCACTGTTACATGTTGTAGACAAGGGAATATTGCCGAAGGGCTAGCGAACAGCTAATGTGATTCCTATTTTTAAAAGATGAGAGAGAACAAGTCCCGGGAACTATAGACCCATTAGTTGAATGTCGGTGGTAGGAAAGATAATGGAATGTTTACTTAAAGATGTAATTAAAAAAACATTTAGAAATTGAAAATATAATTGAATAGTGAGCACAGATTTCAAAAGGGAGAAGGTCATGCTTGACCCAGCCTTGCTGAATTCTTGGAAGAAATGAAGGAATACTCTCCACTTGCCTGGATGGGTGCAGCTCCAAGGGCACTCAGAAAGCCCGACACCATCCAAGGCAAAGCAGCCCGCTTGATTGGCACCTTCAACATTCACTCCCTTCACCACCGGCGCACACTGGCAGCAGTGTGTACCATCTACAAGATGCACTGCAGCAACGCACCAAGGCTCCTTAGACAGCACCTTCAAACCCACGACCTCTACCAACTAGAAGGACAAGGGCAGCAGATGCATGGGAACACCACCACCTGCAAGTTCCCGTCCAAGCCACACACCATCCTGACTTAGAACTATATCGCCATTCCTTCGTTGTCGCTGAGTCAAAATCCTGGAACTCCCTTTCGCACAGCACTGTGGGGTGTGCCCACCCCACGTGGACTGCAGCAATTCAAGAAGGCAGCTCATCACCACCTTCTCGAGGGCAGTTAGGGATGGGCAACAAATGCTGGCCTAGTTGGTGATACCCACATCCCATGAAAGGGGGAAAAAAAAGATAGATAAGAGTCATGTGGTAGACGTAATATAATTGGATTTCCAAAAGCTTTTGGTAAGGTACCGCATCGCTGATTCATGACTGAGATCAGAAGCTACGGAGTCGGGGCAAGTAGCAGAATGGCAAGGAAGCTGGCTACAAAACAAAAAACAGAGTAGGAGTTTCTGAGACAGGTGGGATGTGACCTCTCAAGGTTCAGTGATGGAACATAAGAACAGGAATAGGCCATTTAGCCCCTTTAACCTGTTCCAACATTCACGGTGATCATGACTGATCTGTGACAAATGCTCATTTATCGAAATGATTTGGACTTGAGAATTGAAAGTGCACTTTCAGAATTTGCAAATGCTGCCAATTTGGAGAGTGTACTTATTACAGAAGAGAACAATGGCAAGATCGAGGAAAAAATTTATAAACTTGCAGAGCAAATGTGTAATTGGCAAATCAATTTCAATATTGGTGTGAGGTGCTACATTTTGGTAGGAAGAATAGAGGTCACAGTCAAAGAGAGATACAGGACTGAAACAGGCCCTTCTGCCTACCGAGTCTGTGCCGACCATCAACTACCCGTTTATACTAATCCTACATTAATGCCATATTCCCTACCACATCCCCAACTTCCCTCAATTCTCCTCCCACCTACCTACACTAGGGGTACTTTACAATGGGTAATTTACAATGGCCAATTTACCTATCAACCTGCAAGTCTTTGGCTGTGGGAGGAAACCGGAGCACTCAGCGGAAACCCACACGGTCACAGGGAGAACTTGCAAACTCCGCACAGGCAGTACCCAGAACCAAACCCGGGTCAGTGGAGCTGTGAGGCTGCGGTATTAACCACTGCACCACTGTGCCATCCTTGGAAAATAAGTATCTAAACCAGGTAAATGTACAGAGGGACCTGGGGGTACATATACATCACTAAAAGTGGGTTAATAAAGCGAGGAAATCATTGAGGTGCATTTCTAGTGGGATAGGATTAAAATGCAGAGAAGCGATGTAAAACTTGTGTAGAACCTTGGTTGGACCACACTTGGAGTTACTGTGAACAGTTCTGGTGTCCGTGTTAGAATGAGGATATGGAGGCACTGGAGAAGGTGCAAAAGAGATTTATTAGCATATCAGAATTGTATATAGGTTATACCAATGGAGGAAAGATTGAATAAGATGGGGCTCTTTTCATTGAAAGCTGACATGCAGGTGCAGCAAGCAATTAGGAAGGCCAATGGTATCTTGGCCTTTATTGTAAGAGAACTTGAGTACAGTTGTATAGAGCCTTGGTGAGACTGCACCTGGAGTATTGTATACAGTTTTGGTCTCCTTACCTAAGGAAGAATAAGTTTGCCATAGAGGGAGTGCAGCGAAGGTTCACCAGGCAGTGTCATGGGATGGCAGCGTTGTTTATCATGGAGACTGGGCCTGTATCCTCTAGAGTTTACAAGAAGGTGATCTCATTGAAGCATACAAAATTCTTAGAGGGCTCGACAGGGTAGATTCAGGAAGGATGTTTCCCCTGCCTGGGCAGTCTAGAACCAGGGGCCACAGTCTCAGAATAAGGGGCAGGCCATTTAAGACTGAGATGAGGAGAAATTTCTTCACTCAGAGGGTGGTGAATCTTTGGAATTCTCTGCCCCAGAGGGCTGTGGAGGCTCAGTCATTGAGTATGTTCAAGACTGAGATCGATAGATTTCACGATGTTAAAGATATCGAGGTATATGGGAGGGTGTGGGAAAATGGCGTTGAGGTAGAAGATCAGCTATGATCCAGCTGAATGGCGGTGCAGGCTCGAGGGGCCGAATGGCCTACTCCTGCTCCTATTTCCTATGTTTCGATGTTTTTTTGTAGAAATGAGAAAACTGAAATGGTGACCTGTCCACGTCTTTAAATAATGAAATAGCACGCAAAGGTAGACGTAGTGCAGATGTTTCCACTTGTCAGGAAACCAGAGCTTAGAGCCATCAATATATAAGATAATCACTAAGAAATCCAATGTGGAATCCAGGAGGAACTTTTTAACCCAGGGAGTGGTGAGAATGTGGAATTCGCTGCCACAGGGAGTGGTTGAGGTGAATGGTGCAGATGCATTTAAGGGGAAGCTGGATAAAGACTTGAGGGAGAAAGGAGTAGATAAACTGCAAGATGGGATGAGGAAGAGTGGGAGGCAGCACATGTGGACAATAAACATACGTCTGTTGGGCCAAAAGGCCCATTTCTGTGCTGTAAATCCTTTGTAAAGGAGGCATGTTCTGAAAATTAAATCTAGGCCATCCAAGGGTAGCGATAGGAAGTCCTCCTTCGCACACAGTGCAGAAGAAATCTGGAACACCCTTGCACTTGGTTCCCTCACCCCTCCCTACAATGGCTGTTGATGTTCGGTATCAGTTGGAGCCGTAAAGACGGCGAGGGATTTTTGTTAGGCAAGGTTATCTGAAGCTGATGGAGTTGAGGGGCAGATCAGCCAATCATGTAGCAGCATTACTGGAGGGGCTGAATGGCCTGGCCCTGCTGTTTCTATGACTGCGCTTAACCTTCTTCAGTGTGCCTCATTTCAAATCAAATGGTTGCCGAAACGGGTCTTTCCAGTGTTGTGGGCTGTGACGTTGCATCTTCCCAGTCTGAACTTGCAGTTTTCATGCACGTCTGTTTCCTGTGTGACCCCATTCCACACTCCCTCCGCCATCCCCCGTACTGCCGCCCATCTCATCCCCTCCGCCCCCACCAACCAACCCAAACCCAGGCACAGGGTTGCTGTTCTTGTTTTTTAGACTGTCTGTCGGCGAAGAGGAAAGTCAGAAAGGGAATGGAGTTTGGCCCGACTTGAGAGGAGGAATGGGGTTGAGCTGGGGAAAGAGCAGGAGGCAAATGGAGAGTTGGTAGAGAGAGAGACAGACAAGAGGAAGAGGAGGAAAAAAAGGAAGAGCTCCAGTGGATAGCAAGATATTCAGAACAGACAGTGATTGACAGAAGCTCAGGCTCGTAGACAACAGAAGTAGACTAAAACTGTGCGAAGCCAGATTGATTTCTGTCTTGGTTTGCTCAGCCACTCAGAATACCAATATTCAGGCAGTCCATGTCTCTTCATTGCATGGCCTCCCATCCTTCATCGCGCACCCTTCCATTTGATCCATTTCCTCCGTCCTTCCTGTCTGCTTGATTCTTGCTCTTTATACCTGCTGCCACTCCTCCTCTTCCCTCCCCAACCTTAGGCCCTCCCTGCTCCCCCAAGCCTCCACTTGGTCCCCTCTCCTCCCCTCCCACCCGCCTCCCCTTGACGCCTCCCCCCTTTGTCTCTGCCCCCACTGTCTCTCCACCCCACCCCCACCCAACCAGCTGTGATTTTGTACGAGTTTACGACTTGACTTTTCTGATATCTTCTTCCCCTAGAACCTGGAAGATCAGCAGTCCAGCAGCAGCACCAGCACAAGCACCAGCGTCGTGGAACTGGTCAGCAAAGAGACTGTACCCAAGGGCAACAGGAGGAGTCGCATTCCCGACAAACCGAACTACAGCCTCAACCTCTGGAGCATCATGAAGAACTGCATTGGAAAGGAGCTCTCCAAAATCCCAATGCCTGTGAGTTCAGCACTTCGGGCAGTGCCCTGGGGCTTGGGTGTAGCAGCTCGTCATCCCAAGCCGGGGGAGGGGGGTCTGAGCACAGAGTCGGGGTGCAGGACGCTCGCGCATGGTTTGGTGTGGCACTACTGGGTGCAGCACTTTTGATCTTCTCTTCCTACTCCCACACCGTTGCCTCTGGTGTCCGCTGGGATCTATCCTGGGCGTTCTCCCTTATCTCATCTACATGCTTCCCCTCGGTGACATCATCTGAAAGCGCAGTTAGTTTTCACAGGTACGCTGGCATCCAGCTCTACCTCAACACCACTTCTCTCGACTGCGCCACTGTTGCACAATTATCAAACTGCTTATCGGACATCTAGTACTGCATGAACAGAAATTTCCTCAAATGAAATTTGGAAGATTCAAGCCAAATGTTTTCAGTCCCAGCTCCAAACTCCGTTCCCTCGCCCCTGCCTCCATCCCCCTCCCTGGCAACAGTCTGAGATTAAGTCAGTCTTTTCACAACCTTGGGGTTGCATTTGATCCTGTGATAAGCTATCGACCTCCTACTCGAGCCATCACTAAAACCACCGATTTCCACCTCTGTAACATTGCCCGACTTGACCCCTGTTTCAGCTCATCTGCTGAAACCCTGATTCATGCCTTTGTTACCTCCGGACGTGACGATTTCAACGCACTCCTGGCTGGTCTCCCGAAAACAAAAAAGGGGCAGTCTCACTGCTGGGAGTTTACTATAGACCCCCAAACATTCAGAGGGAGATAGAAGAGCAGATATGTAGGCAAATCTCTGAGAAGTGCAAGAACAATAGGGCAGTAATAATAGGGGATTTTAATTACCCCAATATTAACTGGGATAGTTTTGGTGTGAAAGGAATTGAGGGAGCAGAACTCTTGAGGTACATTCAGGAGAACTTTTTTGCCCAGTATGTAGCAAGTCCAACAAGAGAGGGTGCAGTTTTAGACTTAGTTTTAGGAAATGAAGATGGGTAGGTGGAAGGAGTGGCAGTGGGAGAGCGTTTTGGTGGTAGTGATCATAATTCAGTTAGTTTTAACATAATTATGGAAAAGGACAGAGATAGAACAGGAGTCAGAGTTCTCAATTGGGGCAAGGTCAATTTTACTAAACTGAGGAGTGATTTGGCGAATGTAGACTGGAAACAGCTACTTGAAGTTAAATCAATATCAGAACAGCGGGAGGCATTCAAAGGGGAGATTCAAAGGGTTCAGAATAAACATGTTCCCACAAAGAAAAAGGGTGAGGTGGCCAAATCTAGAGCACCCTGGATGTCAAGGAGTCTGCAGGGTAAGATGAGACAGAAAAGGAAAGTTTATTTCCAACACCGAGAACTCAATACCACAGAAAGCCAAGAGGAGTATAAAAAGTGGAGTGGTGAAATCAAAAAGGAAATTAAGAAATCAAAGAGAGGGCATGAAAGAATATTGGCAAGCAAAATCAAGGTGAACCCAAAGATGTTTTATCAATACATTACGAGTAAGAGGATAACTAAGGAGAGCGTAGGGCCCATAAAAGACCAAAAAGGTCACCTATATATAGGAGTGGAAGATATTGGTATGGTTCTTAATGAATACTTTGTGTCCCTCTTCACCAAAAAGGGGGACGATGCAGATATTGTAGTTAAGGAGGAAGAGTGTGAAATATTGGATCTGATAAACATAGGGAGAGAGGAAGTATTAATGGGATTTGCATCCTAGAAAGTTGATAAATCGCTAGGACCAGAAGAAATGTATCCTAGGCTGTTAAAACAAGGAAGGGAGGAAATAGCAGAGGGTCTGACCATCATTTTCCAGATACAGGTGTGGTGCTGGAGGATTGGAGAACTGTTAACATTGTACCTCTGTTTAAAAGGGGAGAGAAGGGTAGATCGAATAATTACAGGCCAGTCAGTCTAACGTCCGTAGTGGGCAAATTATTGGAATATATTCTGAGAGACAGGATAAGCCCTTACTTAGAAAGGGCCAGGTTAATCAAGGATAGTCAGCATGGATTCGTTAAGCAAAGATCTTGTTTGACCAACTTGATTGAATTTTTTGAAGAAGGAACATGAAAGATAGATGAGGGTAGTGCAGTTCATGTCTAGACGGATTTTAGCAAGGCTTTTGACAAGGCCCCACATGGTAGACTGGTTTAAAAAAAAAAAATCCCATGGGAGCCAGGGAATTGCAGCAAGGTGGATACAAAATTGGCTCAGTGGCAGGAAACAAAGTGTAATTGTTGACGGCTGTTTTAGCAACTGGAGGGCTGTTCCCAGTGCCATTCCGCTGGGCTCAGTACTGGGTCCCCTGCTTTTTGTGGTATATATTAACGATTTGGACATAAATGTAGGGGGCATGATCAAGAAGTTTTCAGACGACACAAAGATTGGCCATGCGGTAGATAGCGAGGAGGATAGCTGTAAGCTGCAGGAAGATATTGATAGTCTGGTCACATGGGCAGAAAAGTGGCAAATGGAATTCAACCCGGAGAAGTGTGAGGTGATGCATTTGGGGAGGTCAAACCAGGCAAAGGAATACCTGATTAATGGGAGAATACTGAGAGGTGTAGAGGAAGTGAGGGACCTTGGAGTGAATGTCCACAGATCCCTGAAGGTCGCAGGACAGGTTGATAAGGTGGTTAAGAAGGCTTCGGGAATCCTTTTCTTCATTAGCCGATGTACATAATATAAGAGCAGGGAGGTTCTGCTGGAACTGTATAATTCATTGGTTAGGCCACAACTTGAGTACTGTGTGTAGTTCTGGTCACCTCATTACAGAAAGGATGTAATTGCACTAGAGAGGGTACAGAGGAGATTTATGAGGATGCTGCCTGGACTGGAAAAATGCAGCTATGAGGAAAGATTGGATAGGCTGGGGTTATTCTCCTTGGAACAGAGAAGGCTGAGGGGAGATGTGATTGAAATGTGCAAAACTGTGAGGGGCCTGGATAGAGTGGAGGTGAAGGGTCTATTCACCTTATCAGAGAGTTCAGTGATGAAGGGGCACAGATTTCAAGAAAAATTGGAGGGGAGATGAGGAAAATATTTTTCCGCGTGTGGTGGGGGTCTGGAACTCACTGCCTGAAAGGGTCGTTGAGGCAGAGACCCTCAAGTCATTCAAAAGGAGTCTGGATATGCACCTCAAGTGCTGTAATCTGCAGGGCTATGGACCAAATGCCGTAAAGTGGGATTAGAATAGCTGGATCGTTTTTTGGCCAGCACAGACACGATGGGCCAAGTGACCTCTTTCTGTGCCTTAAACTGGCTGCGATTCTATGATTCCCATAACACTTGGTCATCCAAAACCTGGCTGCCTGTGTCTCAACTTGCACCAAGTCCCCTTCCCCTATCACCTGTGTTCGCTGACCTACATTGGCTCCCGGTCAAGCAACCACTTGATTTTAAAATTCTCATCCTTGTTTTCAAGTCCCTCCATGGTCTTGCCCCCTCCTTATCTCTGCAATCTGCTTTAACCTCACAACCCTCTGTGATTTCTGCGCTCCTCTAATTCTGTCCTCTTGTCCATCCCTGATTTTTAATTGCTGCACCATTGGTTGCCGTGTCATTAGTTGCCTGGACCCCAAGGTCTGGAATTCTGTCCCAACACCTCTCTGTCTCTCCACCTCACTTTGCTCCTTTATGACACTCCTTAAAACCTCTTTGACCAAGCTTTTGGTTGTCTGACCTAATATCTCCTTTGTGGCTCAGTGTCATACTTTAATAATGGTCATGTGAAGCATCTTGGGGTGTTACTAAGTTAAAGGCGCTATATAAATGTAAGTTATTATTTCCTATGAGGGTGATGGAAACGGCAATGATCAATGGTTTCAAAAGGAAGTTGAATGGGGACTTGAAGGAACTAAACTTGCAGTGCTGGGGGATAGTACGGGGAATGGGACTGACTGGATTGCTCTCCAGAGAGCTGGCCTGGACTCGATGGGCTGATTGGCCTCCTTCTGTCCCATAAAGATTCTATGCAATGATACGACTGTGCTGATTTCTCATTCTGCCCTTCGGGACACACGCTGTTGTGACAACCTCTCCCTACACCCCTGCAGGTTAACTTTAACGAGCCTCTGTCGATGCTGCAGCGGTTAACGGAGGACCTGGAATATCATGAACTCCTGGACAAGGCCTCCAAGTGCGAGAGTGCCTTAGAGCAGCTGTGCTACGTGGCTGCATTCACCGTGTCCTCATACTCCACCACCGTCTTCCGAACAGGAAAGCCTTTCAACCCCTTGCTCGGGGAGACCTTCGAACTGGACCGGCTGGAAGAAGAAGGCTTCCGGTCCATCTGTGAGCAGGTGAGTAGACGCCCATATCCGCCCACAGCCACTCGCAGCTCCTTTCCACTCACTATGCAGGGCGGGGAGGGCTGGCTGTCTCACCTCGGAGGGGACTTTCCTCAAATATTGAAGTGCGATGTGTTGTGCACCGGGAAGCAGGATTGCTCATTTTGCTGATGGCTGTAAGTAAATACCTGCTCTCTTAAAAGCTTTAATATACACTCTTCAGATGCAACACTTGCGTATGTGTGTGCTATTGCTAATCTACATTGGGAGGGTCCATGACAACTCATCATGTCAAAAAGGCACGTTTCCGCCGAAAAAGTTTAAGAAGCACGCTTTTAGAACATAAGAAATCTGAGCGTGAATAAGCTGTGCGGCCCCAAGAGCCTGCAGAGAAAGAGCTGCTTTTACAATAGCAACTTTCGTGACTTCAGGGCATGCCAAACCAGTGCAGTATTGGAAGTGCAGTCACTGTTGTAGGAAATGTGGCAGCCAATTTGTACCCAGCAAGCTCCCACAAACAGCAATGTAATGATGCCCAGATAATTTGTTGTTTTTTTTTTACATGATGTTGGTTGAGGGCTAATTATTGGTCAGAACACAGTGGGTAAGTCTGCTGCATATCTTCGGAGTAGTGCCATGCAGTCTTTTACGTCTCTCAGAGAGAGAGAGAGAAAGACTGTGTAACGTCTCATCCGAAAGACAGCACCGGCGAAGGTGCAGCACTCACTTGGTACTGCCCATCCGACAATGCAGCATTCCCTCAGTCCTGTCGTGGAGTGTCAGCCTTGATTTCTGTGGTCAGGTCTCTGGAGTGGGACTTGAACCCACAATCTTCTGACTCAGTTGAGAGCACTACCAATTGAGCCGTAGCTGACACTAGAAATTAAGAATTAGAAGCACAAGTACGTCACAGGGGCCCTTGAGCCTGCTCCTTCATTCGTTATGATCGTTGGTGATCTTCGGCCTCAACTCCGCTTTCTCACTCTGTCTTCATGTTCAATGCCAGACGTTTATTTGATCACCGGTCGAGTGGAGCTCCAGTCCCTTATGGCACACCTTTCAGTACCCAGTATCTAGATGAACTGCACCAGGGCACATAATGGAGAGAAGCCTTGACTTGTGTGCTGGGTGCTGGAATTGAAGAACATAAGAAATAGGAGCAGGAGTAAGGCCGTTTGGCCCCTTGAGCCTGCTCTGCCATTCAATAAGGTCATGGCTGATCTGATTGTGGCCTCAATTGCACTTTCCTGCCTGCTCCCCATAACCCTCGACTCTCTTGCAGATCAAAAACCTGTTGAACTCAGCCTTGAATATATTCAATGACCCAACTCCTCCTGCTCTCTGGGGAAGGGAATTCCAAAGATTAACCGACACTGAGAAGAAATTCCTTCCCATTTCTGTCTTAAATGGGAGGCCCCTTATTTTGAAACTGTGCCCCCTAGTTCCAGATGCACCCATGAGGGGAAACATCCTCTCAGCATCTACCCTGTCTAACCCCCTCAGAATCTGATGTCTTTAAATAAGATTACCTCTCATTCTTCGAAAATCCAATCATTATAGGCCCAGCCTCCTCAACCTTTCCTCATAAGACAAACCCTTCATCTCAGGAATCAATCAAGTGAATCTTCTCTGAACTGCCTCCAATGCAAGTATAGCCCTACTTAAATAAGGAGATCAAAACTGTACACATTGCTTGAGGTATGGTCTGACCAATGAGCGTCACAGTTGGTGCAAAACTTCTCTACTTTTACACTCCATTCCCCCTTCAATAAAGGCCAGCATTCCATTTGCTGCCTTACTTACTTGCTGTACCTGTATGCTAACCTTTTGTGATTGATTGAGGTCACCCAGATCCCTCAGTACTGCGGCATTCTGTAATTTCTCTCCATTAAATATTCCACTTTTCTATTCTTCCTGCCAAAATGGACAATTGCGCATTTTCCCACATTATACTCCATTTGCCAGATCTTTGCCCACTCACTTAGCCTATCTATATCTTTTTATAGCTTCCTTCTGTCCTCTTCACAACTTACTTTCCTACCTATCTTTGTGTCATCAGCAAATTTAGCAACCATACCTTCAGTCCCTTCATCTAAGTCATTTATATAAATTGTAAAAAGTTGAGGCCCCAGCACAGATCCCTGTGACACACCACTTGTTACATCTTGCCAACCAGAAAATGACCCATTTATGCCCACTCTCTGTTTCCTGTTAGCTAACCAATCTTCTATCCATGCCAATATGTTAACCCCTACGTCATGAGCTTTTATTATCCACAATAACCTTTTATGTGGCACCTTATCAAATGCCTTCTGGAAATTTAAGTACAGTACATACTACTACTTCAAAGAACGCCAATAATTTAGTTAAAAATGATTTCCCTTTCACAAAACCATGTCTCTGCCTGATTACCTTGATTTTTTTTCTAAGTGCCCTGCTATAACGTCTTTAATAGCTTCTAATTTCCCTATGACAGATGTTCAGCTAACTGGCCTGTAGTTTCCTGCTTTCTGTCTCCATCCCTTTTTGAATCAAGGAGTTACATTGGTTCTTTTCCAATCTGATGAACCTTCCCCGAATCTATTGAAATTAAAACCAACGCATCAACTATCTCACTAGCCACTTCTTTCGACAGCCTAGGATAAAGTCCATGAGGACCCGGGGATTTGTCAGCCCGTAGCTCCAGCAGTTTGCTCAGTACCGCTTCCCTGGTGATTGTAATTTTCTTGAGCCGATAGAGGTTTTGGAGATGGGGAGGATTGTGGGGGCTCAAGGAGATGACGGCCGTAGGGGCTGGAGGAGGGGAGGGCCGTAAGGGCTGGAGGAGGGGTGGGCCCCAGGAAGGGGTTTGAAAATTAGGACGCAAGTTGTAAAATCCAGGCATTGCCGGGAGTGGGAAGTTCATGTCGATCAGTGAGGGGAGAGAATCAAATCAATGCTGGTATAGTTGTGGTTGAGGCCATTGAGTGGCGTGGTCACAGGAGATCTGCAGACGGGATGTTCAATGTTACTGGAGTTCACACCCCGTGCTGTGAGGTCGGGGTGCTGAACTGTTGAAGCCGGAAGTGCTGATTGGGACATTACAGGGGAGTGTGTAATGTTTTTAACTGTGTGTTGGTTTAACCGCCTGTCCCCACACCCACAGGTCAGTCACCACCCTCCGGCTGCTGCACATCATGCAGAATCCAAGTATGGCTGGACGCTGCGGCAGGAGATTGCCATCGCTAGCAAGTTCCGAGGCAAATATCTGTCCATCATGCCCCTGGGTAAGTCGTCTTTGGACAACCCCAATTGACAGCCTGCGTGCGTGACATCTTTTTGTAAAAATTGTTGTATAAAATTCATGATGTTTCGAGGGTCGTGTGTGTCACTGGTGAGGCTGGCATTTGTTGGGCATACTGGGTAAGGACCAGAGAGACACAAAGGCCCAGGTTTTTAACCCAGATAGGGTCAGGGCTGGTGTCGTGTGTAAATTGGGACTGGGTCAGGGCTGGTGTCGTGTGTAAACTGGGACTGGGTCAGGGCTGGCGTCATGTGCAACCCCGGACTGGGTCAGGGCTGGCGTCATGTGTAAACTGGGACTGGGTCAGGGCTGGCGTCATGTGTAAGCCCGGACTGGGTCAGGGCTGGTGTCGTGTGTAAGCCCGGACTGGGTCAGGGCTGGTGTCGTGTGTAAGCCCGGACTGGGTCAGGGCTGGTGTCGTGTGTAACCCCGGACTGGGTCAGGGCTGGTGTCGTGTGTAACCCCGGACTGGGTCAGGGCTGGTGTCTTGTGTAAGCCCGGACTGGGCCAGGGCTGGTGTCGTGTGTAAGCCCGGACTGGGTCAGGGCTGGTGTCGTGTGTAACCCCGGACTGGGTCAGGGCTGGTGTCGTGTGTAACCCTGGACTGGGTCAGGGCTGGTGTCGTGTGTAAGCCCGGACTGGGTCAGGGCTGGTGTCGTGTGTAAGCCCGGACTGGGTCAGGGCTGGTGTCGTGTGTAACCCCGGACTGGGTCAGGGCTGGTGTCGTGTGTAAGCCCGGACTGGGTCAGGGCTGGTGTCGTGTGTAAGCCCGGACTGGGTCAGGGCTGGTGTCGTGTGTAAGCCCGGACTGGGTCAGGGCTGGTGTCGTGTGTAAGCCCGGACTGGGTCAGGGCTGGTGTCGTGTGTAACCCCGGACTGGGTCAGGGCTGGTGTCGTGTGTAACCCCGGACTGGGTCAGGGCTGGTGTCGTGTGTAAGCCTGGACTGGGTCAGGGCTGGTGTCGTGTGTAAGCCTGGACTGGGTCAGGGCTGGTGTCGTGTGTAAGCCTGGACTGGGTCAGGGCTGGTGTCGTGTGTAAGCCCGGACTGGGTCAGGGCCGGTGTTGTGTGTAAGCCCAGACTGGGTCAGGGCTGGTGTCGTCTGTAACCCCGGACTGGGTCCGGGCTGGTGTCGTGTGTAAGCCCGGACTGGGTCAGGGCCGGTGTTGTGTGTAAGCCCAGACTGGGTCAGGGCTGGTGTCGTCTGTAACCCCGGACTGGGTCAGGGCTGGTGTCGTGTGTAAGCCCAGACTGGGTCAGGGCTGGTGTCGTGTGTAAGCCTGGACTGGGTCAGGGCTGGTGTCGTGTGTAAGCCTGGACTGGGTCAGGGCTGGTGTCGTGTGTAAGCCGGGACTGGGTCAGGGCTGGTGTTGTCTGTAACCCCGGACTGGGTCCGGGCTGATGTCGTCTGTAACCCCGGACTGGGTCCGGGCTGGTGTCGTCTGTAACCCCGGACTGGGTCTGGGCTGGTGTCGTCTGTAACCCCGGACTGGGTCAGGACTGGCGTCGTGTGCAAGTCCGGACTGTGTCAGGGCTGGTGTCGTGTGTAAGCCCGGACTGGGTCAGGGTTGGTGTCGTGTGTAAGCCCGGACTGGGTCAGGGTTGGTGTCGTGTGTAAGCCCAGACTGGGTCAGGGCTGGTGTCGTGTGTAAGCCCGGACTGGGTCAGGGCTGGTGTCGTGTGTAAGCCCAGACTGGGTCAGGGCTGGTGTCGTGTGTAAGCCCAGACTGGGTCAGGGCTGGTGTCGTGTGTAAGCCCAGACTGGGTCAGGGCTGGTGTCGTGTGTAAGCCTGGACTGGGTCAGGGCTGGTGTCGTGTGTAAGCCTGGACTGGGTCAGGGCTGGTGTCGTGTGTAAGCCGGGACTGGGTCAGGGCTGGTGTCGTGTGTAAGCCCAGACTGGGTCAGGGCCGGTGTCGTGTGTAAGCCCAGACTGGGTCAGGGCTGGTGTCGTCTGTAACCCCGGACTGGGTCCGGGCTGGTGTCGTCTGTCACCCCGGACTGGGTCAGGGTTGGTGTCGTGTGTAACCCCGGATTGGGTCAGGGCTGGTGTCGTGTGTAACCCCGGACTGGGTCAGGGCTGGTGTCGTGTGTAACCCCGGACTGGGTCAGGGCTGGTGTCGTGTGTAACCCCGGACTGGGTCAGGGCTGGTGTCGTGTGTAAGCCCGGACTGGGTCAGGGCTGGTGTCGTGTGTAACCCCGGACTGGGTCAGGGCTGGTGTCGTGTGTAAGCCCGGACTGGGTCAGGGCTGGTGTCGTGTGTAAGCCCAGACTGGGTCAGGGCTGGTGTCGTGTGTAAGCCCGGACTGGGTCAGGGCTGGTGTCGTGTGTAACCCCGGACTGGGTCAGGGCTGGTGTCGTGTGTAAGCCCGGACTGGGTCAGGGCTGGTGTCGTGTGTAACCCCGGACTGGGTCAGGGCTGGTGTCGTGTGTAACCCCAGACTGGGTCAGGGCTGGTGTCGTGTATCGGCCTACGCTTGTTAAACAGAACTCCTGTACCGTATGCCAGATTGTTACTGAGCAGCTGTTCTTTGATGTGCCCTCTCTGTGATGGAGATGTCTTCTGTCTTTCAGGCTCCATCCACTGCACCTTCCACCAAAGTGGCAATCACTATACATGGAAGAAAGTCACCACCACAGTGCACAACATCATTGTGGGCAAGCTCTGGATTGACCAGGTGAGGAAGTGCATGTGCATGCCGATTCATGTGCTCACGCCCCTCCGCCACCCCTCCCCCTGCCCTCAATCCCAGGCCCACGTACCAAGGGTGTGCCATGCTATGGGACGGGCAGTCTTCCAGCTGAAATGATTAACTGATGGCCTTCTCTGCCATCTTGGGTAAATGACCCCTTGACGACTTGTCGATAGAGCAGGGCAGTTCACCTTGGCGACCTGGGGTCAATATTCCACGACCAACATTACTTCAATTGCATCAACCACTTATCACAATGTGGGAGCTTAGTGAGTGCTCGTTGGCTGCTGCATTCCCACATTCACAACAATGACTACACTTCAGAAGTAAGTCATTGGCTGAAAGTGAGACAGTGAGATTAGTCTGGTATTGATACAGGTCTATGTGGAGAGTGTAGGACAGTGGGATTAGTTTTAGATGCCGGACTGTAGGGAGAGAGTAGGACAGTGGGATTAGTTTTTGATGCCGGACTGTAGGGAGAGAGTAGGGCAGTGGGATTAGTTTTAGATGCCGGACTGTGGGGAGGGAGTAGGGCAGTGGGACTAGTTTTAGATGCCGGACTGCAGGGAGAGAGTAGGACAGTGGGATTAGTTTTAGATGCCGGACTGTGGGGAGGGAGTAGGGCAGTCGGATTAGTTTTAGATGCCGGACTGGAGGGAGAGAGTAGGACAGTGGGATTAGTTTTTGATGCCGGACTGTCGTGAGAGAGTAGGACAGTGGGATTAGTTTTAGATGCCGGACTGTGGGGAGAGAGTAGGACAGTGGGATTAGTTTTTGATGCCGGACTGTCGTGAGAGAGTAGGACAGTGGGATTAGTTTTAGATGCCGGACTGTAGGGAGAGAGTAGGACAGTGGGATTAGTTTTAGATGCCGGACTGTGGGGAGAGAGTAGGACAGTGGGATTAGTTTTTGATGCCGGACTGTCGTGAGAGAGTAGGACAGTGGGATTAGTTTTAGATGCCGGACTGGAGGGAGAGAGTAGGACAGTGGGATTAGTTTTAGATGCCGGACTGGAGGGAGAGAGCAGGACAGTGGGATTAGTTTTAGATGCCGGACTGTAGGGAGAGAGTAGGACAGTGGGGTTAGTTTTTGATGCCGGACTGTATGGAGAGAGTAGGACAGTGGGATTAGTTTTTGATGCCGGACTGCAGGGAGAGAGTAGGACAGTGGGATTAGTTTTTGATGCCGGACTGTAGGGAGAGAGTAGGACAGTGGGATTAGTTTTTGATGCCGGACTGTATGGAGAGAGTAGGACAGTGGGATTAGTTTTTGATGCCGGACTGTGGGGAGGGAGTAGGACAGTGGGATTAGTTTTTGATGCCGGACTGTAGGGAGAGAGTAGGACAGTGGGATTAGTTTTAGATGCCGGACTGGAGGGAGAGAGTAGGACAGTGGGATTAGTTTTAGATGCCGGACTGGAGGGAGAGAGCAGGGCAGTGGGATTAGTTTTAGATGCCGGACTGTGGGGAGAGAGTAGGACAGTGGGATTAGTTTTTGATGCCGGACTGTATGGAGAGAGTAGGACAGTGGGATTAGTTTTTGATGCCGGACTGGAGGGAGAGAGTAGGACAGTGGGATTAGTTTTTGATGCCGGACTGCAGGGAGAGAGTAGGACAGTGGGATTAGTTTTAGATGCCGGACTGTGGGGAGAGAGTAGGACAGTGGGATTAGTTTTAGATGCCGGACTGTGGGGAGAGAGTAGGACAGTGGGATTAGTTTTTGATGCTGGACTGTGGGGAGAGAGTAGGACAGTGGGATTAGTTTTAGATGCCGGACTGTGGGGAGAGAGTAGGACAGTGGGATTAGTTTTAGATGCCGGACTGTATGGAGAGAGTAGGACAGTGGGATTAGTTTTAGATGCCGGACTGCAGGGAGAGAGTAGGACAGTGGGATTAGTTTTAGATGCCGGACTGCAGGGAGAGAGTAGGACAGTGGGATTAGTTTTAGATGCCGGACTGTGGGGAGAGAGTAGGACAGTGGGATTAGTTTTTGATGCTGGACTGTCGGGAGAGAGCAGGACAGTGGGATTAGTTTTTGATGCCGGACTGCAGGGAGAGAGTAGGACAGTGGGATTAGTTTTAGACGCCGGACTGGAGGGAGAGAGCAGGACAGTGGGATTAGTTTTAGATGCCGGACTGTGGGGAGAGAGTAGGACAGTGGGATTAGTTTTTGATGCCAGACTGTAGGGAGAGAGTAGGACAGTGGGATTAGTTTTAGACGCCGGACTGGAGGGAGAGAGCAGGACAGTGGGATTAGTTTTAGATGCCGGACTGTGGGGAGAGAGTAGGACAGTGGGATTAGTTTTTGATGCCAGACTGTAGGGAGGGAGTAGGACAGTGGGATTAGTTTTAGATGCCGGACTGTAGGGAGAGAGTAGGACAGTGGGATTAGTTTTAGATGCCGGACTGTAGGGAGAGAGTAGGACAGTGGGATTAGTTTTTGATGCCAGACTGTGGGGAGAGAGTAGGACAGTGGGATTAGTTTTTGATGCCGGACTGCAGGGAGAGAGTAGGACAGTGGGATTAGTTTTAGATGCCGGACTGTGGGGAGAGAGTAGGACAGTGGGATTAGTTTTTGATGCTGGACTGTCGGGAGAGAGCAGGACAGTGGGATTAGTTTTAGATGCCGGACTGTGGGGAGAGAGTAGGACAGTGGGATTAGTTTTTGATGCCGGACTGTGGGGAGGGAGTAGGGCAGTGGGATTAGTTTTTGATGCCGGACTGTAGGGAGAGAGTAGGACAGTGGGATTAGTTTTAGATGCCGGACTGTGGGGAGAGAGTAGGACAGTGGGATTAGTTTTCGATGCCGGACTGTAGGGAGAGAGTAGGACAGTGGGATTAGTTTTAGATGCCGGACTGTGGGGAGAGTAGGACAGTGGGATTAGTTTTAGATGCCGGACTGTAGGGAGAGAGTAGGACAGTGGGATTAGTTTTTGATGCCGGACTGTGGGGAGGGAGTAGGACAGTGGGATTAGTTTTAGATGCCGGACTGTAGGGAGAGAGTAGGACAGTGGGATTAGTTTTCGATGCTGAACTGTGGGGAGGGAGTAGGGCAGTGGGATTAGTTTTTGATGCCGGACTGTGGGGAGGGAGTAGGACAGTGGGATTAGTTTTAGATGCCGGACTGTAGGGAGAGAGTAGGACAGTGGGATTAGTTTTAGATGCCGGACTGTAGGGAGAGAGTAGGACAGTGGGATTAGTTTTTGATGCTGAACTGTGGGGAGAGAGTAGGACAGTGGGATTAGTTTTTGATGCCGGACTGTGGGGAGAGAGTAGGACAGTGGGATTAGTTTTAGATGCCGGACTGTGGGGAGAGAGTAGGACAGTGGGATTAGTTTTTGATGCTGGACTGTCGGGAGAGAGCAGGACAGTGGGATTAGTTTTAGATGCCGGACTGTGGGGAGAGAGTAGGACAGTGGGATTAGTTTTTGATGCTGAACTGTGGGGAGGGAGTAGGGCAGTGGGATTAGTTTTTGATGCCGGACTGTGGGGAGAGAGTAGGACAGTGGGATTAGTTTTTGATGCCGGACTGTGGGGAGAGAGTAGGACAGTGGGATTAGTTTTAGATGCCGGACTGTGGGGAGAGAGTAGGACAGTGGGATTAGTTTTAGATGCCGGACTGTGGGGAGAGAGTAGGACAGTGGGATTAGTTTTAGATGCCGGACTGTGGGGAGAGAGTAGGACAGTGGGATTAGTTTTCGATGCTGAACTGTGGGGAGAGAGTAGGACAGTGGGATTAGTTTTTGATGCCGGACTGTGGGGAGAGAGTAGGACAGTGGGATTAGTTTTAGATGCCGGACTGTGGGGAGAGAGTAGGACAGTGGGATTAGTTTTTGATGCTGGACTGTCGGGAGAGAGCAGGACAGTGGGATTAGTTTTAGATGCCGGACTGTGGGGAGAGAGTAGGACAGTGGGATTAGTTTTTGATGCCGGACTGTGGGGAGGGAGTAGGGCAGTGGGATTAGTTTTTGATGCCGGACTGTAGGGAGAGAGTAGGACAGTGGGATTAGTTTTAGATGCCGGACTGTGGGGAGAGAGTAGGACAGTGGGATTAGTTTTAGATGCCGGACTGTAGGGAGAGAGTAGGACAGTGGGATTAGTTTTTGATGCCGGACTGCAGGGAGAGAGTAGGACAGTGGGATTAGTTTTAGATGCCGGACTGTAGGGAGAGAGTAGGACAGTGGGATTAGTTTTAGATGCCGGACTGTGGGGAGAGAGTAGGACAGTGGGATTAGTTTTTGATGCTGGACTGTCGGGAGAGAGCAGGACAGTGGGATTAGTTTTAGATGCCGGACTGTAGGGAGAGAGTAGGACAGTGGGATTAGTTTTTGATGCTGGACTGCAGGGGGAGAGTAGGACAGTGGGATTAGTTTTAGATGCCGGACTGTGCTGAGAGAGTAGGACAGTGGGATTAGTTTTTGATGCCGGACTGTGGGGAGGGAGTAGGGCAGTGGGATTAGTTTTTGATGCCGGACAGTGGGATTAGTTTTTGATGCCGGATTGTGGGGAGGGAGTAGGACAGTGGGATTAGTTTTTGATGCCGGACAGTGGGATTAGTTTTTGATGCCGGACAGTGGGATTAGTTTTTGATGCCGGACAGTGGGATTAGTTTTTGATGCCGGACAGTGGGATTAGTTTTTGATGCCGGACAGTGGGATTAGTTTTTGATGCCGGACAGTGGGATTAGTTTTTGATGCCGGACAGTGGGATTAGTTTTTGATGCCGGACAGTGGGATTAGTTTTTGATGCCGGACAGTGGGATTAGTTTTTGATGCCGGACAGTGGGATTAGTTTTTGATGCCGGACAGTGGGATTAGTTTTTGATGCCGGACAGTGGGATTAGTTTTTGATGCCGGACAGTGGGATTAGTTTTTGATGCCGGACAGTGGGATTAGTTTTAGATGCCGGACTGTCGGGAGAGAGTAGGACAGTGGGATTAGTTTTAGATGCCGGACTGTAGGGAGAGAGTAGGACAGTGGGATTAGTTTTTGATGCCGGACTGTGGGGAGGGAGTAGGGCAGTGGGATTAGTTTTTGATGCCGGACAGTGGGATTAGTTTTTGATGCCGGATTGTGGGGAGGGAGTAGGACAGTGGGATTAGTTTTTGATGCCGGACAGTGGGATTAGTTTTTGATGCCGGACTGTGGGGAGAGAGTAGGGCAGTGGGATTAGTTTTTGATGCCGGACAGTGGGATTAGTTTTTGATGCCGGATTGTGGGGAGGGAGTAGGACAGTGGGATTAGTTTTAGATGCTGGACTGTAGGGAGAGAGTAGGACAGTGGGATTAGTTTTCAATACAGGACTATAGGAAGAGGGTGGGACACTGGGATTAGTTTTCAATACTGGACTATCGGAAGAGGGTAGGACAGTGGGATTTGTTTGCAATACAGGACTATAGGAAGATGGTGGGACAGTGGGATTAGTTTTCAATACTGGACTATAGGAAGAGGGTAGGACAGTGGGATTAGTTTTCAATACAGGACTTTCGGAAGAGAGCGAGGCAGTGGGATTAGTTTTTAATACAGTCCGATAGAGTGAGATCTGGACGGTATGATTAGTTTGGGATTTCTCAAAGAATTAACCTCCATGATAGGCCTGATTACTGTCACTGCTGTAAAGTTGTGGTTGTACATAAATTATTCTTGCACCTGGGTTGAAGACCCTGCCACTAATTCTGCTGTGTAGTTTTGGGGACAGGATATCAGAGCCATCAAACCATTCGATCTCTGAATACAGTTACCAAAGACTAACATGATCACCATGCTGTTTGGGATAGAATGATACCAGGGTTTAATTGATGAGGAAGGTTTGCACAGACAAGGCGTGAATTCCCTCGGGTTTAGAAGATTAAGGGGTGATCTAATCGAGGTGTTTATCAGATGATTAAAGGAGTGGATCAGCTCAATGGAGAGCAACTATTGCCTCTGGTGGGGGAGGGGAGTCCTGAACGAGGGGGCAGAACCTTAATATTAGAGCCAGGCCGTTGAGGGATGATGTCAGGAAGCACTTCTTCACACTAAGGGGAGTGGAAATCTGGAACTACTCCTCCAAAGAGCTTTTGAGGCTGGGTGGTCAATGGAAAATTTCAGAACTGGGCTTGGTTTCTGTTAGTTAAGGGTGTTGTGTGTTTCAAAACCAAGGCAGATTCATGCAGTTAAGATACATACCAGCCACGATTTAATTGAATGGCGGAACAGGCTCGAGGGGTCTGAATGACCTCCTCCTGTTCCTGTGTAACAGGCTCGAGGGGTCTGAATGACCTCCTCCTGTTCCTGTGTAACAGGCTCGAGGGGTCTGAATGACCTCCTCCTGTTCCTGTGTAATAGGCTCGAGGCTGAATTACCTCCTCCTGTTCCTGTGTAACAGGCTCGAGAGGTCTGAATGGCCTCCTCCTGTTCCTGTGTGACAGGCTCGAGGGGCTGAATGGCCTGCTGTCTTTACAGGACACTTGACTTGTCTGGCACTTACTGTTAACCTCTTGTTTTTGTGCTAACAGAGCGGGGAAATCGACATCATCAACAAGAAGACAGGGGACAAGTGCCACCTCAAGTTTGCACCTTACAGCTATTTCTCCCGGGACGTGGCACGGAAGGTAGGTTCTTTGAACGCTGAGGCACACAAGCACAGGAGAGCGAAGAGTGAGCAAAGGCATCTTGGTTGATCAGCTCCTCTCCATCCAAACTCCCTATTGGTCCTCCCCTTCTGTCGAGCTAACTACCTCAACACTCCCTGAGATAAAAGAATGGCAAGTCCCATTCACCCATCACCCACCACTCCCCTGCGCTCGCTGGTTTCTGGTCCCCCAACCCAATTCTTCATTTAAATCCCTTGTCGTCTCCTCTTATCTTGTCCTCCGGACTTACAACCCTCAGATCTCTGTGCTCTCCCAATTCTGGCCTCTTGCACATTGCCGCATTTCCATCAGTCCACCATTGGTGGCCGTGCCTGCAGCTGCCTAGGCCCTAAACTCTGGAATTCCCTCATTAATAATCCCCCACCCCCCCGCCTCCCTCCAAGACATTCCTTAAACCCTACCTCTGAGACCAAGTTTTGTGAGAAGATAAGGAACAGGAGGAGGCCGTAGGGTGTCTTGGGCCTGCTCTGCCACTCAATAAGATCAGTGACTAAGTTCCACTCCCTTAAACTTGAACAGATTTGAATAGGTATGGCGGACAGCTGGTTCAGCCATTCACCGCCTGATCTGACTGGACCATTTCAAGTGCTGTCTGGTCTCTCTGTCATTTATGCAAATTGCTCACTATTCCAGGACCGTCTTGAAACGCAATGATAGCCCCCAGCTTCTTTTCTGTCTGACAAGCTGTCTTCGTAAAAACCCCTCCCCCGTCTCCTCCACCCTTGTCTCCTACGACAAGTGCAAGGAGCTCATGGATTTCTTCATCACCCAGATCATCATCCAATCAGCTGCCTGTGTCACTTCACTCCCTTCCCCTAGCCCATTGGGTCAACCTTCCTGGAAGGCTCCCCCACTGCCCTTACCCTGAACTGGTTTCCTTCTCTAGTTTACGATCCCTCGTGCCTCCCTGAGCTGCTCTTGGCCGTGACCCACGTCCTACTCCCTCGACCCTATTCCCATGAAATTACTGACTGCACAACTTCCCTTTCTGGCTCCCATGTTCACTGATATTGTTGACCGTTCTGTCTCCTCGGGTGTTGTCCCTCTGTCGCCTTCAAATCTTCCGTCATCCCCATCCACAACGAGTCAAGTCTTGACTCCTCCATCCTTGCAAACTACTGTCCCATCTCCAACCTCTGTTTCCTCTCCAAAGTCCTTGAAATTCTAGTCTCCCAATTCCGTGCCAGTCTTTCCCGGAACTCCATGTTTGAATCCATCCAATCGGGTTTCCACCCCTGCCACAAAACTGAACCGGCTCTTATCAAAGCCACAAATGCCATCCAATGTGACTATGACAAAGGTAAACTTTTCCTACGCCACCTTCTCAACCTGTCTGCAGCCTTCAACACAGTTGATCACACCATCCTCCTCTATGGCCTCTCCACCATTGTCCGGCCGGATGCGACTACACTGGTTCCATTCTTATCTGTCTAATCATAGCCGGGCAATCGCCATCAGTGGCTTCTCTTCCCATTCCTGCACAGTGACTTCTTGTGTCCACCAAGGATCTATACTTGGCCCCCTCCTATTTCTCATAGACATGCTGCGCCTTGGTGACATTATCCAAAAATTTGTGGATTGTGCCTTCAGCTGCCTCAGCCCTAAGCTCTGGAAATCCCTTCTTAAAACCCATCCACCTCTCTTCCTTGCTTTCCTTTAAAAACACTCCTCAAAACCTTCGTCTTTGACCCTCCTGCCCCAATATGTCCTTCCGTGGCTCGGTGTCATATTCTCTTTGTGTGCCTCCGTGAAGTGACTCTCGATGTTTTAGTACATGAAAGGCACTTGATAAAGACAATTTGTTACTTCTCTTTCCTCCTGAAAGAAGCTTTGCAAACTGACACTCTTTGACCACCTGTCCCGATATTTCCTTGTGTAGCTCGCTGTCAAAGTCTCCAACATAACAGAAGGAATGGGAGCTGGAGTAAGCCATTCAGCCCCTTGAGGCTGCCGCACCGTTCAATACGATCATGGCTGATCATCTGCCTCAACTCCACCTTCCTGCACTATCCCCAGGATCCCTTGGTACCCAAAAAAATCTATCAATCACACTCTTTAATATGTTCATTGACTGAGCATCCACAGCTCTCTCGGGTCAAGAAATCGCGAGATTCACGACTCTCCGGCCATCTTAGCACCAAACGGCCAACCCTTTTCTTAGACGGTGACCCCTTGTTTTGGACTCCCCAGCCAAGGGAAAGCATCTTTCCAGCATCTACCCTTATGAGCATTTGAGGATTTTTGCATGTTGTGATGAGTTCTTCTCTCATTCTTCTGAACTCCGGGGAAGTTGTTGTGATCTGGAATGCACTTCCTGAAAGGGCAGTGGAAGCATTTTCAATCGTAACTTTCAAAAGGGGAATTGGGTAAATACCTGAAGGGATAAATATTTACAGGATCATGGGGAAAGAGCAGGGGGAGGTGGGATTAGTTGGATAGTTCTTTCAAAGAGACAACAGGCACTGTGACGACCTCCTGTGTTGGTGGGGCTTTGATAGCAGTAAAACAGGAGAATAATAGAAAGAACATTGCAAGAGCTGGGACAGCCTGGTGTGCGAGTTTTGAGATGTGGAGCGATTATGTAACATCTGATGCTTTTCTATTAAATGGATGGTGTCGTAGGTGACTGGCGTTGTGACGGACGGCACAGGGAAAGCTCACTTCATCCTCTCGGGGACCTGGGACGAGAAGATGGACTATTCGCGTGTTCTGCACAGCAGCAAAGGAGAGAATGGCACCGAGGGGAGGCAGAAGACTGTCTACGAGACCCTTCGGGGCAAGGAGCTGTGGAAGAGGCACAAAACGCCGTAAGTGTTTCACACCCCATCACCCGAGCAGGTGGAGGAAGATAGCGGCACCCTCAACCTCCGAGACTCCCACCGATCTAGCGTCCCCACCGGAGTCACTGGTGCTGGGTCCAAACCCTGGAACTCCCCTGTCCAGCAACACTGGCAGCATCTAGACCACACAAACTGCACCAATACATCGCCTCTCCCCCTCCCACGCTGACCGACAGTGGCTCCCGGTCAGGCAATGGCAGTTTTCAAATTCTACATCCTTGTTTTCAAAATCCCTGCTTGGCCTTGCACCTCCCTGACCGATCTCAGTGACCACCTCCCGCCTAATAACCCTCCGAGATCTCACCACTCTTCCCATTCTGGCCTCTTGCACCTCCCCCCAGTTTTAATCACTCCATTATCAGCGGCCGTGCCTTCAGCTGCCTGGGCCCTAAGCTCCGGTATTCCCTCCCTAAACCCCTCCGCCCTCCTCTACTCAAAACTTACCTCCTTGACCAAGCTTTTGGTCACTTATCCGAACATCATCATGTGCGACTGAGTGGCAAGGTTAGTTTGCCAATCCTGGGAAGTGCCTTGGGATGTATTTATTACACTAAAGGCGCAGTCTAAATGGACTGTGTTCAACTGGGTGGCTCAACACCATCTTCTCAGGGCAACTAGAGGATGGACAGTAATAGTTGTCAGCCATGGTCCAGTGTGCAGCATTCTCACCTTTGAGTTGAAAGGTTGTGGATCTGTACTCCAATGCGCTGATTTGAGGCCCATAATCTAGACCAACACTCCAACAGGGCGGAGTTTTCTCAGTACTGGCACTGGGAGGTCACTCCGACAGGGCGGAGTTTTCTCAGTACTGGCACTGGGAGGTCACTCCGACAGGGCGGAGTTTTCTCAGTACTGGCACTGGGAGGTCACTCCGACAGGGCGGAGTTTTCTCAGTACTGGCACTGGGAGGTCACTCCAACAGGGCGGAGTTTTCTCAGTACTGGCACTGGGAGGTCACTCCGACAGGGCGGAGTTTTCTCAGTACTGGCACTGGGAGGTCACTCCGACAGGGCGGAGTTTTCTCAGTACTGGCACTGGGAGGTCACTCCGACAGGGCGGAGTTTTCTCAGTACTGGCACTGGGAGGTCACTCCGACAGGGCGGAGTTTTCTCAGTACTGGCACTGGGAGGTCACTCCGACAGGGCGGAGTTTTCTCAGTACTGGCACTGGGAGGTCACTCCGACAGGGCGGAGTTTTCTCAGTACTGGCACTGGGAGGTTACTCCGACACTGGCACTGAATACGAATAGGTAGTATTAAATCCCTCAATCCACTCCCTCCTGTCCCACCAGGGAACACGCGGAGACGATGTACTACTTCTCCGAGCTCGCCCTGACGCTGAACGAGCCAGAGGAGGGGGTGGCCCCCACTGACAGCCGCCTCCGGCCTGACCAGCGACTGATGGAGAATGGCAGGTGGGACGAGGCCAACATGGAGAAGCAGCGACTGGAGGAGAAGCAGCGAGCTGTGCGTCGCAAGCGGGAGTCCGACTGCAGCAAGGCATCGACCGACGGTGAGGGGAACGGAGGGGATCTCTGTGGAGGGGTGGCGGACAAGGGAGGGGCATCTCTGACAGGAGCGGTAGCGTTGAAATGGAGCATGTCTCTGAAATAGTGAGAGGTGTCTCAGAAAAGAAGGGGTTTGTGTCTTCAGGTCGTCCAGAGGGGGAAGGTTGTCTATGGGGAGTATGATGGGGCGTTGAGAGTGGGGGGCTCAGAGGAGAGGGAGGGTTGCCTCGGAGGAGGAGGGGCATCTCTGGACACAGGGAGGGGGAGAGCAAATGAGAGGTGGTGGGTGTCTCGGAGGAGAGGAATGGGTGTCTCGTGGAGGGGGCCATCAGGAGGGGGAGGAGGGTGAAGAGGCACAGGGGTGGGGTTTGTCTAAGGGAGAGGGGAGTCATTGTGGAGGAAGAGGGGTCTCTGGGCAGGGAAGTAGTAGTAATAGGAGGAGGAGTGCCGGGGACATTATGGGGTTTTGGAGGGTCGTCTGTTTTCCGAGTCGGAGGGGGCTTCTCGGGCAAGGGCAAGAAGGAGGGGAGTTTCGGGAGGGTGAAGTGGGGGGGGGGTGCAGTGGGAGAGTTGAATGTCTGGTGGGTGGGAGGTGTGTTCTGAGGTTGGAGGCTTGTGGGCGGTGTGGGGTCAGGTGGGAGGGGGTGCGGGTCGCAGTTGTTTGGAAAGGTCATTTGCAGCGGGGACTCGAAGGGCCAAATGCCTCCGTCCGCGCCCTAATGCCTCTGTTGTAATGCCTCCAAATGATGAGAGCTGGAAATAACCCTGGCCGCCTCATTCTTTGTTTGCTTTGGCAGGCCACACCCACCCGGAGTCAACCTATCGGGCGCTGTGGTTCGAGAAACGTGAGGATCCTTACACCAAAGAGCCGGTGCACCTCTACAAGGGCGGCTACTGGGAGGCAAAAGAGAAGCAAGACTGGCATCTGTGCCCTGATATCTTCTGAAGCCCAACGTCCCTGCTGCCCAGCACGGGGTGCGTGTGTGTGCGTGTGTGCGCGTGTGTGTGTGGGCGACTGGCCTGGCCTGGGACTGAGCGGCCACTTCTGTCTGATTTCCCCAATGGACAAACACCGACAGCCGAGGTGGGGGCCGGGGGGGAGCCCCCACTTTCCTTCTCTCCCGGGCAAAGCTTTCCAACCACCAGGATGAACAGCGACCCAGTTATAAAATGGCACCTGATGTATTCTATGAAAAAAATCGAATCTGTTAACGGGTTCTTTTTCCAATCCGTTTTTCTACTCCGCCGGTTCCCTCGCCGTCCATGTCTTATGTTCTTTTTAAATTAAATCTCTCCATATCTGCTTGTTGGCTCGAAGCTGACAGGGCGGAGGTGATAACAGGCACTTTTTGGTACCAAGGGCCCTCTGTCTTGATGAGGGAGGGGGAAGGGAGGGGGGTGGGGGGGTTAAGTTTGATCCAGGAATAGGGGATGGGGAGCTGGTTGTATCTCTGGGCTGGTTATCTTTCCCTGCCTGTGTCTGAGTGGGGTTCACCTTTGCTAAGGGCTGTGGGCTTGGCTTTCGTACTAGGGAATGTGGGTTCAGCTGTATTTGGCCTGCTGTGGGCACGGTGGGGGAGGGTGGTACTTGTGTGCAGGGGCTGCCTTCAGCTCCAAAGCTCAGCTTGGTGGTCCCTGGGGAGTGAGACGGCCTCAGTGGAGACCTGCAGTCCTGGGCAGCTCATGGATTTTCCCTGCTTGGTGACTGGGGCAGTGGGTCTGGGTGTTCTTAATACTGAGAATCCACTGAATCGTTTTGGAGGGCTGAGCAGAGAGAGAGAGAGACTGTGGGGTTTTGATGTGGGACAGCTGATGGGTGAGGAGTGATGTGGTCAGTCCCACAGAATGGGGGCTTGGTCAATGCAATGGGGACGGATGTTTCCCCCCCACTTCCCACAGCCCGGGTGAGCTGGGACATGTCAATACAGTACAAGGGACATGCCTCCATCATTTAATTGACAATGGTGGCTCGGCAGGTAGCGCGCTGTCAACCAGAGTCAGAGGCCCCTCATTCAAGAGCCTTGATCAGACTCCCCTCCCGCACCCACTCCCACCCCTTCCCACCGCCAAAACACTTCCCAGTGCCAGTCAGAGGGATCAGTAGTGAGGTAGTGCTACACTGGCTGAGGTGCTGTATTTCAGGATGGGACGCTCAACTGGGGGAGTCGTCCTGCCCGCTCAGCTGGGTGTAAAAGATCCCACGGCCACTCTTTTCAAGAGCAACAGGGTAGGGCGAGGGGGCGGGGAGAGAGTTTTCACTGATGTCCTGGGCCCAATATTTATCCCTCAAACAACATCACTTTTTTTTTAAAAAAAAGCAGTTTATCTGGTTGTTTTATCACATTGCAGTTTGTGGGATCTTGCTGTGTGTGAATTGGCTGCCGCGTTTCCTACACTACAACACTGACTACATTTCAATAAAGTACATCATTTCCTGTTGAATGCTTTTGGGTTCCTGAGGTGGTGGCCGGTGCTATATAAATGCAAGTTCCTTCATTAATTACAGTTGTGGATTACTGAATTTGCTCTGATGTCGTTAAACATGGGTTTGATATTTAATGCTGGGATGGGTCATTCCTGATTTGGACATCATGGGTGATGGGACTTGGGAACAGTGGGTTTTTTGCTGCTTTTCTGTGGGAGAGAAAGGTACTGTCCTCGGCAAGGTGGGGAGCTGGGAGACTGATACTTTCTACCTTGTAGAAGGAGCAGAAGTGAAGATGGGTTCAGTTTTGCCCTGCGACATGAAAGCTAAAGGAATCTGGGGCAACAATTCACACAGGGCGGAATGTACCTTGTTGAAATTATTTATCATTCATCAACCATCCCATTGTCTGTCTTTGGTTTTTGCAGCTTGGCTCATGCTCTTGCACAAGCCCCATCTCTCTCTCTTTCACACCCTCCGTATGAGATGCAGTGACCCTTTGCAGAGTGAGTTATCTCTGAATGGAGAATTGTGTGGATGAAGGGGTAGAGAGGAGTGGCCGGCTCTGTAACTGTCGTGACTCGCCTTTCCCTTTAATGTTTAAGCAGCCTCTTGCAAGGCGTGAGGCAAGTCTGAATCTCCCAACTCTTCCACACTCGTCGTTGAATCAAAGTTGACCGCCTGGCTTGATGATAGTGGAATGAGGGAGATGTGTGGACATGAAGTTATGGATTCTGGTGGAATACCATTCTTTCATGGGATGTGGGTGTTGCTGACAAGGCCAGCATTTATTGACCATTCCTAACTGCCCTTGAGAAGGTGATAGTGAGCTGCCTTCTTGAACCTGGGGAATAATTTCTATTTGTCCCTTGGATCGTCCATCACAGAGACTGACAGTTATTTTTCTTTCAATTCCATTTGGCCACAGGGTGAGGATCTAAACCCTTCTTTGGTTGGTAATCAGCAGATTGTGGAGTAAATATCCCACTCCAAGGTCTGATCTGATTGATACTTGCACTGAGGGAGGGTTGCTGCACAGGGCAGGGAGTCAACCATCTGAATGAGCATAAAAGCTGGGTTCCATCCAGCTGAGGATCCTTTCAATGAAAGAGCAATAAATTCTCCCACTGCTTGGTCCAGATTATCTCCCTGAAGAAATTGTGTTCACTCACAAGTGCAACACTGCAATAAATTAGAAAGTGCTGGAAATCCTCAGCAGGTCTGGCAGTATCTTTGGAGAGAGAAGCAGAGTTAACATTTCAGGTCAGTGACCTTTCATCAGAACTCGACTCGGATAACACTGGCTGCTAGCAGGACCCGAACTGGATGGGTCTCTAGCTACAAAAAAAAACAGAACTAACTCAAGTGGTGAAACAATTCTTTTCAGATAAAACACATTTCTATCTTTCGACTTCCCTTTTTTGCATTTTTTTTCCTTTCCACCAGTCTTCCTTTCTGTCTTTCTAACTTTCCTTCTATCTATCCATCCTTTCTACCTTTACACTTGTTTTATATTTTTACCTTTACAGCTCTCTTTCTACCTTCCTGTCCAACTTTCTATCGTTCTACCGTGCTATCTATCTTGTTACTTTCTTATTTCTGTCTGCCCATCTGTACATTTCTCCCTCTATCTATCTATCCTTCCTCCTTTCCTTTTATTCTTTCCTCTTCTCCTTTCCGCTTGTCTGGTCAAGTCCCTGAGTGTGAACACGGATCCTTGCCAGTTCAGAACCGACTCTGTGTCACTGCTAATCCTGGAAAGGTCTGTGTTCCCCACAAGCCTCCATCAGAAAGCGGGTCCTTTCTTATCTGATCTCGCTTTCAGCCTTGTTCCTGGTGAAAGGATAGTGACTTAACTACACCGTCACCACCAGACAAGGGGGCATTTTATCTCTTGTTTAAGCTGTATCCCAGAGGCCAAGTGGCGACATTGGAGCCCCCTTCAGAAAGATTTGTCCCATCAGAGAGCGGGGAGGGGGACGGGGGTGGGTAGGGAAATGTCTTTCAGACATTCAGTTGCATCTGGAATCATATCGAGGGGGGGCGGGGGGGGGGGAGCGTCTGGAGTTTTCTAAATAGCCCCTCTTGAGAGAGAGGAAATCTTCTCCCTTGTGTCTGACTCAGTGTTTATAGGAATGTTAAAACAAGTGTTTTCGTTGCTTCTTTCTGGAGCGTTCTCTACACAACCCGCTTCCCACAATCACCAAAACCAGTTCCGTTTTGTTAAAAGACAGCAAACCTGTCCGGTGGCTTTTTAATGCTCATTTTTCACATGCTCATTGCACACTGAATCAAACGGAGAAAGTTAATGTCAGGAAAGCTCAGAGTGTGCTGTAATTCTGAGAAAATATACAACCCTCACAGTGCAACACTGAAATGACAATAACTCAGTTCACTGTTTGAAGCTGAAGAGTATTCTGGCGATTTGCAGCATTCCGCAAAGTGGTAAGTTTACATTTAGACTTAGATCCTGAGCCTGATTTTTGTTCATGCTAGAAATGGTATAAAAGTTATTGTGATACTGAGCCCTAAAAAGAGAGGGCGTCAAATCCGGCTTCAATCGATAGAAAGGGAGATTAAATTAATTTTACTGTCATACATGACACTTGCAGGGCGGGCAGGCAATAAAAACAGAATGTAGGAAAGCTGAATGTAGACACAAAGACATATAGGAAAACAAAAATGTATTTTTATCGACACATTATGAATGAGAGGAAACTAAAGTTATTGGAAGACTTGAATGATTTGGGCCTGGGTATACAGAGCAGAATTACAATGTTTGTAGTTGGCACCAAACTGGGAAAGGTCAATGGACAGACACAGGGCAGATGGAATTTAAAGTGATAAGAGTGTGAAGAGATGCATTTTAGCCAGAAGAGGGGGAGAGGCAATATAAAGCAAAGGGTACAATTCTAAAGGGCAAGAACAAATAGACTTGGGGATGTAGGTACACAAATCACTGAAGCTGGCAGCACACGCACGTAGAGCTGTTAAAAAAACAGGTGGGAACCTTGAGCTTAAACAGAGGCATAAAGTACAAAAATAAGGGAGTTACGGTAAACCTCTATTAAAGCATCATTAGACCTCACCTGGAGAATTATGTCCAATTCTGGGCACCACGTTTTAAGAAGGGTGTCAAGGCCTTCGATAGGGTGCAGAGGGGATTGACCCGAATGGTAGCAAGGATTGAGGGACTACAAATGTGCAGAAGGAGTGGAAAAGCTGGGACTGTTCTGCTTAGAGCAGAGAAATTCAAGGGGACGTTTAATAGCATTGTTGAAAATAATGAAGGGTTTTGGGAGAGTAAATTGGGAGAAACTGTTTGTAGTGGCAGGAGGGTTGGTAACCAGAGACACAGATATAAGAGAATCACTAAGAATTCGAGAGGGGGAAGAGGAGTTTTTCATTAAACACAGCAGGTTCTTGTGATCTGGGACACACTGTGAAAGGGTGGTGGCAGCAGGTTCATCAATAACACTTAAAAGGGATTGTTAAATATACTTGAAGTGGAAACCATTGCAGGGCGGTGGGGAGAGAGGACCAGGGCTAATTAGATAGCTTTGGAAGAGCCAGCACAGATACGAGCGGCCGAATGGCCTCCCTCTCAGCGGTATGTTTCAAATATAAGGCAAGGAAATTCAATGATTAAGGTGGAAGGTTTTTAATGCTGATTTTTTGAAATTGTTCTTTCATGGGATATTGGTGTCATTGTCCTTGACAATGGAGTCATTTGCTGGGTCATTTCAGAGGGCAGTTAAGAGTCAATGTAGGTCTGGAGTCACATGTCGGACAGGCCAGGTAAGGACGGCAGATTTCCTTCCCTAAAGGTCATTAGTGAAACAGTCGGGTTTTTCATGACAATTTTTAAAACATATTTAAATTTGAATTCCACCAGCCAGCATTAGCCGGGCTGTCTGGATTTACTAGTTCAGTGACCTGACCACTACACCAGTGTCTCTCCGTTGAGGACATTACAGTGACAATGAATGCTCAATTCTTTGATTTGACAGCTGCTCTCTGTAAAGCACTATAGTCAGAAAAAGCACTGATCACCGAAACTGAAGGACTGCATGCCATGGATTTTCAGTCTATTAGTTAAGAGGGCAAAAAACAAAAACTCACTGGCATCCAGAACACATGTACTGGCAGCAAATACATCCCTTCAGTTTTCACCGTGCTGGTGAAACAGATTTCCTTCTCTAAAAGACATTTAGTGAACCAGATGTGTTTTTACAACAATCGACAATGGTTTCATGGTCACCATTAGACTGCCTTTTAATTCTGTCTGAACTATATAATTTCACTATTCTGTGAGCATGCCTGATCAAGTGCATGGAGGAGTAAGAGACCTGGGAGGTGCATGTAGACAACTCTTTGAAGGTGGAAAGGAAATTTGCAGTGCAAGTGGTTTAAAAAAAGCATGTGTAATCCTTTGCTTTATTCATAGTGGAATAGCGTACACAAGTAAGGAATTTATGTTAATACATTATAAAACACAGGCTAGCCCCCAGCTGGATTATTGCGTTCAGTTCTGGGGACCACAGTTTAGGAAGGACGTCAAGGCATAAGAAAGGTTGCAGAAGAGGTTTCCTGGAATAACACCTGGGATGAGGGATTTAAGTTATGTGGAAAGACTGGAGAAACGGGAGTTGTTCTCAGAGCAGAGAAAGTTCAGAGGAGATTTGGTCAAGGCGTGCAAAATCATGAACGTGATTTGATAGTGCAAATAAGGTTTCCAGTGGAAGAAAAGATGGTGAACACAGAGGACACAAATTGAAGGCGATTGGCAAAAGAACCAGAGGTGGCAAGAGGAAACTTTTATTTGTACGCAGAGAGATTTTTGTGATCTGGAATGCAGAAAAAGGGCAGTGGAAGCAGATACAATAGTAACTTTCAAAAGGCAACTGGATAAATACTTGGAGTGAAGGAATATACCGGGCTATGGGGAAATAGCAAGGTAGTGGGACTAGTTTGATAAGGTTCCCCACGGTAGGCTATTGCAGAAAATACGGAAGTATGGGGTTGAAGGTGATTTAGAGCTTTGGATCAGAAATTGGCTAGCTGAAAGAAGACAGAGGGTGGTGGTTGATGGCAAATGTTCATCCTGGAGTTTAGTTACTAGTGGTGTACCGCAAGGTTCTGTTTTGGGGCCACTGCTGTTTGTCATTTTTATCAATGACCTGAATGAGGGTGTAGAAGGGTGGGTTAGTAAATTTGCGGATGACACGAAGGTCGGTGGAGTTGTGGATAGTGTCGAAGGGTGTTGTAGGGTACAGAGGGACATAGATAGGCTGCAGAGCTGGGCTGAGAGATGGCAAATGGAGTTTAATGCGGAGAAGTGTGAGGTGATTCACTTTGGAAGGAGTAACAGCAATGCAGAGTACTGGGCTAATGGGAAGATTCTTGGTAGTGTAGATGAGCAGAGAGATCTTGGTGTCCAGGTGCATAAATCCCTGAAAGTTGCTACCCAGGTTAATAGGGCTGTTAAGAAGGCATATGGTGTGTTAGCTTTTATTAGTAGGGGGATCGAGTTTCGGAGCCACGAGGTCATGCTGCAGCTGTACAAAACTCTGGTGAGACCGCACCTGGAGTATTGCGTGCAGTTCTGGTCACCGCATTATAGGAAGGATGTGGAAGCTTTGGAAAGGGTGCAGAGGAGATTTACTAGGATGTTGCCTGGTATGGAAGGAAGGTCTTTTGAGGAAAGGCTGAGGGACTTGGGGTTGTTTTCGTTAGAGAGAAGGAGGAGGAGAGGTGACTTAATAGAGACATACAAGATAATCAGAGGGTTAGATAGGGTGGATAGTGAGAGTCTTTTTCCTCGGATGATGATGGCAAACACGAGGGGACATAGCTTTAAGTTGAGGGGTGAAAGATATAGGACAGATGTCAGAGGTAGTTTCTTTACGCAGACAGTAGTAGGGGCGTGGAACGCCCTGCCTGCAACAGTAGTAGACTCGCCAACTTTAAGGGCATTTAAGTGGTCATTGGATAGACATATGGATGAAAATGGAATAGTGTAGGTCAGATGATCGGCGCAACATCGAGGGCCGAAGGGCCTGTACTGCGCTGTAAAAAAAAAAAAGTTGGATAGATGTTGCAGAGTTCCGGCACAGGGAGAATGGGCCCGAATGTCCCAGAAATGGGCTCCTGCTGAGTTCTACCATTCCACGATTCTATGATAATATTGGGAAAGGAAATGCTTGCTTCCATATCGAAAGGCATAAAATACGAGGAGAAAGTTGTGAGGTTGTACAATGTCTTGTTGAGGCCGTCAGCAATATTGTGACCAGTATGGGCAGGATATAAAAACAATGGAAATGGTGCTGCCTTCATTCACGAGGATGTTGTTGGAATGAGAACTCATCTTGCTGAAGCTTGGCAAGAATTTTCTTTTTTTTTTGCACTGGAGGTGGGAACACCAGGAGGTAACGTTTGGAAGATTTTGAGGGGTGACTTGTCATACATTCTTCCCACTGGTTAAGAACACAAGAAATGTGAGTGGAATGACTTCATACAGCCCTTCAAGCCTGCTCTGCCTTTCAGTAAGATCATGACTGATTTTCATTGAACAAGGGGGCATAATCCTAATATTAAAGATAGGTCATTTAGGGTGATGTTAAGAAGCACTTTTTCATACAAAGGGTGGTAGAAACCTAGAACCCGCTTTGCCCCAAAATGGATCCGCCTTCACTTGACTGCCAGTTCTTGACATTTGAGATCACCGTCCACATTCGAGTAAACGGGTCTTGGATGATTGAACTGCAGCAAAGGGACAGAACCATAGAGACTTGTTTGGAAGAACTTCATGGAGTACCCGTGGCTTATGCTATTTCACGCCACTAGCCCCTGCACGTTTGGAAGTGTAGAGACCAAATCTGGGTTAGATAAAGTTCCAAAGCAGGCCTATAAATGTAAGTCAGCTTGCAACCTCACTATCCAACTGAGCCCAGCAGAATTTACCTCTCTTGCTGAAATAATATGCAGCACAGATCACCCAGTACCGAGGGGACTCGAATGTTGCAGGATTTAGCTTGTAATGCGAGACAGTTTTAGTAACTGGACGAATCTCCCTTGGTGTGATGAAGGTATTACAAGATGCTCCAAATTCGATGTATCCAGACAGTTTGAATGGAGCTGTGTTTATACAATGCCAATTCTTGTCTGTGTCTCAGTGTCTGTTCCTGTCAGGAATGGCACTTCTTTCACACATTGTCACCACGTGTGTGTTCCTGCCTGAACTGAGAGGCCGAGTTAACTTTTGCAAGAATCCCACTTTACACCATTCATCGATGGACCCAATTTCTTCTTTTGTCTGATCACAGGCCTGTGTCATGTTTTAAAGCTGTTGACTATGACAGTGGGATTTATCGGACATTTCACAATGAACCGGGGGGCGGGGAATTTTGGGAGTAATAAGTGATGTTCCAGTATCTATTCACTGACAAGGGAGAGGGGGAAAGAAAGGGTGATAAAGAGAAGAGAGAGAGAGAGAGTACAAGAAAAAAGAAAGAGGGGAGAGGAACAGAGTGGAAAGGGAGAAAGAACAAAGAACAGTACAGCACAGGAACAGGCCATTCGGCCCTCCAAGCCTCACCGATCTTGATGCCTGCCGAGACTACCACCTTCTGCACTTTTGGGGTCCGTATCCCTCTATTCCCATCCTATTCATGTATTTGTCAAGATGTCTCTTAAACGTCTCTATGGTACCTGCTTCCACCACCTCCCCTGGCAACAGGTTCCAGGCACTCACCACCCTCTGTATAAAGAACTTGCCTCGCACATCCCCTCTAAACTTTGCCCCTCGCACCTTAAACCTACGTCCCCGAGTAACTGACTCTTCCACCCTGGGAAAAAGCTTCTGACTATCCACTCTGTCCATGCCGCTCATAACTTTGTAAACCTCTATCATGTCACCCCTCCACCTCCGTCGTTCCAGTGAAAACAATCCGAGTTTATCCAACCTCTCCTCATAGCTAATGCCCTCCAGACCAGGCAATATCCTGGTAAACCTCTTCTGTACCCTCTCCAAAGCCTCCACGTCCTTCTGGGAGTGTGGCGACCAGGATTGCACGCAATAATCTAAGTGTGTCCTAACTAAGGTTCTGTACAGCTGCAACATGACTTGCCAATTTTTATACTCTATGCCCCGACCGATGAAGGCAAGCATGCCGTGTGCCTTCTTGACTACCTTATCCACCTGCGTTGCCACTTTCAGTGACCTGTGGACCTGTACGTCCAGATCTCTCTGCCTGTCAATACTCCTAAGGGTTCTGCCATTTACTGTATACTTCCCACCTGCATTAGACCTTCCAAAATGCATTACCTCACATTTGTCCGAATTAAACTCCACCTGCCATTTTTCCGCCCAAGTCTCCAACTGATCTATATCCTGCTGTATCCGCTGACAATCCTCATCACTATCCGCAACTCCACCAACCTTTGTGTCGTCCGCAAACTTACTAATCAGACCAGATACATTTTCCTCCAAATCATTTATATATACTACAAACAGCAAAGGTCCCAGCACTGATCCCTGCAGAACACCACTAGTCACATCCCTCCATTCAGAAAAGCACCCTTCCACTGCTACCCTCTGTCTTCTATGACCGAGCCAGTTCTGCATCCATCTTGCCAGCTCCCCTCTGATCCCATGTGACTTCACCTTTTGTACCAGTCTGCCATGATGGACCTTGTCAAAGGCTTTACTAAAGTCCATATAGATAACATCCTTCATCAATCATCTTTGTCACTTCCTCAAAAAACTCAATCAAATTAGTGAGACACGACCTCCCCTTCACAAAGCCATGCTGCCTCTCGCTAATAAGTCCATTTGTTTCCAAATGGGAGTAAATCCTGTCCCGAAGAATCCTCTCTAATAATTTCCCTACCACTGACGTAAGGCTCACCGACCTATAATTTCCTGGATTATCCTTGCTACCCTTCTTAAAAAAAGGAACAACATTGGCTATTCTCCAGTCCTCTGGGACCTTACCTGCAGACAATGTGGATGCAAAGATTTCTGAATGGAGGGATGTGACTAGTGGTGTTCCGCAGGGATCAGTGCTGGGACCTTTGCTGTTTGTAATATATATAAGTGATTTGGAGGAAAATGTAGCTGGTCTGATTAGTAAGTTTGCGGACGACACAAAGGTTGGTGGAGTTGCGGATAATGATGAGGATTGTCAGAGGATACAGCAGGATATAGATCGGTTGGAGACTTGGGCAGAGAAATGGCAGATGGAGTTTAATCCGGACAAATGTGAGGTAATGCATTTTGGAAGGTCTAATGCAGGTGGGAGGTATACAGTAAATGGCAGAACCCTTAGGAGTATTGACAGGCAGAGAGATCTGGGCGTACAGGTCCACAGGTCACTGAAAGTGGCAACGCAGGTGGATAAGGTAGTCAAGAAGGCATACAGCATGCTTGCCTTCATCGGTCGGGGCATAGAGTATAAAAATTGGCAAGTCATGTTGCAGCTGTACAGAACCTTAGTTAGGCCACACTTAGAATATTGCGTGCAATTCTGGTCGCCACACTACCAGAAGGACGTGGAGGCTTTGGAGAAGGTACAGAAGAGGTTTACCAGGATGTTGCCTGGTCTGGAGGGCATTAGCTGTGAGGAGAGGTTGGAAAAACTTGGATTGTTTTCACTGGAAAGACGGAGGTGGAGGGGTGACATGATAGAGGTTTACAAAGTTATAAGCGGCATGGACAGAGTGGATAGTCAGAAGCTTTTTCCCAGGGTGGAAGAGTCAGTTACTAGGGGACATAGGTTTAAGGTGAGAGGGGCAAAGTTTAGAGGGGATGTGCGAGGCATGTTCTTTACACAGAGGGTGGTGAGTGCCTGGAACTTGCTGCCAGGGGAGGTGGTGGAAGCAGATATGATAGCGACGTTTAAGAGACATCTTGACAAATACATGAATAGGAAGGGAATAGAGGGATATGGGCCCCGGAAGAGCAGAAGGTGTTAATTTAGACAGGCATCAAGATCGGTGCAGGCTTGGAGGGCCGAGTGGCCTGTTCCTGTGCTGTACTGTTCTTTGTTCTTTGTTCAATTTCTTCCCTTGCCTCCCTCAGTATTCTGGGGTAGATCCCATCCGGCCCTGGGGACTTATCTACCTTAATGCTTTGCAAGACACTCAACACCCAAAGACAGATCAAACAGAAAGAATGTGAAAGAGAATGGGAGAAGAGAGAAAGAGAGAGGGGAATAGAGAGAGGGAGAGAGATAAAGAAGGAATAGATCAAGGGTGAAATGGGAAAAGGAGTCAAATTATAGGAGAGAGAGAGAGAAAAAGGAAGTGTTGAGAGAGGGAAGGGAGGGAGGTAGAAAGACGGGGAGAGGAAGAGTGAGAAAGAGGGAGTGAACGAGCTGATGCATTTTGCTCTTAAACTGAACACGACTCTCCAAAGCCACAGAGAGTGGTTGGTTCATTGTCTCATCTCCCCAAGAGAGAGGCAGAGCAAATGCTCTCAAAGGGTTATTTTACAATGCACATTCTCAAGGATGAAAGGACAGTATGTGACTCACTCCCCCATCAGAGAGACAGATTAAAAGACAACCTTTCACTCCACTGGTTGGGATGGATATGGAACCCCTCTCCCGCCCAGCAAGTAAAAACACTGTTGGCATTCTCGCCGTTGATATTAATGTACCCGACAATTAATATCCCTTCATATATTTCTCTCTATTTTGGAAAGCACTGAAGTTTTGCCAAGCTCACCGCAGTGAAGAGATATCCGGTAAGGTTTTTTTGTGTATTTGTCTCAGGACAAATTGTTTTTAACACTTCTTTTCACACTCTGACCACATTTAACCACAACCGAGCAGAGCTGAGACTTTTTGCTTGTGAACTGTACAATTCTTATCTGACGAACCACACTGTCAGAATGAGTATTCGAATGATCAACAGACCACAGTTAAACCTGATACCAGCAGCAGCCACAGCCCTGAGTGTGACCAGAGAAAAGGGATGTAGAGCTGCTATGTGCCGTTTGAATAAAAACAGCCAGCAATGTACAAGGAAGAAATCCAACATGCTGCTGCTAAACGAGTTATTTGGCGATAACACCTCGTCTTTCCACTGGGCATTTACCACCTCCTCGCTGAACAACTTCAGATCGAAACCTCTGCTCCCATTCTGTCTGGGACAGCACATGCTGCTAAAATGAAGAAAAAAAACCCCTTGCATTTATATAGCACCCTGCACAAGTTCAACATGCCCCAAAGTGCTTTACAGCCAAAGAAGTGCACAGGAACATACGTGCGCGCACACGAATTAGGAGCAGGAGCAGGCCATTCGGCCCTTCGAGCCTGCTCCGCCATTCGATAAGGTCATGGCTGATCTGAATGTGACCTCAACTCCACTTTCCTGTCTGCCTCACATAAAACTCCACTCCCTCGTCTATCAAGATCTATCTAACTCAGCCTTGAATATATTCAATGACACAGCCTCCACTGCTCTCTGAGGTAGTAAATTCCACAGAGGAACGGTCCCGCGGAGAGAAAGAAAATCCCCGCATTTCTGTCTGAAATGGGCGTCCCCTTCTTTTTAAATTGTGTCCCCTAGTTCTAGTCTCACTCATAAGTGGGAACGTCCTCTCAGCGTCCACCCTGTCCAGTCCCCTCAGGCCTATGCTTCAATACGATCACCTCTCATTCTTCTAAACTCCAGTGGGTAACGTTCCAACCTGTGCAACCTTTCCTCATAAGATAAACCCTTCATCCAGGAATCAGCCTAGTGAACCTTCTCTGAACTGCTTCCAATGCAATTATATAATTTCTTAAGTAAGGAGACCAAAACGGTACACAGTCCTCTAGATGTGGTCTCACTAATGTCATGTAGAACAGTTGCAAAATAGCTACACTTTTATATTCTATTCCCCTTGCAATAAATGACAACATTCCATTTGCCTTCCCAATCACTCGCTGTACCTGCATACTGATGTTTTGTGATTCATGTACCAGGACACCCAGATCCCTCTGTACTGTACAGTCCTGCAGTCTCTCTCCATTTCAATAATATACTGCTATTTATTCTTACTGCCAAAGAGGACTAGCTCACATTTTCCCACATTATACTCCATCGACCTAATTTTTGCCCACTTACTTAATCTATCTTTGTGATATCTTTATGTCCTGTTGATAACTTATCTTCCTATCAATCTTTGTGTCATCAGTACATTTTGCAACATACATCTGGTCCCTTCAGCCAAGTGATTGATGTAGATAATGTCATGCACATCCCTCCGATCCCCCACCACCAAGAGCGAGGCATATTAATTTCGCCACATGGACATTACATTTCAAATTGCGACTGGAAGAAGAACAAGGAGTTGCCAGGCGCTTGGCTGAAAACCATTTTTGAATATTAAAAGGCAGTGCTTAAAAAGGCACAAAAGACCATTCCCTGACACATTCAACCCACAATGGACTTTTGATTACCAGAAGGTGAAGGTGGAGGTGCTCGCATTCCAGGTTGACTGATAAGATGGGCGAATACTCAAACGGATGTGGTTAAACCAGTCAATCACATGACTAACTTGCTTGGCAGCCTGGGGGTTTTCTGCATTGTTCAGCCAGTTTGAACGGAGAGCCTGCAGACTGCAGAATGCAGAATGCTTCTGGACTGAAATGACCTCCTGTCTGCCTGTTCCCATCTCTCCTTCAAGCCTCTGAATCCACTGACGACACATGAACCCCAAGAGAGAAAAGTCTCCTACAGCGAACAAGGTTTAAGAAGAATACTGGGCTCCAACAATAAGCAAGATCTATCTACAATCAAGGACTCTACAGTGAGCTCGAAGCACAGTAACAAAAACCTTCTTCCAAGATTGCCTCAAACTTTTCACATTATATTTCTTAGGAAGATAAGAACAGGAGTAGGCCATTCAGCCCCTCGAGCCTGTCCTGCCATTCAATGAGATCATGGCTGATCCATGGCCTAACTCCACATTCCTGCCTTTGGCCCATATCCCTTAATATCTTTGCTTAACAAAAATCTATCTATCTCAGATTTAAAATTAACAACTGTTCTAGCTTCAACTGCTGTTTGTGGGAGGGAGTTCCAAACCTCTACCACCCTTTGTGTGAAGAAGTGCTTCCTAACATCTCTCCTGAAAGGTCTGGTCCTAGTTTTTAGACTATTCCCCGTAGTTTTAGAATCTCCAACCAGTGGAAATAGTTTATCTTTATCTTGCCTGTCTTTTCCTGTTAATATCTTGAAGACTTCAATCAGATCACCCCTTAACCTTCTAAATTCTGGCGAAAACAGGCCTAATTTGTGTAATCTCTCCTCGTAACTTAACCCCTGTAGTCCAGGAATCATTTTTGTAAACCTACGTTGCACTCCCCCCAAGGCCAATATATCCTTCCTAAGGTGTGGTGCCCAGAACTGCTCACAGTATTCCAAGTGGGGTCTAACCAGGGTTTTGTACAGCTGCAGCATAACCTCTGTGTCTTTATACTCCAATCCTCTAGATATAAAGGCTAGCATTCCATTAGCCTTTTTGATTATTTTCTGCACTTGCTCGTGGCATTTTAAAGATCTATGCACCTGAATCCCCAAGTCTCTTTGGACATCCACTGTACTTAACCTCTTCCCATTTAGAAAGTACCCTGCTCTATCCTTTTTTGGTCCAAAATGGATAATCTCACACTTGCCCGCATTGAAATCCATCTGCCACAGTTTTGCCCATTCACCTAGTCTGTCAATATCTCTTTGCAATTTTATGCTATCATCTAGACTGTCTACAATGCCACCTAACTTTGTATCATCAGCAAATTTGGATATATGACTTACTATGCCATCATCCAAGTCGTTAATGAATAATGTGAATAATTGAGGCCCCAACACAGATCCCTGTGGGACACCACTAGTCACATCCTGCCAATTGGAGTACTTACCCATTATCCCCACTCTCTGTCGCCTACCACTCAACCAACTTCCTAACCATGTCAATAATTTCCCTCAACTCCATGGGCTTCTACCTTAGTTAACAGTCTCTCATGTGGGACTTTATCAAATGCCTTCTGGAAGTCCATATACATAACATCCATAGACATTCCCCTGTCCACTACCTTAGTCACCTCTTCAAAAAATTCAATGAGATTTGTCAGGCATGACCTTCCCGTCATGAATCCATGCTGGCTGTCCCTGATTAACTGACATTTTTCGAGGGGTTCAGTCACCCTATCCTTGATTATCGACTCCAGCAACTTGTCCACCACAGATGTCAGGCTAACTGGTCTGTAATTTCTTTGGTTCCCCTTTCACCCTTCTTAAAATGTGGAGTCACATGTACAACTTTCTAATCCAGAGGGACCACTCCTGAATCTAGGGAACTGTGAAAGACTATAGTTAGGGCATCTACAATGTTTTTTTATTTAGAGATACAGCACTGAAACAGGCCCTTCGGCCCACCAAGTCTGTGCCGAACATCAACCACCCATTTATACTAATCCTACACTAATCCCATATTCCTACCAAACATCCCCACCTGTCCCTATATTTCCCTACCACCTACCTATACTAGTGACAATTTATAATGGCCAATTTACCTATCAACCTGCAAGTCTTTTGGCTTGTGGGAGGAAACCGGAGCACCCGGAGAAAACCCACGCAGACACAGGGAGAACTTGCAAACTCCACACAGGCAGTACCCGGAATCGAACCCGGGTCCCTGGAGCTGTGAGGCTGCGGTGCTAACCACTGCGCCACTGTGCCACCCTACTTCCTTTAACACCCTCGGATGGAAACCGTCAGGTCCTGGGGATTTCTCTCTCTTTCGTTCCATTAATTTCCTTGTTACTGATGTTTTACTTATGTTAATTGTATTAAGTCCCTGTTCCCTATCAGCTATTAATTTTTTCGGGACTTCCGACAAGTTATCCTCCTTTTCAGCTGTAAATACTGAGACAAAGTAATTGTTCAACATGTCTGCCATTTCCCCATTATCAATGACAATATCTCCAGTTTCAGCTTTTAGTGGGCCTACTTTGCTCTTGACCACCTGCTTTCCCTTTATGTAACTATAAAATTTCTTCTTATTGATTTTGATGTCCCTTGAAAGTTTCCTTTCATAATCTCTTTTAGTAGCTCTTATAAGCTGCTTTGTAACCTTTTGCTGGTCTTTGTATCAATCCCATTATTCTTGTCTCTGCAGGTGTGTATCACGTATGCATGCTAGCGTGGAGATGTCGTGTATCCGTAGGCATGAGCTGAATTAAAGTTTAAGTTAAGTTTAATAAAAAGTATCACTTTTCTTCTTTAAACCTGAGAAAACCTGTTTGTTTCACTTCTTTGCCTTATAATTGGAAAGCAGTGAACAAGGATTCACCAAGGGGGAACTAAAACATGGTGTGTTTACAATGTAAACCCTGTTACAGTAAGACCAGGTGAAGGCTGAAAGGGAACCCCTAGACCTCAGTCTCACCTGGTTATAACAATGGTAAATAGGTGAGGCCCCAGCACTGATTCCTGTGGCACTCCACGAGTCACATCTTGCCAACTCAAAAATGACACATTTATCCCTACTCTCTGCCTCCTGTTAGCTAAAAAATCTTCTATCCATGCCAATATATTACCCCCTGCACCATAAACTCTTTTTTCTGTAGCAACCTTTGATGTAACACCTTACCAAATGCCTTTTTGAAATGCAATTACACCACATCTATAGATTCCCCTTTATTCATCTTGCTTGTTACTTCCTCAAAGAACTCTAATAAATTCATCAAACACGATTTCCCTTTCACATAACCATGTTGACTCTGCCTGATTGCATTATGATTTTCTAAGTGCTCTGCTATAACCTCCTTAAAAATGGATTCTATCATTTTCCCAATGACAGATGTTAGACTAACTGGCCTACAGTTTCCTGCTTTCTGTCTCCCTCCTTTCTTGAATAGAGGTGTTACATTACCTATTTTCCAATCGCTGGGACCTTTCCAGAACCTGAAGAATTTGAGAAGATCACAACTAATGCATCTGCTATCTCTGCAGCAACATCTTTTAAGACCGTGGGATGCAGGCCATCTGATCCTGGGGACTTGTCAGTCTTCAGCTTTAGTAGTTTTCCCAGTACCTTTTCCTTGGTGGTTGTGATTATTTTGAGTTCTTCCCTCCCTTTTATCTCTTGTTTTCAAATATCTTGGGATAATTTTTATGCCTTTAAAAGTGAAGACTGACACAACCGAACCCTAGGGGTTCAACACTCCCACCATTTCCTTGTTACCCACTATTAATTCCCCAGACCCACTCTCTAGTGGACCAGCGCTCACTTGAGTTGCTCTTTTCCTTTTTAAATACTTGCAGAAATTCTTACTATCTGCTTTTGTATTTCTAGATAGCTTTTAATCATACTCTAATTTCTCCCGTCTTATTGTTTTTAGTTGTTCTTTGTTCATTTAAAAAATCTACCCAATCTTCTGATCTTTCAATAATTCTCACAGAATTATATGCTTTTTCTTTCAAGTTGATACTGTCTTCAACTTCCTTCTTGAGCCCCGGATAGTGCATCCTTCGCATAGTCTTTGTTTTCTCACTGGAATATATCTTTGCTGAGAGGTATTAAGTATCTCCTTAAATGTCTGCCACTTCTTCTGTACTCTCCTGTCTTTTAACCTAATTTCCAAGTTCACTTTGGCCAACTCTGTCTTCATACCCTTGTAATTGACTTTATTTAAGCTTAAAACAATGGTCTTATCTCCATACTTTTAACCTTCAAATTGAATGTGAAATTCCTTCATGTTTTGATCACTGTTGCCTCGAGGTTTCTTTAATTTGTGGTCATTAATTAATCTTGTCTCATTGTGCATTACCAGGTCTAAAATGTCCTTGCTGTCTGTTTGGTTCTCGAATGTGCTGCTCTAAGAAACTATCCCGAATACACTCTATGAACTCATCTTCCAGAACTTTGCCAATTTGATTCGTCCAATCTATCTGTAGATTAAAACCGCTTATGATTATTGCCATACTTTTCTCACAAGCCCCCATTATTTCTTCCTGTTTACCTCTCCCTACAGTATCGTTGCTGTAAGGGGTTGGGGGGGGGGGGGGGGGTGGCTATAAACGACTCCCACAAGTGACTTCTTACCTTTACTATTTCTTATTTCAACCCAAACTGATTCTACATCTTGATTTTTAGAACTAAGGTCACCTCTCTCTATTGTACTAATGTCATCCTTACTTAACAGAGCTACCCCTCCACCATTTCCTACTTTCCTGTCCTTCTGAAATGTCACGTATCCTTGAATATTCAGGTCCCAGCCTTTGTCATCTTGCAGCCATGTCTCTGTAATGGCTATCAGATCATACATATTTATTTCTATTTGAGATATCAATTCATTTGTTTTGTTACGAATGCTACATGCATTCCAACACAGAGCCTTTAGTCTGTCTGTTTACTATTTATGCAAACACTACCCTAAGCTGCTTGCACATTCTTAATTTTGTACATTCAGTCCCTTCCTGCCATGCTCTGATTACTATTTCCCTTGACTGCTGCTTTGCTCTTTTGCCTTGTCCTCTCTCTTTACTTTATCATATCCTCTCTCACTTGATCCCACACTCCACCATTTAGTTTAAAGCCCTCTCTACTGCTCTAATTATACGGCTCACCACAACACTGGCCCCAGCATGGTTCATGTGAAGACCGTCCCAACGGAACAGCTCCCTCTTTCCCCAATACTGGTGCCAGTGCCCCATGAATTAAAACCCATTTCTCCCACACCAATCTTTGAGCCATGCATTTAACTACCTATGTCAATTTGCTCATGGCTCAGGCAGCATTCCAGAGATTTTTTATCTTTGTGATTTGCTTTCTAATTTGGCAGAAGGGAGAAACAAATAGGCAGGGAGCTATTATGGTCTGGATTTCACCCTGACAGGTTTTTGAGAGATTCAATATTAACTTTCGAAAGTAAATTGGATCCAAACTTCAATTACTCTTAGTTATAGCAGAGAAAATACCAGCATGGAAAGAGAAGTGAGAAAGAGAGAGAGAGAGAGATGTCATAACTTTAGCGATGAAGACCTCAATGCAACTTATTTAGAGGGTTTTCATTCGTAAATGATTGTTTGAATTTTATTTGATGCTGTTGTTTTATTTATGCATTACCTTTAATGTCCTGTGACATTGATCACAAGTCGTGGGAGTCAGTTGCCAGCGATCGTCAGATCTGGCGGGCAGCCATAAAGGCGGGGCTAAAGTGTGGCGAGTCGAAGAGACTTAGTAGTTGGCAGGAAAAAAGACAGAAGTGCAAGGGGAGAGCCAACTGTGTAACAGCCCCGACAAACAATTTTATCTGCAGCACCTGTGGAAGAGTCTGTCACTCTAGAATTGGCCTTTATAGCCACTCCAGGCGCTGCTTCACAAACCACTGACCACCTCCAGGCGCTTACCCATTGTCTCTCGAGACAAGGAGGCCAAAGAAGATCTTTAATCACTCAAAATAAATTTCCAAACAGGAACCAGTTTAATGTTACAAGTAAAAACAAGAAATTCTGGAACCAATCAGCAGGTCTGGCAGCATCTGTGAAAAGAGAAGCAGAGTTAACGTTTCGGGTCAGTGACCCTTCTTCGAAACTGACAAATATTAAAAATGTCACAGGTTATAAGCAAGTGAGGTGGGGGTGGGGCAAGAGATAACAAAGGAGAAGGTGTAGATTGGACAAGGCCACATAGCTGACCAAAAGGTCACGGAGCAAAGGCAAACAATATGTTAATGGTGCATTGAAAGACAAAGCATTAGTACAGAAAAGGTGTTAACGGACTGAATATTGAACAGCAGCTAGTGCAAAAATGAAAAAACCAGTGGGTAAGCAAACTGAACAAACTAAGATGAAATGAACTGAATGCAAAAAAAGGTTGTAAAAAATGTAAAAAAGAAAAAAAGAAAAAAGAAAAAACAACTAAAAATGAAAGTAAAATGGGGGGCTGTCATGGTCTGAAATTATTGAACTCAATGTTCAGTCCGGCAGGCTGTAGTGTGCCTAATCGGTAGATGAGATGCTGTTCCTCGAGCTTGCATTGATGTTTACTGGAACACTGCAGCAATCCCAGGACAGAGATGTGAGCATGAGAGCAGGGGGGAGTGTTAAAATGGCAAGCGACCGGAAGCTCAGGGTCCTGCTTGCGGACTTAGTTTGTTCAGTTTGCTTACCCACTGTTTTTTTTTCATGTTTGCACTTGCTGCTGTTCAATATTCAGTCCGTTAACACCTTTTCTGCACTAATGCTTTGTCTTTCAACACACCATTAACATATTGTTTGCCTTTGCTCCATGACCTTTTGGTCAGCTATGTGGCCTTGCCCAATCTACACCTTCTCCTTTGTTATCTCTTGCCCCATCCCCACCTCACTTGCTTATAACCTGTGACATTTTTAATATTTGTCAGTTTCGAAGAAGGGTCACTGACCCGAAACGTTATCTCTGCTTCTCTTTCCACAGATGCTGCCAGACCTGCTGAGTGATTCCAGCATTTCTTGTTTTATTTTAGATTTCCAGCATCCGCAGTATTTTGCTTTTATTTTAATGTTACAAGAGTTTGCATAGTTGGAAAACAGCCATTTAACACCAATTGTATTGAAATTCTTATATTAAGCATCTCAAGTTTACATAAAGTAAATTTCTCAAACTTGTGGAAACTTTCAAACTCTCAGTAACACAGAATCTCCCATCAGCAATGGCTCTGTCTCACCATCTCCATCTGCTGGTGTCCCTGTCTCACTGCAGTTACTGCTCCCTCTCACCATCTCCCTCTGCTGATGTCCCTGTCTCACTGCAGTTACTGTCTCTCTCTCACCATCTCCATCTGCTGGTGTCCCTGTCTCACTGCAGTTACTGCTCCCTCTCACCATCTCCCTCTGCTGATGTCCCTGTCTCACTGCAGTTCCTGTCTCCCTCTCACCATCTCCATCTGCTGGTGTCTCTGTCTCACTACAGTTACTGTCTCCCCTCTCACCATCTCCATCTGCTGGTGTCCCTGTCTCACTGCAGTTACTGTCTCCCTCTCACCATCTCCATCTGCTGGTGTCTCTGTCTCACTGCAGTTACTGTCTCCCTCTCACCATCTCCCTCTGCTGATGTCCCTGTCTCACTGCAGTTACTGTCTCCCTCTCACCATCTCCCTCTGCTGATGTCCCTGTCTCACTGCAGTTACTGTCTCCCTCTCACTATCTCCATCTGCTGGTGTCTCTGTCTCACTGCAGTTACTGCCCCTTTCACCATCTCCGTCTGCTGGTGTCCCTGTCTCAATGCAGTTACTGTCCCCTCTCTCCATCTGCTGAACAGTATTGGAGAAAACTAAGAGGCTAAAATCCAACAAATACCTAGGACCTTGGTAAAGACATATGCCAAAGTATTCATGCTGGAACCACTCAGCAGGTCTGGTCGCATCTGTAGAAAGAGAAGCAGAGTTAACGTTTCGGGTCAGTGACCCTTCTTCGAGTCACTGACCCGAAACGTTAACTCTGCTTCTCTTTCCACAGATGCTGCCAGACCTGCTGAGTGAATCCAGCATTTCTTGTTTTTATTTCAGATTTCCAGCATCCGCAGTATTTTGCTTTTATTATGCCAAAGTATTCATGCTACCTCAGATATTCCCTCTGCCTCAATGAGTGTATCCCCCCTTTGGTCCCTAATGGGCCCTACTCCACGCTGTAGCACCCTTTTACCATCTACATGCAGATAGGAGACTTTGGGATGACCTTTTATCTTAGCTGCCAGTCTCTTTTCACACTCTGTCTTTGCTTTTCTTGTTTGCTCTTTCAGTCGCTCTCTCACGGATGTATAAACAGCCTGAATGTTGAATTGTTACGTTGAGCGAGACAGACCGATATAAGGTGAAAGTGCGTTCAGTTGGGGGACGGGAGATTATTTGCGTAATGAAAGGTGTTGGAGACAGTGAATGCATGGGTGTCAGAGAAAAATGCGAGACAGTCGGGCTGTTGCAGAAGTTAGTGTAGAAAATGGATATTGTTGCACTTGGTTCTCAGCCACTGAAGGGTGCAGCGTGGGGTTTGATAGCGAGCTCGGATAGTTCAGTCGGTAGAACTCCGACTCTTACTTTGAGGGTCCAGCGTTTAAGCCCTTGTTCGGGCGCTGTTAATCGAGCACCTTTACAACTCCTGTGTTCGAACAGCACGATGTGAAATTTTGAGCTATGCACACTGGTGTTTTTCACTAAAATGTGAAAAATCTGGCAGTCATTTTCGTTGCAAGTTTTGTCCATTGTGACCGGGCATTCTTTCAGATACAGCAAGACTTCTGCTTTGCTGGACGGCATCTATTCAATATTAAACAGGTTTACATCATCTTCGTCATTCCTTGCTGCCAGTCACTTCTTCCGTTACCACTTTTTAGATGCACAAATAAGGCAGTTGAACATCGTTGTTATTATTCTGATGTATTGTCACGCACCTGAAACGTTAACTCTATTTTTCTCGCCACACATGCTGCCAGACCTGCTTTGTCTTTTTTGCACTCTCGGTTTTGATTTCAGATTTCCACAATCCTCACTATTTCGCTTTTGTTCTTGTTATCCAGCTTTATTCTTCAAAATTTCCTTATCAATCATCAGCTTAGCAAATTAAAGTTTAATTCACTTCTCGCGACAAATATCTCTCCATTGCCCTTCAAAATCTCTTCGGGAAATGACATGCTTAAGTTGGTTTTGAAATAATAACAGGATTTCCCATGCTTTTCCTGCACTCACAGAGACAAAAAAACTTACAGCACAGGGTGCCGTTCCACTCGTGATACCTGTGACGGTTCTTCGAATATGTGTGCGTCGTCATATATGCCAGCTCTGTTTTCCCTAAACCTTTACGTTCTTCAGGCTGGGGACCAAAGGTAAAAATAAATAAACAAACTAAATGCTCTTCCTTCAGTTGAAATGATGTGAGAGCTTGTCAGAAGAAAAATACATATTTCCCATGAAATTGCTAGCAGATGCACAATGGGTCAAATGGCCTCCTGCTGTGCTGTGTAATCCTCGGAGTCTAAGTATCTGCTGTGAAAGAAACTCCCTAAAAAGCCACAAGCTCTCTGACCATGAAAGAACATCCGGTGTGAAATTGGACTTTGGCGGGTTGCAAAATAGAAAGTCACACATCTCCAGCCAATTGAAACACCTTCGGTCACGCCCTCTGGTTGCTCTCTCCATCTCTTCAAAAATGTTCCAAATGGCAAGGTTGAGGTCCCTGGGGCTGGTCAGTGACCTAACTACAGCAATTATGTTGTTCGCCCACTCCAAGTTATCGTTTATTTTTAGTATTATTTAGAGACACAGCACTGAAACAGGCCCTTCGGCCCACTGAGTCTGTGCTAACCAACAACCACCCATTTATACTAACCCGACACTAATTCTATATTCCCTACCACCTACCTACACTAGGGGCAAGTTATAACTGCCAATTTATCTATCACCTGCTAATCTTTGGCTGTGGGAGGAAACGGGAGCACCCAGCGAAAACCCAAGCAGTTGCAGACAGAACGTGCAAACTCCGCACAGGTAGTACCCAGAATTGAACCCGGGTTTCTGGAACTGTGAGGCTGGGGTGCTAACCACTGCGCCACGGTGCCGCCCACTGTCTCTTGCTTGCACGCTTTCATTATAGAATCATACAATGAGAGAGAACAGAAAGAGGCTATTCATCCCATCACGCCTGTGCGGGCTTTGTGAAAGATTCTATCCAAATAGTCCCAATCCCAGCAAATGTTTCTCTCTTCAACTATTTCTCCCATTCCCTTTTGAAAGTTCCTATTGAATCTGCTTCCACCGCCCTTTCAGGCAGAGCATTCCAGATCACAACAACTCGCTGTACACGTTTTCCCCCTCATGTCTCCTCTGGTTCTTTTGCCGATTGCCTTAAATCTGTATCCTCGGATTACGACCCCTTCTGCCACTGGAAACAGTTTCCCTTTATTTTCTCTTATCAAAATCCTTCTTTATTTTGAACACCACCATCAAATCTCCTCTGCAGTTACTCTGCTCTAGGGAGAAAAACTCTCCAGTCTCTCCACACAACTGAAGTCCCTCATCCCTGGTACCAGTCTAGGGAATCTCCACTGCTCCCTCGCTAAGCCCTTGACATCCTTCTGAACCTGCGGTTCCCAGAATTTTCCTCGGTTTATTTGCCACTGCTTTACTTCCTATTCTTGCTTAAATCCGCATCACTATCTCTCAATCCCACTTTCTCTGGCATGCATTAGACGCCACTTTCTCTGCTGCTGTTGCACATTCCTGTATCTATGGTTAATAATTGGTGAGTCTCAACACTCATTAATATTCCTAGTGCAACAAGTCCATGTTACATTTCAACAACAACAATAATAGGACTTGGTGGATGATGAGCCGAGGGAAGGGAGTGTAGATAGTTTGGGTCATGTCGTTATCAAAAAGGAGGAGGTGTTAGATGTCTTGCAAAGCATTAAGGTAGATAAGTCCCCAGGGCCTGATGGGATCTACCCTAGAATACTGAGGGAGGCAAGGGAAGAAATTGCTGGGGCCTTGACAGAAATCTTTGCATCCTCATTGGCTACAGGTGAGGTCCCAGAGGACTGGAGAATAGCCAATGTTGTTCCTTTGTTTAAGAAGGGTGGCAAGGATAATCCAGGAAATTATAGGCCGGTGAGCCTTACATCAGTGGTCGGGAAATTATTAGAGAGGATTCTTCGGGACAGGTTTTTCTCCCATTTGGAAACAAATGAACTTATTAGCGAGAGGCAGCATGGTTTTGTGACGGGGAGGTCGTGTCTCACTAGCTTGATTGAGTTTTTTGAGGAAGTGACGAAGATGATTGATGAAGGAAGGGCAGTGGATGTTGTCGATATGAACTTCAGTAAAGCCTTTGACAAGGTCCCTCATGGCAGACTGGTACAAAAGGTGAAGTCACACGGGATCAGAGGTGAGCTGGCAAGATGGATACAGAACTGGCTCGGTCATAGAAGACAGAGGGTAGCAGTGGAAGGGTGCTTTTCTGAATGGAGGGATGTGACTAGTGGTGTTCCGCAGGGATCAGTGCTGGGACCTTTGCTGTTTGTAGTATATATAAATGATTTGGAGGAAAATGTAGCTGGTCTGATTAGAAAGTTTGCGGATGACACAAAGGTTGGTGGAGTTGCGGATAGTGATGAGGATTGTCAGAGGATACAGCAGGATATAGATCGGTTGGAGACTTGGGCGGAGAAATGGCAGATGGAGTTTAATCTAGACAAATGTGAGGTAATGCATTTTGGAAGATCTAATGCAGGTGGGAAGTATACAGCAGAACCCTCAGGAGTATTGACAGGCAGAGAGATCTGGGCGTACAGGTCCACAGGTCACTGAAAGTGGCAACGCAGGTGGATAAGGTAGTCAAGAAGGCACACGGCATGCTTGCCTTCATCGGTCGGGGCATAGAGTATAAAAATTGGCAAGTCATGCTGCAGCTGTACAGAACCTTAGTTAGGACACACTTAGAATATTGCGTGCAATTCTGGTTGCCAAACTACCAGAAGGATGTGGAGGCTTTGGAGAGGGTACAGGAGAGGTTTACCAGGATGTTGCCTGGTCTGGAGGGCATTAGCTATGAGAAGTTGGATAAGCTCGGATTGTTTTCACTGGAACGATGGAGGTGGAGGGGCGACATGATAGAGGTTTACAAAGTTATGAGCGGCATGGACAGAGTGGATAGTCAGAAGCTTTTTCCCAGGGTGGAAGAGTCAGTTACTAGGGGACATAGGTTTAAGGTGCGAGGGGCAAAGTTTAGAGGGGATGTGCGAGGCAAGTTCGTTACACAGAGGGTGGTGAGTGCCTGGAACTTGCTGCCAGGGGAGGTGGTGGAAGCAGATACGATAGAGACGTTTAATAGGCATCTTGACAAATATATGAATAGGAAGGGAATAGAAGGATACGGTCCCCGGAAGTGCAAAAGGTTTTAGTTTAGGCAGGCATCAAGATCGGTGCAGGCTTGGAGGGCTGAATGGCCTGTTCCTGTGCTGTACTGTTCTTTGTTCTCTCTCTGTAATAATTTGCATTAATGTAGCACATTTACAGAATAGAACCTACTAATGTGCGTCACAGGAATGTTATCAAATAAAAATTTTACCTGGAGCTACATGAGGATATATTCGAATGCGTGGCAAAAAGGTGCATATTAAAGGAGAAGACCCTGGTATCTGAAGGGATGGTCACCAATGGCAGGGGGATTAAAACTGGGGATACACAGGAGGCCGGAACTGAAGGCACACGGAGATGTCAAACAGTTGTAGGACTGCAGGAGCCGCAGGGAAGGGTGAGCCCATAGGTGGATTTGAAAACAAGGGCGAGAATTTTAAGGTCAATGTGTTTGCTGAACTGGGTGCCGGCGCAGTTTAATGAACACAGAGGTGATTGGAGAATGGGACTTGTTGTGAGTTCGGATATTGGTAGCAGTGCTTTGGATGGATGAAGCTAATGGAGGGGGGAAGGTTGGATGCCAGCTCGGACCATGGCTTCTGGTCCATACTCCTTCCCTACCAAAAGGATGCTCCATCCATTCCATCACCCACCCCCACCCAAACTCCATTGCCAGTGAGGCAACATAGAGTTCAGGGCTCACAGCTGTGGCTGAATGCAGGGTTTTCTACCGTAACATAATGAGTTTGTTTTTTCTTTATTCGTCCGGGGGATGTGGGCGTCACTGGCCGGGCCAGCTTTTATTGCCCATCCCTAATTGCCCTTGAGAAGGTCGTGGTCGTACTTCAGACATTCATTAAAGATCTATACCGGGATGGATTCATTTATTTAGATTTTTGCCATTCACATGTATTCCAACTCACTATTCATTCTAACAGATACGCAATGAGGAGATTCTTTCAGTGAATGGTCAGTGATCACATTCTGATGTACATTAATGACAGGGAGTTGGGTGTCTGGGGGAGAACTGCAAAACTTTCTTGGCGCAAAACTCAGAAATGTCGTCAACAGGAAGGAGAAATGCAACAAACTTCGGGAGCACATGAACATTGTAATGATCAGAGGAAATATAAACTAAATGGTACACTCTTAAAGTGAATGCAGGAGCACAGGTGCACGTACAGAATCGTTGAATGTGGCGGAACACATTGAGAAGGCTCTTGCAAAGGCAGAAGGGATGCTTGGCTTTATAAGTCGAGACGTAGAGTCCAAAAGCAAAGAAGGTTGTGTCAGACTTTCCAAAACACTCGTTGGGCCCCAGCTAGATTATTACACCCAAATCTGGGCATCGCATTTTAGGAACTATTCAATGTCTTAGAAACGATGCAGAGCGAGAGGCGACACGGGGAAAAAATTGTTGCCACTCAGCGCGTTGTGATCTGGAATGTTCTGCCTGAAAAGATGGCGGAAGCAGATTCAATAGGAACTCTGAAAGAGAATTGGAGAAATACTTCATGGGGAAAATTTTTAAGGGAAATAGGGAACGAGCAGGGAGAGTCGGCCTAATTGGATACTTTTCTCAAAGCACTGGAGCCGACACCATGGGGCAAATGGTCACCTTCCGTGTTATATAACTCCATGATTCTATCTCACACCCCGTGTGCCCCATTTTCCTGTTTATATTGTTTCAGGATCACTGAGACTCATTGATTGGGGGATTTCTGTGCTGCTACGACAGAGCAAGCCCACAGTGAAAAATAACAGAACTGGAACCCAAAGGGAAACCAATTGGTTTGAAAGATTTGACCAGGAGACAACAGGACAAGGAAGTAATGCAGCTTCTGGTTTCCATTGTGCATCTATACCTGTATTTGCAAAGTAAGTATTTTCATTCTGCATTGGGACCAATGAGAAAGTTCACTCTTAAAGTAGCTGGTTTTCGAAATGTAATTCACCTTCTGAAGCTGCATAAGGACATCGAATGGAAAGAGGTCCTTCACATATCTGTGTGTCGTGTGAACATAGGAACTGGGGAAGACCATTCAGCCCATCCAGCCTGTTACACAGGAACAGGAGGAGGACATTCAGCCTCTCAAATCTGTTACACAGGGACAGGAGTAGGCTATTAAACTCCTCAAACTTGTTACATAGGATAAGCTGGAGGTCATTCAGCCTACCCAGTCTGTTCTGTCATTCAATTACCTCATTAGCAATTAGCTTAGGGGAGGCAGTGACATTGTTGTGACGTCACTAGACTAGTAACCCAGAGCCCCAGGCTAATGCTCTGGGGACATGGGTTCAAATCCCACCAGGGCAGATGGTGGAATTTAAATTCATTTAATAAATCTGGAATTATAAAGCTAATCTGGTGGTGATCATTGTCGATTGTTGCAAAGACCCATCTGGTTCACTAACGTCCTTCAGGGAAGGAAATCTGCTGTCCTTGCCTGGTCTGGCCTACATGTGACTCCAGACCCACAGCAATGTGGTTGACTCTTCCATGCCCTCTGAAATGGCCTTGTCAGCCACTCAATTGTGTCAAACCACTGCAAAGCCTATGAAAAGGAATGAAACTGGATGGACCACCAACATCGACCGAGGCACCGGAAATGACTACGACAAACCCAGCCCTGTCGATCCTCACTAACATCTGGGGGGGGGCTTGTGTCAGAATCGGGAGAGTTGTCCCACAGACTAGTCAAGCAGCAACCTGACATAGTCATACTCACAGAATAAAACCTTGCAGTCAATGTCCCAGACACTGCCATCACCATCCCTGGGTATGTCCTGTCCCACCGGCAGGACAGACCCACCAGAGGTGGTGACACAGTGGTATACATGTCACAGAATCACAGAATAATACAGTGCAGAAGGGGCCATTCGGCCCATCGAGTCTGCACCGATGCATTAAAACACCTGACCTGTCTACCGAATCTCATTTGCCAGCATTTGGCCATAACCTTGAATGTTATGACGTGCCAAGTGCTCATCCAGGTAGTTTTTAAAAGATGTGAGGCAACCCGCCTCTACCACCCTCCCAGGCAGGGCATTCCAGACCGTCACCACCCTCTGGGTAAAAAAGTTCTTCCTCAAATCCCCCTTAAACCTCCCGCCCCTCACCTTAAACTTGTGTCCCCTCGTAACTGACCCTTCAACTAAGGGGAACAGCTGCTCCCTATCCACCCTGTCCATGCCCCTCATAATCTTGTACACCTCGATCAGGTCACCCCTCAGTCTTCTCTGCTCCAGCGAAAACAACCCAAGCCTATCCAACCTCTCTTCACAGCTTAAATGTTCCATCCCAGGCACCATCCTGGTGAATCGCCTCTGCACCCCCTCCAGTGCAATCACATCCTTCCTATAATGTGGCGACCAGAATTGCACACAGTGCTCCAGCTGTGGCCTTACCAAAGTTCTGTACAACTCCAACATGACCTCCCTTCTTTTGTAATTTATGCCACGATTGATAAAGGCAAGTGTCCCATATGCCTTTTTCACCACCCTATTAACCTGCCCTTCTGCCTTCAGAGATCTATGGACAAACACGCCAAGGTCCCTTTGTTCCTCGGAACTTCCCAGTGTCAGGCCATTCATTGAATACTTCCGTGTCACATTACTCCTTCCAAAGTGTATCACCTCACACTTTTCAGCATTAAATTCCATCTGCCACTTTTCTGCCCATTTGACCATCCCGTCTATATCTTCCTGTAACCCAAGACGCTCCACCTCACTGTTAACCACTCGGCCAATCTTTGTGTCATCTGCGAACTTACTGATCCTACCCCCACGTAGTCATCTATGTCGTTAATATAAATGACAAACAATAGGGGACCCAGCACAGATCCCTGTGGTACGCCACTGGACATTGGCTTCCAGTCACTAAAACAGCCGTCTATCATCACTCTCTGTCTCCTACAGCTAAGCCAATTTTGAATCCACCTTATCAAGTTACCTTGTATCCCATGTGGATTTGATTTCTTGATAAGTCTCCCATGTGGGACCTTGTCAAAAGCTTTGCTGAAATCCATGCAAACTACATCAACTGCACTACCCTCATCTACACACCTGGTCACATGCTCAAAAAATTCAATCAAATTTGTTAGGCATGACCTCCCTCTGACAAAGCCATGCTGATTATTCCTAATAGTCAGGAGGGAGTCACCCTGGGATTCCTCAATATTGACTCCAGACCCCATGATGTCTCATGGCATCAGGTCAAACATGGGCAATGAAACCTCCTGCTGATTACCACCATCCCACCCCCACCCCGCCTCAGCTGATGACTCAGTACTCCTCCATGTTTGAACACCAATTGGAAGAAGCACTGAGGTTAGCTAGGGCACAGAATGTACTCTGGGTGGGGGACTTCAATGTCCATCACCAAGAAAGGCTCGGTAGCACCACTACTGACTGAGCTGGCTGCATCCTAAAGGACATATCTGCTAGACTGGGAACCAACAAGTGGAAAAAAAAACTACTTGAACTCCTCCTCACCAATCTGCCTTCCGCAGATGCATTTGTCCATGACAATATTGGTAGGAGTGACCACCGCACAGTCGTTGCGGAGACAAAGTCCCATCTTCACATTGTGGATTCCCTCCATTGTATTGTGTGGCACTATCACCGTGCTAAATGGGATAGATTTCGAACAGATCTAGCAATGCAGATCTGGGCATACATGAGGTGCTGTGGGCCATCAGCAGCAGCAGAATTGTACTCAACCACAATCTGCAACCTCATAGCCCGGCATATCCCCCACTCTACCATTACCATCAAACTGGTTCAATGAAGAGTGCAGGAGGGCATGCCAGGAGCAGCACCAGGCATATCTAAAAATGAGGTGTCAACCTGGTGAAGCTACAACACAGGACTATCTGTGTGCCAAACTGTGTAAGCAGCATGCTATAGACAGAGCTAAGCAATTCCACAACCAACGGATCAGATGCCACATCCAACCGTGAATGGTGGTGGACAATTAAACAACTAACTGGAGGAGGTGGCTCCACAAATATCCCCATCCTCAATGATGGGGGAGCCCAGCACATCAGTGAAAGATAAGGCTGAAGCATTTGCAACGATCTTCATCCAGAAGTGTCGAGTTGATGATCCATCTCGGCCTCCTCCTGAAGTCCCCAGCATCGCAGATGCCAAACTTCAGCCAATTTTGATTCAATCCATGTGATATAAAGAAACGACTGAAGGCACTGTATACTGCAAAAGTTATGGGCCCTGACAATATTCCAGCAATAGTACTGAAGATCTGTGCTCCAGAACTAGCCGCGCCCCTAACAAAGCTGTTCCAGTACAGCTACAACACTGGCATCTACCCGGCCATGTGGAAAATTGCCCAGGTGTATCCTGTCCACAAAAAGCAGGACAAATCCAACCCGGCCAATTACCCCCTACATCAGTCTACTTCTGATCATCTGTAAATTGCTGATAAATTACACTTACTCAGCAATAACCTGCTCACTGACACTCAGTGTGGGTTCTGCCAGGGCCACTCGGCTCTTGACCTCATTGCTGCCTTGGCCCAAACATGGACAAGAGAGCTGAACTGCAGAGGTGCGGTGAGAGTGACTGCCTTTGACATCAAGACAGCATTTGACCGAATATGGCATCAAGGAGCCCCAGCAAAACTGGAGTCAATGGGAATCAGGGGGAAAACTCTCCGCTGGTTAGAATCATATTTAGCAAAAAGGAAGATGTTTGTGGTTGTTGGAGGTCAATCATCTGAGCTCCAGGACATCACTGCAGGAGTTCATCAGGGTAATGGCCTCGGCCCAACCATCTTCAGCTGCTTCATCAATGCCATTCCTTGCATCGTAAGATCAGAAGTGGGGATGTTTGCTGATGATTGCACAATGTTCAGCACCATTCGTGACCCCTCAGATACTGGAGCAGCCTGTGTCCCTAGACAGCAAGATCTGGACAATATTCAAACAGGAGAGAATCTAACCAAGTCTCCTAGAGTGCAAATATCTATTTATATAAGCCTAGAATATACTTAACTACTGAGCATCCATGACTCTCTGTGATAGACAATACCAAAGATTCTCAACATTCTGAGTGAAGAAATGCCTCCTCATCTCAGTCTGAAATGATCGATCCCTTATCCTGAGACTGTGACCCCTAGTTCTGGACTCTCCAGCCAGGGGGAAACAACCTCTCAGCATCTACCCTGTCAACCCCCGACACAATGTTGTAAGTTTCAATTTGATCATCTTCTAAACTGCATGAGAATATTAGCTCTTTCTACTCAACCTTTCATCATAGGACAATCTTCATTATCCCAGGCATCAACCGAGGGAATCTTCTCCGCACTGCCTCCTAGGCAGGTATATCCTCCTTTAGGTAAGCAGACAAGAACTATACACAGTGCTCCAAGTGTAGGCTCACCAAACCCTTGCAAAAAGGACCAACATGCTACTTTCCTGCTGCAACTTCTTAACTTTCCATGGTTCTTGGACGAGCTCTCTCTGAACATCAACATTCAAATGTTTTTCACCATTTAAACAGTATTCTGCTTTTCTATTCTTCCGACCAACATGAATAACTTCACATTTCCCCACGTTGTAGCCTATCTTCCACCTTTTTGCTAATTTTCTTGATCTGCTTGTATCTTCTTTGTATCTTCCTCACAGTTCACCTTCCCACCCAGCTTTGGATCCTCAGCAAACTTGGATACAGCACACTAGGTCCCTTCATCGACGCCATTGACATAAATTGTAAATAGCTGAGGCCCCAGCACTGATCTTTGCACTAGTTACAACCTGCCAACATATCCGTACCCTTTCCTTCCTGACTGTTAACCAATCCTCTATTCATGCTGATATATCAACCCAAACTCATGAGCCCTTATCTTGTGCAATAACAGTTTATGTGGCACCTGGTCGAATGCCTTTGGGAAATCCAAATACATTACATCCACTTCTTCCCCTTTATCTACCTTGTTAGTTACATCTTCAAAAACAAATCTAATAAATTTGCCAGGTAGGTTTCCCTTTCATAAAACCACCATGACTCTGCCCAATCATGTTCTGATTTTATAAGTGCCTTGTTAAGACCTCCTTAAAAAATAAATGCCAGCATTTTCCTCATTACTGATGTCAAGCTAACTATCCTATAGTTGCCTATTTTCACTCTCTCTCCTTTCTTGAAAGGCGGAATTGCATTCCCAATCCAGTGGGGCTGTTGTGTCTCGGGAGTTTTGGAAGATCACATCCACTAGCTCTGCAGCCACCTCTTTCAGAATCCTATGAGTCCAGGAGATTTGTCAGCTTTTAATTCAGTATTTTCTCTCGTACTTTTCCTGTACTGCAGGCAACTGAAGGCACAGCAAGCAAAGGTGGAGCGAGTAAAACTGGGGAAGAGGCCAGGATGAGATGAGGGCTGATCATTCAAGGGTTGTGGGGCTGGAGGAGGTTGGGGGCAATGGCAGAAATTTTGAAGACTGACTCCAATTTGGTCCGGCAGGTGAACGATCTGAGCAGATGCTCTTGGGTACTTCCTTGAACTGCGGCCGACCTTGGGCTGAAAAGGCCAATGGGAGAGTGGGAGAGAGGGAATGCCAGGATATTAGGCCAGTCACAGCTGAAGAACCGATGATATTATTCCAAGTGGAGGTGGCATGTTGCTGCTTTGGTCCTTCTGGGCGGTAGAGTTTCGGAGGCTATATGGAAGGTAGGTGAGGGACTTGATGCAGTGCCTCCACTTATGCATGAATTGACAGCAGAACCTGCTTTATTTCACAGATCAGGGAACCCTAGCTTTGAAACATGACGATAAAGGTATCAAACTGGACATGGCGTACAACTCTGCTGCTTACATATTCACTCAGAGCCCGGCAGCTGACCAGGCGGCGATTGACTACATCAGGAAGGAATGGGCTGGCAGAGTAGAGTTCCTCAAAGTGTGGGATAATGCCAACAGAAGTCTGGCGCGTAACTGCATCATTCCACGTGGGTTGAGAAAGGAACACCTGATGGCAATTCACGCTTACACGCAAGAGTCCAGATTGTACCAGGAGTTTAATGCAGCAACCAGGAAGTATGGCAGAAGCGATGCCATCTATCAGAAGAGCTTCCACTTCAAAAGCTTCCATTATCTCCTCTCCGTCGCCCTGGATAAATTGAAGAAAGAACGTCAAATGACCTTTCGGGGAGTTCAGCTCCTATTTAACGCCACGGCGAGAGACAAAGTCCGCCTGGGACAATTCTCTTCCACATCCATGGATCAGCAAGTGGCGATGGGATTCATGAAGGAAAATTCAATGGACAACACGCTGTTTCAAATAAAGACCAAGTGGGGGGTCTCAATCAGTCAATTCTCGAAAATACGGTCTCAGAAAGAGATTCTCATCCCGCCCATTGAGGTTTTTATGGTCAAAAACAAGCCAAAGTGGGAAAAGAAGGGCAACAAGAGCTGGGTCGAAATTAAACTGCACGCGAAAGGATGCCAGGGCATCACGGTGACCGTGGAAACCCGCAATGGTGTACTTGAAGTAAAAAGAGGAAAGGGGATGTGTCCCAAGCATTGCCTGTGCTTTCCATACTGAGAGCTTTCTTAGCTGGTGTCACTTGGTTAACCCACAATCGCTGCTAATTATTGATAATATATGCTTGATAATTGATAACATATGCTTGATGATTGATAATGCGTGTCTGATCATTGTGCTTGTGCATGTGAGAACCATTCCCTACCTGTCTTGTGTATATCAGTTCCTGTCCTTCCTGTCCCTGTGTATGTCAGTACCTGTCTCTACCTGTTATTGTGTGTGTCATTACCTGTACATATGTATGTCAGCACCTGTTCCTGTGTGTCCCAGTACCTATTCCTATATGTTACGGTGTGTGTCAGTGCATGTCCCTTCCTGTCCCTAAGCATGTCACTGCATGCCCCTCTCTGTCCCCTTGTGTGTCAGCAGCTGCCCTGACTTGTCCCTGTGTACCCGAGTGTCTGTCCCTACTCTATCTGTGTATCGTTGTACCTGTCACTACCTGTCCTTATGCATATCAGTACCTGTTGCTTCCTGTCGTCATGTCCATTAGTACCTGTCATTACCTATCCCTGTGTAAGTCATTACCTGTTCCTGTGTATCCCAGCGCATGTTCCTATCTGTCCCTGTGTGTGTCACTACCTGTCCAGTATATCAGTCTGCCTGTCTCCCTGCCTGTCTCTGTATATTTTAATACTTGTCCCTAACTGCCATGGTGTGTCTCAGTACCTTCCCTACCTGTCCCTCTGTGTGTCAGCACCTGTCGTTTCCTATCCCTGTATGTTTCAGTATCTGTCTCTGTGCCTGACAGTAGGGGAGGTGGTGGCGTCGTGGGATTGTCACTAGGCTAGTAACCCAGAGACCCAGGGTATTGCTCTGGGGCCAATGTGTTTGACTGCCACCACGGCAGAAGACGGAATTCGAATTCAATTAATAAATCTGGAATTAAAAGTTGGTTTAATAATGGCCATGAACATCTGGGCAGTTGTGCCAAATTCGGGAGTGCTTTCCCACAGACTAGTCAAGCAACAGCCTGACAGAGTCATACTCACCGAATCATACCATACAGACAATGTCCCAGACACTGCCATCACCATCCCCGGGTATGTCCACTCACGGAATCATACCTGACAGACAATGTCCCAGACACTGCCATCACCATCCCCGGGTATGTCCACTCACCGAATCATACCATACAGACAATGTCCCAGACACTGCCATCACCATCCCCGGGTATGTCCTGTCCCATCGGCAGGACAGACCCAGCAGAGGTGGTGGCACACTGGTATAGAGTCGGGAGGGAGTTGCCCTGGGAGTCCTCAACATCGACTCCGGACCTCATGAAGTCTCATGGTTTCAAGCCACACATGGAAGGAAACCTCCTGATGATCACCATCTGCTGTCCACCGCCTCCACCCGCCACCCACCCCCCTCCCCCCCCCCCCACCGCCCCCGCCCCTCAGCTGATGAATCAGTGCTTCTCCATGCTGAACACCACTTGGAAGAAGCACTGAGGATGTCGAGGGTGCAGAATATACTGTGGGTGGGGGACTTCAATGTCCATCACCAAGCATGGCTCGGTAGCACCACTACTGACCGAGTCCTAAAGGACATAGCTGCTAGACTGGATCTGTGGGCCAGCAGCCGCAGAATTGTACTCAACCACAATCTGTAACCGCATGGCCCGGCAAATCCCCCACTCTACCATTACCATCAAGCCGGGGCATGAAGAGTTCAATGAAGAGTGCAGGAGGGCATGCCAGGAGTGGAACCAGGCATATCTCAAAATGAGGTGTCAGCCTGGTGAAGCTACAACCCAGGACTACTTGCATGCCAAACTCCATCAGCAACATGCAATAGACAGAGCTAAGCGATCCCATAACCAAAGGGTCAGATCTAAGCTCTGCAGTCCTGCCACATCCAGTCGTGAATGGTGGTGGATAATTAAACAACTAACTGGAGGAGGTGGCTCCACAAATATCCCCATCCTCAATGATGGGGGAGCCCAGCACATCAGTGCGAAAGATAAGGCTGAAGCATTTGCAACAATCTTCAGCCAGAAGTGCCGAGTTGATGATCCATCTCGGCCTCCTCCTGAAGTCCCCAGCATCACAGATGCCAGACTTCAGTCAATACGATTCACTCCGTGTGATATCAAGAAACGACTGAAGGCACTGGATACTGCAAAGGCTATGGACCCTGACAACATTTCGACAATAGTACTGATGTCCTGTGCTCCAGAACTTTCCGCGCCCCTAGCCAAGCTGTTCCAGTACAGCTACAACACTGGCATCTACCCTGCAATGTGGAAAATTGCCCAGGTATGTCCTGTACACAAAAAGCAGGACAAGTCCAACCCGGCCAATTACTGCACCATCAGCCTACTCTCAATCATCAGTGAAGTGATGGAAGATGTCATCAACAGTGCCATCAAGCTGCACTTGCTTAACAATAACCTGCTCAGTGACGCTCAGTTTGGGTTCCGCCAGGGCCACTCGGCTCCTAACCTCATTACAGTCTTGGTTCAAACATGGACAAAAGAGCTGAACTCAAGACGTGAGGTGAGAGTGACTGCCCTTGACATCAAGGCAGCATTTGACCAAGTATGGCATCAAGGAAGAAGATCCCTCCTGATCGACCGATCATCAAACAATGGGAACTTGGTGAGATTAACGACACAGACTAGGTGAGAGTCTGTGGGTATCATTTGCAGCAGTGATTTTTCCAGTAATATTGACTGAGATTTTCGTGCTATTTTAATGGAATTCTATGTAACGTAACGTACATGTAATCTTTAATCTTGTAGTGCATGTGTAATGTTTAATTTCTGAAAGCCATACAGAGTAAAGCTTAAGGTACTTCAACAAACTCAAGAGTGTTGGCACTTATTTCCTTATCGGGTCGAATCTGTAGTGAAGTAGGAATAGACTTGTGAATAATTGTTTTTTAAGTTGTTTTTCCAACAGTACTAGTGTAAATCGATTTGCAGCATCCCATCATATAATATACTTTGCTGTCTATGTTGTATAAATACAAACATAAAATATCCACAAATTTTGCTGTTTATGCCGGGGCAGACAGATGAAGTGTTTATTTTCTCTGTGATTTAACTCGACCCCCAATGATAACCAACATGTCTGGAGAGAGTGATAGACAGAGAGAGAGAGGGTCAGAGGTAGAGTAACAGAGAGATAGTGAGAGATATAAACGGAGAGAGAACAGAGAGATAGTGAGGGATAGAGACAGAAGCAGAGAGATAGAAAGTGGCAGGATATTCTGAGACACTTTCGAAGCAGGGGGACGGGGAGACAGGCTGTGTGGAGAACCTGGGGTAATGTTATGGGAACAGTGACAGAGACACACACTCTTCCTGTCTACATATAAAGTGCAGGGAGCTCCTACTCTAGGTATAAAATGGAGGGAGTTCCCCCTGTGCATATCAAATGGTGGGAGCTTCCCACTATGCATAAACTGCAGGGGAGCCCACGGACACCTCACCCATTTTAAATCATTTTGAACCATTTTTATACCAGAGACAGGGCGAGTACAATATAAACAGAAGTATGGTCAAGTCCTGTCTTAACTGGTGCATTGATAACTGAGACTGGTGTAAAAGGTATGGAGGATGCAGAGGTATAAAGTGCAAAATTCAGGAAGTAATGCTGAACCTTTATAAAATAATAGTTTGTCCTCGGCTGGAGTATTGTGTCCAATTCTGGTCACCACACTTTAGGAAGGATGTGAGAGTCCTTTGTCGGGAGCAGAGGGGATGGTGGTTCCAGGGATGGGGGATTTTTAGCAAAGTGGACTGGAAACAGCAAATCAGTGTCAGAGCAGTGAGAGTTACTGAGGGTTGAGATCAAATATGTTCACACAAAGATAAACAGGGTGGGACTCCCAAATCTAGAGCCCCTTGGATGTCAAGGATCAAACCGGGTACGATAAGGCAGAAGAGAGAAGCTTATGTCAGATACCGAGAGCTCAATACCACAGAAAACCGAGAGGAGTGCAGAAAGTTCAGGGGTGAAATTAAAAAGCAAATTAGGAGAGCAAAGAAATGGCCAGAAAATAATATTACCATTAAAAGCAAAGAAATCACAACGATGTTTTATAAATACATTAAGAGCAAGAGGATAACTAAGGATAGAGTATTAAGGACCAAAAAGGGAAAGTATGTATGGAGGTGAGAGATGTGGGCATGGTTCTTAATGAATATTTTGTGTTTGTCTTCATACAAGAGGGACAACGATGCAGACAGTGTAGTTAAGGAGGAGGAGTGTGAAATATTGGATGGGATAAACAGAGCGAGAGGGAAATATTAAGGTGCTTGGCATCTTTGAAAGTGGATAAATGGTCAGGCCTGGATACATTGGAATCAATTCAGAGAAGGTTCGTTTGGCAAATTCCTGGGATGAAGGGTTGTGAGGAATGGTTGAGCAGGTTGGGCCTATACTCATTGGAGTTCAGAAGGATGAGAGGTGATCTTAATGAAACAAACAATATTCTGAGGGGAGTTGACAGGGTGGGTGCTGAGAGGATGTTCCCTTTCTGGGGGAGTCCAGAACAAAGGGGCACAGCTGAAAAATAAAGCGTTTCCCATTTAAGACCGAGCTAAGGAAGAATTTTTTCTCTCAGCGAGTGGTTAGACTCTGGAATTCTCTTCCCCAGAGAGCAGTGTTGTTTGGGTCATTGAATATACTCAAGGCTGAGTTAGACAGATATGTGATCAACAAAGGAGTCTAGGGTTATGGGGAGCAGGCATGAAAGTGGAGTTAAGGCCACAACCAGAGCAGACATGATGGTATTGAATGAGAGAGCAGGCTCGAGGGGCTGAATGGCCTACTCCTGCTCCTGTTTCTTATGATCTTGTGTAGAAAATGGAGGGTTTTCGCTACACCATTTAAGCATTTTTATAGCAGAGACAGGGCCATGTGTAATATAAACAGAGACGGGGTCTAGTGCAGACCTAACTAGTGCACAGATAACTGAGACTAGTGTGAAAGGTATCGAGGATGCAGAATTCGAAACATGCATTCAGGGGAACCTTTTTAGGCCAGTCGTAGCAAGGTCAACAAAAGATGAGTCAGTTTTACACTTAGTTTTAGGGAATGAAGCTGGGCCGGTGGAAGTCACATGTGGGCGGCACAGTGGCGCAGTGGTTAGCACTGCCGCCTCACAGCTCCAGGGTCCCGGGTTCGATTCTGGGTACTGCCTGTGTGGAGTTTGCAAGTTCTCCCTGTGTCTGCGTGGGTTTTCTCCGGGTGCTCCGGTTTCCTCCCACAAGCCAAAAGACTTGCAGGTTGGTAGGTAAATTGGCCTTTATAAATTGTCACTAGTATAGGTAGGTGGTAGGGAAATATAGGGTCAGGTGGGGATGTTGGGTAGGAATATGGGATTAGTGTAGGATTAGTATAACTGGGTGGTTGATGGTCGGCACAGACTCGGTGGGCCGAAGGGCCTGTTTCAGTGCTGTATATCTAATCTAAAAGTTGATTTAAAAAAGTTGGACTGGAAAAAGTTACTTGAAGGTAAATCAGTGTCAGAGCAGTGAGAGGGAATCATTTCATCTTGGAGGATTTATTATTCCAGATTTATTTATTTTTTTTATTCAGAGAAATTCAAATTCACGAGCCCAGTGTGGGATTTGAACTCCTGCTTTTTCAATCATTAGTTCAGGCCTTCAGAATAAAAACTGCAAAAGACATTCACCTTCCTATTGTTTTTGCCTGACTGTCTCGGCTTTTGTATATTGTCCCCAATATTGTTCTGAACGTGTCTAAAAACTTTCATGTTAGTCAGACATTGGTAAACTACTTCATTCTCTCAGGACATCGGCTGTAAAGACCTTCAGAGACTCAGTTCACAATCTAATTCACACCCTATTCAATCAACCAAAGTCTTCAACTCCATTCAAACACCCTGATATCCTGTCTCTGCACAGATAACTGACAGTTCCACAATGCAGGAATGTCCGAATGGAAACAACTTCTGATACGTTTCCCATTACAATTGTTCACACTTTTCATGGTGAGAAATGACATTTACCTGACAGAATCCAAACTCCAAACTGAATCGTTAAGATATCGAAAATACCACAGAAATGTAACATGTTCCTTTCAACAGGGAGACGGAAATATTACAGGGTACGATGCAACCAAGAAGGATTCAGAGAAAAGTCAGGATTGGTATTGAAAGAGAAAGAGAGAGAGTGAAATGGGCGGAGAGAGAGAGAGAGGCCAGGGGGTGTGTGTGGGGGCAGTGGGGGGGGGGGGGGGGGGTGTGGAGGGGGTGGAGAGAAAGAGACAGAGAGACACTCTCAGCTCCTGTATGTGTAAGGTACCGTGGGTAGAACCTCAGGTCTCTCTGAGGTTTTAACATTGTACCGTTTAGTTTCTTAATAGTCATAAAAGAGGGGGATGATGCAGACATTGTGGTTAAGGAGGAGTGTGAAATATTGGATGGTATGAGCACACCGTATGAACACAACCAATGGAGCAAGTGAGAGCCAGTGGGGGAGAGAGTGAGAGCAGGAGAGAGTGAGAGCAGGAGAGAGAGAGAGAGTGTGGGAGAGAGAGAGAGAGGGTGGGGGAGAGAGAGAGAGTGGGGGGGGAGAGAGCAGGAGAGAGTGAGAGTGAGAGAAACAGAATTAGTGGCGAAGCTCGATGGTTTCCAGATTTCCAGAATCCACAGCACTTTGCTTCAGGTAATGAAGCAGTCCGTACCCGCATACGCCATGACCTGGACAACATGTCGGCTTCAACTGACAAGTGGCAAGTCACCTTCATGTCACCAAAGTTATAGACAATGACCTTCTCCAACAAGAGAGAATCCAACCACCTCCCCTTGGCATTCAAAGCATTATCCCATCGCTGAATCCCCCAGCGTCAACATCCTGGGGAAACATTGACCAGGAACTGAGCTGAAGAAATCACATCAATACTGTGGCTACAAGTGACCCACCCCCTGACTCCCCCAAGCCGTTCCAGCACCTGCAAGACACAAGTCAGGTATCTGATGGTATTTCTCCACTTGCCTGGATGAGTGCAGCACCTACAACACTCCAGAGGCTCGACACCGTCCAGGACAAAGTAGCCCACTTGATTGGCACCCCATCCACCATTTTAAACTTTGATCAGATCAGCCATTAACCGTCTAAATTCCAGGGATACAGAGTACAGCTCTGTCTACACTGTCCCATCAAATGCTGCCAAGGTATTAGTTAGCTTTTGAGTAAGTCTCTGTCTTCTCTGTTCTATAAAACACTCCCAGGGCAGGTACATTGTGCGGTTAGATACAGAGTAAAGTTGCCTCTGTGTAATCCTCTCTTTCTACTCCTCCACCCAGATGGAGAGAGTAACAGTGAGACAGACAGGGATAGATATGGAGAGAGAAGAACAGAGAGAGAGAAGGTAGCAATAGGCAGAGAGGACCGGAGAGAAAGAGGAAGAGACTGGGATGGAGAGTGTCAGCGCATGTTCCCGCATCATGTGCTGCATCATTGAAGGAATGACACAGTGAGAGATTGGGATTGCGAGGATACAGAGGGAGGTAGAGATAGAGAGAGAAGAGGAGAGAGATAAACATGGAGAGAGTAGCAGAGAGGGGAACTAGTAATTGAGTGAATAAGAGAGAGGGGAAGACGGAGATGGAGAGAGATTACCAGTAAGGGTAGCTCTCTACCTCTGTCTCCATGCCTATCTCTCCCTTTCTCACTGTTACCTTCTCCCCATCTATATTTCACCCTCTCTCCTGATGTTTCATACTCTATGCCTATTTCTTGTAACTCTGTGTACACAGGATTACATCAAACTATGATTATATTTGACATTTGCCCTTTCGATCTAACCTAACAATGTGACTGTCTCCAACATTATCTCTGTGTCTGTGAACAGACGGAGTGAATGCTCACTGATTCCTGAGGCTGACCGGACAGGTGAATAAGGTGGTTAGGAAGGGATAAGGGATACTTTCATTTCCTGACCAGTGGAAATAATCACTCAGTGGCAAGTAACATTCACGTCACACAAGTGCCAGGCAATGACCATCTGCAACAAGAGAGAATCCAACCACTTCCCCTTGGCATTCAAAGCATTATCCCATCGTTGAATCCCCCAGCGTCAACATCCTGGGGAAACATTGACATCAAACTTAACTGAACGAAACACATCAATAGTTTTTTCACCATCTCTCTGAGACAGCGAGACACAGATAAAGAATGTGAGGGGACCTTGACAGAACCTCAGTAAATTGTTCCAACCGTTGCTAACGAGAGAAATCAAGGATTATATTAGAGCAAAGGAAGAGGCATATAACGTTAGCCCCTTTATAACTGTATCCTTTAGTTTAGATTGCCTCTCCTCCTTCTTCCTACCCGTGGAGGTGGATGATGACGGCTTGGTTCTTAATGAATACTTTGTGTGAGTCTTCATAAAAGAGGGGGAACGATGCAGAAATTGTAGTTAAAGAGGAGGAGTGTGAAATATTGGATGGGATAAACAGAGTGAGAGGGGAAATATGAAGGTGTTTGGCAGCTTTGAAAGTGGATAAATGGTCAGGCCTGGATGCATTGGAATCAGTTCAGAGAAGGTTCACTGGGCTGATTCCTGGGATGAAGGGGTTATCTTTGAGGAATGGTTGAACAGGATGGGCCTATACTCATTGGAGTTTAGAAGAATGAGAAGTGATCTTATTGAAACATACAAGAGTCTGAGGTCCACGATCAGATCAGACATGATCTTATTGAATGGCGGAGCAGGTCCGAGGGGCTGAATGGCCTACTCCTGTTCCTATTTCTTATGATCTTGCGTACAAAATGGAGGGTGTTCTGGCCGGATGCATAAAATGGAGGGCCCACATACAGCTCACCCATTTAAAACCAATTTTTCGGACAGAGACAGGGCCATGCGTAATATAACCAGAGACGGGGTCTCGTGCGGTCCTATGAGTGCATTGATAACTGAGACTAGTGTAAAAGGTATCAAGGATGAAGAATTCTTAAAATGCATTCAGCGGAACTTTTTTTAGGCCAATACGTAGCAAGGCAAACAAGGGATGGGTCAGTTCTTTAGGGAATGCAGCTGGTCCAGTGGAAGTCGATTTTGAAAAAGTGGACTGGAAAAAGCTACTTGAAGGTAAATCAGTGTCAGAGCAGTGAGAGGGAATCATTTCATCCTGGAGGATTTATTATTCCAGAGTTATTTTTTATTTTCAGAGAAATTCAAGTTCACAAAAGACACTCACCTTCCTACTGTTGACTGACTGTCTCAGCTTTTGTACATTGTCCCCAATCTTTTTCTTTCATGTGTCTAATGTTAGTCAGACATTGGTAAACCACTTCATTCTCTCAGGACGTCGGCTGTAAAGACCTTCAGTTGTGTGTATCTGCAAGGGATGCAATCCACAATTGAATTCACAGCATATTCAATCAACCAAAATCTTCAACTCCATTCAAACACGATATCCTGTCTCTGCACAGATAACTGACAGTTCCACAATGCAGGAATGTCCGAGTTGAAAGAAAGAAATGTCAGCCGTTATTTTAAACGTTGAGACTGAAATATTTCAGAGTACTACTCAAGCAAGAGGGATACAGAGGAAAGTCAGGATCGGTGTTGAAAGAGAAAAAGAGTGAGCGAAATGGAGAGAGAGAGAGAGAGAGATCTGTCAGCTCCTGTATGTGGAAGGTACTGTGGGTAGAACGTCAGGTCTCTCTGTTCCTGCACCCATTTTAACATTGTACCATTTAGTTTAGATTGCCTCTTTCACAGTCTTCCTTCCAAAATCCATCACTTCACATTTCTCAGCATTGAAGTTAACCTGCCGTGTGTCTGTCCAATTTATCAGACTGCCAATAGCCTCCTGAAGTCTGCTACTATTCTCTTCTCTCTTTACTACATTTTCAAAGTTTTGTGTCATCTGCAAACCTTTATCATGTCCCCTCTCAGCCTCCTTCGCTCCAGGGAAAACAGACCCAGCCTATCCAATCTCTCTTTATAACTCAAGCCCTCCAAACCAGCCCTCTCGAGCTTAATCACATCTTTCCTGCAGTGTGGCGACCAGAACTGCACACAGTACTCCAAATGCGGCCTAACCAACGTTATGTACAACTGTAACATGACGTCCCAACTCTTGTACTCAATGCCTCGGCCGATGAAGGCAAGCATGCCGTACGCCTTCTTCACCACCCTGTCTACCTGTGTTGCCACTTTCAGGGAACTATGTACTTGCACCCCAAGGTCTTTCTGCTCAACAGCACTCCCCAGGGCCCTGCCATTCACTGTATATGTCCTGCCCTGGTTTAACTTCCCAAAATGCATCACTTCGCACTTGTCTGCGTTAAATTCCATTTGCCAATCCCTTGCCCACTTTCCCAGTTTATGTATATCCTGTTGTAACCTTAGACAACCTTCTTCACTGTCCACTATACCACCAATTTTGGTGTCATCTGCAAACTTACTAATCATGCCCCTTACATTCACATCCAAGTCATTAATATACATGACAAACAACAGAGGGCCCAGCACCAGTCGCTGCGGCACACCACTGGTCACCGGCCTCCAATCTGAAAAACAACCCTCCACTACCACCCTCTGCCTCCTATCACCAAGCCAAGTTTGTATCCAATTTGCGAGCTCACCCTGGATCCCATGTGTTCGAGCCTTCTGGACCAGCCTTCCCAGTGGGACCTTGTCAAAGGCCTTGCTAATGTCCACGTAGACAACGTCCATCGCCCTGCCCTCGTCAATCCTCTTGGTCACCTCCTCGAAAATCTCAATCAAATTCATGAGACATGATTTCCCACGCACAAAGCCATGCTGACTATCCCCAATCAGACCTTGCCTTTCCAAATGCATATAAATCCTGTCTCTCAGAATCCCTTCCAATAACTTTCCCACCACTGATGTAAGGCTCACCGGCCTGTAGCTCCCCACTTATCTCTGCTGCCCTTCTGAAATAAAGGCACAACATTAGCTATCCTCCAGTCTTCTGGTACCTCACCCGTGGCTAAGGATGATACAAAAATCTCTGCCAGGGCCCCAGCAATCTCCTTCTTTGTTTCCCATAGCGTCCTAGGATACACCTGGTCAGGCCTTGGGGATTTATCCACCTTATTGTGCTTCAAAAACTCCAACACCTCCTCCTTTGTAATGTTGATATGCTCCAGGATATCGCTGTTCCCTCCCTTGAACTCACTAGCTTCCATGACTTTCTCCACGGTAAATACTGATGAGAAATATTTATTTAAGACCTCACCCATTTCCCGTGGCTCCATACATAGATTGCCACACTGATCCTTAAGTGGACATATTCTCTCGCTAGCTACCCTTTTACTTTTAATATACTTATAGAATCTTTTAGGATTCTCCTTTATCTTATCTGCCAGGGAAATCTCATGGCCCCTTTTCGCCCTCCTAATTTCCTTCTTAAGTGTACTCCTACATCCCCTATACTCCTCGAGGGACTTGCTCGATCCCAGCTGCCTATACCTGACATATGCCTCCTTCTTTATCCTTACCAGACCCTCAATATCCCTCGTCAACCAAGGTGCCCTAAACTTGCCAGTCTTGCCCTTCCATCTAACAGGAACATTCCAGCCCTGAACTCTTCCTATCTCAATTTTAAAAGTCTCCCACTTGTCAGACGTCCCTTGACCTGTAAACAGCCTCTCCCATTCAACTTTTGAGAGTTCCTGTCTGATGCCATCGAAATTAGCCTTCCCCCAGTTTAGGATTTCAATCTGAGGATCAGTCCTATCCTTTTCCACAACTATCTTGAAGCTAATAGAGTTATGGTCACTGGTCCCAAAGTGCTCCCCCACTGACACATCAACTATCCATATCAACCATAGTTGACTACTATCCTTTGTTCCCTGAGCCAATTCTGGATCCAAACTGCCACCTTCCCCTGTATCTCATCGGCTTCCATTTTATTGACCAGTCTGCCATGTGGAACCTTGTCAAATGCCTTACTAAAATCCATGTAGACCACATCCACTGCACTCCCCTCATCAATCCTTCTTAGTACTTCCTCAAAGTTAAGTTGGTAAGACATGACCGCCCCTTAGCAAATCCATGCTGACTATCCCTGATTAATCCGTGCCTTTCTAAGTGGCAGTTTATCCTGTCGTTCAGAATAGATTCCAATAATTTACCCACCACTGAGGTCAGACTGACCGGCCTATAATTATTTGGCCTAACCCTCGCACCCTTTCTAAACAATGGTACAACATTTGCAGACCTCCAATCGTTTGGTACCTGTCCTGTATCTAGTGAGGTTTTGAAGATGATCCTCAGCGCATTGGGTATTTCCTCTCTGGCTTCCTTTAACAACCTGGGATGCAGTCCATCTGGCCCTGGCGATTTATCCACTTTCAAAGATGTCAGACCCTCGAGTACCTTCTCTCTCATCATGCTAATCATATCTAATATTTCACTCTCCTCCTCTTTTACTATAATGTCTACATCAACCCTTTCCTTAGTTATCCTCTTGCTCTTAATGTATGATAAAACATCTTTGGGTTTCCCTGATTTTATCTGCTTATAATTTTTCATGTCCTCTCCTTGCTTTTCTAAATTCCTTTTTCATTTCACCCCTGCACTTTCTATACTCCTCTAGGCTTTCTAAAGTTTTAAGACTTTTGTGATCGTCATAGGCTTTCTTTTTCTTCATTAACTTACCCTATAAGCTTCTAGATAACCAGGGGGCTGTAGATTTGGCAGTACCATCCTTTATCTTTGTGGGACATGCCTACACTGTGCCTGTAGAATCTCGCTTTTGAATGCCTCTCACTGGTTTGCCACTGGTTTTCTTTCAAGTAGCTGTTTATCGTCGACTTTCACCAGGTCACCTTAAAATTTGCCTTCCCCCAATTTAGAACTTTTACTCCTGTTTTATCTTTGTCCTTTTCCATGATTATGCTAAAACTCACTGTATTATGGTCACTATCTCTAAAATGATCACCCACGTTGCTTCCTCCACTTGCCCAGCTTCACGACTGAAGACTAAATCTAGAATTGCACCCCCTCTCGTTGGGCTTGTTATGTGCTGGCTAAAAAAGTTCTTTTGAATGCAGTTCAATAATTTTGTCCCCTCTGTGTCCTTCACACTGTGCCCTCAACTCATTGGCTTTATTTACTATACCCCTTGCATTTAAATAAATACCCTTTAACACTGCCAAATTAATGTGCTGCACACTTTTTAACCTTTACATCTTCTGTCTTTCAGTCACTCACTAATTTTCTGCCACCTGTTCCCTGCCCTGAAATTCTCCGATCTAAGACTGCACTCAGGTTCCCATCCCCCTGCCAAGCTAGTTTAAACCATCCCCAGCAGCACTGGCAAATAGTTGTGTTATGAGGAAAGGTTGAGCAGGTTGGGTTTGCATTGGAGTTTGGAAGAATTTAGAGGTGATCTTATTGAAACATAAGTTTCTGAAGAAGCTTGACAAGATAGATGCTGGATATTGCATCCAGTTCTGGTCACCACACCTTCGGAAGGATGTGAGGGTCTTTGAGAAGGTGCAGAGGAAATTTAACAGAATGATTCCAGGGAAGGAGTATTTTAGTTACAAGATTAGGTTAGAAAAATTGGATTTGTTCTGCTGAGAACAAAGCAGATTGAGGGGCTGTGCAATTGAAATGTACAAGATTATGGCAGGCTTGGATAAATTATCCAAGGAAAAAGTGTTCGTATCAATTAATAGTGGAAGGATCGGGGACAGAGATTGAAAGTTTTGGGCAAGGGATGCGGGGGGCATACGAGAAAGAATTTTTTTTTTTGACACAGCGATGATGATAACCTGGAATGTTCTTCCCACAGGGTGGTGGAAGTGGAGACAGTCAATGCCTTCAGAAGGAAACTGGATGGCCACTTGAGGAAATAGATTGGAAGGGCTTTGGGGATCGAGCCGTGGAGTTGAACTGACAAGATTGCTCCGTGGAGAGCCGGAATGGACTCGATGGGTCGAATGGCCTCCTTCTGTGCCGGAAATGATTCTATGATACTGGTTGGTGGGAGGTAGGGGATAGTATTTGTGAAATGAAAGTGAGGAAGGTCATGAGTAAGTGTGTGATCGATAGATAGATTTTTGTTAAGCAAAGATATTAAGGGATACGGGCCAAAGACAGGTATATGGAGTTAGGCCGCGGATCAGCCATGATCTCATTGAATAGCGGGACAGGCTCGAGGGGCTGAGTGGCCTACTCCTGTTCCTATCTTCCTATGTGTGAGAGTCCTGCATTGTGCAGATCTGACGACTGCAGAAGGAAATGTAAAGTCTGCATGCTGCAATTGTCGATATCAGCCAGTGAAGGTACTTTACCGTTCCTGTACCCATATTTGGATAGCTCATTCGGTAAAGCATTTCTGGGTTGCGGTTCAAGCCCCTGGTCAGGCGCTGGTTTTAAATCTTAATTCTCAATTTCCTTTCTCATGAAATTCCACGAAGCACAAACGATGCACGGAGATCTCTTAAAAGTTATTCAAATAGTGATAACACTCTAATAGCCCTGGTTTAAAATGCACTGAGCGATGTTTTTTTGACATTATCACCTTTAAGTTTCTTCCAGCCCCATGAACAATTAGCAATTTCCAGCTGATCTTTCATGCTGTCTAAATAAAACACATTACTAAGTTTTGAACGTTTCCACAATAACTGCTTGTTCATGTTTACTTATTTGTTTATGTTTATGTTTACTAATTTTTCGGAGAGTGGCTTTATTCAACATTAAAATGGATTACATCATCGTCATCGTTCTTTCTACTATGCAATCATTCCATTACCAGTTTTTAGATGCAGAAATTAAAGTCACCATAAAAGCAGGAACAACATTGTTATTATTCGGCTTTATTGTACAATATTTCATTAACATTTGTTAGTTTCAGAAATTAAGGTTCATTTCATTGCCCGTGACATATATCAATCTATTGCACTTCAAAAACTGCTCAAGAAATGCCTTTGTCACGCCAACGGGTTGTGTTAACTTCTATTTTTTTAATCCACCAGCGGGGGACCTGAATATTCTTTTAAGAAATTAAAAAGGAACAGGTTAAAGGTGACTTTGCTAGCAGCTTAGGATGGCCACCGAATTTGCAACACTGTGTTCCTACATTGCAAGTGAATTTCATGTGACAAGCACCCTCCCCCGACATATCTGTGTGCTTTCAGCTGCTGTTTCTCTGCAGCGGGCTGACCAGTATCTGGACTCTGACAAGTGCAGACACAAGTGGGGGTTCCTCCATTCTCCATCTCTCTCCATTCCAGCTTGCTAGCTTTGAACCGTGCTGACCATCTCGACATACCCCAGCTGCAACCAGAGACCCCTTGAAGGAAATCATGTGCATCGCTTTCTCCAAGAGACCCACAGCATCAACCATCTGTCTCTTCAAACTGGAAGGCCCAGGTTCACCGAACTCAGCTAGAAGCCAGCTGGATCACCAACCCTCACAGACTGAATAGTCCTTTTTCCTCCGGACTATAACTCGACCAATCTTAGCTTCCCTACTCTATAACCTATGCGTGTTTTTGTTTGTTTGTGTGTGAGCTTCGAGTGCATGTGTGTATGTAAAAGTTGGAGCGTAGTTTATTATTTTACTTAGGTCGATTGATGTACAATAAAGATAACCTCTTTCTTTGTTAAACTCAAGAAAACCTCTCTGATTGGTTCTTATGATCATAGCACACAAATAATCAAAACCTCACTGAATTGACATGTACCTACACTTTTAAAAAAGCATTACAACAAGGAGAGGGAAAAGTGGAAAGCCTTTCAATCCCTCCTCACCCGATGGTAACAATAATTTGTGGGCTTGACTGGGATCAAACCCAACGACAAATGAGAAATTGGAAGCAGAAACCAAATTGATCCCTCATAAACATTTAGAAACGTCAATGCAGTTTTTCCTGTGGTTTTCAGTGCTAGGGTACTAAAATGTCCACATTCGAGGCCAGTACCTTCTTAGAGACTGAGTGAAGTCACTTGGGACAGTTTAAAAGCCCTATCCATTGAAGAGTTAAGGAGTATAGCTAGACATTTAAAGATAAATATCTCTCCAAACGCTAGGAAACGCGAAATCCTAAAACTTGTGACTAAGCGTTTTAAAATTGACACTGAAGAATTGGAGACAGGCATAGAATCTGAGAGAGACAGAACTACATTAGCCAAGGTACAGTTGGAACAGTGGAGGCTGGAACTGGAATTTCAGAAGGTGAAGGAGGAGAGAGAATTCCAGGAATGGAGGGAAGAGAGGGAATTCAAGTCAACGTAGCTTGAAATGAATCGTAGAAGACCCAATGTAGCCAGTGAAGGCACCGCTAGTGAGGAAACTACCTCTAGTTCAGGACTGAGGGCTGAGATCATAAAGTTGTCCAAATTGGTGCCAAAGTTCAGTGAGGAGGGATGTGCAAGCATTTGTTATGTCTTTGAGAGGCTTGCAAAACAGTTGAAGTGGCCACTAGAGGGCTGGACCCTCCTGTTGCAAAGCAAATCAACTGGAGAAATCCAAGATGTTTATTCACGGTTGTGTGATGAGAGTTCGTTAGACTATGAGATGACCAAAAATGATATCCTAAGCACATATGAGCTGGTACTGGAGGTGCACTGACAAAAATTCTGAACCTTCTTGAAAGCAGCTATAACAAACTGACATTGAGTTCGTATGTGTTATGCAAATCGCTTTCGACTGATGGATATGGGTATTTAAGAGATAGATGGATTCTTGATAAGCAAAAGGCTGAAAAGTTATTGGAGGTAGGAGGGAATGTTGAGTTGAGGTTACAATCAGATCAGTCATGATCTTGTTGAATGGTGGAGAAGACTCGAGGGGCCAACTGGCCTCGTAATTCATATGTTCATATGTATGTACGATAGAGTCCACCTACGAAAACCTCAGAAGGGTGATCATCCTCGAGAAGTTCAAAAATTCGCTTGCCCTTTCCATAAAAAAAGGTGGAGGAAGAGAAAGTTCCAAGATTCAGGCAGGCAGCCTGAAACCAGGCTGTCGAAGCGGTTTGGGTCGAGATGAGAGTTGAAAAAGGCAAGAAATCTCCTCTCAGAATCGTCACACGGCAGGATGTGTATAAAGGAAGAGATAATGGTTGCTTGTCAGAAAGGTACGGTAATAATCATGGGGAATTTTAATTTACATATAGACTGGACAAAGCCGATGGGCAAAGGTGCCTAGATGAGGAGTTCATCGAATATATTTAGGATAGTTTCTTAGAGCAACGTGTTCTGGAGCCAACCAGAGAGCAGGCTATACTTGACCTGGTTTTGTGCATCGAGATAAGATTAATTAATGACCTCATGGCAAAGACGCTCCTAGGCAGCAGCGATCAGAATATGATTAAATTTTGCATTCTGTTTGAGGGAGAGACGAGTGGATCTAATACTGGTATTTTAAACTTAAATAAGGGCAGTTATGAGGGCATGGAAGCAGAGCTCGCTAAAGTGAACTGGCAAAGTAGGTTAAGGGATGGGTCAATAGAGACGCAGTGGCAGCCACTGAAGGGGCCATTTCAGAATACACAGAATAGATGCATTCTAATGAGAAAGAAAAATTCCAAGGGGAGGGCCCACGATCCGTAGTCAACTAAAAAAGTTAAAGATAGTATCAAACTTAAAGAAAAAAACATATAATTTAACAAAGATGGGTGACAGGTCAAAAGACTGGACAGAATGTAAAAAGCAGCAAAGAACGACTAAAAGATTAATAAGGAGAGAAAAATTAGAGTATGAGAGAAATGCTGGCGAGACATATGAAGACAGATAGTAAGAGTTTCTATGGATATTTAAAAGAGGAAAGAGTTAACCGAGTTGGCATAAAAAGTGAATCTGGGGAATTAATAAGGAAAAATAAGGAGATGGGAGATGATTTGAACAGATATTTTGAATCGGCCCTCACCGTAGAGGATACAAGTAACATCCCACAAATATCTGTAAATCAGGAAATGGAAGGGAAAGAGGAACTCAGGAAAATTGCAATCACTAGGGAAGTGGTACTGAGCAAATTGTTGGAGCTTCGGGCTGACAAGTCCCTGGGTCCTGATAGACTTCATTGTAGGGTCCTAAAAAAAGTGGCTAGTGAGATAGTTGATGCGTTTGTTTTGATTTCCCAAAATTCCCTAGATTCGGAGAAGGTTCCATGAGATTGGAACATAGCGAATGTAACTCCTTTATTCAAAAATGGAGGGAGACAGAGAGCAGGAAACTATAGGCCAGTTGGCTTGACATCTGTCATTGGGAAAATGTTCGAAGCTCTTGTTAAAGACGTTATAGCAGGGCATTTAGAAAAATTCAAGGTAATTAGGCAGAATCAACATGGTTTTCTTAAAGGGAAATCATGTTTAACCAATTGTTTGGAGTTCTTTGAAGAAGTAGCATGTGCTGTGGATAAAGGGGAACCGGTGGATGTACTGTATTTAGCTGCACAGAAGGCATTTGATAAGGTGACACATCAAAGGCTATTGCCGAATATAAAGGCTTATGGTGTCGAGAGTAACATTTTGGCATGCATATATGATTGGCTCGCTAACAGGAATAACGAATGGTGTGCCACAGGGATTTGTGCTGGGGCCTCAACCTTTTACAATTTATAGAAATGACTTGGATGAAGGGACCGAAGGTATGGTTGATGACACAAGTTTAGGTGGGAAAGTAAATTGCGAAGAGGACCTAAGAAGGCTACAAAGGGATATAGGTAGGTTAAGTGAGTAGGCAAAGATCTGGCAAATGGAGTACAATGTGGGAAAATGTGAAATTGTCCGTTTTGGCAGGATGAATAAAAAAGAACCAGACTATCTAAAAGGTGACAGATTGCAGAACTCTGAGATGCAGAGGGATCTGGGCGTCCCAGTGCATGATCTCAAAATTTTAATATGCATTTACATCAATTAATTAGGAAAGATAATAGAGTGTTGTCATTTATTCTGAGGGGAATTGAATACAAAAGTAAGGTGGGAATGCTTCAGTTATACAGGGCATTGGTGAGTCTACATGTGGAGTTCTGTGTAAAGTACTGGTCTCCTTGTTTAAGGAAGGATGCAAATTCTTTGGAAGCAGTTCAGAGAAGGATTACCAGACCTGGAATGGATGGGTTGTCTTATCAGAAAAGGGTGGACAGGCGAGGCTTGTATCCATTGGCGTTGAGGAGAGCAAGAGGCGACTTGATTGAAACATATAAGATCCTGAGAAGTGTTCAGAGGGAGGATATAGAAAGGATGTTCCCTCTTGTGGGAAAATCTAGAACTAGGGCCCACTGTTTAAAAATATGGGGCTATCGCTCTTTCTGGTAACGTTGCACTAAATCTCTTCTGCACCCTCTCTGAAGTCTTGACATTGTTCCTAAGGTGTGGGTGTTAAGAATCTGAGTTAATTCTCCCATTGCGACCGACCCAGTGTTGTATAAAGTTTGAGCATAATTTCCTTTCAGATTGGAGCATCTGCTCATATTTTCTATGGATAGAAGCTGTTGATAATGTTCCTGCTATTCCCACACACTTCCTCTAGACCCATATTTTGTTTCTGCACTAGCCCTATTACCATATGCCTTTGGCTTACACCATCATCCCTTTGTCATTTCATCTCTCCTGCCTTCCACCCTATTATCTGCCTTCCCTGTTTGCCTTTCCCCAGCTCCCCCATTTCCCTGCCTCTGTGCGAGCTTCAAACATGTAACATCACTAACTCGCTAACTTGCGGACTTGGGGCAGCACAGTGGTGCAGTGGTTAGTGGTGCAGTGGTTAGCACTGCAGCTTCGTAACTCCAGGGACCCGAATTCGATTCTGAGTACTGCCTGCGTGGAGTTTGTAAGTTCTCTTTGTGCACGTGTGGGTTTTCGCCGGGTGCTCTGGTTTTCTCCCACAGCCAAAGACTTGCAGGTGATAGGTAAATTGCCCCTAGTGTAGGTAGGTGGCAGGGAATATGGGATTACTGTAGGGTTCGTATAAATGGGTGGTTGCTGGTCGGCACAGACTCGATGGGCCGAAGGGCCTGTTTCAGTGCTGTATCTCTAAACAAATAAATAAAAATCCGACGTAGGATCATGGACCTGCAACGTTAACTTTGCTTCTCTGTTCGCAGCTTCTACCTGACTTGCTAAGTTATCCTAGCATTTTCTTGTTTCGTTTCAGAATTCCAGCATCTGCAGTGTTTCACTTTTGCAATAACATGAATCCCTTGTTAAAATATATGATGCCACTGGTATTAAGACACAGATCCCATTTGCACATTTCCCATTTCGCACAGTATTGTTTTGGATGGTTTGCTTGCTTTTTTTTCCTGCTATTTGCATTTTTTCTTCTTTGCCCCTTTGCCCCATTCTTGCATTTGGAAGGATATTCCATTGGGCTGGCTGCTTCTATGTCATGCAGAACTTTGCCTTTAGGTTGAAGTAGCAGTTAAGCCAAGATGTTCACAGAACCATGGAGGTCATTCGGCCCATCGTCTCTGCCCCGCCTCTCGGACTGAGCAATTCACCGTCTTCTGACTGTAACCTGGCACATTCTTCCTTTTCAGACAACAGTCTAATTCCATTTTGAATGCCTTCATTGAACCACACTCTCAGGCAGTGCATTCCAGATCCTCACCACTTGCTGCATGAAAAAAGTTTTTCCTCGTGTCTCTTTTGATTCTTTTGCCAATCACTTCAAATCTGTGCCCTCTTGTTCTCCAACATTTCATGAGTGGGCGCAGTTTTTCTCCATCCACTCTGCCCAGATCCCTCACGATTTTGAATACCTCCATCAAATCTCCTCTCAGCCTTCTCTTCTCCAAGGAAATCAGCCACAACTTCTTCCGTCTATCCTGATAACCTGGAATTCCTGATCCCTGGAACCATTTTCATGAAACTTTTCTGTACTCTTTCTGATGCCTTCCCATTTTTCCTAAAATGCGGCACACAGAACTGGATGTCGTACTCCAGCTGAGGCCAACCTAATGTCTAAACCAAGTTCAAACAAACCTCATTCATCTTGTACTCTCTGACCCTACGAATAAAGGCTGGTATACCGTATGCTTTATGAACCGCTCTCTCAACCTGTCCTACGAAGTGCAATGATAAATGCACTTAAACCCCCGAGTCCCTCTGCTCCTGCACCCCTATTAGAGTTGTACCCCTCATTTTATATTGTCTCTCCATGTTCTTCTGACCAAAATTTATCATTACACATTTCTCTGCATTGAACTTCATCTGCCACTTGTCTGCCTGTTCCATCAACTTGTCTATGTACTTTTGATTTTCTAGACTATCTTTCTCACAGCTCAAAGTTGTTCCAAATGTTGAAATTGTGCCCCCTCCACCAATGTGCAGGAAGAACAAGGGTCCGAACACGAATCACTGGGGGACTCGACTACAAACCTTCCTCGAGCCCAAAATCATCCATGATCAACTACTCTCTGTTTCCTGTTACTCAGCTAATTTCGTATCCATGTTGCTACTTTTATTCCACGAGCTATAAATGGTGCTCACAAGTCTGTTGTGCTACACTGTATCGAATGCCTCTTGAAAGTCCATGTACACCACATCTACTGCATTGCCCTCATCAATCCTCGCTGTTACACTTTCAAAATCTTCCAGCAAGTGAGGTAAACATGATTTTCCCTTAACCAATCCATGCTGGCTTTCCTTAATTAATCCACATTTTTCCATGCGGCTATTATTCTTTTTCCCGAATTATTGTTACTCGAAGTTTCCCCACCAGCGAAGTTAAACGACTGGCTTGCATTTTCCGTGCTTATCTTTACATCCTTTTTTTGAACAAGGGTATAACTTTGCAATTCCCCAGTCCTCCGGCGCCACCTCTGAGGTTAAGGAAAGATCGAAAATTATGCCTTTCCAATTTTCACTCTCGCTTCCTTCAGTACGTAGGACTTTGGAGCAGGAGTAGGCGATTCGGCCCTTTGAGCCTTCTCCGCCATTCGCTAGGATTATGGCAGATCTGTTTGAGGTCTCACCTCCAATTTCCTGTATGTCCCCTTTAACCCTTGACTCCCTTGTCTAACAAAAATCTAACTCTGCTTTAAAGAAATTCAGTGATCCAGCGTCCACTGCTTTCTGGTGAAGAGAATTCCACTGATTAGCGGCCCTTTGCATTCCAGGCAGTGTATTCCAGGTCCCAACAAAGGGCGGCATAAAAAGTAGATGTTCCCTCATTTCGCCTCTGGTTCTTTTGCCAAGCAACTCGGATCAATTCCCTTTGTTTACTGACAGCTCTGCCATTGGACAGGCTCATCGTATTTAAACAATCAAAATGCCTCATAATCTTGAACAACGTCACCATATCTCCCCTTAAGCATCTTTGCTCGACTGAGAACAGTCACAATTTCTGTAATAAAAGAGAAAATTCCAGAAATACTCAGCAGTTCAGGCAGCATGTGTGGAGGGTGAAACAGATATCGCCCAGTATCCACTTTATCAAGTCCCCTCAGGATCGGATACGTTTCAATAAGGTAATCCTTGGATGTATCTGATCCAGCCCTTTCCTATCAACTTTTGTATTGACAGCCTATCTAATTCCTCCTCCTTCTCAATTTTAAATGGTTCTTGTGTATTAATTACCTCTTGTTTCACTGTGGCCTTGGAAGCATCTTCTTCCTTGGGAAAGCCATATGCAAATGTCCTTGAGGGAAACTAATGTCCTTTAGGGAAGGAAATCTGCTGTCCTTACCTGGTCTGGCCTACATGTGACTCCAGACCCACAGCAATGTGGTTAACTCTGACATGCCCTCTGAAATGGCCTAGCAAGCCACTCAGTTGTATCTAACCGCTACAAAGTCAATAAAAAGGAATGAAACTGGACGGACCACCCGGCATCGACCTCGGCACCGGAAACGACAACGGCAAACCCAGCCCTGTCGACCCTGCAAAGTCCTCCTTACTAACATCCAAGGGCTTGTGCCAAAGTTGGGAGAGCTGTCCCACAGACTAGTCAAGCAACAGCCTGACATAGTCATACTCACGGAATCATACCTTACAGACAATGTCCCAGACACTGCCATCACCATCCCCGGGTATGTCCTGTCCCACCGGCAGGACAGACCCACCAGAGGTGGTGGCACAGTGGTATACAGTCGGGAGGGAGTTGCCCTGGGAGTCCTCAACATCGACTCCGATGTTGAAGTCTCATGGCATCAGGTCAAACATGGGCAAGGTAACCTCCAACTGATTACCACCTACCGCCCTCCCTCAGCTGATGAGTCAGTACTCCACCATGTTGAATACCACTTGGAGGAAGCACTGAGGGTGGCAAGTGCACAAAATATACTCTGGGTGGGGGACTTCAATGTCCATAACCAAGAGTGGCTCGGTAGCACCACTACTGACCGAGCTGGCCGAGTCCTAAAGGACATAGCTGCTAGACTGGGTCTGCAGCAGGTGGTGGGGGAACCAACACGAAGGAAAAACATACTTGACCTCGTCTTCACCAATCTGCCTGCCGCAGATGCATCTGTCTATGACAGTATTGGTAGGAGTGACCACCGCACAGTCCTTGTGGAGACGAAGTCCCGCCTTCACATTGAGGATACCGTCCATCGTGTTGTGTGGCACTACCACCGTGCTAAATGGGGTAGATTTCGGACAGATCTAACAATGCAAAACTGGGCATCCATGAGGCGCTGTGGGCCATCAGCAGCAGTAGAATTGTACTCATCCACAATCTGTAACCTCATGGTCCGGCATATCCCCCACTCTACCATTACCATCAAGCCAGGAGACCAACCCTGGTTCAATGAAGAGTGCAGGAGGGCATGCCAGGAGCAGCACCAGGCATACCTCAAAATGAGGTGCCAGCCTGGTGAAGCTACAACCCAGGACTATCTGCGTGACAAACTGCGTAAGCAGCATGTGATAGACAGAGCTAAGCGATCCCATAACCAACGGGTCAGATCTAAGCTCTGCAGTCCTGCCACATCCAGTCGTGAATGGTGGTGGATAATTAAACAACTAAGTGGAGGAGGTGGCAACACAAATATCCCCATCCTCAATAATGGGGGAGCCCAGCACATCAGTGCGAAAGATAAGGCTGAAGCATCTGCAACAATCTTCAGCCAGAAGTGCCGAGTTGATGATCCATCTCGGCCTCCTCCTGAATTCCCCAGCATCACAGATGCCAGACTTCAGCCAATTCGATTCACTCCACGTGATATCAAGAAATGACTGAAGGCACTGGATACTGCAAAAGCTATGGGCCCTGACAATGTTCCGGCAATAGTACTGAAGAACTGTGCTCCAGAACTTGCCGTGCCCCGAGCCAAGTTGTTCCAGTACAGCTACAACACTGGCATCTACCCTGCAATGTGGAAAATTGCCCAGGTATGTCCTGTACACAAAAAGCAGGACACGTCCAACCCGGCCAATTACCGCCCCATCAGCCTACTCTCAATCATCAGTGAAGTGATGGAAGGTGTCATTAACAGTGCCATCAAGCAGCACTTGCTTAGCCATAACCTGCTCAGTGACGCTCAGTTTGGGATCCGCCAGGGCCACTCAGCTCCTGACCTCATTACAGCCTTGGTTCAAACATGGACAAAAGAGCTGAACTCAAGAGGTGAGGTGAGAGTGACTGCCCTTGACATCAAGGCAGCATTTGACCGAGTATGGCATCAAGAAGCCCGAGCAAAACTAAAGTCAATGGGAATCAGGGGAAAACCCTCCGCTGGCTGGAGTCATACCTAGCACAAAGGAAGATGGTTGTGGTTGTTGGAGGTCAATCATCTCAGCTCCAGGACATCACTGCAGGAGTTCCTCAGGGTAGTGTCCTAGGCCCAACCATCTTCAGCTGCTTCATCAACGACCTTCCTTCCGTCATAAGGTCAGAAGTGGGGATGTTCGCTGATGATTGCACAATGTTCAGCACCATTCGTGACTCCTCAGACACTGAAGCAGTCCGTGTAGAAATGCAGCAAGACCTGGACAATATCCAGGCTTATGCTGATAAGTGGCAAGTAACATTCGCGCCACACAAGTGCCAGGCAATGACCATCTCCAACAACAGAGAATCTTACCATCTCCCCTTGACATTCAACGGCATTTCCATCCTATCAATCCCCCACTATCAACATCCTAGGGGTTACCATTGACCAGAAACTGAACTGGAGTAGCCATATAAATACCGTGGCTACAAGAGCAGGTCAGAGGCTAGGAATCCTGAGGTGAGTAACTCACCTCCTGACTCCCCAAAGCCTGTCCACCATCTACAAGGCACAAGTCAGGAGTGTGATGGAATACTCTCCACTTGCCTGGATGGGTGCAGCTCCAACAACACTCAAGAAGCTCGACACCATCCAGGACAAAGCAGCCCGCTTGATTGGCACCCCATCTACAAACATTCACTCCCTCCACCACCGACGCACAGTAGCAGCAGTGTGTACCATCTACAAGATGCACTGCAGCAACGCACCAAGGCTCCTTAGACAGCACCTTCCAAACCCGCGACCTCTACCAACAAGAAGGACAAGGCCAGCAAATACATGGGAACACCACCACCTGCAGGTTCCCCTCCAAGTCACACACCATCCTGACTTGGAACTATATCACCGTTCCTTCACTGTCGCTGGATCAAAATCCTGGAACTCCCTTCCTAACAGCACTGTGGGTCTACCTACCCCAAATGGACTGCAGCAGTTCAAGAAGGCAGCTCACCACCACCTTCTCAAGGGCAATTAGGGATGGGCAATAAATGCTGGCATAGCCAATGACGCCCACATCCCATGAATGAATTACGTTTTTTTTTTATAATGCCTCAGATATTCCCCCTGCCTCATTGCGTGTATGCCACATTTGGTCCCTGATAGGCCCTACTCCAACTTCTCGCACCCTTTTACTATTTATATGTCGCTAGGCGATTTTGGGATTCGGTATTATTTTAGCTGCCAGTCTCTTCTCGTATTCTGTCTTTGCTTCTCCTATTTGGCCTTTCAGTTCCTCTGTCAAGGTTCTTTTTCGAGCCTGAATGTTGAACCCATACTTTCACTGACACACACCCATCAAATATAAGAGGTGAAAGTTGGGGGCCGGGAGAGTATTTGCTTAATGAAAGGTGTGGGAGGCAGTGTCTGCTGGGGTGTGAGAAAAATATGCGAGACAGTCGGGTTATTGTCGAAGAAAGTGCAGAAGACGGAAATTGTTGTAATGTTGGTTCTCAGCCACCGTGCAAGATCGACTATTTGGTACCGATAGCTCAGTCAGTCGTGCCTCAGACTTTTGATCAGAGAGGCCAGGGTCCAATCGCTGTTGTTAAAACAGCATCCACAGCTCGTACGCCCACAAGACACAAACAGTGCACGCTGTCCGCATTAGTTCTGAATTAAATACTTCAAAGTCGTAATCGTTGGAATATTTCCAGTTTTCTGTTGGAAATTCTTTCAGATGCTTTGAGAGCTTTTTTCCAGATTGCGTCTCTTCAACATTAAACAGTTTACATCATCTTCATCATTACTTAGTACAATGCAGTCCCTACGTTACCAGTTTTAAGTGGCTGTGATTAAAGTAGCCAAGAAAGACATGAACAACATTTTTATGATTATCCTTTACTGTAACGTATTTCCTTACCATTTATGAGCTTCAGAAATTAAAGCCTAATTCATCGCGCATGACATATATCAATCTATTGAACTTCAAATCTGGTCAAGAAATGAATTCCTTAAATTAGATCCGACATCATAAATAACAGAGATTATCATGCTCTTCCTGGAATAATAGAATCACACAAACATACAGCATATGGTGCCATTTGACCCATGGTACGGGTGCTGGCTCTTAGAAAGAGTAGGCATGCTTAATTGTACATTCCTGCGCTTTTGCAGGGCACATAGGGGACAGATGGAATTTAATACTGACAAGTGTGAGGTGATGTACTGTGGCGGAAGGAATAGGGAAAGACAATATATACCTAATGGCGCAGCTTTAAAGAGTGTGCAGGAACTGAGGGACTGAGGGTGCATGTGCATCGATCTTTGAATGTGGCAGGATATGAGAGAGTGGTTAGTGAAGCATATGGGATCTTGGGCTGCATAAAAACAGGCATTAAGTACAAAAGCAGGGCGGTTATGCTGAGCCTTTGTAAAGCTCAGGTTATTCCCCAACTGGCTTAGATAAGTTGGATAAGGAACAACTGCTCCAATTAACAAATGGTACAAGGACCAGGGGACACAGATTTAAAGCTTTGGGCAAAAGATGCAGGGGGAATATGAGGAAGAATTTGTTATTGCAGTGGGCGGTAATGATTTGGAACTCACTGCTCACAAGGGTGGTGGAAGAGGAGACACCAATCACTTCAAGAGAAAGTTGGATAACCACCTGAGGGAAACAGACTTGCAGCACTATGGGGATCGAGCCTGGGAATGGAGCTGACTGCAGAACCCCGTGGAGAGCCAGCATGGACTCGATGGGCTGAATGACCTTCTTCTGTGCCATGAATTACTCTATGACTCAAACTCCAGAGCTGAGGGCCTAGCCAGCTGAAAACAGGTCGCCAATGATGGATCAATTAAATCCGGAGTTGTGCAAGAGACCGGAACTGGACGAGCGTAGAGATCTCAGGTAGTTGTGCTGGATGAGGTTAGAGAGGGGCGAAGACATGGAAAGATTTGAAAAGAAGAGTTAAAACTTTATAATGGAGGTTTTGCCGGACTGGTGCGAATGGAGGTCAGTGAGCACAGAGGTCCTGGTGAACAGTACTTGGTACAAGTTAGGTTAAGGGCAGCAGAACTCAGATGTATGGTATGGGGAAGATAGGGAGGTCGGAAAGGAGACAACTGGAACAATCAAGTCCAATGGTAACAAATGCATTGACAAGGGGCAGGTGAACTGAGGCAGGAGTGGAGTTGGGTGATATTACAAAGCTGGAAATAGGCGGTCTTGGTGCTGGTAGATATGTAAATAGAGTTTGTGGTGGTGTATCGTCTGTCTCTCTGAGTTCCCAGTGGATGCATTTGGAAGTATTTCCTCATGGGCCAGCTCCTTTCTTGCTGTGTAAATATGTCCACTCAATTTAAAGTAGCAGTTAGCTCAAAATTATCGACTTTTACTTTCAGTGATGCAGCTCCTAAAAACAGAAAACATGAAAGGGCGTGTCATTGGTGGAGTCGGAGGGGGGCTGTGAGGGAGGGTTTACAAAGAGCATTTGTGAAATGAAGCCTGTGGGAATCAGTGAGAATGGGTGAGCGAGAGAAATATCCTGAACAGACTGGATTACTGCAAAAGGAAATGCAGTACGTGAACTCTCAATTCTGATAATATTAGTGCAATCTGGCTAAACATGAGTAATTCATCTTTCTGAAGAGTTCTGAAGAAGGGTCACTGACTTGAAACGTTAACTCTGCTTCTCTCTCCACAGATGCTGCCAGACCTGCTGAGGATTTCCAGCATTTCTTGTTTTTATTTCAGATTTTCAGCATCCGCAGTATTTTGCTTTTAATTCATCTTTCCTTCTATCTCAAAAAAAACCTAATTCATGTATTTTAACGCTTTCCACAAATGATGATATTTCAACCACAATTTAAAAAAATATTTTCTTAATACACCAATCGGGGGTGCAGTTTGGCTCCTACAAAGTCAAAGGATGTTGATCACCACTATTGCCAAGACCAATCTTGCTATTTGAATCAAGGAGTGCTCCATTTGTCCTTGTCTTCTCAGAATGCAAATGTGCAACCATGTTTTCAGCCATTCAGTTCTGCTTTTGTGAAAAAGTTATTTGCAAAGTCCAGTAAAAGTTTCAAGCAGTGTCCCATATGAGGAAATAAATATGTTTCTATTTAGTAGGTGCGATTTCCGACACAGTACTTTATAAAGGCACTGCCTCAAATTGTAAATTGAGTGTTATGTTCATTGACAAGCTTCTTTTCTGTTCAATGACACTGCTTTATCATGCAAATTAGGTGCTGTCTGCATTGATCAAAGCTCGCTGATGCAAAAGATCCCACATTGAAGAAGAGCAGGGGGATTATCCCTGGTGTCCTTTGTTTCTCCCTCAATCAACATAACAATAGCACATTATCAGGTCATGATCACATTGCTGTTTGTGGGAGCTTTCTGTATGCAATTTTACTGCCGTGGTTAGTATATTACTCCAGCATTGGCTATAAAGTGTTTCTTCTTGAAGGCATTATGAGGGAAGTGACCAAAAACATGATGAAAAGAGGTAGGTTTTAAGGAATGTTGAAAAGGAAGAAAAGAGGTGGAGAGCTTCAGGGAAGGAATTCCAAAGCTTCAGGAAAGTGCCATCAATGTTGAGCAATTAAAACCAGGAATGTTCAAGAAGCCAGAATTAGATGAGATATCTCGGGGCATGGTGGATGAGGGTTGCTGGCGCTGCTGGAGGAGGTTATTGAGTTAGGACAGGGCGAGAAATTAAAAACTGGCATGTGAATTTTAAAATCCAGACATTGCTTTACCAGGAGCCAATGTTCGCTCATCCTGGACAGGGAAAGTGGTTGAATGGGACTGGTGCCAGTAAGCACACAAGCAGCAGAGTCTTGGATGACCCAACCTTTATGGAGGGTAGAATATGGGAGGCCGGCGATGATTGCATTGGGATAGTCAAGTCTAGAGGCAACAAAGGCACGGATGAGGATTTCAGCAGCAGGCCAGAGCAGGCAGCAGCAGAGTTGGGAAATGTTATGGAGTAGAAGCTAGGTGGGCTTTGTGACGGCGCAGCTATGTGGTGGGGAGCTCACTTCAGGGTGAAATATCACACCTAGTGTGCGAGCATTCTGGTTCAGACTCAAACAGTTGCAAATGAGAAGGATGGAGTCAGGAGCCAGGAAAGGGAGTTTGAAATGGGAGGCTGTTTCGGCCTTTATAATTAGAGGCAATTTATGCTCATACAATACTGGATGTCAGACAAGCAGTCTGCGGATTTAACAATAGTCGAGGTGCTGAGAGAGGTGGTGTTGAGTTAGAGCTGGTGTCATCAGTGGAGATCGGAAATATAATGCATCCCTGGGTTTTGGGTGATGTCGCAGAGGAGCAGCACGGAGTTGAGCAATAGGGGGACACAAGAGGTAACCTTGTGGGAATGGGAAGAGAAAACTTTGCAACTGATACTCTGGTTATGATTCGATTGGTAAGAAGGGAACCTGACGAGTGCAGTCCCACCCAGCCGGGCGACAGTGGAGAGTCATTGGAGTAGGTGAACGGTGCAGTCAAACATGTCAAAGACTGCAGACAGATAGAGAATGATGAGGCGGCCTCATCTTCCTTTGCTGCAGTCACATAGGTATGGTGAATTTGATAAGAGGCATTTCGGTACTGTGGCAGAGGTAGAAATTGGATTGTAAGGATTCAAAAGTGCAGTTATAAAATCCTAGAATCATAGAATGGTTACAGCACAGAAAGAGGCCTTTCGGACAGTCATGACCATACTCAGTTAATCCCACTCCCCTTCCTTTCACCATAGTCCTGCACATTATTTCCCTTTAAATAATTATCCAATACCATTTTGAAAGTCACGATGGAATTTGCCTCCAACACACGCTCAGGCAGTGCATTGCAGATCCTAACCACTCACTGCATTAAAAACCGTTCCTCGTGTTGAAATTGTGCCCTGCACTTTCAAGTCTGGGTCATTAACATAGATCCAGAAAATCAGCGGTCCCAGCACAGATCACTGTGGACCCCACTGACTAGATTCCTCCAGTCTGAAAAAAATAATCTTTCACTGCTACTCTCTGCTTCCCCCAGTACTGTGTCCAATTGTGTGCAGCACACTTTAGGACGGATGTGAAGATATTCGAGATGGTGCCGAAAATATTTACGAGAACGGATCCAGGGGTAAGGAACCTCAGTTTTGGGGATATTTGGAGAAACTGGGCTGTTCTCCTTCAAGTAGAGAAGGTTTGATAGAGATGTTCCAAATCATGAGGGGTCTGGGCAGAGTAGAACAGGAGAAACTGTTCCCATTGGCAGATGGATCGAGAACCAGAGGACACAGATTTAAGGGGATTAGCGGAAGAACCGAAGGTAGCAGAAGGAAAATCTTTTTCTGTTCTGTGAGTAAGGTCTGCAGTGCACTACCTGACAGGGTGATGGAGGAAGATTCAGTCGTGGCTTTCAAAAGGCAGTTGGATACTTATTTGAACAGAAAAAAAGATGCAGGGTGACAGAAAAGAGCAGGGGAGTGGGATTAGCTAAATTGCTCTTGCAGCGCGTCAACACGGACATAAGGGCATCTAGCCCCTCCTTCTGTGCTGTAACTACTGGATAATTCTAAGTGCATGCATTTGGAAGGATTTGCATCGGTTGCAATCTTCTAAAATTCCCTATATTCTGGAAGGGTCCCAGTGGATTGAAAACCAGCAAATGTAACACACCTATTCAAGAAAGGAGACGACGGAAAACAGGCAGCTGTCGGCCAGATGGAAAATGCCTGATTCCAATATTAAGGAAGTAGCCGCAGGACATTTAGAAAATCTTCGTGAAATTAGGCGGAATCCACATGGTTTTATGAAAGGGAAATTGTGTTTGACGAGATTATTAGTATCCTCTGAGGATGTACCAAGCAGGGTGGATAAAGGAGAACCAATAGATGTAGTGGATTTCTAAAAGGCATTTGATAAGGTGCCACATTAAATGTTAACTCGCAAGATAAGAGCTCATGGTGTTGGAGTTAATATATTTGCATGGATAGAGGATTGGCTACCTAAAAGGAAACAGAAATTCGGTACACATAAGGCATTTTCAGGTTCAAGATCTCTAACTAGTGGATTGCTACAGTGATTAGTGCTGGGCCTTAACTATTTCTGTTTTATATTAATGACTTGGATGAATGGACAGAGTGTATTGTTGCCAAATTTGTGTAAGATACAAAGACAGGTAGGAAAGCAAGTTGGGAGGAGGACACAAGGTGTTTTCAAAGAAATACAGATAGTGGGCAAAATTTGGGAGCTGGAGTATAATATGGGAAAATGTGTGGTTGTCCATTTTGGCAGGGAGAACAGAAAAGCAGAATACTATTTACATGCAGAGAGACTGCGGAATACTGCTGTACAGAGGAATCTGGCTGTCCGTGAATGTAGAACCATAGAACCATAGAAAAGGTACAGCACAGAGAGAGGCCATTCAGCCTAACCTGTCTGTGCTGGCTGAAAAAAAACTAGCTGCCTATTATAACCCCACTTTCCAGTACCTGATCTGTAGCCTTGCAAGTTAAAGCACATCAGGTGCAGATCCGATACCTTTTCAATGAGTTGAGGGGTTCTCCCTCCACCAACTATATGGGCAGAAAATTCTAGACACCCACAACCCTCTGTGTGAAAAAGGTTTTCCCCATGTACCCTCTAATCCGTCTACAAATCACCTTAAATCTGTGACCCCTCTCCGCTAGGAGAAACGGGTCCTTTCTCTTTAGTCTATCAAGGCTCTTCATAACTTTGTACACCTCAATTGATTCATTGCTCAACCTCCTCTGTTCGAAGGGAAACAACACTAGCCTGTGCAATCTTTCCTCATAACTGCAATTTTCAAGCCCTGGCAGCATTCTTTGTAAACTGCCTCGGTACTGTCCTCAGAACAACTAAGTCCTTCCGGTACTGTGGTGAGCAGACCTGTACACAATACTCCAGCTGTGGCCTAACCAACGTTTTATACAGTTCCAGCATTACATCCCTGCTTTTGTATTCTGTACTTGGCCAATAGAGGAAAGCAATCCATACGCCTTCTTCACCACTCTGTCTACCTCTCCTGCCACCTTCAGGGACCTGTGGACAGGCACTCCAAGGTTTCTCATTTCCTTGACTCTCTCAATATCCTCCAGTTTATTGTGTATTCCCTCGCTTTGTTTGCCTTCCCAAAATGCATTACTTCACATCTCTCCCGCTTGAATTCCATTTGCCACTTTCCTGCCCACTCAGCTAAACCATTGATATCATTTTGGAGTCTACGGCTATCCTCTTCACTATCAACTACACGGCCAATTTTTGTGCCATTTGCAAATTTCCCAATCATGCCTCCAACAATTAAGTCCAAATCATTATTATATACCACAAATAGCAAGGAACCCAAAAATGAGCCCGGTGCGAAGGCCCTGGAAACAGCTTTCATTCACAAAAACATCCGTCGCCCATTAACCTTTGGTTCCTGTCACTGATCAAATTTTGGTTCCAGATCAGCACATTCCCCTGTATCCCATGGGCTTTTAGCTTTCGGGCCAATTTTGATGAAAGGTCAAAGACCTGAAAAGTTAACTCTGTTCCTCTCCTCACACTTGCTGCCAGACCTTCTGAGTATTTCCAGCACTTTCTGTTTTTATTCCTGGGATGAAGGGTTGTCTTATGAGGAAAGGTTGAGCAGGTTGGGCCTATACTCATTGGAGTTTAGAAGAATGAGAGGTGATCTTATTGAAACATCTACGATTCTGAGGGGACTTTACAAGGTAGATGCTGAATATTGCATCCAGTTGTGGTCACCACAATTTGGGAAGGGTGTGAGGGTCTTTGAGAAGGTGCATAGGAGATTTACCAGAATAATTCCAGGGATGGGGGATTTTATTTACAAGGCTAGATTGGGAATACTGGGCTTTTTCTCCTTCGAAGAAAGGAGATTGAAGGGATATTTGATATAAATGTAAAAGATTATGACAGGTTTAGATAAGTTAGACGAGGAAAAACTAACGGTAGAAGAACGAGGGGGCAGAGACTGAATGTTTTGGGCAAGAGATGCAGGGGGAATATGAGTAAGAAGGTTTTTATCCAGTGGGTGGTAATAACTTGGAATGTGCTTCCAACAAGGGTGGTGAAAGTACAGACAATCAATGACTTCAAAAGGAAACTGGATGGTCACTTGAAGGAAATAGAGAGGCAGGGCTCCGGGGACCGAGTGGGGGAGTAATACTGATTGGATTGCTCTGTGGAGAGCCGACGTGGGTCCTTCTGTGCCGGAAATGATTCTATTTTTTTTTTTTCCAAAATATACTTTATTCATAAAAATCTGCAAAAATTACATTGCCAAACAGTTTCAAACAGCACCAAAAAATACAAACATTGCAAGGGAGATCAGTTTCCTTCGATACTAACATGAGTTTCTTCACAACCCTTCCATTTCACTATTGTCATGCCAAAAACCGTTTTACATTTACAGCAAATGAAAATATTAACGATACAGTTCGAGGGGTTTCCCAGTGATCCAGCCCCTCAGTTCAGCTTGGTGGGGGGACCTTACACTGTGGTCTTTCCCCATTGAGCCTTTGCTGGGGCTGCCCCAAGCTTTAGTGCGTCCCTCAGCACGTAGTCCTGGACCTTAGAATGTGCCAGTCTGCAATATTCGGTGGTGGACAACTCTTTGCGCTGGAAGACCAGCAAGTTTCGGGCAGACCAAAGGGCGTCTTTCACCGAATTGATAGTCCTCCAGCAGCAGTTGATGTTTGTCTCGGTGTGCGTCCCTGGGAACAGCCCGTAGAGCACAGACTCCTGTGTTACAGAGCTGCTTGGGATGAACCTCGACAAAAACCACTGCATCTCTTTCCACACCTGCTTTGCAAAGACACATTCCAGGAGGAGGTGGGCGACCGTCTCTTCCCCACCACAGCCACCGCGGGGGCATTGTGCGGAGGGGGCGAGACTTCGGGTGTGCATGAAGGATCTGACAGGGAGGGCCCTTCTCACCACCAGCCAAGCTACGTCTTGGTGCTTGTTTGAAAGTTCTGGTGATGAGGCATTCCGCCAAATGACTTTGCCGGTCTGCTCGGGGAACCATCCGACAGGATCCACCATCTCCTTTTCCCGTAGGGCCTTGAGGACATTCCGTGCAGACCACTGCCTGATGGACCGGTGGTCAAAGGTGTTTTCCCACAGAAACTGCTCCACGAAGGATAGGTGGTACGGCACGGCCCAACTGCATGGAGCGTTCCGCGGCAATGTGACCAGGCCCATCCTTCGCAACACAGGGGACAGATAGAACCTCAGCACGTAGTGACACTTGGAGTTTGCATACTGGAGCTCTACACACAGCTTGATGCAGCCGCACACGAAGGTGGTCATCAGGATGAGGGCCACGTTGGGTACATTTTTCCCGCCCTTGTCCAGAGATTTGAACATCGTGTCCCTCCGGACCCGGTCCATTTTAGATCCCCAGACGAAGCGGAAAATGGCTCGGGTGACCGCCACGGCGCAGGAGTGGGGTATGGACCAGACCTGCGCCACGTAGAGCAACAACGTGAGTGCCTCGCACCTGATGACCAGGTTCTTACCCACAATGGAGAGAGATCGCTGCCCCCACATGCCCAACTTTTGTCGTACCTTGGCTACTCGCTCCTCCCATGTTTTGGTGCACGCCCCGGCCCTTCCGAACCATATCCCCAGCACCTTCAGGTAATCTGACCTGACGGTGAAGGGGACAAAGGATCGGTCAGCCCAGTTCCCAAAGAACATGGCCTCGCTCTTGCCGTGGTTAACTTTGGCTCCCGAGGCCAGTTCGAACTGGTCGCAGATGCTCATCAGTCTGCGCACGGACAGCGGATCCGAGCAGAAGACGGCGACGTCATCCATGTACAGGGAGGTTTTAACCTGAGTGCCTCCGCTGCCTGGGATTGTCACCCCTCTTATGCTCGCATCCTTCCTAATAGACTGAGCAAAGGGTTCAATACAGCAAACAAACAAGACCGGGGAGAGAGGGCAGCCCTGTCTGACTCCAGATTTGATCGGGAAACTTTCCGATTCCCACCCGTTGATTGAGACTGTGCTACTGATGTTTGTGTAGAGCAGTTGGATCCAATTGCAGATTCCCTCCCCAAACCCCATTTTGGAAAGCACGTCCATCATGTATGTGTGCGATATCCTGTCAAAAGCCTTCTCCTGGTCCAGGCTGATGAGGCAGGTGTCCACCCTCCTGTCCCGTACGTAGGCGATCGTATCCCTGAGTAGCGTGAGACTATCGGAGATCTTCCTGCCGGGTACAGTACAGGTCTGATCGGGGTGAATCACCAACTCCAGAGCAGACTTGACTCGACTGGCTATGACTTTGGACAGAATCTTGTAATCAACATTAAGCAGTGAGATGGGCCGCCAATTTCTGATTTCTGCCCTCTCCCCCTTCTGCTTGTAAATGAGGGTGATGATGCCTTTCCTCATGGATTCTGACATGCTGCCGGCCAGGAGCATACTCTCGTATACTTCCAGCAGGTCCGGGCCGACCCAGTCCCACAGGGCCGAGTACAACTTGACCGGTAAGCCGTCGCTCCCGGGAGTTTTGCTCGTCTCGAAAGACTCGACGGCCTTTGTCAGCTCGTCCAGAGTTAGCGGCTTGTCCAGTCTCTCCCTCCTGCTGTCATCTAAGACCTCTGTGATAGATGACAGGAAGGACTGGGAGGCTCTGCTGTCTGTGGGCTTCGCGTCATACAGCCCAGCATAAAAGGATTTGCTGATCCTTAGTATGTCGGACTGCGAAGACGTTACCGAGCCATCTTCTTCCTTCAGGCTGCTGATAACAGAGCTCTCTCTGTGTACCTTTTGGAAGAAGTAACGCGAGCACGTCTCATCCTGCTCGATAGAGCGGACTCTGGACCGGAAGATGATCTTGGAGGCCTCCTTGGCAAAGAGCGAGGCCTGCTGGCTCTTCACCTCTTGGAGGTCCTCTTTGACCTCGACCCCCATTGACTGCAACCGGAGTAGATTTTGCATAATTTTCTGGAGTCGGGACATTTCCCTCTGTCTCTCTCTCACCCTCTGAACACCTTTGTGGATGAAGAACCTCTTGATGTTCTCCTTGATCGCTTCCCACCAGTGAACTGGAGACTCAAACAGGGGTTTCATGGTCCTCCAACCTTTGTAATCCCTTTTGAGTTCCTCAACGTTCTCTGGGGTCAGCAGTGTAGCATTGAGCTTCCACGTCCCTCCTATAACACTAGTTGGTGGGAGGTGGGGATAGTATTTGTGAAATGAAAGCGAGGGAGTTCGTGAGTGAGTGTGTGAGAGAGACATGCACTGTACAGATGTGATTACTGCAGAAAGAAATGTAAAATCTGCATGATGTAATGGTAGATATCAGCCAGTGAAGGTCCCTGTTCGGAGACATGCTTGCGAGCCGGGACAGTTCAGTCGGTAGAGACTTTTAATCATAGAGTCCAAAGTTCAAGTTCCTTATTCGGATGCTGCTTTTATACCGTAATACTCACTTTCTCTTTCATGAAATTTCACGAAACTCAACCTTATGCACGGACATCTGTTTCAAGTTATTTAAATAGCGATGTAACTCTGATTGCACTGGTTTAAGGCGCATTGAGTGGCAGCATTGAGATTGTCAACTTTTCCTTTCTTCCAGCCCCATGACGAACGAGCATCTCCGGTTGATCTTTCCCACTGTCGAAATAAAAGCCATTAATATGTTTTGAGTGTTTCCACAACACCTGCTTTTTCATAAATACCTATTTTCAAATATTTCAAGATTCTGGTCCCTGTTCGGGCGCTGCTTTTTATCAGAATTCTCAAATCACCCATTCATACAGCACTACGAAACACAAACAATGCACTCTGGCCTCTTGATATTATGTATTAAACATCTGAAAGTCTTACCTGCCTATCTGCTTTATCTGTAGTAGCAGGGTTTACTTGTAGTAGCTGAGTTTATTTGTAATATTAGAATTTATTTGGAGGAGCATGGTTTATAATTTAATAAACGGAAGAATGGTAGGGCTGCTCCAACCTCTGGAGTGTACATCCTGTGCTATGTGAGAACTCCAGATTGACCAGCCTGTATTTGCAAAACTCAAAACACAGCGTCCAGCATGAGATGTGATTCCGTGATTGGGCAACATTTGCTAAACAATCCACAGTGTGCCAAGAATTACGCTGCCAACCAATTTAAGATTGTCAGTAGAGCTTGCAGTGTGGCGCATTTGCATGTACTGGGAGCTCCATATATTAATACACAGGGCCCTGTTCTTTGCAGATAGAAAGAATATGTAGAAACATTGTGCCCGTTTCAGCGGAATGAAATAAGTGACAGCCATTCGCTGGTTCATTCCTCAGGGTGATACCTTGACCGATCAGAGTCAAGCTGCCTGGTTTCAATTTACCTTGGCAGGTAACTGTCAGTCGCTGTAAACTGGTGCATTCGCCATGGAAACGCCCCAACCAATCAGAGTTCACTTGCCAACCAATCAGCACTCTCATCTCATGCAGTATGAGCTGTTGTTTCCCCTGACATTGGTTATTCTTGCGATTGTCCTGATGAGTGCAAGACGAAAAGTTTTGACAACATGTCTCTATTTTCAGCAATACTCAAATCATAGGGTATTTATAATGGGGCCTTTAATCATCCAAACATAGACTGGGATAATAGTAGCGAAAAGGCAGCGAGGGGCAAGAGTTCCTGGAGTGCGTTCAGGAAAATTTTCTACAGCGGTATGTTTCTCGTCCAATGAGAAAGGAGGCACCATTGGACCTGGGCCTTGGGAATGAGGTGGATCAAGTGGATCAAGTATCAGTAAGAGAACATTTAGGGAACAGTGATTATTGTATTATAAGGTTTAGGCTGACCATAGATAAGGATAAGAATAAGAATAAGAATAATTAACTGGAGTAAAGACAACTTCAATGGGGTAAGAACGGATCTGGGATGAATAAACTGGAATCAGAGGTTGGTAACAAAAGCAATAGGTGAATAAGTAATAAAAACAAGAAATGCTGGAAATTCGCAACAGGTCTGGCAGCATCTGTGGAGAGAGAAGCAGCATTAATGTTTCAGGTCAGTCACCCTTCTTCAGAACTGACAAATATTAGAAATGTAAAAGGTTTTAAGCAAGTAAAGCAGGGGGTGGGGCAAGAGATAACAAGAGAAAAGGGCAAGTTCACAGAGAATAACTGACCATTTGGTCATGGAACAAAGGCAAACGGTGTGTTAACGGTGTGCTGAAAGACAATGCGTTAGTACAGAGAGGGTGTGAATTGACTGTAAAGCACAAAGCACTCAAAGCACAAACATTACAAAAAAATTTAAAAAGCAGAAACAGTGGGTAGGCACAATAGAAACAAACTAACCAAAATTTAAAAAAACTAAAATAAAATAATCAAATAAAAAAGAAAACAAACTAAACATAAAAAGTGTGGGGGGGGGGGGGGTGGTGGAGGGGGCGTCATGCTCTGAAATTATTGAATTCACTGTTCAGTCCGGCAGCCTGAAGCGTGCCTAATCGGTAAATGAGGTGCTGATCCTCGAGCTTGCGTTGATGTTTGCTGGAACACTGCAGCAATCCCAGGACAGAGATGTGAGCGTGAGATCGGGGGACGGGGGGGGGTGGGGGGGGGGGTGGGGTAGTCTTGAAATGGCCAGCAAACGGAAGCTTAGGGTCATGCATACGGACTGAGCAGAGGTGTTCCTCAAAGTGGTCACCCAATCTGCGTTTGGTCTCCCCAATGTGGAGAAGACAACATTTTGAGTAGCGAATACAGTATACTAAATTGAAAGAAGTACAAGTAAATCGCTACTTCGCCTGAAAGGAGTGTTTGGGGCTTTGGATAGTGAAGAGAGAGGAGGTAAATGGGCAGGTATTACACCTCCTGCGATTGCAGGGGAAGGTGCCGTGGAAAGGGGATGAGGTGGTGGGGGTAATGGAGGAGTGGATGAGTGTGTCGCGGAGGGAATGAGCCCTTCGGAATGCTGACGGTGAAGGGAGGGGAAGATGGGTTTGGTAGTGGCATCACGCTGGATGTGGCAGAAGTAGCAGAGGATGATCGTTTGGATGTGGAGGCAGGTGGGTGGAAAGTGAGGACAAGGGGAACCCTGTCGCTGTTCTGGGAGGGAGGGGAAGGGGTGAGGCAGAGGTGCGGGAAATGGGCGGGACATGGTTGAAGGTCCTGTCAACCACAGTAGGGGGGGGGATCCTCGGTTGAGGAAAAAGGAAGACATATCAAAAGCGCTGTCATGGAAGGTAGCATCATCAGAGCAGATGTGTTGGAGATGGAGAAACTGGGAGAATGGAATGGAGTCCTGACAGGAGGCAGGGTGTGAAGAAGTGTAGTCGAGGTAGCTGTGGGAGTCGATGGGCCTATAATGGATATTAGTAGACAGCCTATCCCCGGAGATGGAGGCAGAGAAATCGAGGAAGGGAAAGGAAATGTCGGAGATGGACCATGTGATGGTGAGAGAAGGGTGGAAATTAGAAGCAAAGTTGATAAAGATTTCTTGTTCCGGGCAGGAGCAGGAAACGGCACCGATACAGTCATCAATGTACCGGAAAAAGAGTTGGGGGAGGGAAACAAGGAATGTTCGACAAATCCCACAAAAAGACAGGCATAACTAAGACCCATGCGGGTACCCATAGCAACACATTTTACTTGAAGGAAGTGAGTGGAGTTGAGGAGAGGTTGTTTAATGTGAGAACAAGTTCAACCAGGCGGAGGAGGGTGGTGGTGGATGGGGACTGGTTGGGCCTCTGTTTAAGGAAGAAGTGGAGAGCCCTCAAACCATCCTGGTGGGGGATGGAGGTGTAGAGAGATTGGACGTCCATAGTGAAGAGGGGACGGTTAGGGCCAGGAAACTGGAAATTGTCAAAATGACATAGGGCGTCAGAAGAGTCATGGATGTAGGTGGGAAGCGACTGGACCAGGGGAGTCAAGATAGGAAGAAATAAGTTCAGTGGGGCAAAAACAGGTTGAAACAATGGGTCTGCTGGGACAGTCCTGTTTGTGGAATTTGGGAAGGAGGTAGAAGCGGGCTGTCTGTGTTTGTGGGACTATGAGGTTGGAAGCTGTAGAGGGAAGATCTCCAGCGGAGATGAGATCAGTGATAGTTCTGCGTACAGTAGCTTGATGTTCAGCGGTGGATTCATGGTCCAGGGGAAAGTAGAAGAAATGTCTGAGACCTGGCGCTGAGCCTCTGCAAGGTAGAGGTCGGTACGCCAGACAACAACAGCACCACGCTTATCTGTAGGTTTGATGACAATGTTGGGGTTAGACCTCAGAGAATGGAATGTGGCAAGGTCAGAGGTGGGCAGAGAAATTGAGACTGCCGATGTCTTGCCGACAGTTTTCAATGAAAAGATCAAGAACGGGTAAGAGGCCAGAGGGAGGGGTCCAGGTAGAGGGAGAATGCTGGAGGCGGGTGAATGGGTCTGCTTGTCGGGGGAGGACTCCTGGTTCCAAAAAGTGAGCACAGAGGCGAAGATGACGGAAGAAGAGTGCAACGTCATGCTGAGCACGAAATTCATTGAGGTGGGGGCGTAAGGGGATAAAACTGAGTCCTTTGCTGAGTACAGAACGTTCCGCCTCAGAGAAGGGAAGGTCAGAGCATATAGTGAATACACGGCAAGGGGTCAGATCAGAATGGATGGGGTCAGAGGGGAGTCAAAGGGAAGAACGATCTGGAGGGGCATTAGTCTCGATCAGCTGCTGGAACTTGCATTCCTTAACACCCGAAAGGAAGAAAAAATGTTTTTTGTGAATGTATCGGATAAGATGAAGGATGAGATGAAACTGCAGAGTAGAACAGCTTTGAGATAAGGTGAGGCGGTGCTTCTGGAGAGAGAGGTCCAGTGTGTACATGTGGTGGCACATGGCACTGAGTGTGGATCTCAGGATGGGGCGAGAACAGCAGTCCGAGGAACGTTGTATTTCTCGGAGATACCTGTAACCCTGGGTGGATTCAAAACATGAAGGATGAAACTTCAGTTGGAATCCACATGGAATAATTCGGAGCCGGAGACTGTCACTGAGGAAGGAGATGTGGCTGTGAAAACGAGTTTTGGTAGACACTTTGTCAAACACCAGGAGGGAAATAGAAAGCAATGAAGGTGAATAAGGTAAAAGAGACAAACGAAAATCCCGTCTGAAAGAAGAGCAGAAGTTCTTCAAGGTGAACAAATAGCTTCAAATAAGAGAAATTTCGGGCAAAGTCAAGGTATGTTCCCTCGAAGGGGCAAGTTGGGACAAACAAATCCAGAACTCCCTGGATGATAAAAGAGATAGAGACTGAGATAAATAAGAAAAAAGTGTGCTTACAACACATGCCAGTTAGAAAATACTATTGAGAACCAGACTGAATATAGAAGGCTCAGAGGGGAAATGAGAAGCAAATAAAAGAAGCAAAGAGAGAGTAAGAAGAGAAACTTGCAGGTAACATAAAAGGGAATCCCAAAGTTTTCTAAAGAAGTATAAATAGTACGAGGGTAGCATGAGAAGGAGTGGGGCCGATTAGGGACCTGAAAGGGAACTTGCACATGGAGGCAGAGGGCATAACTGAGTTATTAATTGAATACTTTGCAACTGTTTTTAATAAAGGAGAAGATGCAACACAGGTAATGGGGAAAGAGGAGGTAATTCAGACACCAGAAGGGTTTAAAATTGATAAGGATATGGTATTGGATAGGCTGTCTGTATTTAAAGTGGTCATTGGATAGACATATGGATGAAAATGGAATAGTGTAGGTCAGATGGTTTCACAGGTCGGCGCAACATCGAGGGCTGAAGGGCCTGTACTGCGCTGTAATGTTCTATGTTCTATGTTCTAAAGTGGATAATGCACCAGGACCGGATGAGATGCATCCAAGGATAATGAATGAAGTGAGAATGGAAATTGCGGAGGCACTGGCCGTAATTTTTTAGTCTTGCTTAGACTCGGGGGTGATTCCAGAGGACTGGAGAATTGCAAACGTTACACTCTTGTGCAAGCCAGTGTGAAAAGATAAGCCCAGCAACTACAGGCCAGTCAGTTTAACTTCGAGGGTGGGAGAAATTCTAGAAGAAATAATTCAGGACATAATGAACAGTCACATGGACAAATGCAGTTAGGTAAGAGAGCCAGCATGGATTTCTTAAGGGAAAATCATGTATAACTAACTTGCTGAAGATTTTTGAGGAGGTAAGAAAGAGAGTTGATGAAGGCAGTGCAGTTGATGTGGTGTATATGGGCTTTCAAAATGTAGTCGATACAGTACCACAAAACAGACTTGTGAGGAAAGGGACAATAGCAACGTAGATGCAGAATTGGCTGAGTGATAGGTAACAGAGAGTAGTAGTTAATGAATGTTTTTCAGACTGGAGGAAAGTTTGTAGTGGAGTTCCCCAGTGGTCAGTGTTGGGACCCTTGCTCTTCCTGATCTATATCAATGAGCTCGATCTTGGTGTACGGGGCACAATTTCAAAATTTGCAGATGATACGGAACTTGGAACAATTGTGAACAGTGAGGAGAATAGTTGTAGAATTTCAAAAGGACATAGACAAGTTGGTGGAATGGGCGGACAAGTGACAGATCAAGTTCAATGCAAAGAAATTTGAAGTGATTCATTTTGGTAGGAAGAACATAGAGAGAAACTGTAAAATAATGGGTACAACTCTAAAGGGGTGAAGGAGCAGAGGGACCTGGGTGTACAGGTACATAAGTCATTGAAGGTGGCAGGGCAGGTTGGGAGAGCTGTAAATAAAGCATGCACTATCGTGGGCTTTCTTAATAGGGTCATAGAGTACAAGAGCAAGGCGGTGATGCTGATATTGTCTAAGATGCCAGTGTGGCCTCAGCTGGAATACTACATCCAGTTCTGGGCGTCACTCTTTAAGAAGGATGTTCAGGCATTGGAGAGGGTGCAGAAAAGAATTAACGAGAAAGGTTTCAGGGAAAAAGAAGCTCAGTTATGAAGATAGATTGGAGATATTGGGACTGTTTTCCTTGGAGAAGAGAAGGTTGAGAGGCTATTTAGTGGTAGTTTTCAAAACCATGAGGGGTCTGGACAGAGTAGATGGGGAGAAACTGTTCCCACTCATGAAAGGATCGAGAACGAGAGGGCACTGATTTATAGCAATTGGTAAAAGAAGCAAAAGTGACATGAGGAAAAACCTTTTCATGCAGCGAATGGTTAAGTTCTCTGAAGCACTCGCTGAGAGTGTGGGGCAGTCAGGTTCAATGGAGGCATTCAAAAGAGAATTGGACAGTTTATATGAAAAGGAAGAATGTGCAGGGTTAAGGAGAGAAGGTGGCGGACTGGCACGATGTGAAATGCTCGTGAAGAGAGCAGACACATGGGCCGAGTGGCCTCCTTCGGCGCAGAAACTATTCTGTAATACCGTGAGTTATTGCAGAGGCAAATGCAGAAGGTGAACATTGTTGTAATGTTGGTTCTCCGCGCCCGAAACGAGCAATGCAACGTGACGAGCTGGGCTGCCGCAGTCAGTAAAACGTCAAACCTTCACTCTAAAAAAAAAAACTCAAATCCGTGCCTGGGCAATGTTATCAGATCAGCTTTCACACACCCTGCATGGGCACATCACAAATCAATGAGTGCTGACCGCATTACTTACCAAATATTTGAAAGTTGCAATTGTTAGAATATGTTAGGTTTTCTACTGGAAATACTTGCAGATGCATTGAGTGTTTTTTTTTTTCCAGATGGCATCTCTTCAACATTAAACAGGTTTACATCATCTTCATCATTCATTGCTACCATCCAATCCTTCCGTTACCAGTTTTTAGATGCAGAAGTAAAAGACTTGGACATCATTGTTATTATTCTGATGTAAGATCACAAACCTGGAGCGTTAACTCTGTTTCTATCCAAAGCAGTTTAACATTATTTATGGTTCAGCTTCCTCTATCTTTCCAGACAGTGCATTCAGGTTTCCAACAAAATGGGGCATAAAACTAAGGGTTTCCTCAGGTCGCCTCGGATTATTTTGCCAATCAACTTGAATCGGTGCCCTTTGGGTTGCCGACAGCTCTGTGACTGGACAGGTTCTCCTTATTTAAACTATCAAAGTGCCTCATAACTTTGAGTAATTCCACGAAAATTCCCTTAAGCATCTCCGCTCGAAAGAGAACAACCACGATTTGTATAACAAAATAAAAATTGCTGGAAATACTCAGCAGTGCAGGCAGAATCTGTGGAAGGCGAAGCAGGTCTATCAAGTTCCCTCAGGATCGTGTATGTTTCAATAAGATGATCTTTGGATGCATTTGATCTCGCTATGGTGCTTGATCAGATTTAAGTATAGACATCCTATCTATTACCGCCTCCTTCTCAATTTGAAATGTTTGTAGTGTATTAATGACCTCTTGTTTCACTCCGCCATTGGAAGCATCTTCTTCCTTGGAAAAGACAAATGCAAAAGTATTCATAATATCTCAGATATTCCCTCTGCATCCATGCGTCCTTTTGTCCCTAATCGGCCCTGCTCCACGTTCTAGCAGCCTTTTGCTATTTATATGTCAATAGGAGACTTTGGGATTAAAACAAGAAATGCTGGAACCACTCAGCAGGTCTGGCAGCATCTGTGGAAAGAGAAGCAGAGTTAACGTTTCGGGTCAGTGACCCTTCTTAGGAACGAGCAAATATTAGAAATGTCAAAAGTTATAAGCAAGTGAGCTGGGGGTGGGGCAAGAGATAACAAAGGAGAAGGTGTAGATTGGACAAGGCCACATAGCTGACCAAGAGGTCATGGAGCAAAGGCAAACAATATGTTAATGGTGTGTTGAAAGACAAAGCATTAGTACAGATAGGGTGTTAGCGGGCTGAAGATTGAACAGCAGCAAGTACAAACACGAAAGAAACAGAGGGTAAGCAAACTGAACAAACTATGATGAAATGAAATAAACAAAAGAAACAAAAACTGTAAAAAATGCAAAAAAGAAAAAAGAAAAAATAACTAAAAATAAAAGTAAAATGGGGGGGGGGGGGGGCCCGTCATGCTCTGAAATTATGGAACTCAATGTTCAGTCCGGCAGGCTGTAGTGTGCCGAATTGTGCTGTTCCTCGAGCTTGCGTTGTTGTTCAATGGAACACTGTAGCAAGCCCAGGATAGAGATGTGAGCATGAGAGCAGGAGGGAGTGTTGAAATGGAAAGCACCCGGAAGCTCAGGGTCCTGCTTGCGGACTGAGCGGAGGTGTTCCGCAAAGTGGTCACCCAGTCTGCGCTTGGTCTCCCCAATGTAGAGGAGACCACATTGTGAGCAGCGAATACAGTATACTACATTGAAAGAAGTACAAGCAAATCACTGCTTCACCTGAAAGGAGTGTTTGGGGCCTGGGATAGTGAGGAGAGAGGAGGTAAATGGGCAGGTATTGCACCTCCTGCGATTGCAGGGGAAGGTGCCATGGGGCGGGGACGAAGTGGTGGTGGTAATGGAGGAGTGGACCAGGGTGTCACGGAGGGAACGATCCCTTCAGAATGCTGACAGGGGAAGGGAGGGGAAGATGCGACTGGTAGTGGCATCACGCTGGAGGTGGCGGAAATGGCGGAGGATGATCCTTTGGATATGGAGACTTTGGGATTCCGTTCTATTTTAGTAGGCACCCTCTTTTCATGATCTGTCTTTGCTTCTCTTTTTTGGTCTTTCAGTTCCTTTCTAAACGTTGTATATGCAGCTTAAATGTTGAATTGTTACTTTGAGTGACACAGAAAGATAAAAGATGAAAGTGCGTAGAGTTGGGGGCGGGAGAGTATTTGCATTTTGAAAGGTGTGGGAGGCAGTGCATACAGGTGTGTGAGAGAAATCTTCGGCAAAGTCGGATTGTTGTAGAAGCAAGGGCAGAATGCGAACATTGATGCAATTTTGGTTCTCAGCATTGCAAGCTCATTGCCCTGAGCCCGGATAGTTCAGTGGGTCAAACATCAGGCTTTTAATCTGAGGCGCCAGGGTTCTGGTCCTTTCTCAGGTGTTGTTATTGGCACACACTTAAGGGTCAGGCGTTCATAGTGCACTAAGGGGCAATGCATGCCATTTTTTGGTGTATGTTCATGCCTGATGTAAAAGCAAGTTTTTATTGGAATATTTACTGCTGATTTTGGACGTACCTTTGAGATGCAATAAGCCTCCTATTTTTTTCCAGATTGCATCTATTCAACATTCAACAGGTTTACTTAGAAAGGCACAGGCCAATCAAGGATTGTCAGCATGGATTTGTTAAGTGAAGATCTTGTTTGACCAACTTGATCGATTTTTTTTTGAAGAAGTAACAAGGAACATAGAAGAGAGGAGTGCAGTTGGTCTGGTCCATAGGGATATTAGCAAGGATTTTGACAAGGTCCCACATGGCAGACTGGTTAAAAAAAATAAAATCCCATGGGAACCAAGAAAACGCAGGAAGATGGATACAAAATTGGCTCAGTGGCAGGAAACAAAGGGTAATTGTTGACTGGTGCTTTGTTACTGCAGGGCTGCTTCTAGTGGCATTCTACAGGACTCAGTTCTGGGTTCCCTGTTTTTTTGCTAGATATTAACGATTTGAACATAAATGTAGGGGGCATGATCAAGAAGTTTGCAGACGTCACAAAGATTGGCCATGTTGTAGATCGCGAGCAGGATAACTGTAGGCTGCAGGAAGATATTGATGGGTCTGGTCAGATGGGCAGAAAAGTGACAAATTGAATTCAACACGGAGAAAAGTGGGGTGATGCATTTGAGGAGGTCGAACAAGGCAAAGGACTACACGAGGAATGGGAAAATACTGAGAATTGTCGAGGAATTGAGGGACCTTGGAGTGAATGTCGACAGATCCCTGAAGGTCTCAGGATAGGTCACCAAGTTGGTCCAGAAGTCCTTTCGTTTACTAGCCAAAGTATAGAATATAAGAGCAGGGAGGTTATGCTGGAACTTTGTGTCGTCTGCAAACTTCTTGATCATGCCCCCTACATTTATGTCCAAATCGTTAATAAAACAGCCATAATTTCAGTAACAAAAGAAAAAATGCTGGAAATACTCAACAGTTCAGGCAACATGTGTGGAGATTGGAACAGATATCTCCTGGTAGCCAGTCTATCATGTCCCCTCAGGATCTTGCATGTTGCAATCAGATAATCCTTGGATGCATCTGATCCAGCCCTGGTGCTTTTTCAACTTTAAGTACAGACAGCCTATCTGATAACTCCTCCTTCTTAATTTAAACAATTTTCGTCCAATAATTGCCTCTTCTTTGATTGTGTCCTTGGTACAGTTGCACTAAATCACTTTTACATCCTGTCCAACGTCTTGACATCGTCCCTAAAGTGCCCAGATTCCGAGAATGCCCCAATGGGGACCACCCCATGCTATATCAACTTTTAGCATAATATTGTTTTAGGTCGGAACACATGCTCTCGTGTTTTTCAGACAGCCAAATGTTGATTATGTACCAAAACAAGAAATGCTGGATTCACTCAGCAGGTCTGGCAGCATCTGTGGAAAGAGAAGCAGAGTTAACGTTTTGGGTCAGTGACCCTTCTTCGGAACTGACAAATATTAAAAATGTCACAGGTTATAAGCAAGTGAGGTGGGGGTGGGGCAAGAGATAACAAAGGAGAAGGTGTAGATTGGACAAGGCCACATAGCTGACCAAAAGGTCACGGAGCAAAGGCAAACAATATGTTAATGGTGCATTGAAAGACAAAGCATTAGTACAGAAAAGGTGTTAACGGACTGAATATTGAACAGCAGCAAGTGCAAACCTGAAAAAACCAGTGGGTAAGCAAACTGAACAAACTAAGATGAAATGAAATGAATGCAAAAAAAGGTTGTAAAAAATGTAAAAAAGAAAAAAAGAAAAAACAACTAAAAATGAAAGTAAAATGGGGGGCTGTCATGGTCTGAAATTATTGAACTCAATGTTCAGTCCGGCAGGCTGTAGTGTGCCTAATGGGTAGATGAGATGCTGTTCCTCGAGCTTGCATTGATGTTTACTGGAACACTGCAGCAATCCCAGGACAGAGATGTGAGCATGAGAGCAGGGGGGAGTGTTAAAATGGCAAGCGACCGGAAGCTCAGGGTCCTGCTTGCGGACTTAGTTTGTTCAGTTTGCTTACCCACTGTTTTTTTTTCATGTTTGCACTTGCTGCTGTTCAATATTCAGTCCGTTAACACCTTTTCTGTACTAATGCTTTGTCTTTCAACACACCATTAACATATTGTTTGCCTTTGCTCCATGACCTTTTGGTCAGCTATGTGGCCTTGCCCAATCTACACCTTCTCCTTTGTTATCTCTTGCCCCACCCCCACCTCACTTGCTTATAACCTGTGACATTTTTAATATTTGTCAGTTTCGAAGAAGGGTCACTGACCCGAAATGTTATCTCTGCTTCTCTTTCCACAGATGCTGCCAGACCTGCTGAGTGATTCCAGCATTTCTTGTTTTATTTTAGATTTCCAGCATCCGCAGTATTTTGCTTTTATTTTAATGTTACAAGAGTTTGCATAGTTGGAAAACAGCCATTTAACACCAATTGTATTGAAATTCTTATATTAAGCATCTCAAGTTTACATAAAGTAAATTTCTCAAACTTGTGGAAACTTTCAAACTCTCAGGAACACAGAATCTCCCATCAGCAATGGCTCTGTCTCACCATTGCCATCTGCCGGTGTTCCTGTCTCACTGCAGTTACTGTCTCCCTCTCACCATCTCCATCTGCTGGTGTCCCTGTCTCACTGCAGTTACTGCTCCCTCTCACCATCTCCCTCTGCTGGTGTCTCTGTCTCACTGCAGTTACTGTCTCCCCTCTCACCATCTCCATCTGCTGGTGTCCCTGTCTCACTGCAGTTACTGCTCCCTCTCACCATCTCCCTCTGCTGGTGTCTCTGTCTCACTGCAGTTACTGTCTCCCCTCTCACCATCTCCATCTGCTGGTGTCTCTGTCTCACTGCAGTTACTGCCCCTTTCACCATCTCCGTCTGCTGGTGTCCCTGTCTCACTGCAGTTACTGTCCCCTCTCTCCATCTGCTGAACAGTATTGGAGAAAACTAAGAGGCTAAAATCCAACAAATACCTAGGACCTTGGTGAAGACATATGCCAAAGTATTCATGCTGGAACCACTCAGCAGGTCTGGCCGCATCTGTAGAAAGAGAAGCAGAGTTAACGTTTCGGGTCAGTGACCCTTCTTCGAGTCACTGACCCGAAACGTTAACTCTGCTTCTCTTTCCACAGATGCTGCCAGACCTGCTGAGTGAATCCAGCATTTCTTGTTTTTGTTTCAGATTTCCAGCATCCGCAGTATTTTGCTTTTATGTTGATTATGTACCTGTTATTCCCAAACAGATCTTCTGGATACTCAATTTGTTTCTTCACTGGTCCCATTACCGTATGGTGCTGTCTCGCACTGTCAAGCCTTTTTTAAATCCCTCCTGCTTTCCACCCCATCATCGACTTTCCCTTTGTGTCTTTCCGCAACCGCCCCACTTCCCTGCCTCTTTCCGAGTTTCAGATCTGTTACATTTCTAACTTTCTCCAGCACACACGCAGGATCACGGACCTGAAACTTTAGCTTTGTGTCCCTGTCCGCAGATCCTGCCTGACCTGCGAAATATTTCCAGTGTTTTCTCGTTTTTGTTTTTTTACAGATTTCCATTATCCGCAGTATTTTACTTTTGTAATAGCATGAGTCCCTTGCTTGAAAAGTCGTCGTCCCTGGGATTAAGGCATAGAATCGGTATTCACTTTCCCCTTTTGGCACAGGATTGTTTTTCCATGTTTGTTTGTCGTAATGTTGTTTCTCAGCCACTGAATGTCACAGTTCAAGCACCGATTTGCGGAGAGCTCAGTCGGCAGAGCTTTGGTCCTGAGCCTCTCAGGTTCAAGGGACTGTTAAAGAAACGGCAATTCTCAACTGTCACCTGTAATTTAGGCAACAGCACGAAACACAAGCGATAAACGGTGATATTTGTATACTATGTTGGAATATTTGCAAAATCTATTTGTTGAAATACTTGCCATTTCACAATCGTGATTCATTGAGTGGTTTGTTTCCACATTGTATATTTTGAGCATGAAAACGATTTGCACAATTCCTTGTTATCAGGCAATCATTTTGTTGCCAATTTTAGATTCAGAAATTAAATTCACTATAAAAGTCAAGATGGATATTATTACGCTTTGTTGTACAATATTTCCTTCCCATTTATTATATCCAGCAATTAAAGTTTAACAATTTTCCATTATATATATCAATTTATTAATCTCAAGAAAAGACGCCCTTAAATTCGTTTCGGAATTATAAATACCAGGGGGTATATCATGCTCTTTCTGGAATCATAGAATCGTAGACATTTACAGCACATGGCTTCATTCTGCCAAGGGTACCTGTTCTGGCTCTTAGAAAGAGTAGACTTGCTTAGAAGTACATCCCCGCTCATTTGCCCTCAACGTGTTACATTCTCCAGCCTAGAGACCCAACCATTTTTCACATTATTTATGGATCAGCTTCCTCAAAATAATATTCAGACGGTGCAGTTCAGATTCCAACAGAATGCAGCATGAAAGTAAATTATTCTTCAGATGACCTCTGGTTTTATTTCTAATCAAATTGGAATCTGTGACATTTGTTTGCCGCCGGATCTGTGTCTGAACAGTTTCCCTTATTTAAACTCTCAAAACTCCTTATAATTTTGAACAACTCTACGAAAGCTCGCCTTAACCATCTCAGGTCAAAGGCGAAAAACCACAATTTCTGCAACGAAAAGAGAAAATCATGGAAATACTCAGCAGGTTAGGCAGCATCTGTGGAGAGTGAAACAGAGTGAACTTTTCAGGTCGATGGCCTTTCATCAGAACTGGGAAGGGGGTGTCTGCGGGTGGGTGGGAGAAAATCCAAAGGTAAATTCTGTGGAAGGGACAAGACGGGAGAGTTGAGAAGACCAAAGATGCGGTGGTGCAAGGCTAAAGGGAGTGGGAATAGGACAAATGAGCAAATGGAAAAGAATGTGCAGAGGAGTTATGAATCATTGAATGATGAACAGCTTCCGTCCAAAAGCGAAGGAGTGAGAAATGCAAGAGAGTGAAACCAAAACCAGCGAAAGAAAAGGAAACAAGTTGGGGGAGATGTTACAATGTGTAATTGTTGAACTGAATGTTGAGTCTGGAAGGCTGTAAAATGTCCAATCAAATGATAAGCAGCTATTTACTGAGCTTGAGTTGTATCTTCATTGCAACACTGCAGTAAACCGAGGGCAGAGAGATCAGAGTGGGAGCAAAGTGTAGAATTAAAATGACAGGGGACTGACAAATTGAGGTCATGCTTGTGGACTGAATGGAGGTGCTCCACAAAGTGGTTACACAGTCTACATTTGGTCTCACCACTGTACAGCAGACCACATTGCGAGCAACGAATACACCATACTAAATTGAGAGATGTAGAAGTAAATCGCTGTTTCTTCTGGAAAGGGTGTCTGCAGCCCTGGAAGGTTAGGAGGGAGGAAATGAAAGGGCAGGAATTGCATCTCCTGCACTTGCATGGAAAGATGCGTCAGAAAGTGAAAGGGGCTGCTGGGGTGACTGAAGAGTACACCAAGGTGGCACGGTGGGAACGGACCCTTCGAAATGGATTCCACACTTTGTCCTTCCCTGAGCTGAGTTCCTCCCTTACTAATGTATTGATCACATCCCTTATTATCAGCGTAACACCACCTCCTTTTCCTGTTTTCCTGACCTTCCTAAATGTCGAATAACCTTGAATATTCAGTTCCCCGCCTTGGACACCCTCTAGCCACGTTTCCGTAATGTCAATTACATCGTACCCATTTAACTCGATTTGGGCCTGTAAATCATCCACCTTGTTGCAATTGCTGTGTACGTTCAGGTCGAGTGGTTTTAATCCTGTCGTCTTGACTTTATTGCGCATTCTAAACCTTGCTGACGCTTGCCTTTGTTTCGCCTGCCTTCTAATATGCCTTGCTACTTTTCTACCTCCTATGACACGCTGCTTGGGTGGCTGAGTAGTGTACCAAGGTGCCACAGTGGCAACGGTCCCTTTGGAACGCTGAAAGGGGAGTGGACGGAAGGATTTGTTTGTTTGATGGTTTCATGCTGGAAGCAACGGAAATGGGGAGGATAATCCGTTGAATACGGAAGCTGGTGGGGTGGAAGGTGAGGAAAAGTGAAACAATACGATGAAACCAGGAGTGCGGGGAAATTGCGAGTGCCAAAGTGCAGGAAATTATTCGGATACTGTCGAGGGCCCTCGCAAGCACGGTGGGAGGGGAATGCTCAATTGAGGATTAAGCAAGACATCTCAAAAAACTTGGTCGGGAACAGAATTTCAGTAGTCACTGTAGTTGGGGGTCTATAATCTCAGCTCCAGGACATCATTGCAGGGTAGTGTCCTAGGTCCAACCTCTTCAGCTGCTTCATCAATGACCTTCCTTCCGTCATGAGTTCAGAAGTGGGGATGTTCGTTGATGTTGCACCATGTTTAGCACCATTCGTGACTCCTCAGATACCGCAACAGTCCATGAGAAAAATGCAGCAAGACCTAGACAATACCCAGGCTTGGGCTGATCAGTGGCAAACAACATTCGTGCCACACAACCGCTAGGCAATGACCATCTCCAACAAGAAAGAACTTAACCATCTCCCCCTCACATTCAATGGCATTACGATCGCTGAATCCCCCACTTTCAACATCCTAGGGGCTACCATTGACCAGAAACTGAACTGGAGTAGCCATATAAATACCGTGGCTACAAGAGCAGATCAGAGGCTGGGAAACCTGCTGTCTCCACAGAGCCTGTCCAACATCTACAAGTCACAAGTCAGGAGTGTCATGGAATACTCTCCACTTACTTGGATGGGTGCAGATCCAATAACTCTCAAGAGGCTCGCCACCAACCAGGACGAAGCAGCCCGCTTGATTGGCACCCCATCTAAGAACATTCACTCCTTCCACCACTGGCGCACCGTGGCAGCAATGTGTTCTACCTCTAAGATGCACTTCAACAACGCACCAAGGCTCCAAACCCATGACCTCCACCACCTAGAAGGACAAGGGCAGCAGACGCATGGGAACACCACCACCTGCAAGTTCCCCTCAAAGTCACACACCATCTTGACTTACAATTATATCGCTGTTCCTTCATGGTTGTGAAACTATAGAGCAGTGAAGAAGGCATATGGAAATCTTTCCTTTAGTGGCCGTGGTAAACAATACAAAAGCAGGAATGTAATGCCGGAACGGTATACAACCCTGGTTCGGCCACAGCTGGAGTATTGCGTACAGTTCTGGTCACCACATTACAGGAAGGATATAATTGCTCTGGAGAGGAGATTTACAAGAATGTTCCCAGGGCTTGAAAATTGCAGCTATGAGGAAAGATTGGTAATGGCTGTGCTATTTCTTTAGAACAGAGGGGCGATTTAATTGAGGTGTACAAAACTATGAGGGGCCTAGATAGAGTAGACAGGAAGGACCTGTTTCTCCTAGTGGAGAGATCAATTACCAGGGGCACAGATTTGAGAATATTGGACCTGACATCATAATAACAACAATGATGTTCAAGTCTTTATTTTCTGCACCCAAAAACCAGTAACAGAAGGATTGCATGGGAGCAAAGGATGATGAAGATTATGGAAAGGTGTTTAATGCTGAACAGATGCAATCTGGAAAAATATCTGAAAGATACGTCCAAAAGCAATTGGCAAACTTTCTAATGACTATTTACTGTTTATATTATTCACCATAGTATGCCAACAATCAGCGTGCATTGCTTGAATTCTCCTCGTGGTGCTACATAAACGTACGAGTTGTAAACAGCTGCTGAGAACAGCGCTCGAACGGGAACTTGAAGTCCAGATTCCTAGCTGAAAACTCAAACTCCATGGACGGAACTATCCAGCCTCACGACTGCTGCGTTGCACTGTGCCCTTCAGTCGCTGAGAACCAAGATTGCCTCAATTATCATCCTCTGCACTTGCTTCTGCAATAACCCGACTGTGTCGCAGATTTCGCTCACACACCTGCATGCACTGCCTCCCACACCTTTCATTACGCAAATACTCTCCGGGCCCCCAAACTCTAAGCACTTTCTCAAAGGCAATTAGGGATCAGCAACAAATGCTGGCCTGGCCAGCGACGCCCACATCCTGTGAAACGAAGAAAAAATATGTAGGGTGCATACATCAGTCTTTACATTGTTGATAAATGGTTTGGAACCACTACAGCAAAGGAAGGAGAAAAGTTGACTGCCATGTTCTATAATATATGGGGCGGGATGGTGCGATTTGCACTCAGCTTGCAATTCAGAGGCCCAGCCTAATGCCCCCGGGGAGACCGGTTCAAATCCCACCACGGCTGCGAGTGAAAGTTGGATTCAATTAATTCGTTAACATCTGGAATTGAACGCCAGTCTTAATAATGCTGCCATGAAACTGCACTCAATTGTCGTAAAACGCCATCTGATTCACGAATGTCCTTGCGGAGAGGAAATCTGCCGTCCTTACCCGGTCTGGCCGAAATGTGACTCCAGATCCACAGCAATGTGATTGATTGTTAACTGCTCTTTGAAATGTCCCAGCGAGCCGCTCAATTGTCAAGGGCCGTTACTGGTGGGCAAGAATTGCTGACGCCTACATCCTGTGCAAGAATTAAAATTAACAGAAGCAAGTACCTAGTTATATGGAGGCGCTGCTCTGCCACAGTATCACCAAGTGGTCAGAACGCGATACTGCGTATAAATATAAACTCATGCTATCCTTTGAATAAAGCTTGTTGCAGAAGCCGAAACTTCTACCATTGACATAAACCTGTATTAGACTTCTTCACTGTCACTCTGTTCGACTCTTTTAAAATGGGCGAAAAAAATTCATAAGTAATAATGAAAACGACGACCCTTTAGCTCTTTTGAACGCATTACCTTGTAAATGTAAATAAAAGCAAAATACTGCGGATGCTGGAAATCTGAAATAAAAACAAGAAATGTTGGAAATACCCAGCAGGTCTGGCAGCATCTGTGGAGAGAGAAGGGTCACTTGACCTGAAGCGTTAACTCTGCTTCTCTCTCCACAGATGCTGCCAGACCTGCTGAGTATTGCCAGCATTTCTTGTTTTTATTACTTCAAATGTAAAGTCAGGCTTGTTCAGGTGTGATATCAAGAAACATGTCTGCACGCAAGTGAAAGTGGAAGTCTGCAGCTCACCCTCAGAAAGCTGTGGATTCCTCGGCTCGATAAAACATTTCAAGGCTGAGATGGATAGATTTTTGCCAGCCAAGTGAAAAAGGGATTAAAAGCCACAGGGACGAGATGGAACTGAGGTACAGATAGGTTACGATCTACCTGAATGGAGAGCAGGCTAGAGGGGCTGAATGGCTTTTATTCTATTTATTCCAGTTCACCTTTTTGGTTTTTTTGCTTTTCTTTTCTGTCTTTCTTCCTGTTGGATTGGTTCAGGTCCCTTTCACACGCAAACCTACGGCGATCCGACAGACTAAGAGGCTGATAATGCAGAATTAAAAGATGGTGCCATGGTCTAAATCATTCCATTCCCATTACTTGTGTTTAGACGGAAGAGACTGTTGTTAAGGTAGCCTCTTTGGCTGAAACAATCGCGAAGGAACGGTGACACAACACAGCTTGGGACCAGGCCAAAACATTGCTAATGCACCATGCTGGCTGGTAGCTAACTAGTGTGATAGTAATGGAGCCACCATATTTTGCCAGGTACTAGTTGCGCTCTCCATTTTACCCCATTGGTTGGCAGTAAAGTGCTAAGATAATTTCTCCACGAATTCGGAAACGTTGCTTTGGCCCAATAATGGAATCCTAATAGATTAGGAGTTCTTCTTCGTCTTCAGTGAAATAAATCGTCCACCTGTCCGTTTTCCACTGATGTTGTCCCTTAATTTCAATGGTACCGTGCTTCAATTCTTACTGGGGGGTTGTAACTGAACAACTTGCCAAACCCTTTCAGGGGACAGTTAAGCATTTGAGTACGGGACTGGAGCCACAGTGTAGGTAAGGATTGAAGTCATCTTCCAGAGGCAGACTGGATAAGAACTGGCATCGCATATAGGCCCAGAATGAGGAAGGACCGTAGGCTTCTTTCCCGAAAAAGGCATCAGTGAGCCAGTTGGGATGTCAGCACAATGCGACAGCTTTGTGGTCACTTAGACTGATACCTGAATTCATTTTCAAATCGAATTCAAATTTTCAAATTGGCAAGGTGGGTTTGTGAACTGATTAGCCCGAGATCTCTGGATTTTGGAACCAGTCATAGAACGTTTCATTTGAGGGCTAATACCCGGGTTAATGCAGATGCGATGAGAATGCAGAATATTTACACAGAGTTACATTGGGGGGCAAAGAAACAGCAAGATAAAGGGAAGATTAGAACATTACAGCGCAGTACAGGCCCTTCGGCCCTCGATGTTGCGCCGACCTGTGAAACCATCTGACCTACACTATTCCATTTTCATCCATATGTCTATCCAATGACCACTTAAATGCCCTTAAAGTTGGCGAGTCTACTACTGTTGCAGGCAGGGCGTTCCACGCCCCTACTACTCTCTGAGTAAAGAAACTACCTCTGACATCTGTCCTATATCTATCACCCCTCAACTTAAAGCTATGTCCCCTCGTGTTTGCCATCACCATCCGAGGAAAAAGACTCTCACTGTCCACCCTATCTAACCCTCTGATTATCTTATATGTCTCTATTAAGTCACCTCTCCTCCTCCTTCTCTCCAACGAAAACAACCTCAAGTCCCTCAGCCTTTCCTCGTAAGGCCTTCCCTCCATACCAGGCAACATCCTAGTAAATCTCCTCTGCACCCTTTCCATAGCTTCCACATCCTTCCTATAATGCGGTGACCAGAACTGCACGCAATACTCCAGGTGCGGTCTCACCAGAGTTTTGTACAGCTGCAGCATGACCTCGTGGCTCCAAAACTCGATCCCCCTACTAATAAAAGCTAACACACCATATGCCTTCTTAACAGCCCTATTAACCTGGGTAGCAACCTTCAGGGATTTATGCACCTGGACACCAAGATCTCTCTGTTCATCTACACTACCAAGAATCTTCCCATTAGCCCAGTACTCTGCATTCCTGTTACTCCCTCCAAAGTGAATCACCTCGCACTTTTCCGCATTAAACTCCATTTGCCATCTCTCAGCCCAGCTCTGCAGCCTATCTATGTCCCTCTGTACCCTACAACATCCTTCGGCACTATCCACAACTCCACCGACCTTAGTGTCATCCGCAAATTTACTAACCCACCCTTCTACACCCTCTTCCAGGTCATTTATAAAAATGACAAACAGCAGTGGCCCCAAAACAGATCCTTGCGGTACACCACTAGTAACTAAACTCCAACATTTGATGGCTCAACTCTGGAGATTTCACAGCGGCTATCCCTCTGGTTTTTGATCCGAATAACACATTGCTGTACCTTGGTGGCTGTACCCTTTCATATTCTGAGCATTAGCAGCTTCTGTGGTGAGTAATGAAATGGAATTGAGAAAATGGTACTGGGTCTGACCACCTTACTCAGCGGCGTCTTCTGAACCGCAGATGGGAGAGGTGTGGGAGGGCTAGGGTGTAGTGCAGGGGAACTGTAATGTCCATTACCAAACCAAGGATGCATGATTTGGGGTAAAAGTTCAGCCATTTGTCAGAACAAGTCACCTTGAACGAGACCCTATGTAATTCAGGTGGAGCCTTGCACGAGAAAGTAGACTTCTTCTGGGAAACAAATAACGCCATCACTTGCTGGGAAATTGCTATTTCAAGAGAAGAAACACATTATTTTGAATGAATTGAAGAAACATCTCTGCTCACCGAGATCAGGAGAACACCTTCCGTAATAACGATTATTTTCTATTATTTAATCATTATCCGGTTGATATGCAATGGATAGACTGCAGAGGAGAAGAAAATTCTCAAGTTGCTTTACGTATTGGATCATTCATTACAGAATGGCGGAAATTTATCATGAGGATTGTTTTTTTTTGTAAAGCTTTAAAGGTGTTTTGTAGTTTGTACTGAACAGGAAAGCACTTTATCGGCTCGAAAGCGCTTTGGGACGTCGTGAGATCGCGAATTTCGCTAGAAATTCAATTTTTGTGATCCAGAGATATACCCCTGGCTGTTCCTGTACACTCCAAGGACTGGTGAGTTGAGACTTTAGGATTGCATCTGCAGGCCTTGAAATGGACGTGGCACGACTGCCCGTGAATGGGCCATTATTGTTTGCAGCATTGGAGAAGTGCTGTCAGAACATAACCACAATGCCACTCAATGTCCAAACCGCTATCCTGCAGGCAAGCTGAAGGAAGTTTGAATAACTGAAGTTTTTTTTAGAGATACAGCACTGAAACAGGCCCTTCGGCCCACCGAGTCTGTGCCGACCATCAACCACCCACTTATACTAATCCTACCCTAATTCCATATTCCTACCACATCCCCACCTGTTCCTATATTTCCCTACCACCTACCTATACTAGGGGCAATTTATAATGGCCAATTAACCTATCACCCTGCAAGTCTTTGGCATGTGGGAGGAAACCGGAGCACTTCGTCCTGAAACGGTAACTCTGTTTCAGTCTCCATATGGATGCTGAAATGACCTGTTGAGCATTTCCAACATTTTCTGTTTTATTTTGACTCAAACTATAATAACACGACATTCTGCTTCTTCATTTACCCTCCGTTTGACATTTCTGGCGCTATCATAAAGACTCTCTTTTAAAACGTGTGGATGAGCTCTCCAAAAACGCTAAAGAGAAAAGATCCCTCACAATCTCCCTCAAGGATGAACCCTAAAATAACAGTTGTGCTGTTCAGGATTGAAATGAGGAAACATTTACTCACAGAATGGATAATGGGCCTCGCAAACGGCTACCCACTCATAAATTTGTGGATTCTGTCGGACAATTTGAAATGCAAAGACTGAGTTGGGCAGCAACACAAAATCGATTCAGCGGTCATCCAGTCTGCGTTTGGTCTCCCCAGTGTAAAGACGACCGCGATGTGAGCAGCTAATACAGCATTCTGAAGTGAAAGAAGTACAAGTAAATCGCTGCTTCACCTGGAAGGCGTGGTTGGGGCCTTGGACGGTGAGGAGAGAGGAGCTAAAAGGGCTGGTATTACACCTCCCGCTAGTGCATGGGAAGATGCCGTGGGAAGGGGTCGGGGGTAATGGAGGAGTGAACCAGGGTGTCGCAGAGAGTATGACCCTTTCAGAATGCTGACAGGGATGGGAGGGCAAGATGCGTTTGGTGGTGGAAACACACTGGAGATGGCATAAATGGTCGAGGATGATCCTTTGGATGTGGAGGACAGTTGGGTGCAAAGTGAGGACAAGGGGAACCCTGTCGCGGTTCTGGGAGGGAAGGGGAAGGAGTGAGGGCAGAAGAGCAGGAAATAGGTGGGACACAGTTAAGGGGCCTGTCAACCACAGTGGTGGGGGTGGCGGGGGGAATCCTCGGTTGAGGAAAAAGGAAGACATATCAGCAGCGCTGTTGTGGAAGGCTGCATCATCAGAACAGATGCGTCAGAGATGGAGAAACTGTGAGAATGGGATGGAGTCCTTACAGGAAACAGAGTGTGAGGAAGTGTAGTCAAGGTAACCGTGGGAGTCGGTGGGCTGATAATGAATATTAGCAGACAGCCTATCCCCAGAGATGGTGGCAGAGCAGTTGAGGAAAGGAAGGGAAGTGTCAGAGGTAGACCTTGTCAAGGTGAGAGAAGGGTGGAAATTGAGAGCAAAGGTTGATGAAGTTTTCCAGTTCTGGGTGAAAGTAGGAAGCAGCACTAATTTAGTCATCGATGTACTAGAAAAAAGATTTGAGGGAGGTGACCTGCGTAGGACAGGAACAAGCAATGTTCTACATATCCCAGAAATGACAGGCATAACTAGGACCAATGTGGGTACCCATAGCATGTGACGAAGGTGAGTAGCATTGAAGGAGAAGTTGTTCAATGTAAGAAGAAATTCAGCAGGGAGGAAGGTGGTGGTGGATGGGGACTGGTTGGGCTTCTGTTCACCGAAGAAGCAGAAAACCCTCAGACCGTCTTGGTGGGGGTGGAGGTGCAGCGAGATTGGACGTCCATTGTGAAGATGAGGTGGTTAGGGCCAGGAAACTGGAAATTGTCAAAATCACGTAGGGAGTCAGAAGAGTCAGGGATGTAGGTGGGAAGAGACTGATCCAGGGGATATATAATGATAGCACGTAAAAGAGGGCATTCAGCCCATCGAACCTGTTCTGTCTCCTTGAAAAAAAATCATACTTAATCATACTCTTGCTTTCTCTCTGTAATTTCACACAGCAAGCATCTACAAAGAGCACAGAGATCATGTTCAAATAATCGGTTTTTAAGTGTTGTTCAGGGACGAACATTGTCCAGGTCGCTGCGGAGAACTCCCACGCTTTTTCTGGAAACATTGTAGTGGCTGTTTAGCGCAAACTTGAGAATTCGGCAGTGATCTTGGATTAACATCTCACCCGAAATTCTACAGTTTGTGTTCAAACATAAAAGAAGCTATTTCCGTAAAATAGGAAGAAATAGTGATCATTTCTTTTGGAACCTGATTGGCATCTGAGTAAAGGGAGGATCGATGAATTGACTCCGGATTGGCACCAACATGGGTCTCCCGATAACAAGGCCTAAGGTGCAACACTGCTCTCTGCACTCCCACTGCCGACGATACGTGCCTGCATTTACGTCTATCCTGGCATTCCGCTGTCTCAATGCACTTTGGAGTTTCATCCGCAAAATACTACTTACCATTTCAGGCACCAATCCGCTTTGAAGACCTTCAAGGAGACCAGTTGGTAGCAAAGGGTGCCATTGCATTCCGCGTCGAGAGCAAAATGCGAGAAATTAGTGCAGAAGATGGATATTTTTGCACTGTTAGTTCTCAGCCACTGAATGACGCCATGTTTCACTGTGCCCTTGGAAGCATCTTCTTCCTTGGTAAAGACAGATGCCAAAGTATTCATAATAGCGATAATATCGCTCGGAGACTTTGGGATGGGCTTAAACTTAGGTGTCAGTGTCTTTTCACTTCTCTTATTTGCTCTTTCAGTCGCTCTCTCAAGGATGTATAAACAGCCGGAAAGTTGAATTGTTACGTTGAGTGAGACAGACCGACGAAAGATATAAGGTGAAAGTGCGTCCATCTGGGCGACTGGAGATTATTTGCGTAATGAAAAGTGTGGGAGGCAGTGAATGCATGTGTGTGAGAGTAAAATGCGAGAAGTTCGTGCAGAAGATGGATCGTGTTGCACTGTTAGTTCTCAGCCACTGAACCGTGCAGCGCAGCTGCAGTCACAGACCAGTTTTTAGATACACAAATAAGGCAGTTGAACATCGTTGTTATTATTCTGATGTATTGTCACGCACCTGAAACGTTAACTCTATTTTTCTCGCCACACATGCTGCCAGACCTGCTTTGTCTTTTTTGCACTCTCGGTTTTGATTTCAGATTTCCACAATCCTCACTATTTCGCTTTTGTTCTTGTTATCCAGCTTTATTCTTCAAAATTTCCTTATCAATCAGCAGCTTAGCAAATTAAAGTTTAATTCACTTCACGCGACAAATATCACTCCATTGCCCTTCAAAATCTCTTCGGGAAATGACATGCTTAAGTTGGTTTTGAAATAATAACAGGATTTCCCATGCTTTTCCTGCATTCAGAGAGACAAAAAAACTTACAGCACAGGGTGCCGTTCCACTCGTGATACCTGTGACGGTTCTTCGAATACGTGTGCGTCGTCATATATGCCAGCTCTGTTTTCCCTAAACCTTTACGTTCTTCAGGCTGCAGACCAAAGCACTTTGAAGATTACTTATGGTTCAACCTCCACCGTCATTTCAGACAGTGCACTGCAGATTCCAACAAAATGGGGGCATAAAACTAAGTGTTTCCACAGCTCGCCTCTGATTATTTTGCCAATCAGCTTGAATCTGTGCCCATTTCTTTGCTGAAAGCTCTGCCACTGGACAGGTTCTCCTTCTTTAAACTATCAAAAAGCCTCATCATGTAGAATATATCCACTAATGCTCCTTTTATGATCCCCAGCTCGAGGTAGAGCAAGGACAATTTCTATTACAGAAAAGAAAATGATGGAAATATTCCACTATTCAGGCAGCATCTGTGGAAGGTGAAGCCGATCTCTCCTCGTATGCACTCTATCAACTCCCCTCAGGATCGCGTATGCTACAACAAGATAAAGCCTGGATGTACCTGATTCAGCCCTGGTGTTTGATCAACTTTTATTATCGGGAGCCGTTTTATTACCGCGTCTTTGTCAATTTGAAATGTTTGTAATGTGTTAATGACTTCATGTTTCACTGTGCCCTTGGAAGCATCTTCTTCCTTGGTAAAGACAGATGCCAAAGTATTGATAATAGCGATAATATCGCTCGGAGACTTTGGGATGGCCTTAAACTTAGGTGTCAGTGTCTTTTCACTTCTCTTATTTGCTCTTTCAGTCGCTCTCTCAAGGATGTATAAACAGCCGGAAAGTTGAATTGTTACGTTGAGTGAGACAGACCGACGAAAGATATAAGGTGAAAGTGCGTCCATTTGGACGACTGGAGATTATTTGCGTAATGAAAAGTGTGGGAGGCAGTGAATGCATGGGTGTGAGAGTAAAATGCGAGAAGCCAGTGCAGAAGATGGATCGTGTTGCACTGTTAGTTCTCAGCCACTGAAGGGCGCAGTGCGGGTTGAGTGCCTTAGCCTGGATAGCTCAGTCGGTAGAGCATCAGACTTTTAATCTGAGGGTCCAGCGTTCAAGTCCCTGTTCATGTGCTGTTTGTCTAATGCCTTTATCACAGTGGTGTTTGTGCAGTGTCCTCAAGAATTCAAAGCCATGTACTTTGGCTGTGGAGAGCCAAGACTCTGGCAGCCCTTTTCGTTGCAGGTTTTGTCCATTCTGACCGGCAATTCTTTCAGTTGCAGCAAGACGTCTGCTTTGCTTGATCGCATCGTTTCAATCTTAAACAGGATTGCATCACCTCCGTCATCACTTTTTAACAGTTTTTACATACACAAATAAGGCAGTTGAACATCGTTGTTATTATTCTGATGTATTGTCACGCACCAGAAACGTTAACTCTATTTTTCTCGCCACACATGCTGCCAGACCTGCTTTGTCTTTTTTGCACTCTCGGTTTTGATTTCAGATTTCCACAATCCTCACTATTTCGCTTTTGTTCTTGTTATCCAGCTTTATTCTTCAAAATTTCCTTATCAATCATCAGCTTAGCAAATTAAAGTTTAATTCACTTCACGCGACAAATATCACTCCATTGCCCTTCAAAATCTCTTCGGGAAATGACATGCTTAAGTTGGTTTTGAAATAATAACAGGATTTCCCATGCTTTTCCTGCATTCACAGAGACAAAAAAACTTACAGCACAGGGTGCCGTTCCACTCGTGATACCTGTGACGGTTCTTCGAATATGTGTGCGTCGTCATATATGCCAGCTCTGTTTTCCCTAAACCTTTACGTTCTTCAGGCTGCAGACCAAAGCACTTTGAAGATTACTTATGGTTCAACCTCCACCGTCATTTCAGACAGTGCACTGCAGATTCCAACAAAATGGGGGCATAAAACTAAGTGTTTCCACAGCTCGCCTCTGATTATTTTGCCAATCAGCTTGAATCTGTGCCCATTTCTTTGCTGAAAGCTCTGCCACTGGACAGGTTCTCCTTCTTTAAACTATCAAAAAGCCTCATCATGTAGAATATATCCACTAATGCTCCTTTTATGATCCCCAGCTCGAGGTAGAGCAAGGACAATTTCTATTACAGAAAAGAAAATGATGGAAATATTCCACTATTCAGGCAGCATCTGTGGAAGGTGAAGCCGATCTCTCCTCGTATGCACTCTATCAACTCCCCTCAGGATCGCGTATGCTACAACAAGATAAAGCCTGGATGTACCTGATTCAGCCCTGGTGTTTGATCAACTTTTATTATCGGGAGCCGTTTTATTACCGCGTCTTTGTCAATTTGAAATGTTTGTAATGTGTTAATGACTTCATGTTTCACTGTGCCCTTGGAAGCATCTTCTTCCTTGGTAAAGACAGATGCCAAAGTATTGATAATAGCGATAATATCGCTCGGAGACTTTGGGATGGCCTTAAACTTAGGTGTCAGTGTCTTTTCACTTCTCTTATTTGCTCTTTCAGTCGCTCTCTCAAGGATGTATAAACAGCCGGAAAGTTGAATTGTTACGTTGAGTGAGACAGACCGACGAAAGATATAAGGTGAAAGTGCGTCCATTTGGACGACTGGAGATTATTTGCGTAATGAAAAGTGTGGGAGGCAGTGAATGCATGGGTGTGAGAGTAAAATGCGAGAAGCCAGTGCAGAAGATGGATCGTGTTGCACTGTTAGTTCTCAGCCACTGAAGGGCGCAGTGCGGGTTGAGTGCCTTAGCCTGGATAGCTCAGTCGGTAGAGCATCAGACTTTTAATCTGAGGGTCCAGCGTTCAAGTCCCTGTTCATGTGCTGTTTGTCTAATGCCTTTATCACAGTGGTGTTTGTGCAGTGTCCTCAAGAATTCAAAGCCATGTACTTTGGCTGTGGAGAGCCAAGACTCTGGCAGCCCTTTTCGTTGCAGGTTTTGTCCATTCTGACCGGCAATTCTTTCAGTTGCAGCAAGACGTCTGCTTTGCTTGATCGCATCGTTTCAATCTTAAACAGGATTGCATCACCTCCGTCATCACTTTTTAACAGTTTTTACATACACAAATAAGGCAGTTGAACATCGTTGTTATTATTCTGATGTATTGTCACGCACCAGAAACGTTAACTCTATTTTTCTCGCCACACATGCTGCCAGACCTGCTTTGTCTTTTTTGCACTCTCGGTTTTGATTTCAGATTTCCACAATCCTCACTATTTCGCTTTTGTTCTTGTTATCCAGCTTTATTCTTCAAAATTTCCTTATCAATCATCAGCTTAGCAAATTAAAGTTTAATTCACTTCACGCGACAAATATCACTCCATTGCCCTTCAAAATCTCTTCGGGAAATGACATGCTTAAGTTGGTTTTGAAATAATAACAGGATTTCACATGCTTTTCCTGCATTCACAGAGACAAAAAAACTTACAGCACAGGGTGCCGTTCCACTCGTGATACCTGTGACGGTTCTTCGAATATGTGTGCGTCGTCATATATGCCAGCTCTGTTTTCCCTAAACATTTACGTTCTTCAGGCTGCAGACCAAAGCACTTTGAAGATTACTTATGGTTCAACCTCCACCGTCATTTCAGACAGTGCACTGCAGATTCCAACAAAATGGGGGCATAAAACTAAGTGTTTCCACAGCTCGCCTCTGATTATTTTGCCAATCAACATGAATCTGTGCCCATTTCTTTGCTGAAAGCTCTGCCACTGGACAGGTTCTCCTTCTTTAAACTATCAAAAAGCCTCATCATGTAGAATATATCCACTAACGCTCCTTTTATGATCCCCAGCTCGAGGTAGAGCAAGGACAATTTCTATTACAGAAAAGAAAATGATGGAAATATTCCACTATTCAGGCAGCATCTGTGGAAGGTGAAGCCGATCTCTCCTCGTATCCACTCTATCAACTCCCCTCAGGATCGCGTATGCTACAACAAGATAAAGCCTGGATGTACCTGATTCAGCCCTGGTGTTTGATCAACTTTTATTATCGGGAGCCGTTTTAGTACCGCGTCTTTGTCAATTTGAAATGTTTGTAATGTGTTAATGACTTCATGTTTCACTGTGCCCTTGGAAGCATCTTCTTCCTTGGTAAAGACAGATGCCAAAGTATTGATAATAGCGATAATATCGCTCGGAGACTTTGGGATGGCCTTAAACTTAGGTGTCAGTGTCTTTTCACTTCTCTTATTTGCTCTTTCAGTCGCTCTCTCAAGGATGTATAAACAGCCGGAAAGTTGAATTGTTACGTTGAGTGAGACAGACCGACGAAAGATATAAGGTGAAAGTGCGTCCATTTGGACGACTGGAGATTATTTGCGGAATGAAAAGTGTGGGAGGCAGTGAATGCATGTGTGTGAGAGTAAAATGCGAGAAGCCTGTGCAGAAGATGGATCGTGTTGCACTGTTAGTTCTCAGCCACTGAAGGGCGCAGTGCGGGTTGAGGGCCTGAGCCTGGATAGCTCAGTCGGTAGAGCATCAGACTTTTAATCTGAGGGTCCAGGGTTCAAGTCCCTGTTCAGGTGCTCTTTGTCTATTGCCTTTATCACAGTGGTGTTTGTGCAATGTCCTCAAGAATTCCAAGCCATGTACTTTGGCTGTGGAGAGCCAAGACTCTGGCAGCCCTTTTCGTTGCAAGTTTTGTCCATTCTGACCGGCAATTCTTTCAGTTGCAGCAAGACGTCTGCTTTGCTTGATCGCATCGTTTCAATCTTAAACAGGATTGCATCACCTCCGTCATCACTTTTTACCAGTTTTTACATACACAAATAAGGCAGTTGAACATCGTTGTTATTATTCTGATGTATTGTCACGCACCTGAAACGTTAACTCTATTTTTCTCGCCACACATGCTGCCAGACCTGCTTTGTCTTTTTTGCACTCTCGGTTTTGATTTCAGATTTCCACAATCCTCACTATTTCGCTTTTGTTCTTGTTATCCAGCTTTATTCTTCAAAATTTCCTTATCAATCATCAGCTTAGCAAATTAAAGTTTAATTCACTTCACGCGACAAATATCACTCCATTGCCCTTCAAAATCTCTTCGGGAAATGACATGCTTAAGTTGGTTTTGAAATAATAACAGAATTTCCCATGCTTTTCGTGCATTCACAGAGACAAAAAAACTTACAGCACAGGGTGCCGTTCCACTCGTGATACCTGTGACGGTTCTTCGAATATGTGTGCGTCGTCATATATGCCAGCTCTGTTTTCCCTAAACCTTTACGTTCTTCAGGCTGCAGACCAAAGCACTTTGAAGATTACTTATGGTTCAACCTCCACCGTCATTTCAGACAGTGCACTGCAGATTCCAACAAAATGGGGGCATAAAACTAAGTGTTTCCACAGGTCGCCTCTGATTATTTTGCCAATCAACTTGAATCTGTGCCCATTTCTTTGCTGAAAGCTCTGCCACTGGACAGGTTCTCCTCCTTTAAACTATCAAAAAGCCTCATCATGTAGAATATATCCACTAACGCTCCTTTTATGATCCCCAGCTCGAGGTAGAGCAAGGACAATTTCTATTACAGAAAAGAAAATGATGGAAATATTCCACTATTCAGGCAGCATCTGTGGAAGGTGAAGCCGATCTCTCCTCGTATGCACTCTATCAACTCCCCTCAGGATCGCGTATGCTACAACAAGATAAAGCCTGGATGTACCTGATTCAGCCCTGGAGTTTGATCAACTTTTATTATCGGGAGCCGTTTTATTACCGCGTCTTTGTCAATTTGAAATGTTTGTAATGTGTTAATGACTTCATGTTTCACTGTGCCCTTGGAAGCATCTTCTTCCTTGGTAAAGACAGATGCCAAAGTATTGATAATAGCGATAATATCGCTCGGAGACTTTGGGATGGCCTTAAACTTAGGTGTCAGTGTCTTTTCACTTCTCTTATTTGCTCTTTCAGTCGCTCTCTCAAGGATGTATAAACAGCCGGAAAGTTGAATTGTTACGTTGAGTGAGACAGACCGACGAAAGATATAAGGTGAAAGTGCGTCTATTTGGACGACTGGAGATTATTTGCGGAATGAAAAGTGTGGGAGGCAGTGAATGCATGTGTGTGAGAGTAAAATGCGAGAAGCCTGTGCAGAAGATGGATCGTGTTGCACTGTTAGTTCTCAGCCACTGAAGGGCGCAGTGCGGGTTGAGTACCTGAGCCTGGATAGCTCAGTCGGTAGAGCATCAGACTTTTAATCTGAGGGTCCAGGGTTCAAGTCCCTGTTCAGGTGCTCTTTGTCTATTGCCTTTATCACAGTGGTGTTTGTGCAGTGTCCTCAAGAATTCCAAGCCATGTACTTTGGCTGTGGAGAGCCAAGACTCTGGCAGCCCTTTTCGTTGCAAGTTTTGTCCATTCTGACCGGCAATTCTTTCAGTTGCAGCAAGACGTCTGCTTTGCTTGATCGCATCGTTTCAATCTTAAACAGGATTGCATCACCTCCGTCATCACTTTTTACCAGTTTTTACATACACAAATAAGGCAGTTGAACATCGTTGTTATTATTCTGATGTATTGTCACGCACCTGAAACGTTAACTGCATTTTTCTCGCCACACATGCTGCCAGACCTGCTTTGTCTTTTTTGCACTCTCGGTTTTGATTTCAGATTCCACAATCCTCACTATTTCGCTTTTGTTCTTGTTATCCAGCTTTATTCTTCAAAATTTCCTTGTCAATCATCAGCTTAGGAAATTAAAGCTTAATTCACTTCTCGCGACAAATATCACTCCATTGCCCTTCAAAATCTCTTCGGGAAATGACATGCTTAAGTTGGTTTTGAAATAATAACAGGATTTCCCCTGCTTTTCCTGCATTCACAGAGACAAAAAAACTTACAGCACAGGGTACCGTTCCACTCGTGATACCTGTGACGGTTCTTCGAATATGTGTGCGTCGTCATATATGCCAGCTCTGTTTTCCCAAAACCTTTACGTTCTTCAGGCTGCAGACCAAAGCACTTTGAAGATTACTTATGGTTCAACCTCCACCGTCTTTTCAGACAGTGCACTGTTGATTCCAACAAAATGGGGGCATAAAACTAAGTGTTTCCACAGGTCGCCTCTGATTATTTTGCCAATCAACTTGAATCTGTGCCCATTTCTTTGCTGAAAGCTCTGCCACTGGACAGGTTCTCCTTCTTTAAACTATCAAAAAGCCTCATCATGTAGAATATATCCACTAACGCTCCTTTTATGATCCCCAGCTCGAGGTAGAGCAAGGACAATTTCTATTACAGAAAAGAAAATGATGGAAATATTCCACTATTCAGGCAGCATCTGTGGAAGGTGAAGCCGATCTCTCCTCGTATGCACTCTATCAACTCCCCTCAGGATCGCGTATGCTACAACAAGATAAAGCCTGGATGTACCTGATTCAGCCCTGGTGTTTGATCAACTTTTATTATCGGGAGCCGTTTTATTACCGCGTCTTTGTCAATTTGAAATGTTTGTAATGTGTTAATGACTTCATGTTTCACTGTGCCCTTGGAAGCATCTTCTTCCTTGGTAAAGACAGATGCCAAAGTATTCATAATAGCGATAATATCGCTCGGAGACTTTGGGATGGCCTTAAACTTAGGTGTCAGTGTCTTTTCACTTCTCTTATTTGCTCTTTCAGTCGCTCTCTCAAGGATGTATAAACAGCCGGAAAGTTGAATTGTTACGTTGAGTGAGACAGACCGACGAAAGATATAAGGTGAAAGTGCGTCCATTTGGACGACTGGAGATTATTTGCGTAATGAAAAGTGTGGGAGGCAGTGAATGCATGTGTGTGAGAGTAAAATGCGAGAAGCCAGTGCAGAAGATGGATCGTGTTGCACTGTTAGTTCTCAGCCACTGAAGGGCGCAGTGCGGGTTGAGTGTCTGAGCCTGGATAGCTCAGTCGGTAGAGCATCAGACTTTTAATCTGAGGGTCCAGGGTTCAAGTCCCTGTTCAGGTGTTCTTTGTCTAATGCCTTTATCACAGTGGTGTTTGTGCAGTGTCCTCAAAAATTCAAAACCATGTACTTTGGCTGTGGGGAGCCAAGACTCTGGCAGCCTTTTTCGTTGCAAGTTTTGTCCATTCTGACCGGCAATTCTTTCAGTTGCAGCAAGACGTCTGCTTTGCTTGATCGCATCGTTTCAATCTTAAACAGGATTGCATCACCTCCGTCATCACTTTTTACCAGTTTTTACATACACAAATAAGGCAGTTGAACATCGTTGTTATTATTCTGATGTATTGTCACGCACCAGAAACGTTAACTCTATTTTTCTCGCCACACATGCTGCCAGACCTGCTTTGTCTTTTTTGCACTCTCGGTTTTGATTTCAGATTTCCACAATCCTCACTATTTCGCTTTTGTTCTTGTTATCCAGCTTTATTCTTCAAAATTTCCTTATCAATCATCAGCTTAGCAAATTAAAGTTTAATTCACTTCACGCGACAAATATCACTCCATTGCCCTTCAAAATCTCTTCGGGAAATGACATGCTTAAGTTGGTTTTGAAATAATAACAGGATTTCCCATGCTTTTCGTGCATTCACAGAGACAAAAAAACTTACAGCACAGGGTGCCGTTCCACTCGTGATACCTGTGACGGTTCTTCGAATATGTGTGCGTCGTCATATATGCCAGCTCTGTTTTCCCAAAACCTTTACGTTCTTCAGGCTGCAGACCAAAGCACTTTGAAGATTACTTATGGTTCAACCTCCACCGTCATTTCAGACAGTGCACTGCAGATTCCAACAAAATGGGGGCATAAAACTAAGTGTTTCCACAGGTCGCCTCTGATTATTTTGCCAATCAACTTGAATCTGTGCCCATTTCTTTGCTGAAAGCTCTGCCACTGGACAGGTTCTCCTTCTTTAAACTATCAAAAAGCCTCATCATGTAGAATATATCCACTAACGCTCCTTTTATGATCCCCAGCTCGAGGTAGAGCAAGGACAATTTCTATTACAGAAAAGAAAATGATGGAAATATTCCACTATTCAGGCAGCATCTGTGGAAGGTGAAGCCGATCTCTCCTCGTATGCACTCTATCAACTCCCCTCAGGATCGCGTATGCTACAACAAGATAAAGCCTGGATGTACCTGATTCAGCCCTGGTGTTTGATCAACTTTTATTATCGGGAGCCGTTTTATTACCGCGTCTTTGTCAATTTGAAATGTTTGTAATGTGTTAATGACTTCATGTTTCACTGTGCCCTTGGAAGCATCTTCTTCCTTGGTAAAGACAGATGCCAAAGTATTCATAATAGCGATAATATCGCTCGGAGACTTTGGGATGGCCTTAAACTTAGGTGTCAGTGTCTTTTCACTTCTCTTATTTGCTCTTTCAGTCGCTCTCTCAAGGATGTATAAACAGCCGGAAAGTTGAATTGTTACGTTGAGTGAGACAGACCGACGAAAGATATAAGGTGAAAGTGCGTCTATTTGGACGACTGGAGATTATTTGCGGAATGAAAAGTGTGGGAGGCAGTGAATGCATGTGTGTGAGAGTAAAATGCGAGAAGCCTGTGCAGAAGATGGATCGTGTTGCACTGCTGGTTCTCAGCCACTGAAGGGCGCAGTGCGGGTTGCGTGCCTGAGCCTGGATAGCTCAGTCGGTAGAGCATCAGACTTTTAATCTGAGGGTCCAGGGTTCAAGTCCCTGTTCAGGCGCTCTTTATCTATTGCCTTTATCACAGTGGTGTTTGTGCAGTGTCCTCAAGAATTCCAAGCCATGTACTTTGGATGTGGAGAGCCAAGACTCTGGCAGCCCTTTTCGTTGCAAGTTTTGTCCATTCTGACCGGCAATTCTTTCAGTTGCAGCAAGACGTCTGCTTTGCTTGATCGCATCGTTTCAATCTTAAACAGGATTGCATCACCTCCGTCATCACTTTTTACCAGTTTTTACATACACAAATAAGGCAGTTGAACATCGTTGTTATTATTCTGATGTATTGTCACGCACCAGAAACGTTAACTCTATTTTTCTCGCCACACATGCTGCCAGACCTGCTTTGTCTTTTTTGCACTCTCGGTTTTGATTTCAGATTTCCACAATCCTCACTATTTCGCTTTTGTTCTTGTTATCCAGCTTTATTCTTCAAAATTTCCTTATCAATCATCAGCTTAGCAAATTAAAGTTTAATTCACTTCACGCGACAAATATCACTCCATTGCCCTTCAAAATCTCTTCGGGAAATGACATGCTTAAGTTGGTTTTGAAATAATAACAGGATTTCCCATGCTTTTCGTGCATTCACAGAGACAAAAAAACTTACAGCACAGGGTGCCGTTCCACTCGTGATACCTGTGACGGTTCTTCGAATATGTGTGCGTCGTCATATATGCCAGCTCTGTTTTCCCAAAACCTTTACGTTCTTCAGGCTGCAGACCAAAGCACTTTGAAGATTACTTATGGTTCAACCTCCACCGTCATTTCAGACAGTGCACTGCAGATTCCAACAAAATGGGGGCATAAAACTAAGTGTTTCCACAGGTCGCCTCTGATTATTTTGCCAATCAACTTGAATCTGTGCCCATTTCTTTGCTGAAAGCTCTGCCACTGGACAGGTTCTCCTTCTTTAAACTATCAAAAAGCCTCATCATGTAGAATATATCCACTAATGCTCCTTTTATGTTCCCCAGCTCGAGGTAGAGCAAGGACAATTTCTATTACAGAAAAGAAAATGATGGAAATATTCCACTATTCAGGCAGCATCTGTGGAAGGTGAAGCCGATCTCTCCTCGTATGCACTCTATCAACTCCCCTCAGGATCGCGTATGCTACAACAAGATAAAGCCTGGATGTACCTGATTCAGCCCTGGTGTTTGATCAACTTTTATTATCGGGAGCCGTTTTATTACCGCGTCTTTGTCAATTTGAAATGTTTGTAATGTGTTAATGACTTCATGTTTCACTGTGCCCTTGGAAGCATCTTCTTCCTTGGTAAAGACAGATGCCAAAGTATTCATAATAGCGATAATATCGCTCGGAGACTTTGGGATGGCCTTAAACTTAGGTGTCAGTGTCTTTTCACTTCTCTTATTTGCTCTTTCAGTCGCTCTCTCAAGGATGTATAAACAGCCGGAAAGTTGAATTGTTACGTTGAGTGAGACAGACCGACGAAAGATATAAGGTGAAAGTGCGTCCATTTGGACGACTGGAGATTATTTGCGGAATGAAAAGTGTGGGAGGCAGTGAATGCATGTGTGTGAGAGTAAAATGCGAGAAGCCTGTGCAGAAGATGGATCGTGTTGCACTGTTAGTTCTCAGCCACTGAAGGGCGCAGTGCGGGTTGAGTGCCTGAGCCTGGATAGCTCAGTCGGTAGAGCATCAGACTTTTAATCTGAGGGTCCAGGGTTCAAGTCCCTGTTCAGGTGCTCTTTGTCTATTGCCTTTATCACAGTGGTGTTTGTGCAGTGTCCTCAAGAATTCCAAGCCATGTACTTTGGATGTGGAGAGCCAAGACTCTGGCAGCCGTTTTCGTTGCAAGTTTTGTCCATTCTGACCGGCAATTCTTTCAGTTGCAGCAAGACGTCTGCTTTGCTTGATCGCATCGTTTCAATCTTAAACAGGATTGCATCACCTCCGTCATCACTTTTTACCAGTTTTTACATACACAAATAAGGCAGTTGAACATCGTTGTTATTATTCTGATGTATTGTCACGCACCTGAAACGTTAACTGCATTTTTCTCGCCACACATGCTGCCAGACCTGCTTTGTCTTTTTTGCACTCTCGGTTTTGATTTCAGATTTCCACAATCCTCACTATTTCGCTTTTGTTCTTGTTATCCAGCTTTATTCTTCAAAATTTCCTTGTCAATCATCAGCTTAGGAAATTAAAGCTTAATTCACTTCTCGCGACAAATATCACTCCATTGCCCTTCAAAATCTCTTCGGGAAATGACATGCTTAAGTTGGTTTTGAAATAATAACAGGATTTCCCATGCTTTTCCTGCATTCACAGAGACAAAAAAACTTACAGCACAGGGTGCCATTCCACTCGTGATACCTGTGACGGTTCTTCGAATACGTGTGCGTCGTCATATATGCCAGCTCTGTTTTCCCTAAACCTTTACGTTCTTCAGGCTGCAGACCAAAGCACTTTGAAGATTACTTATGGTTCAACCTCCACCGTCTTTTCAGACAGTGCACTGTTGATTCCAACAAAATGGGGGCATAAAACTAAGTGTTTCCACAGCTCGCCTCTGATTATTTTGCCAATCAACTTGAATCTGTGCCCATTTCTTTGCTGAAAGCTCTGCCACTGGACAGGTTCTCCTTCTTTAAACTATCAAAAAGCCTCATCATGTAGAATATATCCACTAACGCTCCTTTTATGATCCCCAGCTCGAGGTAGAGCAAGGACAATTTCTATTACAGAAAAAAAAATGATGGAAATATTCCACTATTCAGGCAGCATCTGTGGAAGGTGAAGCCGATCTCTCCTCGTATGCACTCTATCAACTCGCCTCAGGATCGCGTATGCTACAACAAGATAAAGCCTGGATGTACCTGATTCAGCCCTGGTGTTTGATCAACTTTTATTATCGGGAGCCGTTTTATTACCGCGTCTTTGTCAATTTGAAATGTTTGTAATGTGTTAATGACTTCATGTTTCACTGTGCCCTTGGAAGCATCTTCTTCCTTGGTAAAGACAGATGCCAAAGTATTCATAATAGCGATAATATCGCTTGGAGACTTTGGGATGGCCTTAAACTTAGGTGTCAGTGTCTTTTCACTTCACTTATTTGCTCTTTCAGTCGCTCTCTCAAGGATGTATAAACAGCCGGAAAGTTGAATTGTTACGTTGAGTGAGACAGACCGACGAAAGATATAAGGTGAAAGTGCGTCCATTTGGACGACTGGAGATTATTTGCGTAATGAAAAGTGTGGGAGGCAGTGAATGCATGTGTGTGAGAGTAAAATGCGAGAAGCTAGTGCAGAAGATGGATCGTGTTGCACTGTTAGTTCTCAGCCACTGAAGGGCGCAGTGCGGGTTGAGTGCCTGAGCCTGGATAGCTCAGTCGGTAGAGCATCAGACTTTTAATCTGAGGGTCCAGGGTTCAAATCCCTGTTCAGGCGCTCTTTGTCTAATGCCTTTATCACAGAGGTGTTTGTGCAGTGTCCTCAAGAATTCAAAGCCATGTACTTTGGCTGTGGAGAGCCAAGACTCTGGCAGCCCTTTTCGTTGCAAGTTTTGTCCATTCTGAGCGGCAATTCTTTCAGTTGCAGCGAGACGTCTGCTTTGCTTGATCGCATCGTTTCAATCTTAAACAGGATTGCATCACCTCCGTCATCACTTTTTAACAGTTTTTACAGACACAAATAAGGCAGTTGAACATCGTTGTTATTATTCTGATGTATTGTCACGCACCTGAAACGTTAACTCTATTTTTCTCGCCACACATGCTGCCAGACCTGCTTTGTCTTTCCTGCACTCTCGGTTTTGATTTCAGATTTCCACAATCCTCACTATTTCGCTTTTGTTCTTGTTATCCAGCTTTATTCTTCAAAATTTCCTTATCAATCATCAGCTTAGCAAATTAAAGTTTAATTCACTTCACGCGACAAATATCACTCCATTGCCCTTCAAAATCTCTTCGGGAAATGACATGCTTAAGTTGGTTTTGAAATAATAACAGGATTTCCCATGCTTTTCCTGCATTCACAGAGACAAAAAAACTTACAGCACAGGGTGCCGTTCCACTCGTGATACCTGTGACGGTTCTTCGAATATCTGTGCGTCGTCATATATGCCAGCTCTGTTTTCCCTAAACCTTTACGTTCTTCAGGCTGCAGAGCAAAGCACTTTGAAGATTACTTATGGTTCAACCTCCACCATCATTTCAGACATTGCACTGCAGATTCCAACAAAATAGGGGCATAAAACTAAGTGTTTCCACAGCTCGCCTCTGATTATTTTGCCAATCAACTTGAATCTGTGCCCATTTCTTTGCTGAAAGCTCTGCCACTGGACAGGTTCTCCTTCTTTAAACTAACAAAAAGCCTCATCATGTTGAATATATCCACTAACGCTCCTTTTATGATCCCCAGCTCGAGGTAGAGCAAGGACAATTTCTATTACAGAAAAGAAAATGATGGAAATATTCCACTATTCAGGCAGCATCTGTGGAAGGTGAAGCCGATCTCTCCTCGTATCCACTCTCTCAACTCCCCTCAGGATCGCGTATGCTACAACAAGATAAAGCCTGGATGTACCTGATTCAGTCCTGGTGTTTGATCAACTTTTATTATCGGGAGCCGTTTTATTACCGCGTCTTTGTCAATTTGAAATGTTTGTAATGTGTTAATGACTTCATGTTTCACTGTGCCCTTGGAAGCATCTTCTTCCTTGGTAAAGACAGATGCCAAAGAATTCATAATAGCGATAATATCGCTTGGAGACTTTGGGATGGCCTTAAACTTAGGTGTCAGTGTCTTTTCACTTCACTTATTTGCTCTTTCAGTCGCTCTCTCAAGGATGTATAAACAGCCGGAAAATTGAATTGTTACGTTGAGTGAGACAGACCGACGAAAGATATAAGGTGAAAGTGCGTCCATTTGGACGACTGGAGATTATTTGCGTAATGAAAAGTGTGGGAGGCAGTGAATGCATGGGTGTGAGAGTAAAATGCGAGAAGTTAGTGCAGAAGATGGATCGTGTTGCACTGTTAGTTCTCAGCCACTGAAGGGCGCAGTGCGGCTTGAGAGTCTGAGCCTGGATAGCTCCGTCGGTAGAGCATCAGACTTTTAATCTGAGGGTCCAGGGTTCAAATCCCTGTTCAGGCGCTCTTTGTCTAATGCCTTTATCACAGTGGTGTTTGTGCAGTGTCCTCAAGAATTCAAAGCCATGTACTTTGGCTGTGGAGAGCCAAGACTCTGGCAGCCCCTTTCGTTGCAGGTTTTGTCCATTCTGACCGGCAATTCTTTCAGTTGCAGCAAGACGTCTGCTTTGCTTGATCGCATCGTTTCAATCTTAAACAGGATTGCATCACCTCCGTCATCACTTTTTAACAGTTTTTACAGACACAAATAAGGCAGTTGAACATCGTTGTTATTATTCTGATGTATTGTCACGCACCTGAAACGTTAACTCTATTTTTCTCGCCACACATGCTGCCAGACCTGCTTTGTCTTTCCTGCACTCTCGGTTTTGATTTCAGATTTCCACAATCCTCACTATTTCGCTTTTGTTCTTGTTATCCAGCTTTATTCTTCAAAATTTCCTTATCAATCATCAGCTTAGCAAATTAAAGTTTAATTCACTTCACGCGACAAATATCACTCCATTGCCCTTCAAAATCTCTTCGGGAAATGATATGCTTAAGTTGGTTTTGAAATAATAACAGGATTTCCCATGCTTTTCCTGCATTCACAGAGACAAAAAAACTTACAGCACAGGGTGCCGTTCCACTCGTGATACCTGTGACGGTTCTTCGAATATGTGTGCGTCGTCATATATGCCAGCTCTGTTTTCCCTAAACCTTTACGTTCTTCAGGCTGCAGAGCAAAGCACTTTGAAGATTACTTATGGTTCAACCTCCACCATCATTTCAGACATTGCACTGCAGATTCCAACAAAATGGGGGCATAAAACTAAGTGTTTCCACAGCTCGCCTCTGATTATTTTGCCAATCAACTTGAATCTGTGCCCATTTCTTTGCTGAAAGCTCTGCCACTGGACAGGTTCTCCTTCTTTAAACTATCAAAAAGCCTCATCATGTAGAATATATCCACTAACGCTCCTTTTATGATCCCCAGCTCGAGGTAGAGCAAGGACAATTTCTATTACAGAAAAGAAAATGATGGAAATATTCCACTATTCAGGCAGCATCTGTGGAAGGTGAAGCCGATCTCTCCTCATATGCACTCTATCAACTCCCCTCAGGATCGCGTATGCTACAACAAGATAAAGCCTGGATGTACCTGATTCAGCCCTGGTGTTTGATCAACTTTTATTATCGGGAGCCGTTTTATTACCGCGTCTTTGTCAATTTGAAATGTTTGTAATGTGTTAATGACTTCATGTTTCACTGTGCCCTTGGAAGCATCTTCTTCCTTGGTAAAGACAGATGCCAAAGTATTCATAATAGCGATAATATCGCTTGGAGACTTTGGGATGGCCTTAAACTCAGGTGTCAGTGTCTTTTCACTTCACTTATTTGCTCTTTCAGTCGCTCTCTCAAGGATGTATAAACAGCCGGAAAGTTGAATTGTTACGTTGAGTGAGACAGACCGACGAAAGATATAAGGTGAAAGTGCGTCCATTTGGACGACTGGAGATTATTTGCGTAATGAAAAGTGTGGGAGGCAGTGAATGCATGGGTGTGAGAGTAAAATGCGAGAAGTTAGTGCAGAAGATGGATCGTGTTGCACTGTTAGTTCTCAGCCACTGAAGGGCGCAGTGCGGGTAGCAAGTTTGAGCCTGGATAGCTCAGTCGGTAAAGCATCAGACTTTTAATCTGAGGGTCCAGGGTTCAAGTCCCTGTTCAGGTGCTCTTTATCTATTGCCTTGATCACAGTGGTGTTTGTGCAGTGTCCTCAAGAATTCAAAGCCATGTACTTTGGCTGTGGAAAGCCAAGACTCTGGCAGCCCCTTTCTTTGCAAGTTTTGTCCATTCTGACCGGCAATTCTTTCAGTTGCAGCAAGACGTCTGCTTTGCTTGATCGCATCGTTTCATTCTTAAACAGGATTGCATCACCTCCGTCATCACTTTTTAACAGTTTTTACATACACAAATAAGGCAGTTGAACATCGTTGTTATTATTCTGATGTATTGTCACGCACCTGAAACGTTAACTCTATTTTTCTCGCCACACATGCTGCCAGACCTGCTTTGTCTTTCCTGCACTCTCGGTTTTGATTTCAGATTTCCACAATCCTCACTATTTCGCTTTTGTTCTTGTTATCCAGCTTTATTCTTCAAAATTTCCTTATCAATCATCAGCTTAGCAAATTAAAGTTTAATTCACTTCACGCGACAAATATCACTCCATTGCCCTTCAAAATCTCTTCGGGAAATGACATGCTTAAGTTGGTTTTGAAATAATAACAGGATTTCCCATGCTTTTCCTGCATTCACAGAGACAAAAAAACTTACAGCACAGGGTGCCATTCCACTCGTGATACCTGTGACGGTTCTTCGAATACGTGTGCGTCGTCATATATGCCAGCTCTGTTTTCCCTAAACCTTTACGTTCTTCAGGCTGCAGACCAAAGCACTTTGAAGATTACTTATGGTTCAACCTCCACCGTCTTTTCAGACAGTGCACTGTTGATTCCAACAAAATGGGGGCATAAAACTAAGTGTTTCCACAGCTCGCCTCTGATTATTTTGCCAATCAACTTGAATCTGTGCCCATTTCTTTGCTGAAAGCTCTGCCACTGGACAGGTTCTCCTTCTTTAAACTATCAAAAAGCCTCATCATGTAGAATATATCCACTAACGCTCCTTTTATGATCCCCAGCTCGAGGTAGAGCAAGGACAATTTCTATTACAGAAAAAAAAATGATGGAAATATTCCACTATTCAGGCAGCATCTGTGGAAGGTGAAGCCGATCTCTCCTCGTATGCACTCTATCAACTCGCCTCAGGATCGCGTATGCTACAACAAGATAAAGCCTGGATGTACCTGATTCAGCCCTGGTGTTTGATCAACTTTTATTATCGGGAGCCGTTTTATTACCGCGTCTTTGTCAATTTGAAATGTTTGTAATGTGTTAATGACTTCATGTTTCACTGTGCCCTTGGAAGCATCTTCTTCCTTGGTAAAGACAGATGCCAAAGTATTCATAATAGCGATAATATCGCTTGGAGACTTTGGGATGGCCTTAAACTTAGGTGTCAGTGTCTTTTCACTTCACTTATTTGCTCTTTCAGTCGCTCTCTCAAGGATGTATAAACAGCCGGAAAGTTGAATTGTTACGTTGAGTGAGACAGACCGACGAAAGATATAAGGTGAAAGTGCGTCCATTTGGACGACTGGAGATTATTTGCGTAATGAAAAGTGTGGGAGGCAGTGAATGCATGTGTGTGAGAGTAAAATGCGAGAAGCTAGTGCAGAAGATGGATCGTGTTGCACTGTTAGTTCTCAGCCACTGAAGGGCGCAGTGCGGGTTGAGTGCCTGAGCCTGGATAGCTCAGTCGGTAGAGCATCAGACTTTTAATCTGAGGGTCCAGGGTTCAAATCCCTGTTCAGGCGCTCTTTGTCTAATGCCTTTATCACAGAGGTGTTTGTGCAGTGTCCTCAAGAATTCAAAGCCATGTACTTTGGCTGTGGAGAGCCAAGACTCTGGCAGCCCTTTTCGTTGCAAGTTTTGTCCATTCTGAGCGGCAATTCTTTCAGTTGCAGCGAGACGTCTGCTTTGCTTGATCGCATCGTTTCAATCTTAAACAGGATTGCATCACCTCCGTCATCACTTTTTAACAGTTTTTACAGACACAAATAAGGCAGTTGAACATCGTTGTTATTATTCTGATGTATTGTCACGCACCTGAAACGTTAACTCTATTTTTCTCGCCACACATGCTGCCAGACCTGCTTTGTCTTTCCTGCACTCTCGGTTTTGATTTCAGATTTCCACAATCCTCACTATTTCGCTTTTGTTCTTGTTATCCAGCTTTATTCTTCAAAATTTCCTTATCAATCATCAGCTTAGCAAATTAAAGTTTAATTCACTTCACGCGACAAATATCACTCCATTGCCCTTCAAAATCTCTTCGGGAAATGACATGCTTAAGTTGGTTTTGAAATAATAACAGGATTTCCCATGCTTTTCCTGCATTCACAGAGACAAAAAAACTTACAGCACAGGGTGCCGTTCCACTCGTGATACCTGTGACGGTTCTTCGAATATCTGTGCGTCGTCATATATGCCAGCTCTGTTTTCCCTAAACCTTTACGTTCTTCAGGCTGCAGAGCAAAGCACTTTGAAGATTACTTATGGTTCAACCTCCACCATCATTTCAGACATTGCACTGCAGATTCCAACAAAATAGGGGCATAAAACTAAGTGTTTCCACAGCTCGCCTCTGATTATTTTGCCAATCAACTTGAATCTGTGCCCATTTCTTTGCTGAAAGCTCTGCCACTGGACAGGTTCTCCTTCTTTAAACTAACAAAAAGCCTCATCATGTTGAATATATCCACTAACGCTCCTTTTATGATCCCCAGCTCGAGGTAGAGCAAGGACAATTTCTATTACAGAAAAGAAAATGATGGAAATATTCCACTATTCAGGCAGCATCTGTGGAAGGTGAAGCCGATCTCTCCTCGTATCCACTCTCTCAACTCCCCTCAGGATCGCGTATGCTACAACAAGATAAAGCCTGGATGTACCTGATTCAGTCCTGGTGTTTGATCAACTTTTATTATCGGGAGCCGTTTTATTACCGCGTCTTTGTCAATTTGAAATGTTTGTAATGTGTTAATGACTTCATGTTTCACTGTGCCCTTGGAAGCATCTTCTTCCTTGGTAAAGACAGATGCCAAAGAATTCATAATAGCGATAATATCGCTTGGAGACTTTGGGATGGCCTTAAACTTAGGTGTCAGTGTCTTTTCACTTCACTTATTTGCTCTTTCAGTCGCTCTCTCAAGGATGTATAAACAGCCGGAAAATTGAATTGTTACGTTGAGTGAGACAGACCGACGAAAGATATAAGGTGAAAGTGCGTCCATTTGGACGACTGGAGATTATTTGCGTAATGAAAAGTGTGGGAGGCAGTGAATGCATGGGTGTGAGAGTAAAATGCGAGAAGTTAGTGCAGAAGATGGATCGTGTTGCACTGTTAGTTCTCAGCCACTGAAGGGCGCAGTGCGGCTTGAGAGTCTGAGCCTGGATAGCTCCGTCGGTAGAGCATCAGACTTTTAATCTGAGGGTCCAGGGTTCAAATCCCTGTTCAGGCGCTCTTTGTCTAATGCCTTTATCACAGTGGTGTTTGTGCAGTGTCCTCAAGAATTCAAAGCCATGTACTTTGGCTGTGGAGAGCCAAGACTCTGGCAGCCCCTTTCGTTGCAGGTTTTGTCCATTCTGACCGGCAATTCTTTCAGTTGCAGCAAGACGTCTGCTTTGCTTGATCGCATCGTTTCAATCTTAAACAGGATTGCATCACCTCCGTCATCACTTTTTAACAGTTTTTACAGACACAAATAAGGCAGTTGAACATCGTTGTTATTATTCTGATGTATTGTCACGCACCTGAAACGTTAACTCTATTTTTCTCGCCACACATGCTGCCAGACCTGCTTTGTCTTTCCTGCACTCTCGGTTTTGATTTCAGATTTCCACAATCCTCACTATTTCGCTTTTGTTCTTGTTATCCAGCTTTATTCTTCAAAATTTCCTTATCAATCATCAGCTTAGCAAATTAAAGTTTAATTCACTTCACGCGACAAATATCACTCCATTGCCCTTCAAAATCTCTTCGGGAAATGATATGCTTAAGTTGGTTTTGAAATAATAACAGGATTTCCCATGCTTTTCCTGCATTCACAGAGACAAAAAAACTTACAGCACAGGGTGCCGTTCCACTCGTGATACCTGTGACGGTTCTTCGAATATGTGTGCGTCGTCATATATGCCAGCTCTGTTTTCCCTAAACCTTTACGTTCTTCAGGCTGCAGAGCAAAGCACTTTGAAGATTACTTATGGTTCAACCTCCACCGTCATTTCAGACATTGCACTGCAGATTCCAACAAAATGGGGGCATAAAACTAAGTGTTTCCACAGCTCGCCTCTGATTATTTTGCCAATCAACTTGAATCTGTGCCCATTTCTTTGCTGAAAGCTCTGCCACTGGACAGGTTCTCCTTCTTTAAACTATCAAAAAGCCTCATCATGTAGAATATATCCACTAACGCTCCTTTTATGATCCCCAGCTCGAGGTAGAGCAAGGACAATTTCTATTACAGAAAAGAAAATGATGGAAATATTCCACTATTCAGGCAGCATCTGTGGAAGGTGAAGCCGATCTCTCCTCATATGCACTCTATCAACTCCCCTCAGGATCGCGTATGCTACAACAAGATAAAGCCTGGATGTACCTGATTCAGCCCTGGTGTTTGATCAACTTTTATTATCGGGAGCCGTTTTATTACCGCGTCTTTGTCAATTTGAAATGTTTGTAATGTGTTAATGACTTCATGTTTCACTGTGCCCTTGGAAGCATCTTCTTCCTTGGTAAAGACAGATGCCAAAGTATTCATAATAGCGATAATATCGCTTGGAGACTTTGGGATGGCCTTAAACTCAGGTGTCAGTGTCTTTTCACTTCACTTATTTGCTCTTTCAGTCGCTCTCTCAAGGATGTATAAACAGCCGGAAAGTTGAATTGTTACGTTGAGTGAGACAGACCGACGAAAGATATAAGGTGAAAGTGCGTCCATTTGGACGACTGGAGATTATTTGCGTAATGAAAAGTGTGGGAGGCAGTGAATGCATGGGTGTGAGAGTAAAATGCGAGAAGTTAGTGCAGAAGATGGATCGTGTTGCACTGTTAGTTCTCAGCCACTGAAGGGCGCAGTGCGGGTAGCAAGTTTGAGCCTGGATAGCTCAGTCGGTAAAGCATCAGACTTTTAATCTGAGGGTCCAGGGTTCAAGTCCCTGTTCAGGTGCTCTTTATCTATTGCCTTGATCACAGTGGTGTTTGTGCAGTGTCCTCAAGAATTCAAAGCCATGTACTTTGGCTGTGGAAAGCCAAGACTCTGGCAGCCCCTTTCTTTGCAAGTTTTGTCCATTCTGACCGGCAATTCTTTCAGTTGCAGCAAGACGTCTGCTTTGCTTGATCGCATCGTTTCATTCTTAAACAGGATTGCATCACCTCCGTCATCACTTTTTAACAGTTTTTACATACACAAATAAGGCAGTTGAACATCGTTGTTATTATTCTGATGTATTGTCACGCACCTGAAACGTTAACTCTATTTTTCTCGCCACACATGCTGCCAGACCTGCTTTGTCTTTCCTGCACTCTCGGTTTTGATTTCAGATTTCCACAATCCTCACTATTTCGCTTTTGTTCTTGTTATCCAGCTTTATTCTTCAAAATTTCCTTATCAATCATCAGCTTAGCAAATTAAAGTTTAATTCACTTCACGCGACAAATATCACTCCATTGCCCTTCAAAATCTCTTCGGGAAATGACATGCTTAAGTTGGTTTTGAAATAATAACAGGATTTCCCATGCTTTTCCTGCATTCACAGAGACAAAAAAACTTACAGCACAGGGTGCCGTTCCACTCGTGATACCTGTGACGGTTCTTCGAATACGTGTGCGTCGTCATATATGCCAGCTCTGTTTTCCCTAAACCTTTACGTTCTTCAGGCTGCAGACCAAAGCACTTTGAAGATTACTTATGGTTCAACCTCCACCGTCATTTCAGACAGTGCACTGCAGATTCCAACAAAATAGGGGCATAAAACTAAGTGTTTCCACAGGTCGCCTCTGATTATTTTGCCAATCAACTTGAATCTGTGCCCATTTCTTTGCTGAAAGCTCTGCCACTGGACAGGTTCTCCTTCTTTAAACTATCAAAAAGCCTCATCATGTAGAATATATCCACTAACGCTCCTTTTATGATCCCCAGCTCGAGGTAGAGCAAGGATAATTTCTATTACAGAAAAGAAAATGATGGAAATATTCCACTATTCAGGCAGCATCTGTGGAAGGTGAAGCCGATCTCCCCTCGTATCCACTCTATCAACTCCCCTCAGGATCGCGTATGCTACAACAAGATAAAGCCTGGATGTACCTGATTCAGCCCTGGTGTTTGATCAACTTTTATTATCGGGAGCCGTTTTATTACCGCGTCTTTGTCAATTTGAAATGTTTGTAATGTGTTAATGACTTCATGTTTCACTGTGCCCTTGGAAGCATCTTCTTCCTTGGTAAAGACAGATGCCAAAGTATTGATAATAGCGATAATATCGCTCGGAGACTTTGGGATGGCCTTAAACTTAGGTGTCAGTGTCTTTTCACTTCTCTTATTTGCTCTTTCAGTCGCTCTCTCAAGGATGTATAAATAGCCGGAAAGTTGAATTGTTACGTTGAGTGAGACAGACCGACGAAAGATATAAGGTGAAAGTGCGTCCATTTGGACGACTGGAGATTATTTGCGTAATGAAAAGTGTGGGAGGCAGTGAATGCATGGGTGTGAGAGTAAAATGCGAGAAGTTAGTGCAGAAGATGGATCGTGTTGCACTGTTAGTTCTCAGCCACTGAAGGGCGCAGTGCGGCTTGAGTGTGTGAGCCTGGATAGCTCTGTCGGTAGAGCATCAGACTTTTAATCTGAGGGTCCAGGGTTCAAGTCCCTGTTCAGGTGCTCTTTGTCTAATGCCTTTATCACAGTGGTGTTTGTGCAGTGTCCTCAAAAATTCAAAGCCATGTACTTTGGCTGTGGAGAGCCAAGACTCTGGTAGCCCCTTTCGTTGCAGGTTTTGTCCATTCTGACCGGCAATTCTTTCAGTTGCAGCAAGACGTCTGCTTAGCTTGATCGCATCGTTTCAATCTTAAACAGGATTGCATCACCTCCGTCATCACTTTTTACCAGTTTTTACATACACAAATAAGGCAGTTGAACATCGTTGTTATTATTCTGATGTATTGTCACGCACCTGAAACGTTAACTCTATTTTTCTCGCCACACATGCTGCCATACCTGCTTTGTCTTTCCTGCACTCTCGGTTTTGATTTCAGATTTCCACAATCCTCACTATTTCGCTTTTGTTCTTGTTATCCAGCTTTATTCTTCAAAATTTCCTTATCAATCATCAGCTTAGCAAATTAAAGTTTAATTCACTTCACGCGACAAATATCACTCCATTGCCCTTCAAAATCTCTTCGGGAAATGACATGCTTAAGTTGGTTTTGAAATAATAACAGGATTTCCCATGCTTTTCCTGCATTCACAGAGACAAAAAAACTTACAGCACAGGGTGCCGTTCCACTCGTGATACCTGTGACGGTTCTTCGAATACGTGTGCGTCGTCATATATGCCAGCTCTGTTTTCCCTAAACCTTTACGTTCTTCAGGCTGCAGACCAAAGCACTTTGAAGATTACTTATGGTTCAACCTCCACCGTCATTTCAGACAGTGCACTGCAGATTCCAACAAAATGGGGGCATAAAACTAAGTGTTTCCACAGCTCGCCTCTGATTATTTTGCCAATCAACTTGAATCTGTGCCCATTTCTTTGCTGAAAGCTCTGCCACTGGACAGGTTCTCCTTCTTTAAACTATCAAAAAGCCTCATCATGTAGAATATATCCGCTAACGCTCCTTTTATGATCCCCAGCTCGAGGTAGAGCAAGGACAATTTCTATTACAGAAAAGAAAATGATGGAAATATTCCACTATTCAGGCAGCATCTGTGGAAGGTGAAGCCGATCTCTCCTCGTATGCACTCTATCAACTCCCCTCAGGATCGCGTATGCTACAACAAGATAAAGCCTGGATGTACCTGATTCAGCCCTGGTGTTTGATCAACTTTTATTATCGGGAGCCGTTTTATTACCGCGTCTTTGTCAATTTGAAATGTTTGTAATGTGTTAATGACTTCATGTTTCACTGTGCCCTTGGAAGCAACTTCTTCCTTGGTAAAGACAGATGCCAAAGTATTCATAATAGCGATAATATCGCTCGGAGACTTTGGGATGGCCTTAAACTTAGGTGTCAGTGTCTTTTCACTTCTCTTATTTGCTCTTTCAGTCGCTCTCTCAAGGATGTATAAACAGCCGGAAAGTTGAATTGTTACGTTGAGTGAGACAGACCGACGAAAGATATAAGGTGAAAGTGCGTCCATTTGGACGACTGGAGATTATTTGCGTAATGAAAAGTGTGGGAGGCAGTGAATGCATGGGTGTGAGAGTAAAATGCGAGAAGCTGGTGCAGAAGATGGATCGTGTTGCACTGTTAGTTCTCAGCCACTGAAGGGCGCAGTGCGGGTTGAGAGTCTGAGCCTGGGTAGCTCAGTCGGTAGAGCATCAGACATTTAATCTGAAGGTCCAGGGTTCAAGTCCCTGTTCAGGTGCTCTTTATCACAGTGGTGTTTGTGCAGTGTCCTCAAGAATTCAAAGCCATGTACTTTGGCTGTGGAGAGCCAAGACTCTGGCAGCCCTTTTCTTTGCAAGTTTTGTCGATTCTGACCGGCAATTCTTTCAGTTGCAGCAAGACGTCTGCTTTGCTTGATCGCATCGTTTCAATCTTAAACAGGATTGCATCACCTCCGTCATCACTTTTTAACAGTTTTTACATACACAAATAAGGCAGTTGAACATCGTTGTTATTATTCTGATGTATTGTCACGCACCTGAAACGTTAACTCTATTTTTCTCGCCACACATGCTGCCAGACCTGCTTTGTCCTTCCTGCACTCTCGGTTTTGATTTCAGATTTCCACAATCCTCACTATTTCGCTTTTGTTCTTGTTATCCAGCTTTATTCTTCAAAATTTCCTTATCAATCATCAGCTTAGCAAATTAAAGTTTAATTCACTTCACGCGACAAATATCACTCCATTGCCCTTCAAAATCTCTTCGGGAAATGACATGCTTAAGTTGGTTTTGAAATAATAACAGGATTTCCCATGCTTTTCCTGCACTCACAGAGACAAAAAAACTTACAGCACAGGGTGCCGTTCCACTCGTGATACCTGTGACGGTTCTTCGAATATGTGTGCGTCGTCATATATGCCAGCTCTGTTTTCCCTAAACCTTTACGTTCTTCAGGCTGCAGACCAAAGCACTTTGAAGATTACTTACGGTTCAACCTCCACCGTCATTTCAGACAGTGCACTGCAGATTCCAACAAAATGGGGGCATAAAACTAAGTGTTTCCACAGCTCGCCTCTGATTATTTTGCCAATCAACTTGAATCTGTGCCCATTTCTTTGCTGAAAGCTCTGCCACTGGACAGGTTCTCCTTCTTTAAACTATCAAAAAGCCTCATCATGTAGAATATATCCACTAACGCTCCTTTTATGATCCCCAGCTCGAGGTAGAGCAAGGATAATTTCTATTACAGAAAAGAAAATGATGGAAATATTCCACTATTCAGGCAGCATCTGTGGAAGGTGAAGCCGATCTCTCCTCGTATCCACTCTATCAACTCCCCTCAGGATCGCGTATGCTACAACAAGATAAAGCCTGGATGTACCTGATTCAGCCCTGGTGTTTGATCAACTTTTATTATCGGGAGCCGTTTTATTACCGCGTCTTTGTCAATTTGAAATGTTTGTAATGTGTTAATGACTTCATGTTTCACTGTGCCCTTGGAAGCAACTTCTTCCTTGGTAAAGACAGATGCCAAAGTATTCATAATAGCGATAATATCGCTCGGAGACTTTGGGATGGCCTTAAACTTAGGTGTCAGTGTCTTTTCACTTCTCTTATTTGCTCTTTCAGTCGCTCTCTCAAGGATGTATAAACAGCCGGAAAGTTGAATTGTTACGTTGAGTGAGACAGACCGACGAAAGATATAAGGTGAAAGTGCGTCCATTTGGACGACTGGAGATTATTTGCGTAATGAAAAGTGTGGGAGGCAGTGAATGCATGGGTGTGAGAGTAAAATGCGAGAAGCTGGTGCAGAAGATGGATCGTGTTGCACTGTTAGTTCTCAGCCACTGAAGGGCGCAGTGCGGGTTGAGAGTCTGAGCCTGGATAGCTCAGTCGGTAGAGCATCAGACATTTAATCTGAAGGTCCAGGGTTCAAGTCCCTGTTCAGGTGCTCTTTATCACAGTGGTGTTTGTGCAGTGTCCTCAAGAATTCAAGGCCATGTACTTTGGCTGTGGAGAGCCAAGACTCTGGCAGCCCTTTTCTTTGCAAGTTTTGTCGATTCTGACCGGCAATTCTTTCAGTTGCAGCAAGACGTCTGCTTTGCTTGATCGCATCGTTTCAATCTTAAACAGGATGGCATCACCTCCGTCATCACTTTTTAACAGTTTTTACATACACAAATAAGGCAGTTGAACATCGTTGTTATTATTCTGATGTATTGTCACGCACCTGAAACGTTAACTCTATTTTTCTCGCCACACATGCTGCCAGACCTGCTTTGTCTTTCCTGCACTCTCGGTTTTGATTTCAGATTTCCACAATCCTCACTATTTCGCTTTTGTTCTTGTTATCCAGCTTTATTCTTCAAAATTTCCTTATCAATCATCAGCTTAGCAAATTAAAGTTTAATTCACTTCACGCGACAAATATCACTCCATTGCCCTTCAAAATCTCTTCGGGAAATGACATGCTTAAGTTGGTTTTGAAATAATAACAGGATTTCCCATGCTTTTCCTGCACTCACAGAGACAAAAAAGCTTACAGCACAGGGTGCCGTTCCACTCGTGATACCTGTGACGGTTCTTCGAATATGTGTGCGTCGTCATATATGCCAGCTCTGTTTTCCCTAAACCTTTACGTTCTTCAGGCTGCAGACCAAAGCACTTTGAAGATTACTTACGGTTCAACCTCCACCGTCATTTCAGACAGTGCACTGCAGATTCCAACAAAATGGGGGCATAAAACTAAGTGTTTCCACAGGTCGCCTCTGATTATTTTGCCAATCAACTTGAATCTGTGCCCATTTGTTTGCTGAAAGCTCTGCCACTGGACAGGTTCTCCTTCTTTAAACTATCAAAAAGCCTCATCATGTAGAATATATCCACTAACGCTCCTTTTATGATCCCCAGCTCGAGGTAGAGCAAGGACAATTTCTATTCCAGAAAAGAAAATGATGGAAATATTCCACTATTCAGGCAGCATCTGTGGAAGGTGAAGCCGATCTCTCCTCGTATCCACTCTATCAACTCCCCTCAGGATCGCGTATGCTACAACAAGATAAAGCCTGGATGTACCTGATTCTGCCCTGGTGTTTGATCAACTTTTATTATCGGGAGCCGTTTTATTACCGCGTCTTTGTCAATTTGAAATGTTTGTAATGTGTTAATGACTTCATGTTTCACTGTGCCCTTGGAAGCATCTTCTTCCTTGGTAAAGACAGATGCCAAAGTATTCACAATAGCGATAATATCGCTCGGAGACTTTGGGATGGCCTTAAACTTAGGTGTCAGTGTCTTTTCACTTCTCTTATTTGCTCTTTCAGTCGCTCTCTCAAGGATGTATAAACAGCCGGAAAGTTGAATTGTTACGTTGAGTGAGACAGACCGACGAAAGGTATAAGGTGAAAGTGCGTCCATTTGGACGACTGGAGATTATTTGCGTAATGAAAAGTGTGGGAGGCAGTGAATGCATGGGTGTGAGAGTAAAATGCGAGAAGCTAGTGCAGAAGATGGATCGTGTTGCACTGTTAGTTCTCAGCCACTGAAGGGCGCAGTGTGGGAGCAGTGTCTGAGCCTGGATAGCTCAGTAGGTAGAACATCAGACTTTTAATCTGAGGGTCCAGGGTTCAAGTCCCTGTTCAGGTGTTCTTTGTCTATTGCCTTTATCACAGTGGTGTTTGTGCAGTGTCCTCAAGAATTCAAAGCCATGTACTTTGGCTGTGGAGAGCCAAGACTCTGGCAGCCCTTTTCGTTGCAAGTTATGTCCATTCTGACCGGCAATTCTTTCAGTTGCAGCAAGACGTCTGCTTTGCATGATCGCATTGTTTCAATCTTAAACAGGATTGCATCACCTCCGTCATCACTTTTTACCAGTTTTTACATACACAAATAAGGCAGTTGAACATCGTTGTTATTATTCTGATGTATTGTCACGCACCTGAAACGTTAACTCTATTTTTCTCGCCACACATGCTGCCAGACCTGCTTTGTCTTTTTTGCACTCTCGGTTTTGATTTCAGATTTCCACAATCCTCACTATTTCGCTTTTGTTCTTGTTATCCAGCTTTATTCTTCAAAATTTCCTTATCAATCATCAGCTTAGCAAATTAAAGTTTAATTCACTTCATGCGACAAATATCACTCCATTGCCTTTCAAAATCTCTTTGGGAAATGACATGCTTAAATTGGTTTTGAAATAATAACAGGATTTCCCATGCTTTTCCTGCATTCACAGAGACAAAAAAACTTACAGCACAGGGTGCCGTTCCACTCGTGATACCTGTGACGGTTCTTCGAATATGTGTGCGTCGTCAAATATGCCAGCTCTGTTTTCCATAAACCTTTACGTTCTTCAGGCTGCAGACCAAAGCACTTTGAAGATTACTTATGGTTCAACCTCCACCGTCATTTCAGACAGTGCACTGCAGATTCCAACAAAATGGGGGCATAAAACTAAGTGTTTCCACAGCTCGCCTCTGATTATTTTGCCAATCAACTTGAATCTGTGCCCATTTCTTTGCTGAAAGCTCTGCCACTGGACAGGTTCTCCTTCTTTAAACTATCAAAAAGCCTCATCATGTAGAATATATCCACTAACGCTCCTTTTATGATCCCCAGCTCGAGGTAGAGCAAGGACAATTTCTATTACAGAAAAGAAAATGATGGAAATATTCCACTATTCAGGCAGCATCTGTGGAAGGTGAAGCCGATCTCTCCTCGTATGCACTCTATCAACTCCCCTCAGGATCGCGTATGCTACAACAAGATAAAGCCTGGATGTACCTGATTCAGCCCTGGTGTTTGATCAACTTTTATTATCGGGAGCCGTTTTATTTCCGCGTCTTTGTCAATTTGAAATGTTTGCAATGTGTTAATGACTTCATGTTTCACTGTGCCCTTGGAAGCATCTTCTTCCTTGGTAAAGACAGATGCCAAAGTATTGATAATAGCGATAATATCGCTCGGAGACTTTGGGATGGCCTTAAACTTAGGTGTCAGTGTCTTTTCACTTCTCTTATTTGCTCTTTCAGTCGCTCTCTCAAGGATGTATAAACAGCCGGAAAGTTGAATTGTTACGTTGAGTGAGACAGACCGACGAAAGATATAAGGTGAAAGTGCGTCCATTTGGACGACTGGAGATTATTTGCGTAATGAAAAGTGTGGGAGGCAGTGAATGCATGGGTGTGAGAGTAAAATGCGAGAAGCTGGTGCAGAAGATGGATCGTGTTGCACTGTTAGTTCTCAGCCACTGAAGGGCGCAGTGCGGGTTGAGAGTCTGAGCCTGGGTAGCTCAGTCGGTAGAGCATCAGACATTTAATCTGAAGGTCCAGGGTTCAAGTCCCTGTTCAGGTGCTCTTTATCACAGTGGTGTTTGTGCAGTGTCCTCAAGAATTCAAAGCCATGTACTTTGGCTGTGGAGAGCCAAGACTCTGGCAGCCCTTTTCTTTGCAAGTTTTGTCGATTCTGACCGGCAATTCTTTCAGTTGCAGCAAGACGTCTGCTTTGCTTGATCGCATCGTTTCAATCTTAAACAGGATTGCATCACCTCCGTCATCACTTTTTAACAGTTTTTACATACACAAATAAGGCAGTTGAACATCGTTGTTATTATTCTGATGTATTGTCACGCACCTGAAACGTTAACTCTATTTTTCTCGCCACACATGCTGCCAGACCTGCTTTGTCCTTCCTGCACTCTCGGTTTTGATTTCAGATTTCCACAATCCTCACTATTTCGCTTTTGTTCTTGTTATCCAGCTTTATTCTTCAAAATTTCCTTATCAATCATCAGCTTAGCAAATTAAAGTTTAATTCACTTCACGCGACAAATATCACTCCATTGCCCTTCAAAATCTCTTCGGGAAATGACATGCTTAAGTTGGTTTTGAAATAATAACAGGATTTCCCATGCTTTTCCTGCACTCACAGAGACAAAAAAACTTACAGCACAGGGTGCCGTTCCACTCGTGATACCTGTGACGGTTCTTCGAATATGTGTGCGTCGTCATATATGCCAGCTCTGTTTTCCCTAAACCTTTACGTTCTTCAGGCTGCAGACCAAAGCACTTTGAAGATTACTTACGGTTCAACCTCCACCGTCATTTCAGACAGTGCACTGCAGATTCCAACAAAATGGGGGCATAAAACTAAGTGTTTCCACAGCTCGCCTCTGATTATTTTGCCAATCAACTTGAATCTGTGCCCATTTCTTTGCTGAAAGCTCTGCCACTGGACAGGTTCTCCTTCTTTAAACTATCAAAAAGCCTCATCATGTAGAATATATCCACTAACGCTCCTTTTATGATCCCCAGCTCGAGGTAGAGCAAGGATAATTTCTATTACAGAAAAGAAAATGATGGAAATATTCCACTATTCAGGCAGCATCTGTGGAAGGTGAAGCCGATCTCTCCTCGTATCCACTCTATCAACTCCCCTCAGGATCGCGTATGCTACAACAAGATAAAGCCTGGATGTACCTGATTCAGCCCTGGTGTTTGATCAACTTTTATTATCGGGAGCCGTTTTATTACCGCGTCTTTGTCAATTTGAAATGTTTGTAATGTGTTAATGACTTCATGTTTCACTGTGCCCTTGGAAGCAACTTCTTCCTTGGTAAAGACAGATGCCAAAGTATTCATAATAGCGATAATATCGCTCGGAGACTTTGGGATGGCCTTAAACTTAGGTGTCAGTGTCTTTTCACTTCTCTTATTTGCTCTTTCAGTCGCTCTCTCAAGGATGTATAAACAGCCGGAAAGTTGAATTGTTACGTTGAGTGAGACAGACCGACGAAAGATATAAGGTGAAAGTGCGTCCATTTGGACGACTGGAGATTATTTGCGTAATGAAAAGTGTGGGAGGCAGTGAATGCATGGGTGTGAGAGTAAAATGCGAGAAGCTGGTGCAGAAGATGGATCGTGTTGCACTGTTAGTTCTCAGCCACTGAAGGGCGCAGTGCGGGTTGAGAGTCTGAGCCTGGATAGCTCAGTCGGTAGAGCATCAGACATTTAATCTGAAGGTCCAGGGTTCAAGTCCCTGTTCAGGTGCTCTTTATCACAGTGGTGTTTGTGCAGTGTCCTCAAGAATTCAAGGCCATGTACTTTGGCTGTGGAGAGCCAAGACTCTGGCAGCCCTTTTCTTTGCAAGTTTTGTCGATTCTGACCGGCAATTCTTTCAGTTGCAGCAAGACGTCTGCTTTGCTTGATCGCATCGTTTCAATCTTAAACAGGATGGCATCACCTCCGTCATCACTTTTTAACAGTTTTTACATACACAAATAAGGCAGTTGAACATCGTTGTTATTATTCTGATGTATTGTCACGCACCTGAAACGTTAACTCTATTTTTCTCGCCACACATGCTGCCAGACCTGCTTTGTCTTTCCTGCACTCTCGGTTTTGATTTCAGATTTCCACAATCCTCACTATTTCGCTTTTGTTCTTGTTATCCAGCTTTATTCTTCAAAATTTCCTTATCAATCATCAGCTTAGCAAATTAAAGTTTAATTCACTTCACGCGACAAATATCACTCCATTGCCCTTCAAAATCTCTTCGGGAAATGACATGCTTAAGTTGGTTTTGAAATAATAACAGGATTTCCCATGCTTTTCCTGCACTCACAGAGACAAAAAAGCTTACAGCACAGGGTGCCGTTCCACTCGTGATACCTGTGACGGTTCTTCGAATATGTGTGCGTCGTCATATATGCCAGCTCTGTTTTCCCTAAACCTTTACGTTCTTCAGGCTGCAGACCAAAGCACTTTGAAGATTACTTACGGTTCAACCTCCACCGTCATTTCAGACAGTGCACTGCAGATTCCAACAAAATGGGGGCATAAAACTAAGTGTTTCCACAGGTCGCCTCTGATTATTTTGCCAATCAACTTGAATCTGTGCCCATTTGTTTGCTGAAAGCTCTGCCACTGGACAGGTTCTCCTTCTTTAAACTATCAAAAAGCCTCATCATGTAGAATATATCCACTAACGCTCCTTTTATGATCCCCAGCTCGAGGTAGAGCAAGGACAATTTCTATTCCAGAAAAGAAAATGATGGAAATATTCCACTATTCAGGCAGCATCTGTGGAAGGTGAAGCCGATCTCTCCTCGTATCCACTCTATCAACTCCCCTCAGGATCGCGTATGCTACAACAAGATAAAGCCTGGATGTACCTGATTCTGCCCTGGTGTTTGATCAACTTTTATTATCGGGAGCCGTTTTATTACCGCGTCTTTGTCAATTTGAAATGTTTGTAATGTGTTAATGACTTCATGTTTCACTGTGCCCTTGGAAGCATCTTCTTCCTTGGTAAAGACAGATGCCAAAGTATTCACAATAGCGATAATATCGCTCGGAGACTTTGGGATGGCCTTAAACTTAGGTGTCAGTGTCTTTTCACTTCTCTTATTTGCTCTTTCAGTCGCTCTCTCAAGGATGTATAAACAGCCGGAAAGTTGAATTGTTACGTTGAGTGAGACAGACCGACGAAAGGTATAAGGTGAAAGTGCGTCCATTTGGACGACTGGAGATTATTTGCGTAATGAAAAGTGTGGGAGGCAGTGAATGCATGGGTGTGAGAGTAAAATGCGAGAAGCTAGTGCAGAAGATGGATCGTGTTGCACTGTTAGTTCTCAGCCACTGAAGGGCGCAGTGTGGGAGCAGTGTCTGAGCCTGGATAGCTCAGTAGGTAGAACATCAGACTTTTAATCTGAGGGTCCAGGGTTCAAGTCCCTGTTCAGGTGTTCTTTGTCTATTGCCTTTATCACAGTGGTGTTTGTGCAGTGTCCTCAAGAATTCAAAGCCATGTACTTTGGCTGTGGAGAGCCAAGACTCTGGCAGCCCTTTTCGTTGCAAGTTATGTCCATTCTGACCGGCAATTCTTTCAGTTGCAGCAAGACGTCTGCTTTGCATGATCGCATTGTTTCAATCTTAAACAGGATTGCATCACCTCCGTCATCACTTTTTACCAGTTTTTACATACACAAATAAGGCAGTTGAACATCGTTGTTATTATTCTGATGTATTGTCACGCACCTGAAACGTTAACTCTATTTTTCTCGCCACACATGCTGCCAGACCTGCTTTGTCTTTTTTGCACTCTCGGTTTTGATTTCAGATTTCCACAATCCTCACTATTTCGCTTTTGTTCTTGTTATCCAGCTTTATTCTTCAAAATTTCCTTATCAATCATCAGCTTAGCAAATTAAAGTTTAATTCACTTCATGCGACAAATATCACTCCATTGCCTTTCAAAATCTCTTTGGGAAATGACATGCTTAAATTGGTTTTGAAATAATAACAGGATTTCCCATGCTTTTCCTGCATTCACAGAGACAAAAAAACTTACAGCACAGGGTGCCGTTCCACTCGTGATACCTGTGACGGTTCTTCGAATATGTGTGCGTCGTCAAATATGCCAGCTCTGTTTTCCATAAACCTTTACGTTCTTCAGGCTGCAGACCAAAGCACTTTGAAGATTACTTATGGTTCAACCTCCACCGTCATTTCAGACAGTGCACTGCAGATTCCAACAAAATGGGGGCATAAAACTAAGTGTTTCCACAGCTCGCCTCTGATTATTTTGCCAATCAACTTGAATCTGTGCCCATTTCTTTGCTGAAAGCTCTGCCACTGGACAGGTTCTCCTTCTTTAAACTATCAAAAAGCCTCATCATGTAGAATATATCCACTAACGCTCCTTTTATGATCCCCAGCTCGAGGTAGAGCAAGGACAATTTCTATTACAGAAAAGAAAATGATGGAAATATTCCACTATTCAGGCAGCATCTGTGGAAGGTGAAGCCGATCTCTCCTCGTATGCACTCTATCAACTCCCCTCAGGATCGCGTATGCTACAACAAGATAAAGCCTGGATGTACCTGATTCAGCCCTGGTGTTTGATCAACTTTTATTATCGGGAGCCGTTTTATTTCCGCGTCTTTGTCAATTTGAAATGTTTGCAATGTGTTAATGACTTCATGTTTCACTGTGCCCTTGGAAGCATCTTCTTCCTTGGTAAAGACAGATGCCAAAGTATTGATAATAGCGATAATATCGCTCGGAGACTTTGGGATGGCCTTAAACTTAGGTGTCAGTGTCTTTTCACTTCTCTTATTTGCTCTTTCAGTCGCTCTCTCAAGGATGTATAAACAGCCGGAAAGTTGAATTGTTACGTTGAGTGAGACAGACCGACGAAAGATATAAGGTGAAAGTGCGTCCATTTGGACGACTGGAGATTATTTGCGTAATGAAAAGTGTGGGAGGCAGTGAATGCATGTGTGTGAGAGTAAAATGCGAGAAGCTAGTGCAGAAGATGGATCGTGTTGCACTGTTAGTTCTCAGCCACTGAAGGGCGCAGTGCGGGTTGAGTGTCTGAGCCTGGATAGCTCAGTCGGTAGAGCATCAGACTTTTAATCTGAGGGTCCAGGGTTCAAGTCCCTGTTCAGGCGCTCTTTGTCTTGTGCCTTTATCACAGTGGTGTTTGTGCAGTGTCCTCAAGAATTAAAAACCATGTACTTTGGCTGTGGGGAGCCAAGACTCTGGCAGCCCTTTTCGTTGCAAGTTTTGTCCATTCTGACCGGCAATTCTTTCAGTTGCAGCAAGACGTCTGCTTTGCATGATCGCATTGTTTCAATCTTAAACTGGATTGCATCACCTCCGTCATCACTTTTTACCAGTTTTTACATACACAAATAAGGCAGTTGAACATCGTTGTTATTATTCTGATGTATTGTCACGCACCTGAAACGTTAACTCTATTTTTCTCGCCACACATGCTGCCAGACCTGCTTTGTCTTTTTTGCACTCTCGGTTTTGATTTCAGATTTCCACAATCCTCACTATTTCGCTTTTGTTCTTGTTATCCAGCTTTATTCTTCAAAATTTCCTTATCAATCATCAGCTTAGCAAATTAAAGTTTAATTCACTTCATGCGACAAATATCACTCCATTGCCTTTCAAAATCTCTTTGGGAAATGACATGCTTAAATTGGTTTTGAAATAATAACAGGATTTCCCATGCTTTTCCTGCATTCACAGAGACAAAAAAACTTACAGCACAGGGTGCCGTTCCACTCGTGATACCTGTGACGGTTCTTCGAATATGTGTGCGTCGTCAAATATGCCAGCTCTGTTTTCCATAAACCTTTACGTTCTTCAGGCTGCAGACCAAAGCACTTTGAAGATTACTTATTGTTCAACCTCCACCGTCATTTCAGACAGTGCACTGCAGATTCCAACAAAATGGGGGCATAAAACTAAGTGTTTCCACAGGTCGCCTCTGATTATTTTGCCAATCAACTTGAATCTGTGCCCATTTCTTTGCTGAAAGCTCTGCCACTGGACAGGTTCTCCTTCTTTAAACTATCAAAAAGCCTCATCATGTAGAATATATCCACTAACGCTCCTTTTATGATCCCCAGCTCGAGGTAGAGCAAGGACAATTTCTATTCCAGAAAAGAAAATGATGGAAATATTCCACTATTCAGGCAGCATCTGTGGAAGGTGAAGCCGATCTCTCCTCGTATCCACTCTATCAACTCCCCTCAGGATCGCGTATGCTACAACAAGATAAAGCCTGGATGTACCTGATTCTGCCCTGGTGTTTGATCAACTTTTATTATCGGGAGCCGTTTTATTACCGCGTCTTTGTCAATTTGAAATGTTTGTAATGTGTTAATGACTTCATGTTTCACTGTGCCCTTGGAAGCATCTTCTTCCTTGGTAAAGACAGATGCCAAAGTATTCACAATAGCGATAATATCGCTCGGAGACTTTGGGATGGCCTTAAACTTAGGTGTCAGTGTCTTTTCACTTCTCTTATTTGCTCTTTCAGTCGCTCTCTCAAGGATGTATAAACAGCCGGAAAGTTGAATTGTTACGTTGAGTGAGACAGACCGACGAAAGGTATAAGGTGAAAGTGCGTCCATTTGGACGACTGGAGATTATTTGCGTAATGAAAAGTGTGGGAGGCAGTGAATGCATGGGTGTGAGAGTAAAATGCGAGAAGCTAGTGCAGAAGATGGATCGTGTTGCACTGTTAGTTCTCAGCCACTGAAGGGCGCAGTGTGGGAGCAGTGTCTGAGCCTGGATAGCTCAGTAGGTAAAACATCAGACTTTTAATCTGAGGGTCCAGGGTTCAAGTCCCTGTTCAGGTGTTCTTTGTCTATTGCCTTTATCACAGTGGTGTTTGTGCAGTGTCCTCAAGAATTCAAAGCCATGTACTTTGGCTGTGGAGAGCCAAGACTCTGGCAGCCCTTTTCGTTGCAAGTTATGTCCATTCTGACCGGCAATTCTTTCAGTTGCAGCAAGACGTCTGCTTTGCATGATCGCATTGTTTCAATCTTAAACAGGATTGCATCACCTCCGTCATCACTTTTTACCAGTTTTTACATACACAAATAAGGCAGTTGAACATCGTTGTTATTATTCTGATGTATTGTCACGCACCTGAAACGTTAACTCTATTTTTCTCGCCACACATGCTGCCAGACCTGCTTTGTCTTTTTTGCACTCTCGGTTTTGATTTCAGATTTCCACAATCCTCACTATTTCGCTTTTGTTCTTGTTATCCAGCTTTATTCTTCAAAATTTCCTTATCAATCATCAGCTTAGCAAATTAAAGTTTAATTCACTTCATGCGACAAATATCACTCCATTGCCTTTCAAAATCTCTTTGGGAAATGACATGCTTAAATTGGTTTTGAAATAATAACAGGATTTCCCATGCTTTTCCTGCATTCACAGAGACAAAAAAACTTACAGCACAGGGTGCCGTTCCACTCGTGATACCTGTGACGGTTCTTCGAATATGTGTGCGTCGTCAAATATGCCAGCTCTGTTTTCCATAAACCTTTACGTTCTTCAGGCTGCAGACCAAAGCACTTTGAAGATTACTTATGGTTCAACCTCCACCGTCATTTCAGACAGTGCACTGCAGATTCCAACAAAATGGGGGCATAAAACTAAGTGTTTCCACAGGTCGCCTCTGATTATTTTGCCAATCAACTTGAATCTGTGCCCATTTCTTTGCTGAAAGCTCTGCCACTGGACAGGTTCTCCTTCTTTAAACTATCAAAAAGCCTCATCATGTAGAATATATCCACTAACGCTCCTTTTATGATCCCCAGCTCGAGGTAGAGCAAGGACAATTTCTATTACAGAAAAGAAAATGATGGAAATATTCCACTATTCAGGCAGCATCTGTGGAAGGTGAAGCCGATCTCTCCTCGTATGCACTCTATCAACTCCCCTCAGGATCGCGTATGCTACAACAAGATAAAGCCTGGATGTACCTGATTCAGCCCTGGTGTTTGATCAACTTTTATTATCGGGAGCCGTTTTATTTCCGCGTCTTTGTCAATTTGAAATGTTTGTAATGTGTTAATGACTTCATGTTTCACTGTGCCCTTGGAAGCATCTTCTTCCTTGGTAAAGACAGATGCCAAAGTATTGATAATAGCGATAATATCGCTCGGAGACTTTGGGATGGCCTTAAACTTAGGTGTCAGTGTCTTTTCACTTCTCTTATTTGCTCTTTCAGTCGCTCTCTCAAGGATGTATAAACAGCCGGAAAGTTGAATTGTTACGTTGAGTGAGACAGACCGACGAAAGATATAAGGTGAAAGTGCGTCCATTTGGACGACTGGAGATTATTTGCGTAATGAAAAGTGTGGGAGGCAGTGAATGCATGGGTGTGAGAGTAAAATGCGAGAAGCTAGTGCAGAAGATGGATCGTGTTGCACTGTTAGTTCTCAGCCACTGAAGGGCGCAGTGTGGGAGCACTGTCTGAGCCTGGATAGCTCAGTAGGTAGAACATCAGACTTTTAATCTGAGGGTCCAGGGTTCAAGTCCTTGTTCAAGCACTTTTTGTCTATTGCCTTTATCACAGTGGTGTTTGTGCAGTGTCCTCAAGAATTCAAAGCCATGTACTTTGGCTGTGGAGAGCCAAGACTCTGGCAGCCCTTTTCGTTGCAAGTTATGTCCATTCTGAGCGGCAATTCTTTCAGTTGCAGCAAGACGTCTGCTTTGCATGATCGCATTGTTTCAATCTTAAACTGGATTGCATCACCTCCGTCATCACTTTTTACCAGTTTTTACATACACAAATAAGGCAGTTGAACATCGTTGTTATTATTCTGATGTATTGTCACGCACCTGAAACGTTAACTCTATTTTTCTCGCCACACATGCTGCCAGACCTGCTTTGTCTTTTTTGCACTCTCGGTTTTGATTTCAGATTTCCACAATCCTCACTATTTCGCTTTTGTTCTTGTTATCCAGCTTTATTCTTCAAAATTTCCTTATCAATCATCAGCTTAGCAAATTAAAGTTTAATTCACTTCATGCGACAAATATCACTCCATTGCCTTTCAAAATCTCTTTGGGAAATGACATGCTTAAATTGGTTTTGAAATAATAACAGGATTTCCCATGCTTTTCCTGCATTCACAGAGACAAAAAAACTTACAGCACAGGGTGCCGTTCCACTCGTGATACCTGTGACGGTTCTTCGAATATGTGTGCGTCGTCAAATATGCCAGCTCTGTTTTCCATAAACCTTTACGTTCTTCAGGCTGCAGACCAAAGCACTTTGAAGATTACTTATTGTTCAACCTCCACCGTCATTTCAGACAGTGCACTGCAGATTCCAACAAAATGGGGGCATAAAACTAAGTGTTTCCACAGGTCGCCTCTGATTATTTTGCCAATCAACTTGAATCTGTGCCCATTTCTTTGCTGAAAGCTCTGCCACTGGACAGGTTCTCCTTCTTTAAACTATCAAAAAGCCTCATCATGTAGAATATATCCACTAACGCTCCTTTTATGATCCCCAGCTCGAGGTAGAGCAAGGACAATTTCTATTCCAGAAAAGAAAATGATGGAAATATTCCACTATTCAGGCAGCATCTGTGGAAGGTGAAGCCGATCTCTCCTCGTATCCACTCTATCAACTCCCCTCAGGATCGCGTATGCTACAACAAGATAAAGCCTGGATGTACCTGATTCTGCCCTGGTGTTTGATCAACTTTTATTATCGGGAGCCGTTTTATTACCGCGTCTTTGTCAATTTGAAATGTTTGTAATGTGTTAATGACTTCATGTTTCACTGTGCCCTTGGAAGCATCTTCTTCCTTGGTAAAGACAGATGCCAAAGTATTCACAATAGCGATAATATCGCTCGGAGACTTTGGGATGGCCTTAAACTTAGGTGTCAGTGTCTTTTCACTTCTCTTATTTGCTCTTTCAGTCGCTCTCTCAAGGATGTATAAACAGCCGGAAAGTTGAATTGTTACGTTGAGTGAGACAGACCGACGAAAGGTATAAGGTGAAAGTGCGTCCATTTGGACGACTGGAGATTATTTGCGTAATGAAAAGTGTGGGAGGCAGTGAATGCATGGGTGTGAGAGTAAAATGCGAGAAGCTAGTGCAGAAGATGGATCGTGTTGCACTGTTAGTTCTCAGCCACTGAAGGGCGCAGTGTGGGAGCAGTGTCTGAGCCTGGATAGCTCAGTAGGTAAAACATCAGACTTTTAATCTGAGGGTCCAGGGTTCAAGTCCCTGTTCAGGTGTTCTTTGTCTATTGCCTTTATCACAGTGGTGTTTGTGCAGTGTCCTCAAGAATTCAAAGCCATGTACTTTGGCTGTGGAGAGCCAAGACTCTGGCAGCCCTTTTCGTTGCAAGTTATGTCCATTCTGACCGGCAATTCTTTCAGTTGCAGCAAGACGTCTGCTTTGCATGATCGCATTGTTTCAATCTTAAACAGGATTGCATCACCTCCGTCATCACTTTTTACCAGTTTTTACATACACAAATAAGGCAGTTGAACATCGTTGTTATTATTCTGATGTATTGTCACGCACCTGAAACGTTAACTCTATTTTTCTCGCCACACATGCTGCCAGACCTGCTTTGTCTTTTTTGCACTCTCGGTTTTGATTTCAGATTTCCACAATCCTCACTATTTCGCTTTTGTTCTTGTTATCCAGCTTTATTCTTCAAAATTTCCTTATCAATCATCAGCTTAGCAAATTAAAGTTTAATTCACTTCATGCGACAAATATCACTCCATTGCCTTTCAAAATCTCTTTGGGAAATGACATGCTTAAATTGGTTTTGAAATAATAACAGGATTTCCCATGCTTTTCCTGCATTCACAGAGACAAAAAAACTTACAGCACAGGGTGCCGTTCCACTCGTGATACCTGTGACGGTTCTTCGAATATGTGTGCGTCGTCAAATATGCCAGCTCTGTTTTCCATAAACCTTTACGTTCTTCAGGCTGCAGACCAAAGCACTTTGAAGATTACTTATGGTTCAACCTCCACCGTCATTTCAGACAGTGCACTGCAGATTCCAACAAAATGGGGGCATAAAACTAAGTGTTTCCACAGGTCGCCTCTGATTATTTTGCCAATCAACTTGAATCTGTGCCCATTTCTTTGCTGAAAGCTCTGCCACTGGACAGGTTCTCCTTCTTTAAACTATCAAAAAGCCTCATCATGTAGAATATATCCACTAACGCTCCTTTTATGATCCCCAGCTCGAGGTAGAGCAAGGACAATTTCTATTACAGAAAAGAAAATGATGGAAATATTCCACTATTCAGGCAGCATCTGTGGAAGGTGAAGCCGATCTCTCCTCGTATGCACTCTATCAACTCCCCTCAGGATCGCGTATGCTACAACAAGATAAAGCCTGGATGTACCTGATTCAGCCCTGGTGTTTGATCAACTTTTATTATCGGGAGCCGTTTTATTACCGCGTCTTTGTCAATTTGAAATGTTTGTAATGTGTTAATGACTTCATGTTTCACTGTGCCCTTGGAAGCATCTTCTTCCTTGGTAAAGACAGATGCCAAAGTATTCACAATAGCGATAATATCGCTCGGAGACTTTGGGATGGCCTTAAACTTAGGTGTCAGTGTCTTTTCACTTCTCTTATTTGCTCTTTCAGTCGCTCTCTCAAGGATGTATAAACAGCCGGAAAGTTGAATTGTTACGTTGAGTGAGACAGACCGACGAAAGGTATAAGGTGAAAGTGCGTCCATTTGGACGACTGGAGATTATTTGCGTAATGAAAAGTGTGGGAGGCAGTGAATGCATGGGTGTGAGAGTAAAATGCGAGAAGCTAGTGCAGAAGATGGATCGTGTTGCACTGTTAGTTCTCAGCCACTGAAGGGCGCAGTGTGGGAGCAGTGTCTGAGCCTGGATAGCTCAGTAGGTAAAACATCAGACTTTTAATCTGAGGGTCCAGGGTTCAAGTCCCTGTTCAGGTGTTCTTTGTCTATTGCCTTTATCACAGTGGTGTTTGTGCAGTGTCCTCAAGAATTCAAAGCCATGTACTTTGGCTGTGGAGAGCCAAGACTCTGGCAGCCCTTTTCGTTGCAAGTTATGTCCATTCTGACCGGCAATTCTTTCAGTTGCAGCAAGACGTCTGCTTTGCATGATCGCATTGTTTCAATCTTAAACAGGATTGCATCACCTCCGTCATCACTTTTTACCAGTTTTTACATACACAAATAAGGCAGTTGAACATCGTTGTTATTATTCTGATGTATTGTCACGCACCTGAAACGTTAACTCTATTTTTCTCGCCACACATGCTGCCAGACCTGCTTTGTCTTTTTTGCACTCTCGGTTTTGATTTCAGATTTCCACAATCCTCACTATTTCGCTTTTGTTCTTGTTATCCAGCTTTATTCTTCAAAATTTCCTTATCAATCATCAGCTTAGCAAATTAAAGTTTAATTCACTTCATGCGACAAATATCACTCCATTGCCTTTCAAAATCTCTTTGGGAAATGACATGCTTAAATTGGTTTTGAAATAATAACAGGATTTCCCATGCTTTTCCTGCATTCACAGAGACAAAAAAACTTACAGCACAGGGTGCCGTTCCACTCGTGATACCTGTGACGGTTCTTCGAATACGTGTGCGTCGTCAAATATGCCAGCTCTGTTTTCCATAAACCTTTACGTTCTTCAGGCTGCAGACCAAAGCACTTTGAAGATTACTTATGGTTCAACCTCCACCGTCATTTCAGACAGTGCACTGCAGATTCCAACAAAATGGGGGCATAAAACTAAGTGTTTCCACAGGTCGCCTCTGATTATTTTGCCAATCAACTTGAATCTGTGCCCATTTCTTTGCTGAAAGCTCTGCCACTGGACAGGTTCTCCTTCTTTAAACTATCAAAAAGCCTCATCATGTAGAATATATCCACTAACGCTCCTTTTATGATCCCCAGCTCGAGGTAGAGCAAGGACAATTTCTATTACAGAAAAGAAAATGATGGAAATATTCCACTATTCAGGCAGCATCTGTGGAAGGTGAAGCCGATCTCTCCTCGTATGCACTCTATCAACTCCCCTCAGGATCGCGTATGCTACAACAAGATAAAGCCTGGATGTACCTGATTCAGCCCTGGTGTTTGATCAACTTTTATTATCGGGAGCCGTTTTATTTCCGCGTCTTTGTCAATTTGAAATGTTTGTAATGTGTTAATGACTTCATGTTTCACTGTGCCCTTGGAAGCATCTTCTTCCTTGGTAAAGACAGATGCCAAAGTATTGATAATAGCGATAATATCGCTCGGAGACTTTGGGATGGCCTTAAACTTAGGTGTCAGTGTCTTTTCACTTCTCTTATTTGCTCTTTCAGTCGCTCTCTCAAGGATGTATAAACAGCCGGAAAGTTGAATTGTTACGTTGAGTGAGACAGACCGACGAAAGATATAAGGTGAAAGTGCGTCCATTTGGACGACTGGAGATTATTTGCGTAATGAAAAGTGTGGGAGGCAGTGAATGCATGTGTGTGAGAGTAAAATGCGAGAAGCTAGTGCAGAAGATGGATCGTGTTGCACTGTTAGTTCTCAGCCACTGAAGGGCGCAGTGCGGGTTGAGTGTCTGAGCCTGGATAGCTCAGTCGGTAGAGCATCAGACTTTTAATCTGAGGGTCCAGGGTTCAAGTCCCTGTTCAGGCGCTCTTTGTCTTGTGCCTTTATCACAGTGGTGTTTGTGCAGTGTCCTCAAGAATTAAAAACCATGTACTTTGGCTGTGGGGAGCCAAGACTCTGGCAGCCCTTTTCGTTGCAAGTTTTGTCCATTCTGACCGGCAATTCTTTCAGTTGCAGCAAGACGTCTGCTTTGCATGATCGCATTGTTTCAATCTTAAACAGGATTGCATCACCTCCGTCATCACTTTTTACCAGTTTTTACATACACAAATAAGGCAGTTGAACATCGTTGTTATTATTCTGATGTATTGTCACGCACCTGAAATGTTAACTCTATTTTTCTCGCCACACATGCTGCCAGACCTGCTTTGTCTTTTTTGCACTCTCGGTTTTGATTTCAGATTTCCACAATCCTCACTATTTCGCTTTTGTTCTTGTTATCCAGCTTTATTCTTCAAAATTTCCTTATCAATCATCAGCTTAGCAAATTAAAGTTTAATTCACTTCACGCGACAAATATCACTCCATTGCCCTTCAAAATCTCTTCGGGAAATGACATGCTTAAGTTGGTTTTGAAATAATAACAGGATTTTCCATGCTTTTCCTGCATTCACAGAGACAAAAAAACTTACAGCACAGGTTGCCGTTCCACGCTTGATACCTGTGACGGTTCTTCGAATACGTGTGCGTCGTCATATATACCAGCTCTGTTTTCCCTAAACCTTTACGTTCTTCAGGCTGCAGACCAAAGCACTTTGAAGATTACTTATGGTTCAATCTCCACCGTCATTTCAGACAGTGCCCTGCAGATTCCAACAAAATGGGGGCATAAAACTAAGTGTTTCTACAGCTCGCCTCTGATTATTTTGCCAATCAACTTGAATCTGTGCCCATTTCTTTGCTGAAAGCTCTGCCACTGGACAGGTTCTCCTTCTTTAAACTATCAAAAAGCCTCATCATGTAGAATATATCCACTAACGCTCCTTTTATGATCCCCAGCTCGAGGTAGAGCAAGGACAATTTCTATTACAGAAAAGAAAATGATGGAAATATTCCACTATTCAGGCAGCATCTGTGGAAGGTGAAGCCGATCTCTCCTCGTATCCACTCTATCAACTCCCCTCAGGATCGCGTATGCTACAACAAGATTAAGCCTGGATGTACCTGATTCAGCCCTGGTGTTTGATCAACTTTTATTATCGGGAGCCGTTCTATTACCGCGTCTTTGTCAATTTGAAATGTTTGTAATGTGTTAATGACTTCATGTTTCACTGTGCCCTTGGAAGCATCTTCTTCCTTGGTAAAGACAGATGCCAAAGTATTGATAATAGCGATAATATCGCTCGGAGACTTTGGGATGGCCTTAAACTTAGGTGTCAGTGTCTTTTCACTTCTCTTATTTGCTCTTTCAGTCGCTCTCTCAAGGATGTATAAACAGCCGGAAAGTTGAATTGTTACGTTGAGTGAGACAGACCGACGAAAGATATAAGGTGAAAGTGCGTCCATTTGGACGACTGGAGATTATTTGCGTAATGAAAAGTGTGGGAGGCAGTGAATGCATGGGTGTGAGAGTAAAATGCGAGAAGCTAGTGCAGAAGATGGATCGTGTTGCACTGTTAGTTCTCAGCCACTGAAGGGCGCAGTGTGGGAGCAGTGTCTGAGCCTGGATAGCTCAGTAGGTAGAACATCAGACTTTTAATCTGAGGGTCCAGGGTTCAAGTCCTTGTTCAAGCACTTTTTGTCTATTGCCTTTATCACAGTGGTGTTTGTGCAGTGTCCTCAAGAATTCAAAGCCATGTACTTTGGCTGTGGAGAGCCAAGACTCTGGCAGCCCTTTTCGTTGCAAGTTATGTCCATTCTGAGCGGCAATTCTTTCAGTTGCAGCAAGACGTCTGCTTTGCATGATCGCATTGTTTCAATCTTAAACTGGATTGCATCACCTCCGTCATCACTTTTTAACAGTTTTTACATACACAAATAAGGCAGTTGAACATCGTTGTTATTATTCTGATGTATTGTCACGCACCTGAAACGTTAACTCTATTTTTCTCGCCACACATGCTGCCAGACCTGCTTTGTCTTTTTTGCACTCTCGGTTTTGATTTCAGATTTCCACAATCCTCACTATTTCGCTTTTGTTCTTGTTATCCAGCTTTATTCTTCAAAATTTCCTTATCAATCATCAGCTTAGCAAATTAAAGTTTAATTCACTTCATGCGACAAATATCACTCCATTGCCTTTCAAAATCTCTTTGGGAAATGACATGCTTAAATTGGTTTTGAAATAATAACAGGATTTCCCATGCTTTTCCTGCATTCACAGAGACAAAAAAACTTACAGCACAGGGTGCCGTTCCACTCGTGATACCTGTGACGGTTCTTCGAATATGTGTGCGTCGTCAAATATGCCAGCTCTGTTTTCCATAAACCTTTACGTTCTTCAGGCTGCAGACCAAAGCACTTTGAAGATTACTTATTGTTCAACCTCCACCGTCATTTCAGACAGTGCACTGCAGATTCCAACAAAATGGGGGCATAAAACTAAGTGTTTCCACAGGTCGCCTCTGATTATTTTGCCAATCAACTTGAATCTGTGCCCATTTCTTTGCTGAAAGCTCTGCCACTGGACAGGTTCTCCTTCTTTAAACTATCAAAAAGCCTCATCATGTAGAATATATCCACTAACGCTCCTTTTATGATCCCCAGCTCGAGGTAGAGCAAGGACAATTTCTATTCCAGAAAAGAAAATGATGGAAATATTCCACTATTCAGGCAGCATCTGTGGAAGGTGAAGCCGATCTCTCCTCGTATCCACTCTATCAACTCCCCTCAGGATCGCGTATGCTACAACAAGATAAAGCCTGGATGTACCTGATTCTGCCCTGGTGTTTGATCAACTTTTATTATCGGGAGCCGTTTTATTACCGCGTCTTTGTCAATTTGAAATGTTTGTAATGTGTTAATGACTTCATGTTTCACTGTGCCCTTGGAAGCATCTTCTTCCTTGGTAAAGACAGATGCCAAAGTATTCACAATAGCGATAATATCGCTCGGAGACTTTGGGATGGCCTTAAACTTAGGTGTCAGTGTCTTTTCACTTCTCTTATTTGCTCTTTCAGTCGCTCTCTCAAGGATGTATAAACAGCCGGAAAGTTGAATTGTTACGTTGAGTGAGACAGACCGACGAAAGGTATAAGGTGAAAGTGCGTCCATTTGGACGACTGGAGATTATTTGCGTAATGAAAAGTGTGGGAGGCAGTGAATGCATGTGTGTGAGAGTAAAATGCGAGAAGCTAGTGCAGAAGATGGATCGTGTTGCACTGTTAGTTCTCAGCCACTGAAGGGCGCAGTGCGGGTTGAGTGTCTGAGCCTGGATAGCTCAGTAGGTAGAACATCAGACTTTTAATCTGAGGGTCCAGGGTTCAAGTCCCTGTTCAGGTGTTCTTTGTCTATTGCCTTTATCACAGTGGTGTTTGTGCAGTGTCCTCAAGAATTCAAAGCCATGTACTTTGGCTGTGGAGAGCCAAGACTCTGGCAGCCCTTTTCGTTGCAAGTTATGTCCATTCTGACCGGCAATTCTTTCAGTTGCAGCAAGACGTCTGCTTTGCATGATCGCATTGTTTCAATCTTAAACAGGATTGCATCACCTCCGTCATCACTTTTTACCAGTTTTTACATACACAAATAAGGCAGTTGAACATCGTTGTTATTATTCTGATGTATTGTCACGCACCTGAAACGTTAACTCTATTTTTCTCGCCACACATGCTGCCAGACCTGCTTTGTCTTTTTTGCACTCTCGGTTTTGATTTCAGATTTCCACAATCCTCACTATTTCGCTTTTGTTCTTGTTATCCAGCTTTATTCTTCAAAATTTCCTTATCAATCATCAGCTTAGCAAATTAAAGTTTAATTCACTTCATGCGACAAATATCACTCCATTGCCTTTCAAAATCTCTTTGGGAAATGACATGCTTAAATTGGTTTTGAAATAATAACAGGATTTCCCATGCTTTTCCTGCATTCACAGAGACAAAAAAACTTACAGCACAGGGTGCCGTTCCACTCGTGATACCTGTGACGGTTCTTCGAATATGTGTGCGTCGTCAAATATGCCAGCTCTGTTTTCCATAAACCTTTACGTTCTTCAGGCTGCAGACCAAAGCACTTTGAAGATTACTTATGGTTCAACCTCCACCGTCATTTCAGACAGTGCACTGCAGATTCCAACAAAATGGGGGCATAAAACTAAGTGTTTCCACAGGTCGCCTCTGATTATTTTGCCAATCAACTTGAATCTGTGCCCATTTCTTTGCTGAAAGCTCTGCCACTGGACAGGTTCTCCTTCTTTAAACTATCAAAAAGCCTCATCATGTAGAATATATCCACTAACGCTCCTTTTATGATCCCCAGCTCGAGGTAGAGCAAGGACAATTTCTATTACAGAAAAGAAAATGATGGAAATATTCCACTATTCAGGCAGCATCTGTGGAAGGTGAAGCCGATCTCTCCTCGTATGCACTCTATCAACTCCCCTCAGGATCGCGTATGCTACAACAAGATAAAGCCTGGATGTACCTGATTCAGCCCTGGTGTTTGATCAACTTTTATTATCGGGAGCCGTTTTATTTCCGCGTCTTTGTCAATTTGAAATGTTTGCAATGTGTTAATGACTTCATGTTTCACTGTGCCCTTGGAAGCATCTTCTTCCTTGGTAAAGACAGATGCCAAAGTATTGATAATAGCGATAATATCGCTCGGAGACTTTGGGATGGCCTTAAACTTAGGTGTCAGTGTCTTTTCACTTCTCTTATTTGCTCTTTCAGTCGCTCTCTCAAGGATGTATAAACAGCCGGAAAGTTGAATTGTTACGTTGAGTGAGACAGACCGACGAAAGATATAAGGTGAAAGTGCGTCCATTTGGACGACTGGAGATTATTTGCGTAATGAAAAGTGTGGGAGGCAGTGAATGCATGTGTGTGAGAGTAAAATGCGAGAAGCTAGTGCAGAAGATGGATCGTGTTGCACTGTTAGTTCTCAGCCACTGAAGGGCGCAGTGCGGGTTGAGTGTCTGAGCCTGGATAGCTCAGTCGGTAGAGCATCAGACTTTTAATCTGAGGGTCCAGGGTTCAAGTCCCTGTTCAGGCGCTCTTTGTCTTGTGCCTTTATCACAGTGGTGTTTGTGCAGTGTCCTCAAGAATTAAAAACCATGTACTTTGGCTGTGGGGAGCCAAGACTCTGGCAGCCCTTTTCGTTGCAAGTTTTGTCCATTCTGACCGGCAATTCTTTCAGTTGCAGCAAGACGTCTGCTTTGCATGATCGCATTGTTTCAATCTTAAACAGGATTGCATCACCTCCGTCATCACTTTTTACCAGTTTTTACATACACAAATAAGGCAGTTGAACATCGTTGTTATTATTCTGATGTATTGTCACGCACCTGAAACGTTAACTCTATTTTTCTCGCCACACATGCTGCCAGACCTGCTTTGTCTTTTTTGCACTCTCGGTTTTGATTTCAGATTTCCACAATCCTCACTATTTCGCTTTTGTTCTTGTTATCCAGCTTTATTCTTCAAAATTTCCTTATCAATCATCAGCTTAGCAAATTAAAGTTTAATTCACTTCACGCGACAAATATCACTCCATTGCCCTTCAAAATCTCTTCGGGAAATGACATGCTTAAGTTGGTTTTGAAATAATAACAGGATTTTCCATGCTTTTCCTGCATTCACAGAGACAAAAAAACTTACAGCACAGGTTGCCGTTCCACGCTTGATACCTGTGACGGTTCTTCGAATACGTGTGCGTCGTCATATATACCAGCTCTGTTTTCCCTAAACCTTTACGTTCTTCAGGCTGCAGACCAAAGCACTTTGAAGATTACTTATGGTTCAATCTCCACCGTCATTTCAGACAGTGCACTGCAGATTCCAACAAAATGGGGGCATAAAACTAAGTGTTTCTACAGCTCGCCTCTGATTATTTTGCCAATCAACTTGAATCTGTGCCCATTTCTTTGCTGAAAGCTCTGCCACTGGACAGGTTCTCCTTCTTTAAACTATCAAAAAGCCTCATCATGTAGAATATATCCACTAACGCTCCTTTTATGATCCCCAGCTCGAGGTAGAGCAAGGACAATTTCTATTACAGAAAAGAAAATGATGGAAATATTCCACTATTCAGGCAGCATCTGTGGAAGGTGAAGCCGATCTCTCCTCGTATCCACTCTATCAACTCCCCTCAGGATCGCGTATGCTACAACAAGATTAAGCCTGGATGTACCTGATTCAGCCCTGGTGTTTGATCAACTTTTATTATCGGGAGCCGTTCTATTACCGCGTCTTTGTCAATTTGAAATGTTTGTAATGTGTTAATGACTTCATGTTTCACTGTGCCCTTGGAAGCATCTTCTTCCTTGGTAAAGACAGATGCCAAAGTATTGATAATAGCGATAATATCGCTCGGAGACTTTGGGATGGCCTTAAACTTAGGTGTCAGTGTCTTTTCACTTCTCTTATTTGCTCTTTCAGTCGCTCTCTCAAGGATGTATAAACAGCCGGAAAGTTGAATTGTTACGTTGAGTGAGACAGACCGACGAAAGATATAAGGTGAAAGTGCGTCCATTTGGACGACTGGAGATTATTTGCGTAATGAAAAGTGTGGGAGGCAGTGAATGCATGGGTGTGAGAGTAAAATGCGAGAAGCTAGTGCAGAAGATGGATCGTGTTGCACTGTTAGTTCTCAGCCACTGAAGGGCGCAGTGTGGGAGCAGTGTCTGAGCCTGGATAGCTCAGTAGGTAGAACATCAGACTTTTAATCTGAGGGTCCAGGGTTCAAGTCCTTGTTCAAGCACTTTTTGTCTATTGCCTTTATCACAGTGGTGTTTGTGCAGTGTCCTCAAGAATTCAAAGCCATGTACTTTGGCTGTGGAGAGCCAAGACTCTGGCAGCCCTTTTCGTTGCAAGTTATGTCCATTCTGAGCGGCAATTCTTTCAGTTGCAGCAAGACGTCTGCTTTGCATGATCGCATTGTTTCAATCTTAAACTGGATTGCATCACCTCCGTCATCACTTTTTACCAGTTTTTACATACACAAATAAGGCAGTTGAACATCGTTGTTATTATTCTGATGTATTGTCACGCACCTGAAACGTTAACTCTATTTTTCTCGCCACACATGCTGCCAGACCTGCTTTGTCTTTTTTGCACTCTCGGTTTTGATTTCAGATTTCCACAATCCTCACTATTTCGCTTTTGTTCTTGTTATCCAGCTTTATTCTTCAAAATTTCCTTATCAATCATCAGCTTAGCAAATTAAAGTTTAATTCACTTCATGCGACAAATATCACTCCATTGCCTTTCAAAATCTCTTTGGGAAATGACATGCTTAAATTGGTTTTGAAATAATAACAGGATTTTCCATGCTTTTCCTGCATTCACAGAGACAAAAAAACTTACAGCACAGGGTGCCGTTCCACTCGTGATACCTGTGACGGTTCTTCGAATATGTGTGCGTCGTCAAATATGCCAGCTCTGTTTTCCATAAACCTTTACGTTCTTCAGGCTGCAGACCAAAGCACTTTGAAGATTACTTATTGTTCAACCTCCACCGTCATTTCAGACAGTGCACTGCAGATTCCAACAAAATGGGGGCATAAAACTAAGTGTTTCCACAGGTCGCCTCTGATTATTTTGCCAATCAACTTGAATCTGTGCCCATTTCTTTGCTGAAAGCTCTGCCACTGGACAGGTTCTCCTTCTTTAAACTATCAAAAAGCCTCATCATGTAGAATATATCCACTAACGCTCCTTTTATGATCCCCAGCTCGAGGTAGAGCAAGGACAATTTCTATTCCAGAAAAGAAAATGATGGAAATATTCCACTATTCAGGCAGCATCTGTGGAAGGTGAAGCCGATCTCTCCTCGTATCCACTCTATCAACTCCCCTCAGGATCGCGTATGCTACAACAAGATAAAGCCTGGATGTACCTGATTCTGCCCTGGTGTTTGATCAACTTTTATTATCGGGAGCCGTTTTATTACCGCGTCTTTGTCAATTTGAAATGTTTGTAATGTGTTAATGACTTCATGTTTCACTGTGCCCTTGGAAGCATCTTCTTCCTTGGTAAAGACAGATGCCAAAGTATTCACAATAGCGATAATATCGCTCGGAGACTTTGGGATGGCCTTAAACTTAGGTGTCAGTGTCTTTTCACTTCTCTTATTTGCTCTTTCAGTCGCTCTCTCAAGGATGTATAAACAGCCGGAAAGTTGAATTGTTACGTTGAGTGAGACAGACCGACGAAAGGTATAAGGTGAAAGTGCGTCCATTTGGACGACTGGAGATTATTTGCGTAATGAAAAGTGTGGGAGGCAGTGAATGCATGGGTGTGAGAGTAAAATGCGAGAAGCTAGTGCAGAAGATGGATCGTGTTGCACTGTTAGTTCTCAGCCACTGAAGGGCGCAGTGTGGGAGCAGTGTCTGAGCCTGGATAGCTCAGTAGGTAGAACATCAGACTTTTAATCTGAGGGTCCAGGGTTCAAGTCCCTGTTCAGGTGTTCTTTGTCTATTGCCTTTATCACAGTGGTGTTTGTGCAGTGTCCTCAAGAATTCAAAGCCATGTACTTTGGCTGTGGAGAGCCAAGACTCTGGCAGCCCTTTTCGTTGCAAGTTATGTCCATTCTGACCGGCAATTCTTTCAGTTGCAGCAAGACGTCTGCTTTGCATGATCGCATTGTTTCAATCTTAAACAGGATTGCATCACCTCCGTCATCACTTTTTACCAGTTTTTACATACACAAATAAGGCAGTTGAACATCGTTGTTATTATTCTGATGTATTGTCACGCACCTGAAACGTTAACTCTATTTTTCTCGCCACACATGCTGCCAGACCTGCTTTGTCTTTTTTGCACTCTCGGTTTTGATTTCAGATTTCCACAATCCTCACTATTTCGCTTTTGTTCTTGTTATCCAGCTTTATTCTTCAAAATTTCCTTATCAATCATCAGCTTAGCAAATTAAAGTTTAATTCACTTCATGCGACAAATATCACTCCATTGCCTTTCAAAATCTCTTTGGGAAATGACATGCTTAAATTGGTTTTGAAATAATAACAGGATTTCCCATGCTTTTCCTGCATTCACAGAGACAAAAAAACTTACAGCACAGGGTGCCGTTCCACTCGTGATACCTGTGACGGTTCTTCGAATACGTGTGCGTCGTCATATATGCCAGCTCTGTTTTCCATAAACCTTTACGTTCTTCAGGCTGCAGACCAAAGCACTTTGAAGATTACTTATGGTTCAACCTCCACCGTCATTTCAGACAGTGCACTGCAGATTCCAACAAAATGGGGGCATAAAACTAAGTGTTTCCACAGGTCGCCTCTGATTATTTTGCCAATCAACTTGAATCTGTGCCCATTTCTTTGCTGAAAGCTCTGCCACTGGACAGGTTCTCCTTCTTTAAACTATCAAAAAGCCTCATCATGTAGAATATATCCACTAACGCTCCTTTTATGATCCCCAGCTCGAGGTAGAGCAAGGACAATTTCTATTACAGAAAAGAAAATGATGGAAATATTCCACTATTCAGGCAGCATCTGTGGAAGGTGAAGCCGATCTCTCCTCGTATGCACTCTATCAACTCCCCTCAGGATCGCGTATGCTACAACAAGATAAAGCCTGGATGTACCTGATTCAGCCCTGGTGTTTGATCAACTTTTATTATCGGGAGCCGTTTTATTTCCGCGTCTTTGTCAATTTGAAATGTTTGCAATGTGTTAATGACTTCATGTTTCACTGTGCCCTTGGAAGCATCTTCTTCCTTGGTAAAGACAGATGCCAAAGTATTGATAATAGCGATAATATCGCTCGGAGACTTTGGGATGGCCTTAAACTTAGGTGTCAGTGTCTTTTCACTTCTCTTATTTGCTCTTTCAGTCGCTCTCTCAAGGATGTATAAACAGCCGGAAAGTTGAATTGTTACGTTGAGTGAGACAGACCGACGAAAGATATAAGGTGAAAGTGCGTCCATTTGGACGACTGGAGATTATTTGCGTAATGAAAAGTGTGGGAGGCAGTGAATGCATGTGTGTGAGAGTAAAATGCGAGAAGCTAGTGCAGAAGATGGATCGTGTTGCACTGTTAGTTCTCAGCCACTGAAGGGCGCAGTGCGGGTTGAGTGTCTGAGCCTGGATAGCTCAGTAGGTAGAACATCAGACTTTTAATCTGAGGGTCCAGGGTTCAAGTCCCTGTTCAGGTGTTCTTTGTCTATTGCCTTTATCACAGTGGTGTTTGTGCAGTGTCCTCAAGAATTCAAAGCCATGTACTTTGGCTGTGGAGAGCCAAGACTCTGGCAGCCCTTTTCGTTGCAAGTTATGTCCATTCTGACCGGCAATTCTTTCAGTTGCAGCAAGACGTCTGCTTTGCATGATCGCATTGTTTCAATCTTAAACAGGATTGCATCACCTCCGTCATCACTTTTTACCAGTTTTTACATACACAAATAAGGCAGTTGAACATCGTTGTTATTATTCTGATGTATTGTCACGCACCTGAAACGTTAACTCTATTTTTCTCGCCACACATGCTGCCAGACCTGCTTTGTCTTTTTTGCACTCTCGGTTTTGATTTCAGATTTCCACAATCCTCACTATTTCGCTTTTGTTCTTGTTATCCAGCTTTATTCTTCAAAATTTCCTTATCAATCATCAGCTTAGCAAATTAAAGTTTAATTCACTTCATGCGACAAATATCACTCCATTGCCTTTCAAAATCTCTTTGGGAAATGACATGCTTAAATTGGTTTTGAAATAATAACAGGATTTCCCATGCTTTTCCTGCATTCACAGAGACAAAAAAACTTACAGCACAGGGTGCCGTTCCACTCGTGATACCTGTGACGGTTCTTCGAATATGTGTGCGTCGTCAAATATGCCAGCTCTGTTTTCCATAAACCTTTACGTTCTTCAGGCTGCAGACCAAAGCACTTTGAAGATTACTTATGGTTCAACCTCCACCGTCATTTCAGACAGTGCACTGCAGATTCCAACAAAATGGGGGCATAAAACTAAGTGTTTCCACAGGTCGCCTCTGATTATTTTGCCAATCAACTTGAATCTGTGCCCATTTCTTTGCTGAAAGCTCTGCCACTGGACAGGTTCTCCTTCTTTAAACTATCAAAAAGCCTCATCATGTAGAATATATCCACTAACGCTCCTTTTATGATCCCCAGCTCGAGGTAGAGCAAGGACAATTTCTATTACAGAAAAGAAAATGATGGAAATATTCCACTATTCAGGCAGCATCTGTGGAAGGTGAAGCCGATCTCTCCTCGTATGCACTCTATCAACTCCCCTCAGGATCGCGTATGCTACAACAAGATAAAGCCTGGATGTACCTGATTCAGCCCTGGTGTTTGATCAACTTTTATTATCGGGAGCCGTTTTATTTCCGCGTCTTTGTCAATTTGAAATGTTTGCAATGTGTTAATGACTTCATGTTTCACTGTGCCCTTGGAAGCATCTTCTTCCTTGGTAAAGACAGATGCCAAAGTATTGATAATAGCGATAATATCGCTCGGAGACTTTGGGATGGCCTTAAACTTAGGTGTCAGTGTCTTTTCACTTCTCTTATTTGCTCTTTCAGTCGCTCTCTCAAGGATGTATAAACAGCCGGAAAGTTGAATTGTTACGTTGAGTGAGACAGACCGACGAAAGATATAAGGTGAAAGTGCGTCCATTTGGACGACTGGAGATTATTTGCGTAATGAAAAGTGTGGGAGGCAGTGAATGCATGTGTGTGAGAGTAAAATGCGAGAAGCTAGTGCAGAAGATGGATCGTGTTGCACTGTTAGTTCTCAGCCACTGAAGGGCGCAGTGCGGGTTGAGTGTCTGAGCCTGGATAGCTCAGTCGGTAGAGCATCAGACTTTTAATCTGAGGGTCCAGGGTTCAAGTCCCTGTTCAGGCGCTCTTTGTCTTGTGCCTTTATCACAGTGGTGTTTGTGCAGTGTCCTCAAGAATTAAAAACCATGTACTTTGGCTGTGGGGAGCCAAGACTCTGGCAGCCCTTTTCGTTGCAAGTTTTGTCCATTCTGACCGGCAATTCTTTCAGTTGCAGCAAGACGTCTGCTTTGCATGATCGCATTGTTTCAATCTTAAACAGGATTGCATCACCTCCGTCATCACTTTTTACCAGTTTTTACATACACAAATAAGGCAGTTGAACATCGTTGTTATTATTCTGATGTATTGTCACGCACCTGAAACGTTAACTCTATTTTTCTCGCCACACATGCTGCCAGACCTGCTTTGTCTTTTTTGCACTCTCGGTTTTGATTTCAGATTTCCACAATCCTCACTATTTCGCTTTTGTTCTTGTTATCCAGCTTTATTCTTCAAAATTTCCTTATCAATCATCAGCTTAGCAAATTAAAGTTTAATTCACTTCACGCGACAAATATCACTCCATTGCCCTTCAAAATCTCTTCGGGAAATGACATGCTTAAGTTGGTTTTGAAATAATAACAGGATTTTCCATGCTTTTCCTGCATTCACAGAGACAAAAAAACTTACAGCACAGGTTGCCGTTCCACGCTTGATACCTGTGACGGTTCTTCGAATACGTGTGCGTCGTCATATATACCAGCTCTGTTTTCCCTAAACCTTTACGTTCTTCAGGCTGCAGACCAAAGCACTTTGAAGATTACTTATGGTTCAATCTCCACCGTCATTTCAGACAGTGCACTGCAGATTCCAACAAAATGGGGGCATAAAACTAAGTGTTTCTACAGCTCGCCTCTGATTATTTTGCCAATCAACTTGAATCTGTGCCCATTTCTTTGCTGAAAGCTCTGCCACTGGACAGGTTCTCCTTCTTTAAACTATCAAAAAGCCTCATCATGTAGAATATATCCACTAACGCTCCTTTTATGATCCCCAGCTCGAGGTAGAGCAAGGACAATTTCTATTACAGAAAAGAAAATGATGGAAATATTCCACTATTCAGGCAGCATCTGTGGAAGGTGAAGCCGATCTCTCCTCGTATCCACTCTATCAACTCCCCTCAGGATCGCGTATGCTACAACAAGATTAAGCCTGGATGTACCTGATTCAGCCCTGGTGTTTGATCAACTTTTATTATCGGGAGCCGTTCTATTACCGCGTCTTTGTCAATTTGAAATGTTTGTAATGTGTTAATGACTTCATGTTTCACTGTGCCCTTGGAAGCATCTTCTTCCTTGGTAAAGACAGATGCCAAAGTATTCATAATAGCGATAATATCGCTCGGAGACTTTGGGATGGCCTTAAACTTAGGTGTCAGTGTCTTTTCACTTCTCTTATTTGCTCTTTCAGTCGCTCTCTCAAGGATGTATAAACAGCCGGAAAGTTGAATTGTTACGTTGAGTGAGACAGACCGACGAAAGATATAAGGTGAAAGTGCGTCCATTTGGACGACTGGAGATTATTTGCGTAATGAAAAGTGTGGGAGGCAGTGAATGCATGGGTGTGAGAGTAAAATGCGAGAAGCTAGTGCAGAAGATGGATCGTGTTGCACTGTTAGTTCTCAGCCACTGAAGGGCGCAGTGTGGGAGCAGTGTCTGAGCCTGGATAGCTCAGTAGGTAGAACATCAGACTTTTAATCTGAGGGTCCAGGGTTCAAGTCCTTGTTCAAGCACTTTTTGTCTATTGCCTTTATCACAGTGGTGTTTGTGCAGTGTCCTCAAGAATTCAAAGCTATGTACTTTGGCTGTGGAGAGCCAAGACTCTGGCAGCCCTTTTCGTTGCAAGTTATGTCCATTCTGAGCGGCAATTCTTTCAGTTGCAGCAAGACGTCTGCTTTGCATGATCGCATTGTTTCAATCTTAAACTGGATTGCATCACCTCCGTCATCACTTTTTACCAGTTTTTACATACACAAATAAGGCAGTTGAACATCGTTGTTATTATTCTGATGTATTGTCACGCACCTGAAACGTTAACTCTATTTTTCTCGCCACACATGCTGCCAGACCTGCTTTGTCTTTTTTGCACTCTCGGTTTTGATTTCAGATTTCCACAATCCTCACTATTTCGCTTTTGTTCTTGTTATCCAGCTTTATTCTTCAAAATTTCCTTATCAATCATCAGCTTAGCAAATTAAAGTTTAATTCACTTCATGCGACAAATATCACTCCATTGCCTTTCAAAATCTCTTTGGGAAATGACATGCTTAAATTGGTTTTGAAATAATAACAGGATTTCCCATGCTTTTCCTGCATTCACAGAGACAAAAAAACTTACAGCACAGGGTGCCGTTCCACTCGTGATACCTGTGACGGTTCTTCGAATATGTGTGCGTCGTCAAATATGCCAGCTCTGTTTTCCATAAACCTTTACGTTCTTCAGGCTGCAGACCAAAGCACTTTGAAGATTACTTATGGTTCAACCTCCACCGTCATTTCAGACAGTGCACTGCAGATTCCAACAAAATGGGGGCATAAAACTAAGTGTTTCCACAGGTCGCCTCTGATTATTTTGCCAATCAACTTGAATCTGTGCCCATTTCTTTGCTGAAAGCTCTGCCACTGGACAGGTTCTCCTTCTTTAAACTATCAAAAAGCCTCATCATGTAGAATATATCCACTAACGCTCCTTTTATGATCCCCAGCTCGAGGTAGAGCAAGGACAATTTCTATTACAGAAAAGAAAATGATGGAAATATTCCACTATTCAGGCAGCATCTGTGGAAGGTGAAGCCGATCTCTCCTCGTATGCACTCTATCAACTCCCCTCAGGATCGCGTATGCTACAACAAGATAAAGCCTGGATGTACCTGATTCAGCCCTGGTGTTTGATCAACTTTTATTATCGGGAGCCGTTTTATTTCCGCGTCTTTGTCAATTTGAAATGTTTGCAATGTGTTAATGACTTCATGTTTCACTGTGCCCTTGGAAGCATCTTCTTCCTTGGTAAAGACAGATGCCAAAGTATTGATAATAGCGATAATATCGCTCGGAGACTTTGGGATGGCCTTAAACTTAGGTGTCAGTGTCTTTTCACTTCTCTTATTTGCTCTTTCAGTCGCTCTCTCAAGGATGTATAAACAGCCGGAAAGTTGAATTGTTACGTTGAGTGAGACAGACCGACGAAAGATATAAGGTGAAAGTGCGTCCATTTGGACGACTGGAGATTATTTGCGTAATGAAAAGTGTGGGAGGCAGTGAATGCATGTGTGTGAGAGTAAAATGCGAGAAGCTAGTGCAGAAGATGGATCGTGTTGCACTGTTAGTTCTCAGCCACTGAAGGGCGCAGTGCGGGTTGAGTGTCTGAGCCTGGATAGCTCAGTCGGTAGAGCATCAGACTTTTAATCTGAGGGTCCAGGGTTCAAGTCCCTGTTCAGGCGCTCTTTGTCTTGTGCCTTTATCACAGTGGTGTTTGTGCAGTGTCCTCAAGAATTAAAAACCATGTACTTTGGCTGTGGGGAGCCAAGACTCTGGCAGCCCTTTTCGTTGCAAGTTTTGTCCATTCTGACCGGCAATTCTTTCAGTTGCAGCAAGACGTCTGCTTTGCATGATCGCATTGTTTCAATCTTAAACAGGATTGCATCACCTCCATCATCACTTTTTACCAGTTTTTACATACACAAATAAGGCAGTTGAACATCGTTGTTATTATTCTGATGTATTGTCACGCACCTGAAACGTTAACTCTATTTTTCTCGCCACACATGCTGCCAGACCTGCTTTGTCTTTTTTGCACTCTCGGTTTTGATTTCAGATTTCCACAATCCTCACTATTTCGCTTTTGTTCTTGTTATCCAGCTTTATTCTTCAAAATTTCCTTATCAATCATCAGCTTAGCAAATTAAAGTTTAATTCACTTCACGCGACAAATATCACTCCATTGCCCTTCAAAATCTCTTCGGGAAATGACATGCTTAAGTTGGTTTTGAAATAATAACAGGATTTTCCATGCTTTTCCTGCATTCACAGAGACAAAAAAACTTACAGCACAGGGTGCCGTTCCACGCTTGATACCTGTGACGGTTCTTCGAATACGTGTGCGTCGTCATATATACCAGCTCTGTTTTCCCTAAACCTTTACGTTCTTCAGGCTGCAGACCAAAGCACTTTGAAGATTACTTATGGTTCAACCTCCACCGTCATTTCAGACAGTGCACTGCAGATTCCAACAAAATGGGGGCATAAAACTAAGTGTTTCTACAGCTCGCCTCTGATTATTTTGCCAATCAACTTGAATCTGTGCCCATTTCTTTGCTGAAAGCTCTGCCACTGGACAGGTTCTCCTTCTTTAAACTATCAAAAAGCCTCATCATGTAGAATATATCCACTAACGCTCCTTTTATGATCCCCAGCTCGAGGTAGAGCAAGGACAATTTCTATTACAGAAAAGAAAATGATGGAAATATTCCACTATTCAGGCAGCATCTGTGGAAGGTGAAGCCGATCTCTCCTCGTATCCACTCTATCAACTCCCCTCAGGATCGCGTATGCTACAACAAGATTAAGCCTGGATGTACCTGATTCAGCCCTGGTGTTTGATCAACTTTTATTATCGGGAGCCGTTCTATTACCGCGTCTTTGTCAATTTGAAATGTTTGTAATGTGTTAATGACTTCATGTTTCACTGTGCCCTTGGAAGCATCTTCTTCCTTGGTAAAGACAGATGCCAAAGTATTCATAATAGCGATAATATCGCTCGGAGACTTTGGGATGGCCTTAAACTTAGGTGTCAGTGTCTTTTCACTTCTCTTATTTGCTCTTTCAGTCGCTCTCTCAAGGATGTATAAACAGCCGGAAAGTTGAATTGTTACGTTGAGTGAGACAGACCGACGAAAGATATAAGGTGAAAGTGCGTCCATTTGGACGACTGGAGATTATTTGCGTAATGAAAAGTGTGGGAGGCAGTGAATGCATGGGTGTGAGAGTAAAATGCGAGAAGCTAGTGCAGAAGATGGATCGTGTTGCACTGTTAGTTCTCAGCCACTGAAGGGCGCAGTGTGGGAGCAGTGTCTGAGCCTGGATAGCTCAGTAGGTAGAACATCAGACTTTTAATCTGAGGGTCCAGGGTTCAAGTCCTTGTTCAAGCACTCTTTGTCTATTGCCTTTATCACAGTGGTGTTTGTGCAGTGTCCTCAAGAATTCAAAGCCATGTACTTTGGCTGTGGAGAGCCAAGACTCTGGCAGCCCTTTTCGTTGCAAGTTATGTCCATTCTGAGCGGCAATTCTTTCAGTTGCAGCAAGACGTCTGCTTTGCATGATCGCATTGTTTCAATCTTAAACTGGATTGCATCACCTCCGTCATCACTTTTTACCAGTTTTTACATACACAAATAAGGCAGTTGAACATCGTTGTTATTATTCTGATGTATTGTCACGCACCTGAAACGTTAACTCTATTTTTCTCGCCACACATGCTGCCAGACCTGCTTTGTCTTTTTTGCACTCTCGGTTTTGATTTCAGATTTCCACAATCCTCACTATTTCGCTTTTGTTCTTGTTATCCAGCTTTATTCTTCAAAATTTCCTTATCAATCATCAGCTTAGCAAATTAAAGTTTAATTCACTTCATGCGACAAATATCACTCCATTGCCTTTCAAAATCTCTTTGGGAAATGACATGCTTAAATTGGTTTTGAAATAATAACAGGATTTCCCATGCTTTTCCTGCATTCACAGAGACAAAAAAACTTACAGCACAGTGTGCCGTTCCACTCGTGATACCTGTGACGGTTCTTCGAATATGTGTGCGTCGTCAAATATGCCAGCTCTGTTTTCCATAAACCTTTACGTTCTTCAGGCTGCAGACCAAAGCACTTTGAAGATTACTTATTGTTCAACCTCCACCGTCATTTCAGACAGTGCACTGCAGATTCCAACAAAATGGGGGCATAAAACTAAGTGTTTCCACAGGTCGCCTCTGATTATTTTGCCAATCAACTTGAATCTGTGCCCATTTCTTTGCTGAAAGCTCTGCCACTGGACAGGTTCTCCTTCTTTAAACTATCAAAAAGCCTCATCATGTAGAATATATCCACTAACGCTCCTTTTATGATCCCCAGCTCGAGGTAGAGCAAGGACAATTTCTATTACAGAAAAGAAAATGATGGAAATATTCCACTATTCAGGCAGCATCTGTGGAAGGTGAAGCCGATCTCTCCTCGTATGCACTCTATCAACTCCCCTCAGGATCGCGTATGCTACAACAAGATAAAGCCTGGATGTACCTGATTCAGCCCTGGTGTTTGATCAACTTTTATTATCGGGAGCCGTTTTATTTCCGCGTCTTTGTCAATTTGAAATGTTTGCAATGTGTTAATGACTTCATGTTTCACTGTGCCCTTGGAAGCATCTTCTTCCTTGGTAAAGACAGATGCCAAAGTATTGATAATAGCGATAATATCGCTCGGAGACTTTGGGATGGCCTTAAACTTAGGTGTCAGTGTCTTTTCACTTCTCTTATTTGCTCTTTCAGTCGCTCTCTCAAGGATGTATAAACAGCCGGAAAGTTGAATTGTTACGTTGAGTGAGACAGACCGACGAAAGATATAAGGTGAAAGTGCGTCCATTTGGACGACTGGAGATTATTTGCGTAATGAAAAGTGTGGGAGGCAGTGAATGCATGTGTGTGAGAGTAAAATGCGAGAAGCTAGTGCAGAAGATGGATCGTGTTGCACTGTTAGTTCTCAGCCACTGAAGGGCGCAGTGCGGGTTGAGTGTCTGAGCCTGGATAGCTCAGTCGGTAGAGCATCAGACTTTTAATCTGAGGGTCCAGGGTTCAAGTCCCTGTTCAGGCGCTCTTTGTCTTGTGCCTTTATCACAGTGGTGTTTGTGCAGTGTCCTCAAGAATTAAAAGCCATGTACTTTGGCTGTGGGGAGCCAAGACTCTGGCAGCCCTTTTCGTTGCAAGTTTTGTCCATTCTGACCGGCAATTCTTTCAGTTGCAGCAAGACGTCTGCTTTGCTTGATCGCATCGTTTTAATCTTAAACAGGATTGCATCACCTCCGTCATCACTTTTTAACAGTTTTTACATACACAAATAAGGCAGTTGAACATCGTTGTTATTATTCTGATGTATTGTCATGCACCTGAAACGTTAACTCTATTTTTCTCGCCACACATGCTGCCAGACCTGCTTTGTCTTTTTTGCACTCTCGGTTTTGATTTCAGATTTCCACAATCCTCACTATTTCGCTTTTGTTCTTGTTATCCAGCTTTATTCTTCAAAATTTCCTTATCAATCATCAGCTTAGCAAATTAAAGTTTAATTCACTTCACGCGACAAATATCACTCCATTGCCCTTCAAAATCTCTTCGGGAAATGACATGCTTAAGTTGGTTTTGAAATAATAACAGGATTTCCCATGCTTTTCCTGCATTCACAGAGACAAAAAAACTTACAGCACAGGGTGCCGTTCCACTCGTGATACCTGTGACGGTTCTTCGAATACGTGTGCGTCGTCATATATGCCAGCTCTGTTTTCCCTAAACCTTTACGTTCTTCAGGCTGCAGACCAAAGCACTTTGAAGATTACTTATGGTTCAACCTCCACCGTCATTTCAGACAGTGCACTGCAGATTCCAACAAAATGGGGGCATAAAACTAAGTGTTTCCACAGGTCGCCTCTGATTATTTTGCCAATCAACTTGAATCTGTGCCCATTTCTTTGCTGAAAGCTCTGCCACTGGACAGGTTCTCCTTCTTTAAACTATCAAAAAGCCTCATCATGTAGAATATATCCACTAACACTCCTTTTATGATCCCCAGCTCGAGGTAGAGCAAGGACAATTTCTATTACAGAAAAGAAAATGATGGAAATATTCCACTATTCAGGCAGCATCTGTGGAAGGTGAAGCCGATCTCTCCTCGTATGCACTCTATCAACTCCCCTCAGGATCGCGTATGCTACAACAAGATAAAGCCTGGATGTACCTGATTCAGCCCTGGTGTTTGATCAACTTTTATTATCGGGAGCCGTTTTATTACCGCGTCTTTGTCAATTTGAAATGTTTGTAATGTGTTAATGACTTCATGTTTCACTGTGCCCTTGGAAGCATCTTCTTCCTTGGTAAAGACAGATGCCAAAGTATTCATAATAGCGATAATATCGCTCGGAGACTTTGGGATGGCCTTAAACTTAGGTGTCAGTGTCTTTTCACTTCTCTTATTTGCTCTTTCAGTCGCTCTCTCAAGGATGTATAAACAGCCGGAAAGTTGAATTGTTACGTTGAGTGAGACAGACCGACGAAAGATATAAGGTGAAAGTGCGTCCATTTGGACGACTGGAGATTATTTGCGTAATGAAAAGTGTGGGAGGCAGTGAATGCATGTGTGTGAGAGTAAAATGCGAGAAGCTAGTGCAGAAGATGGATCGTGTTGCACTGTTAGTTCTCAGCCACTGAAGGGCGCAGTGCGGGTTGAGGGCCTGAGCCAGGATAGCTCAGTTGGTAAAGCATCAGACTTTTAATCTGAGGGTCCAGGGTTCAAGTTCTTGTTCAGGTGCTCTTTGTCTAATGCCTTTATCACAGTGGTGTTTGTGCAGTGTCCTCAAGAATTCAAAGCCATGTACTTTGGCTGTGCAGAGCCAAGACTCTGGCAGCCCTTTTCGTTGCAAGTTTTGTCCATTCTGACCGGCAATTCTTTCAGTTGCAGCAAGACGTCTGCTTTGCTTGATCGCATCATTTCAATCTTAAACAGGATTGCATCACCTCCGTCATCACTTTTTAACAGTTTTTACATACACAAATAAGGCAGTTGAACATCGTTGTTATTATTCTGATGTATTGTCACGCACCTGAAACGTTAACTCTATTTTTCTCGCCACACATGCTGCCAGACCTGCTTTGTCTTTTTGGCACTCTCGGTTTTGATTTCAGATTTCCACAATCCTCACTATTTCGCTTTTGTTCTTGTTATCCAGCTTTATTCTTCAAAATTTCCTTCTCAATCATCAGCTTAGCAAATTAAAGTTTAATTCACTTCACGCGACAAATATCACTCCATTGCCCTTCAAAATCTCTTCGGGAAATGATATGCTTAAGTTGGTTTTGAAATAATAACAGGATTTCCCATGCTTTTCCTGCATTCACAGAGACAAAAAAACTTACAGCACAGGGTACCGTTCCACTCGTGATACCTGTGACGGTTCTTCGAATATGTGTGCGTCGTCATATATGCCAGCTCTGTTTTCCCTAAACCTTTATGTTCTTCAGGCTGCAGACCAAAGCACTTTGAAGATTACTTATGGTTCAACCTCCACCGTCATTTCAGACAGTGCACTGCAGATTCCAACAAAATGGGGGCATAAAACTAATTGTTTCCACAGCTCGCCTCTGATTATTTTGCCAATCAACTTGAATCTGTGCCCATTTCTTTGCTGAAAGCTCTGCCACTGGACACGTTCTCCTTCTTTAAACTATCAAAAAGCCTCATCATGTAGAATATATCCACTAACGCTCCTTTTATGATCCCCAGCTCGAGGTAGAGCAAGGACAATTTCTATTACAGAAAAGAAAATGATGGAAATATTCCACTATTCAGGCAGCATCTGTGGAAGGTGAAGCCGATCTCTCCTCGTATGCACTCTATCAACTCCCCTCAGGATCGCGTATGCTACAACAAGATAAAGCCTGGATGTACCTGATTCAGCCCTGGTGTTTGATCAACTTTTATTATCGGGAGCCGTTTTATTTCCGCGTCTTTGTCAATTTGAAATGTTTGCAATGTGTTAATGACTTCATGTTTCACTGTGCCCTTGGAAGCATCTTCTTCCTTGGTAAAGACAGATGCCAAAGTATTGATAATAGCGATAATATCGCTCGGAGACTTTGGGATGGCCTTAAACTTAGGTGTCAGTGTCTTTTCACTTCTCTTATTTGCTCTTTCAGTCGCTCTCTCAAGGATGTATAAACAGCCGGAAAGTTGAATTGTTACGTTGAGTGAGACAGACCGACGAAAGATATAAGGTGAAAGTGCGTCCATTTGGACGACTGGAGATTATTTGCGTAATGAAAAGTGTGGGAGGCAGTGAATGCATGTGTGTGAGAGTAAAATGCGAGAAGCTAGTGCAGAAGATGGATAGACAGTAGAGCATCAGACTTTTAATCTGAGGATGGACGAATGGACAAAACTTGCAACGAAAAGGGCTGCCAGAGTCTTGGCTCTCCACATCCAAAGTACATGGCTTGGAATTCTTGAGGACACTGCACAAACACCACTGTGATAAAGGCAATAGACAAAGAGCGCCTGAACAGGGACTTGAACCCTGGACCCTCAGATTAAAAGTCTGATGCTCTACCGACTGAGCTATCCAGGCTCAGGCACTCAACCCGCACTGCGCCCTTCAGTGGCTGAGAACTAACAGTGCAACACGATCCATCTTCTGCACAGGCTTCTCGCATTTTACTCTCACACACATGCATTCACTGCCTCCCACACTTTTCATTCCGCAAATAATCTCCAGTCGTCCAAATAGACGCACTTTCACCTTATATCTTTCGTCGGTCTGTCTCACTCAACGTAACAATTCAACTTTCCGGCTGTTTATACATCCTTGAGAGAGCGACTGAAAGAGCAAATAAGAGAAGTGAAAAGACACTGACACCTAAGTTTAAGGCCATCCCAAAGTCTCCGAGCGATATTATCGCTATTATGAATACTTTGGCATCTGTCTTTACCAAGGAAGAAGATGCTTCCAAGGGCACAGTGAAACATGAAGTCATTAACACATTACAAACATTTCAAATTGACAAAGACGCGGTAATAAAACGGCTCCCGATAATAAAAGTTGATCAAACACCAGGGCTGAATCAGGTACATCCAGGCTTTATCTTGTTGTAGCATACGCGATCCTGAGGCGAGTTGATAGAGTGCATACGAGGAGAGATCGGCTTCACCTTCCACAGATGCTGCCTGAATAGTGGAATATTTCCATCATTTTCTTTTCTGTAATAGAAATTGTCCTTGCTCTACCTCGAGCTGGGGATCATAAAAGGAGCGTTAGTGGATATATTCTACATGATGAGGCTTTTTGATAGTTTAAAGAAGGAGAACCTGTCCAGTGGCAGAGCTTTCAGCAAAGAAATGGGCACAGATTCAAGTTGATTGGCAAAATAATCAGAGGCGACCTGTGGAAACACTTAGTTTTATGCCCCCATTTTGTTGGAATCTGCAGTGCACTGTCTGAAATGACGGTGGAGGTTGAACCATAAGTAATCTTCAAAGTGCTTTGGTCTGCAGCCTGAAGAACGTAAAGGTTTTGGGAAAACAGAGCTGGCATATATGACGACGCACACATATTCGAAGAACCGTCACAGGTATCACGAGTGGAACGGCACCCTGTGCTGTAAGTTTTTTTGTCTCTGTGAATGCAGGAAAAGCATGGGAAATCCTGTTATTATTTCAAAACCAACTTAAGCATGTCATTTCCCGAAGAGATTTTGAAGGGCAATGGAGTGATATTTGTCGCGAGAAGTGAATTAAGCTTTAATTTCCTAAGCTGATGATTGACAAGGAAATTTTGAAGAATAAAGCTGGATAACATGAACAAAAGCGAAATAGTGAGGATTGTGGAAATCTGAAATCAAAACCGAGAGTGCAAAAAAGACAAAGCAGGTCTGGCAGCATGTGTGGCGAGAAAAATGCAGTTAACGTTTCAGGTGCGTGACAATACATCAGAATAATAACAACGATGTTCAACTGCCTTATTTGTGTATGTAAAAACTGGTAAAAAGTGATGACGGAGGTGATGCAATCCTGTTTAAGATTGAAACGATGCGATCAAGCAAAGCAGACGTCTTGCTGCAACTGAAAGAATTGCCGGTCAGAATGGACAAAACTTGCAACGAAAAGGGCTGCCAGAGTCTTGGCTCTCCACATCCAAAGAACATGGCTTGGAATTCTTGAGGACACTGCACAAACACCACTGTGATAAAGGCAATAGACAAAGAGCGCCTGAACAGGGACTTGAACCCTGGACCCTCAGATTAAAAGTCTGATGCTCTACCGACTGAGCTATCCAGGCTCAGGCACTCAACCCGCACTGCGCCCTTCAGTGGCTGAGAACTAACAGTGCAACACGATCCATCTTCTGCACAGGCTTCTCGCATTTTACTCTCACACACATGCATTCACTGCCTCCCACACTTTTCATTCCGCAAATAATCTCCAGTCGTCCAAATAGACGCACTTTCACCTTATATCTTTCGTCGGTCTGTCTCACTCAACGTAACAATTCAACTTTCCGGCTGTTTATACATCCTTGAGAGAGCGACTGAAAGAGCAAATAAGAGAAGTGAAAAGACACTGACACCTAAGTTTAAGGCCATCCCAAAGTCTCCGAGCGATATTATCGCTATTATGAATACTTTGGCATCTGTCTTTACCAAGGAAGAAGATGCTTCCAAGGGCACAGTGAAACATGAAGTCATTAACACATTACAAACATTTCAAATTGACAAAGACGCGGTAATAAAACGGCTCCCGATAATAAAAGTTGATCAAACACCAGGGCTGAATCAGGTACATCCAGGCTTTATCTTGTTGTAGCATACGCGATCCTGAGGCGAGTTGATAGAGTGCATACGAGGAGAGATCGGCTTCACCTTCCACAGATGCTGCCTGAATAGTGGAATATTTCCATCATTTTCTTTTCTGTAATAGAAATTGTCCTTGCTCTACCTCGAGCTGGGGATCATAAAAGGAGCGTTAGTGGATATATTCTACATGATGAGGCTTTTTGATAGTTTAAAGAAGGAGAACCTGTCCAGTGGCAGAGCTTTCAGCAAAGAAATGGGCACAGATTCAAGTTGATTGGCAAAATAATCAGAGGCGACCTGTGGAAACACTTAGTTTTATGCCCCCATTTTGTTGGAATCTGCAGTGCACTGTCTGAAATGACGGTGGAGGTTGAACCATAAGTAATCTTCAAAGTGCTTTGGTCTGCAGCCTGAAGAACGTAAAGGTTTTGGGAAAACAGAGCTGGCATATATGACGACGCACACATATTCGAAGAACCGTCACAGGTATCACGAGTGGAACGGCACCCTGTGCTGTAAGTTTTTTTGTCTCTGTGAATGCAGGAAAAGCATGGGAAATCCTGTTATTATTTCAAAACCAACTTAAGCATGTCATTTCCCGAAGAGATTTTGAAGGGCAATGGAGTGATATTTGTCGCGAGAAGTGAATTAAGCTTTAATTTCCTAAGCTGATGATTGACAAGGAAATTTTGAAGAATAAAGCTGGATAACATGAACAAAAGCGAAATAGTGAGGATTGTGGAAATATGAAATCAAAACCGAGAGTGCAAAAAAGACAAAGCAGGTCTGGCAGCATGTGTGGCGAGAAAAATGCAGTTAACGTTTCAGGTGCGTGACAATACATCAGAATAATAACAACGATGTTCAACTGCCTTATTTGTGTATGTAAAAACTGGTAAAAAGTGATGACGGAGGTGATGCAATCCTGTTTAAGATTGAAACGATGCGATCAAGCAAAGCAGACGTCTTGCTGCAACTGAAAGAATTGCCGGTCAGAATGGACAAAACTTGCAACGAAAAGGGCTGCCAGAGTCTTGGCTCTCCACATCCAAAGAACATGGCTTGGAATTCTTGAGGACACTGCACAAACACCACTGTGATAAAGGCAATAGACAAAGAGCGCCTGAACAGGGACTTGAACCCTGGACCCTCAGATTAAAAGTCTGATGCTCTACCGACTGAGCTATCCAGGCTCAGGCACTCAACCCGCACTGCGCCCTTCAGTGGCTGAGAACTAACAGTGCAACACGATCCATCTTCTGCACAGGCTTCTCGCATTTTACTCTCACACACATGCATTCACTGCCTCCCACACTTTTCATTCCGCAAATAATCTCCAGTCGTCCAAATAGACGCACTTTCACCTTATATCTTTCGTCGGTCTGTCTCACTCAACGTAACAATTCAACTTTCCGGCTGTTTATACATCCTTGAGAGAGCGACTGAAAGAGCAAATAAGAGAAGTGAAAAGACACTGACACCTAAGTTTAAGGCCATCCCAAAGTCTCCGAGCGATATTATCGCTATTATGAATACTTTGGCATCTGTCTTTACCAAGGAAGAAGATGCTTCCAAGGGCACAGTGAAACATGAAGTCATTAACACATTACAAACATTTCAAATTGACAAAGACGCGGTAATAAAACGGCTCCCGATAATAAAAGTTGATCAAACACCAGGGCTGAATCAGGTACATCCAGGCTTTATCTTGTTGTAGCATACGCGATCCTGAGGCGAGTTGATAGAGTGCATACGAGGAGAGATCGGCTTCACCTTCCACAGATGCTGCCTGAATAGTGGAATATTTCCATCATTTTTTTTTCTGTAATAGAAATTGTCCTTGCTCTACCTCGAGCTGGGGATCATAAAAGGAGCGTTAGTGGATATATTCTACATGATGAGGCTTTTTGATAGTTTAAAGAAGGAGAACCTGTCCAGTGGCAGAGCTTTCAGCAAAGAAATGGGCACAGATTCAAGTTGATTGGCAAAATAATCAGAGGCGAGCTGTGGAAACACTTAGTTTTATGCCCCCATTTTGTTGGAATCAACAGTGCACTGTCTGAAAAGACGGTGGAGGTTGAACCATAAGTAATCTTCAAAGTGCTTTGGTCTGCAGCCTGAAGAACGTAAAGGTTTAGGGAAAACAGAGCTGGCATATATGACGACGCACACATATTCGAAGAACCGTCACAGGTATCACGAGTGGAACGGCACCCTGTGCTGTAAGTTTTTTTGTCTCTGTGAATGCAGGAAAAGCATGGGAAATCCTGTTATTATTTCAAAACCAACTTAAGCATGTCATTTCCCGAAGAGATTTTGAAGGGCAATGGAGTGATATTTGTCGCGAGAAGTGAATTAAGCTTTAATTTCCTAAGCTGATGATTGACAAGGAAATTTTGAAGAATAAAGCTGGATAACAAGAACAAAAGCGAAATAGTGAGGATTGTGGAAATCTGAAATCAAAACCGAGAGTGCAAAAAAGACAAAGCAGGTCTGGCAGCATGTGTGGCGAGAAAAATGCAGTTAACGTTTCAGGTGCGTGACAATACATCAGAATAATAACAACGATGTTCAACTGCCTTATTTGTGTATGTAAAAACTGGTAAAAAGTGATGACGGAGGTGATGCAATCCTGTTTAAGATTGAAACGATGCGATCAAGCAAAGCAGACGTCTTGCTGCAACTGAAAGAATTGCCGGTCAGAATGGACAAAACTTGCAACGAAAAGGGCTGCCAGAGTCTTGGCTCTCCACATCCAAAGTACATGGCTTGGAATTCTTGAGGACACTGCACAAACACCACTGTGATAAAGGCAATAGACAAAGAGCGCCTGAATAGGGACTTGAACCCTGGACCCTCAGATTAAAAGTCTGATGCTCTACCGACTGAGCTATCCAGGCTCAGGCACTCAACCCGCACTGCGCCCTTCAGTGGCTGAGAACTAACAGTGCAACACGATCCATCTTCTGCACAGGCTTCTCGCATTTTACTCTCACACACATGCATTCACTGCCTCCCACACTTTTCATTCCGCAAATAATCTCCAGTCGTCCAAATAGACGCACTTTCACCTTATATCTTTCGTCGGTCTGTCTCACTCAACGTAACAATTCAACTTTCCGGCTGTTTATACATCCTTGAGAGAGCGACTGAAAGAGCAAATAAGAGAAGTGAAAAGACACTGACACCTAAGTTTAAGGCCATCCCAAAGTCTCCGAGCGATATTATCGCTATTATGAATACTTTGGCATCTGTCTTTACCAAGGAAGAAGATGCTTCCAAGGGCACAGTGAAACATGAAGTCATTAACACATTACAAACATTTCAAATTGACAAAGACGCGGTAATAAAACGGCTCCCGATAATAAAAGTTGATCAAACACCAGGGCTGAATCAGGTACATCCAGGCTTTATCTTGTTGTAGCATACGCGATCCTGAGGGGAGTTGATAGAGTGCATACGAGGAGAGATTGGCTTCACCTTCCACAGATGCTGCCTGAATAGTGGAATATTTCCATCATTTTCTTTTCTGTAATAGAAATTGTCCTTGCTCTACCTCGAGCTGGGCATCATAAAAGGAGCGTTAGTGGATATATTCTACATGATGAGGCTTTTTGATAGTTTAAAGAAGGAGAACCTGTCCAGTGGCAGAGCTTTCAGCAAAGAAATGGGCACAGATTCAAGTTGATTGGCAAAATAATCAGAGGCGAGCTGTGGAAACACTTAGTTTTATGCCCCCATTTTGTTGGAATCAACAGTGCACTGTCTGAAAAGACGGTGGAGGTTGAACCATAAGTAATCTTCAAAGTGCTTTGGTCTGCAGCCTGAAGAACGTAAAGGTTTAGGGAAAACAGAGCTGGCATATATGACGACGCACACGTATTCGAAGAACCGTCACAGGTATCACGAGTGGAACGGCACCCTGTGCTGTAAGTTTTTTTGTCTCTGTGAATGCAGGAAAAGCATGGGAAATCCTGTTATTATTTCAAAACCAACTTAAGCATGTCATTTCCCGAAGAGATTTTGAAGGGCAATGGAGTGATATTTGTCGCGAGAAGTGAATTAAGCTTTAATTTCCTAAGCTGATGATTGACAAGGAAATTTTGAAGAATAAAGCTGGATAACAAGAACAAAAGCGAAATAGTGAGGATTGTGGAAATCTGAAATCAAAACCGAGAGTGCAAAAAAGACAAAGCAGGTCTGGCAGCATGTGTGGCGAGAAAAATGCAGTTAACGTTTCAGGTGCGTGACAATACATCAGAATAATAACAACGATGTTCAACTGCCTTATTTGTGTATGTAAAAACTGGTAAAAAGTGATGACGGAGGTGATGCAATCCTGTTTAAGATTGAAACGATGCGATCAAGCAAAGCAGACGTCTTGCTGCAACTGAAAGAATTGCCGGTCAGAATGGACAAAACTTGCAATGAAAAGGGCTGCCAGAGTCTTGGCTCTCCACAGCCAAAGTACATGGCTTGGAATTCTTGAGGACACTGCACAAACACCACTGTGATAAAGGCAATAGACAAAGAGCACCTGAACAGGGACTTGAACCCTGGACCCTCAGATTAAAAGTCTGATGCTCTACCGACTGAGCTATCCAGGCTCAGGCACTCAACCCGCACTGCGCCCTTCAGTGGCTGAGAACTAACAGTGCAACACGATCCATCTTCTGCACAGGCTTCTCGCATTTTACTCTCACACACATGCATTCACTGCCTCCCACACTTTTCATTCCGCAAATAATCTCCAGTCGTCCAAATAGACGCACTTTCACCTTATATCTTTCGTCGGTCTGTCTCACTCAACGTAACAATTCAACTTTCCGGCTGTTTATACATCCTTGAGAGAGCGACTGAAAGAGCAAATAAGAGAAGTGAAAAGACACTGACACCTAAGTTTAAGGCCATCCCAAAGTCTCCGAGCGATATTATCGCTATTATGAATACTTTGGCATCTGTCTTTACCAAGGAAGAAGATGCTTCCAAGGGCACAGTGAAACATGAAGTCATTAACACATTACAAACATTTCAAATTGACAAAGACGCGGTAATAAAACGGCTCCCGATAATAAAAGTTGATCAAACACCAGGGCTGAATCAGGTACATCCAGGCTTTATCTTGTTGTAGCATACGCGATCCTGAGGGGAGTTGATAGAGTGCATACGAGGAGAGATTGGCTTCACCTTCCACAGATGCTGCCTGAATAGTGGAATATTTCCATCATTTTTTTTTCTGTAATAGAAATTGTCCTTGCTCTACCTCGAGCTGGGCATCATAAAAGGAGCGTTAGTGGATATATTCTACATGATGAGGCTTTTTGATAGTTTAAAGAAGGAGAACCTGTCCAGTGGCAGAGCTTTCAGCAAAGAAATGGGCACAGATTCAAGTTGATTGGCAAAATAATCAGAGGCGAGCTGTGGAAACACTTAGTTTTATGCCCCCATTTTGTTGGAATCAACAGTGCACTGTCTGAAAAGACGGTGGAGGTTGAACCATAAGTAATCTTCAAAGTGCTTTGGTCTGCAGCCTGAAGAACGTAAAGGTTTAGGGAAAACAGAGCTGGCATATATGACGACGCACACATATTCGAAGAACCGTCACAGGTATCACGAGTGGAACGGCACCCTGTGCTGTAAGTTTTTTTGTCTCTGTGAATGCAGGAAAAGCATGGGAAATCCTGTTATTATTTCAAAACCAATTTAAGCGTGTCATTTCCCGAAGAGATTTTGAAGGGCAATGGAGTGATATTTGTCGCGAGAAGTGAATTAAGCTTTAATTTCCTAAGCTGATGATTGACAAGGAAATTTTGAAGAATAAAGCTGGATAACAAGAACAAAAGCGAAATAGTGAGGATTGTGGAAATCTGAAATCAAAACCAAGAGTGCAAAAAAGACAAAGCAGGTCTGGCAGCATGTGTGGCGAGAAAAATGCAGTTAACGTTTCAGGTGCGTGACAACACATCAGAATAATAACAACGATGTTCAACTGCCTTATTTGTGTATGTAAAAACTGGTAAAAAGTGATGACGGAGGTGATGCAATCCTGTTTAAGATTGAAACGATGCGATCAAGCAAAGCAGACGTCTTGCTGCAACTGAAAGAATTGCCGGTCAGAATGGACAAAACTTGCAACGAAAAGGGCTGCCAGAGTCTTGGCTCTCCACAGCCAAAGTACATGGCTTGGAATTCTTGAGGACACTGCACAAACACCACTGTGATAAAGGCAATAGACAAAGAGCACCTGAACAGGGACTTGAACCCTGGACCCTCAGATTAAAAGTCTGATGCGCTACCGACTGAGCTATCCAGGCTCAGGCACTCAACCCGCACTGCGCCCTTCAGTGGCTGAGAACTAACAGTGCAACACGATCCATCTTCTGCACAGGCTTCTCGCATTTTACTCTCACACACATGCATTCACTGCCTCCCACACTTTTCATTCCGCAAATAATCTCCAGTCGTCCAAATAGACGCACTTTCACCTTATATCTTTCGTCGGTCTGTCTCACTCAACGTAACAATTCAACTTTCCGGCTGTTTATACATCCTTGAGAGAGCGACTGAAAGAGCAAATAAGAGAAGTGAAAAGACACTGACACCTAAGTTTAAGGCCATCCCAAAGTCTCCGAGCGATATTATCGCTATTATGAATACTTTGGCATCTGTCTTTACCAAGGAAGAAGATGCTTCCAAGGGCACAGTGAAACATGAAGTCATTAACACATTACAAACATTTCAAATTGACAAAGACGCGGTAATAAAACGGCTCCCGATAATAAAAGTTGATCAAACACCAGGGCTGAATCAGGTACATCCAGGCTTTATCTTGTTGTAGCATACGCGATCCTGAGGGGAGTTGATAGAGTGCATACGAGGAGAGATCGGCTTCACCTTCCACAGATGCTGCCTGAATAGTGGAATATTTCCATCATTTTTTTTTCTGTAATAGAAATTGTCCTTGCTCTACCTCGAGCTGGGGATCATAAAAGGAGCGTTAGTGGATATATTCTACATGATGAGGCTTTTTGATAGTTTAAAGAAGGAGAACCTGTCCAGTGGCAGAGCTTTCAGCAAAGAAATGGGCACAGATTCAAGTTGATTGGCAAAATAATCAGAGGCGACCTGTGGAAACACTTAGTTTTATGCCCCCATTTTGTTGGAATCAACAGTGCACTGTCTGAAAAGACGGTGGAGGTTGAACCATAAGTAATCTTCAAAGTGCTTTGGTCTGCAGCCTGAAGAACGTAAAGGTTTAGGGAAAACAGAGCTGGCATATATGACGACGCACACATATTCGAAGAACCGTCACAGGTATCACGAGTGGAACGGCACCCTGTGCTGTAAGTTTTTTTGTCTCTGTGAATGCAGGAAAAGCATGGGAAATCCTGTTATTATTTCAAAACCAACTTAAGCATGTCATTTCCCGAAGAGATTTTGAAGGGCAATGGAGTGATATTTGTCGCGAGAAGTGAATTAAGCTTTAATTTCCTTAGCTGATGATTGACAAGGAAATTTTGAAGAATAAAGCTGGATAACAAGAACAAAAGCGAAATAGTGAGGATTGTGGAAATCTGAAATCAAAACCGAGAGTGCAAAAAAGACAAAGCAGGTCTGGCAGCATGTGTGGCGAGAAAAATGCAGTTAACGTTTCAGGTGCGTGACAATACATCAGAATAATAACAACGATGTTCAACTGCCTTATTTGTGTATGTAAAAACTGGTAAAAAGTGATGACGGAGGTGATGCAATCCTGTTTAAGATTGAAACGATGCGATCAAGCAAAGCAGACGTCTTGCTGCAACTGAAAGAATTGCCGGTCAGAATGGACAAAACTTGCAACGAAAAGGGCTGCCAGAGTCTTGGCTCTCCACATCCAAAGTACATGGCTTGGAATTCTTGAGGACACTGCACAAACACCACTGTGATAAAGGCAATAGACAAAGAGCACCTGAACAGGGACTTGAACCCTGGACCCTCAGATTAAAAGTCTGATGCTCTACCGACTGAGCTATCCAGGCTCAGGCACTCAACCCGCACTGCGCCCTTCAGTGGCTGAGAACTAACAGTGCAACACGATCCATCTTCTGCACAGGCTTCTCGCATTTTACTCTCACACACATGCATTCACTGCCTCCCACACTTTTCATTACGCAAATAATCTCCAGTCGTCCAAATGGACGCACTTTCACCTTATATCTTTCGTCGGTCTGTCTCACTCAACGTAACAATTCAACTTTCCGGCTGTTTATACATCCTTGAGAGAGCGACTGAAAGAGCAAATAAGAGAAGTGAAAAGACACTGACACCTAAGTTTAAGGCCATCCCAAAGTCTCCGAGCGATATTATCGCTATTATGAATACTTTGGCATCTGTCTTTACCAAGGAAGAAGATGCTTCCAAGGGCACAGTGAAACATGAAGTCATTAACACATTACAAACATTTCAAATTGACAAAGACGCGGTAATAAAACGGCTCCCGATAATAAAAGTTGATCAAACACCAGGGCTGAATCAGGTACATCCAGGCTTTATCTTGTTGTAGCATACGCGATCCTGAGGCGAGTTGATAGAGTGCATACGAGGAGAGATCGGCTTCACCTTCCACAGATGCTGCCTGAATAGTGGAATATTTCCATCATTTTTTTTTCTGTAATAGAAATTGTCCTTGCTCTACCTCGAGCTGGGGATCATAAAAGGAGCGTTAGTGGATATATTCTACATGATGAGGCTTTTTGATAGTTTAAAGAAGGAGAACCTGTCCAGTGGCAGAGCTTTCAGCAAAGAAATGGGCACAGATTCAAGTTGATTGGCAAAATAATCAGAGGCGAGCTGTGGAAACACTTAGTTTTATGCCCCCATTTTGTTGGAATCAACAGTGCACTGTCTGAAAAGACGGTGGAGGTTGAACCATAAGTAATCTTCAAAGTGCTTTGGTCTGCAGCCTGAAGAACGTAAAGGTTTAGGGAAAACAGAGCTGGCATATATGACGACGCACACATATTCGAAGAACCGTCACAGGTATCACGAGTGGAACGGCACCCTGTGCTGTAAGTTTTTTTGTCTCTGTGAATGCAGGAAAAGCATGGGAAATCCTGTTATTATTTCAAAACCAACTTAAGCATGTCATTTCCCGAAGAGATTTTGAAGGGCAATGGAGTGATATTTGTCGCGAGAAGTGAATTAAGCTTTAATTTCCTAAGCTGATGATTGACAAGGAAATTTTGAAGAATAAAGCTGGATAACAAGAACAAAAGCGAAATAGTGAGGATTGTGGAAATCTGAAATCAAAACCGAGAGTGCAAAAAAGACAAAGCAGGTCTGGCAGCATGTGTGGCGAGAAAAATGCAGTTAACGTTTCAGGTGCGTGACAATACATCAGAATAATAACAACGATGTTCAACTGCCTTATTTGTGTATGTAAAAACTGGTAAAAAGTGATGACGGAGGTGATGCAATCCTGTTTAAGATTGAAACGATGCGATCAAGCAAAGCAGACGTCTTGCTGCAACTGAAAGAATTGCCGGTCAGAATGGACAAAACTTGCAACGAAAAGGGCTGCCAGAGTCTTGGCTCTGCACATCCAAAGTACATGGCTTGGAATTCTTGAGGACACTGCACAAACACCACTGTGATAAAGGCAATAGACAAAGAGCGCCTGAACAGGGACTTGAACCCTGGACCCTCAGATTAAAAGTCTGATGCTCTACCGACTGAGCTATCCAGGCTCAGGCACTCAACCCGCACTGCGCCCTTCAGTGGCTGAGAACTAACAGTGCAACACGATCCATCTTCTGCACAGGCTTCTCGCATTTTACTCTCACACACATGCATTCACTGCCTCCCACACTTTTCATTCCGCAAATAATCTCCAGTCGTCCAAATAGACGCACTTTCACCTTATATCTTTCGTCGGTCTGTCTCACTCAACGTAACAATTCAACTTTCCGGCTGTTTATACATCCTTGAGAGAGCGACTGAAAGAGCAAATAAGAGAAGTGAAAAGACACTGACACCTAAGTTTAAGGCCATCCCAAAGTCTCCGAGCGATATTATCGCTATTATGAATACTTTGGCATCTGTCTTTACCAAGGAAGAAGATGCTTCCAAGGGCACAGTGAAACATGAAGTCATTAACACATTACAAACATTTCAAATTGACAAAGACGCGGTAATAAAACGGCTCCCGATAATAAAAGTTGATCAAACACCAGGGCTGAATCAGGTACATCCAGGCTTTATCTTGTTGTAGCATACGCGATCCTGAGGGGAGTTGATAGAGTGCATACGAGGAGAGATCGGCTTCACCTTCCACAGATGCTGCCTGAATAGTGGAATATTTCCATCATTTTTTTTTCTGTAATAGAAATTGTCCTTGCTCTACCTCGAGCTGGGGATCATAAAAGGAGCGTTAGTGGATATATTCTACATGATGAGGCTTTTTGATAGTTTAAAGAAGGAGAACCTGTCCAGTGGCAGAGCTTTCAGCAAAGAAATGGGCACAGATTCAAGTTGATTGGCAAAATAATCAGAGGCGAGCTGTGGAAACACTTAGTTTTATGCCCCCATTTTGTTGGAATCAACAGTGCACTGTCTGAAAAGACGGTGGAGGTTGAACCATAAGTAATCTTCAAAGTGCTTTGGTCTGCAGCCTGAAGAACGTAAAGGTTTAGGGAAAACAGAGCTGGCATATATGACGACGCACACATATTCGAAGAACCGTCACAGGTATCACGAGTGGAACGGCACCCTGTGCTGTAAGTTTTTTTGTCTCTGTGAATGCAGGAAAAGCATGGGAAATCCTGTTATTATTTCAAAACCAACTTAAGCATGTCATTTCCCGAAGAGATTTTGAAGGGCAATGGAGTGATATTTGTCGCGAGAAGTGAATTAAGCTTTAATTTCCTAAGCTGATGATTGACAAGGAAATTTTGAAGAATAAAGCTGGATAACAAGAACAAAAGCGAAATAGTGAGGATTGTGGAAATCTGAAATCAAAACCGAGAGTGCAAAAAAGACAAAACAGGTCTGGCAGCATGTGTGGCGAGAAAAATGCAGTTAACGTTTCAGGTGCGTGACAACACATCAGAATAATAACAACGATGTTCAACTGCCTTATTTGTGTATGTAAAAACTGGTAAAAAGTGATGACGGAGGTGATGCAATCCTGTTTAAGATTGAAACGATGCGATCAAGCAAAGCAGACGTCTTGCTGCAACTGAAAGAATTGCCGGTCAGAATGGACAAAACTTGCAACGAAAAGGGCTGCCAGAGTCTTGGCTCTCCACAGCCAAAGTACATGGCTTGGAATTCTTGAGGACACTGCACAAACACCACTGTGATAAAGGCAATAGACAAAGAGCACCTGAACAGGAACTTGAACCCTGGACCCTCAGATTAAAAGTCTGATGCTCTACCGACTGAGCTATCCAGGCTCAGGCACTCAACCCGCACTGCGCCCTTCAGTGGCTGAGAACTAACAGTGCAACACGATCCATCTTCTGCACAGGCTTCTCGCATTTTACTCTCACACACATGCATTCACTGCCTCCCACACTTTTCATTCCGCAAATAATCTCCAGTCGTCCAAATAGACGCACTTTCACCTTATATCTTTCGTCGGTCTGTCTCACTCAACGTAACAATTCAACTTTCCGGCTGTTTATACATCCTTGAGAGAGCGACTGAAAGAGCAAATAAGAGAAGTGAAAAGACACTGACACCTAAGTTTAAGGCCATCCCAAAGTCTCCGAGCGATATTATCGCTATTATGAATACTTTGGCATCTGTCTTTACCAAGGAAGAAGATGCTTCCAAGGGCACAGTGAAACATGAAGTCATTAACACATTACAAACATTTCAAATTGACAAAGACGCGGTAATAAAACGGCTCCCGATAATAAAAGTTGATCAAACACCAGGGCTGAATCAGGTACATCCAGGCTTTATCTTGTTGTAGCATACGCGATCCTGAGGCGAGTTGATAGAGTGCATACGAGGAGAGATCGGCTTCACCTTCCACAGATGCTGCCTGAATAGTGGAATATTTCCATCATTTTTTTTTCTGTAATAGAAATTGTCCTTGCTCTACCTCGAGCTGGGGATCATAAAAGGAGCGTTAGTGGATATATTCTACATGATGAGGCTTTTTGATAGTTTAAAGAAGGAGAACCTGTCCAGTGGCAGAGCTTTCAGCAAAGAAATGGGCACAGATTCAAGTTGATTGGCAAAATAATCAGAGGCGAGCTGTGGAAACACTTAGTTTTATGCCCCCATTTTGTTGGAATCAACAGTGCACTGTCTGAAAAGACGGTGGAGGTTGAACCATAAGTAATCTTCAAAGTGCTTTGGTCTGCAGCCTGAAGAACGTAAAGGTTTAGGGAAAACAGAGCTGGCATATATGACGACGCACACATATTCGAAGAACCGTCACAGGTATCACGAGTGGAACGGCACCCTGTGCTGTAAGTTTTTTTGTCTCTGTGAATGCAGGAAAAGCATGGGAAATCCTGTTATTATTTCAAAACCAACTTAAGCATGTCATTTCCCGAAGAGATTTTGAAGGGCAATGGAGTGATATTTGTCGCGAGAAGTGAATTAAGCTTTAATTTCCTAAGCTGATGATTGACAAGGAAATTTTGAAGAATAAAGCTGGATAACAAGAACAAAAGCGAAATAGTGAGGATTGTGGAAATCTGAAATCAAAACCGAGAGTGCAAAAAAGACAAAGCAGGTCTGGCAGCATGTGTGGCGAGAAAAATGCAGTTAACGTTTCAGGTGCGTGACAATACATCAGAATAATAACAACGATGTTCAACTGCCTTATTTGTGTATGTAAAAACTGTTAAAAAGTGATGACGGAGGTGATGCAATCCTGTTTAAGATTGAAACGATGCGATCAAGCAAAGCAGACGTCTTGCTGCAACTGAAAGAATTGCCGGTCAGAATGGACAAAACTTGCAACGAAAAGGGCTGCCAGAGTCTTGGCTCTGCACATCCAAAGTACATGGCTTGGAATTCTTGAGGACACTGCACAAACACCACTGTGATAAAGGCAATAGACAAAGAGCGCCTGAACAGGGACTTGAACCCTGGACCCTCAGATTAAAAGTCTGATGCTCTACCGACTGAGCTATCCAGGCTCAGGCACTCAACCCGCACTGCGCCCTTCAGTGGCTGAGAACTAACAGTGCAACACGATCCATCTTCTGCACAGGCTTCTCGCATTTTACTCTCACACACATGCATTCACTGCCTCCCACACTTTTCATTCCGCAAATAATCTCCAGTCGTCCAAATAGACGCACTTTCACCTTATATCTTTCGTCGGTCTGTCTCACTCAACGTAACAATTCAACTTTCCGGCTGTTTATACATCCTTGAGAGAGCGACTGAAAGAGCAAATAAGAGAAGTGAAAAGACACTGACACCTAAGTTTAAGGCCATCCCAAAGTCTCCGAGCGATATTATCGCTATTATGAATACTTTGGCATCTGTCTTTACCAAGGAAGAAGATGCTTCCAAGGGCACAGTGAAACATGAAGTCATTAACACATTACAAACATTTCAAATTGACAAAGACGCGGTAATAAAACGGCTCCCGATAATAAAAGTTGATCAAACACCAGGGCTGAATCAGGTACATCCAGGCTTTATCTTGTTGTAGCATACGCGATCCTGAGGCGAGTTGATAGAGTGCATACGAGGAGAGATCGGCTTCACCTTCCACAGATGCTGCCTGAATAGTGGAATATTTCCATCATTTTTTTTTCTGTAATAGAAATTGTCCTTGCTCTACCTCGAGCTGGGGATCATAAAAGGAGCGTTAGTGGATATATTCTACATGATGAGGCTTTTTGATAGTTTAAAGAAGGAGAACCTGTCCAGTGGCAGAGCTTTCAGCAAAGAAATGGGCACAGATTCAAGTTGATTGGCAAAATAATCAGAGGCGAGCTGTGGAAACACTTAGTTTTATGCCCCCATTTTGTTGGAATCAACAGTGCACTGTCTGAAAAGACGGTGGAGGTTGAACCATAAGTAATCTTCAAAGTGCTTTGGTCTGCAGCCTGAAGAACGTAAAGGTTTAGGGAAAACAGAGCTGGCATATATGACGACGCACACATATTCGAAGAACCGTCACAGGTATCACGAGTGGAACGGCACCCTGTGCTGTAAGTTTTTTTGTCTCTGTGAATGCAGGAAAAGCATGGGAAATCCTGTTATTATTTCAAAACCAACTTAAGCATGTCATTTCCCGAAGAGATTTTGAAGGGCAATGGAGTGATATTTGTCGCGAGAAGTGAATTAAGCTTTAATTTCCTAAGCTGATGATTGACAAGGAAATTTTGAAGAATAAAGCTGGATAACAAGAACAAAAGCGAAATAGTGAGGATTGTGGAAATCTGAAATCAAAACCGAGAGTGCAAAAAAGACAAAACAGGTCTGGCAGCATGTGTGGCGAGAAAAATGCAGTTAACGTTTCAGGTGCGTGACAACACATCAGAATAATAACAACGATGTTCAACTGCCTTATTTGTGTATGTAAAAACTGGTAAAAAGTGATGACGGAGGTGATGCAATCCTGTTTAAGATTGAAACGATGCGATCAAGCAAAGCAGACGTCTTGCTGCAACTGAAAGAATTGCCGGTCAGAATGGACAAAACTTGCAACGAAAAGGGCTGCCAGAGTCTTGGCTCTCCACAGCCAAAGTACATGGCTTGGAATTCTTGAGGACACTGCACAAACACCACTGTGATAAAGGCAATAGACAAAGAGCACCTGAACAGGAACTTGAACCCTGGACCCTCAGATTAAAAGTCTGATGCTCTACCGACTGAGCTATCCAGGCTCAGGCACTCAACCCGCACTGCGCCCTTCAGTGGCTGAGAACTAACAGTGCAACACGATCCATCTTCTGCACAGGCTTCTCGCATTTTACTCTCACACACATGCATTCACTGCCTCCCACACTTTTCATTCCGCAAATAATCTCCAGTCGTCCAAATAGACGCACTTTCACCTTATATCTTTCGTCGGTCTGTCTCACTCAACGTAACAATTCAACTTTCCGGCTGTTTATACATCCTTGAGAGAGCGACTGAAAGAGCAAATAAGAGAAGTGAAAAGACACTGACACCTAAGTTTAAGGCCATCCCAAAGTCTCCGAGCGATATTATCGCTATTATGAATACTTTGGCATCTGTCTTTACCAAGGAAGAAGATGCTTCCAAGGGCACAGTGAAACATGAAGTCATTAACACATTACAAACATTTCAAATTGACAAAGACGCGGTAATAAAACGGCTCCCGATAATAAAAGTTGATCAAACACCAGGGCTGAATCAGGTACATCCAGGCTTTATCTTGTTGTAGCATACGCGATCCTGAGGCGAGTTGATAGAGTGCATACGAGGAGAGATCGGCTTCACCTTCCACAGATGCTGCCTGAATAGTGGAATATTTCCATCATTTTTTTTTCTGTAATAGAAATTGTCCTTGCTCTACCTCGAGCTGGGGATCATAAAAGGAGCGTTAGTGGATATATTCTACATGATGAGGCTTTTTGATAGTTTAAAGAAGGAGAACCTGTCCAGTGGCAGAGCTTTCAGCAAAGAAATGGGCACAGATTCAAGTTGATTGGCAAAATAATCAGAGGCGAGCTGTGGAAACACTTAGTTTTATGCCCCCATTTTGTTGGAATCAACAGTGCACTGTCTGAAAAGACGGTGGAGGTTGAACCATAAGTAATCTTCAAAGTGCTTTGGTCTGCAGCCTGAAGAACGTAAAGGTTTAGGGAAAACAGAGCTGGCATATATGACGACGCACACATATTCGAAGAACCGTCACAGGTATCACGAGTGGAACGGCACCCTGTGCTGTAAGTTTTTTTGTCTCTGTGAATGCAGGAAAAGCATGGGAAATCCTGTTATTATTTCAAAACCAACTTAAGCATGTCATTTCCCGAAGAGATTTTGAAGGGCAATGGAGTGATATTTGTCGCGAGAAGTGAATTAAGCTTTAATTTCCTAAGCTGATGATTGACAAGGAAATTTTGAAGAATAAAGCTGGATAACAAGAACAAAAGCGAAATAGTGAGGATTGTGGAAATCTGAAATCAAAACCGAGAGTGCAAAAAAGACAAAACAGGTCTGGCAGCATGTGTGGCGAGAAAAATGCAGTTAACGTTTCAGGTGCGTGACAACACATCAGAATAATAACAACGATGTTCAACTGCCTTATTTGTGTATGTAAAAACTGGTAAAAAGTGATGACGGAGGTGATGCAATCCTGTTTAAGATTGAAACGATGCGATCAAGCAAAGCAGACGTCTTGCTGCAACTGAAAGAATTGCCGGTCAGAATGGACAAAACTTGCAACGAAAAGGGCTGCCAGAGTCTTGGCTCTCCACAGCCAAAGTACATGGCTTGGAATTCTTGAGGACACTGCACAAACACCACTGTGATAAAGGCAATAGACAAAGAGCACCTGAACAGGAACTTGAACCCTGGACCCTCAGATTAAAAGTCTGATGCTCTACCGACTGAGCTATCCAGGCTCAGGCACTCAACCCGCACTGCGCCCTTCAGTGGCTGAGAACTAACAGTGCAACACGATCCATCTTCTGCACAGGCTTCTCGCATTTTAATCTCACACACATGCATTCACTGCCTCCCACACTTTTCATTCCGCAAATAATCTCCAGTCGTCCAAATAGACGCACTTTCACCTTATATCTTTCGTCGGTCTGTCTCACTCAACGTAACAATTCAACTTTCCGGCTGTTTATACATCCTTGAGAGAGCGACTGAAAGAGCAAATAAGAGAAGTGAAAAGACACTGACACCTAAGTTTAAGGCCATCCCAAAGTCTCCGAGCGATATTATCGCTATTATGAATACTTTGGCATCTGTCTTTACCAAGGAAGAAGATGCTTCCAAGGGCACAGTGAAACATGAAGTCATTAACACATTACAAATATTTCAAGTTGACAAAGACGCGGTAATAAAACGGCTCCCGATAATAAAAGTTGATCAAACACCAGGGCTGAATCAGGTACATCCAGGCTTTATCTTGTTGTAGCATACGCGATCCTGAGGGGAGTTGATAGAGTGCATACGAGGAGAGATCGGCTTCACCTTCCACAGATGCTGCCTGAATAGTGGAATATTTCCATCATTTTCTTTTCTGTAATAGAAATTGTCCTTGCTCTACCTCGAGCTGGGGATCATAAAAGGAGCGTTAGCGGATATATTCTACATGATGAGCCTTTTTGATAGTTTAAAGAAGGAGAACCTGTCCAGTGGCAGAGCTTTCAGCAAAGAAATGGGCACAGATTCAAGTTGATTGGCAAAATAATCAGAGGCGAGCTGTGGAAACACTTAGTTTTATGCCCCCATTTTGTTGGAATCTGCAGTGCACTGTCTGAAATGACGGTGGAGGTTGAACCATAAGTAATCTTCAAAGTGCTTTGGTCTGCAGCCTGAAGAACGTAAAGGTTTAGGGAAAACAGAGCTGGCATATATGACGACGCACACGTATTCGAAGAACCGTCACAGGTATCACGAGTGGAACGGCACCCTGTGCTGTAAGTTTTTTTGTCTCTGTGAATGCAGGAAAAGCATGGGAAATCCTGTTATTATTTCAAAACCAACTTAAGCATGTCATTTCCCGAAGAGATTTTGAAGGGCAATGGAGTGATATTTGTCGCGTGAAGTGAATTAAACTTTAATTTGCTAAGCTGATGATTGATAAGGAAATTTTGAAGAATAAAGCTGGATAACAAGAACAAAAGCGAAATAGTAAGGATTGTGGAAATCTGAAATCAAAACCGAGAGTGCAAAAAAGACAAAGCAGGTCTGGCAGCATGTGTGGCGAGAAAAATAGAGTTAACGTTTCAGGTGCGTGACAATGCATCAGAATAATAACAACGATGTTCAACTGCCTTATTTGTGTATGTAAAAACTGGTAAAAAGTGATGACGGAGGTGATGCAATCCTGTTTAAGATTGAAACAATGCGATCAAGCAAAGCAGACGTCTTGCTGCAACTGAAAGAATTGCCGGTCAGAATGGACAAAACTTGCAACGAAAAGGGCTGCCAGAGTCTTGGCTCTCCACAGCCAAAGTACATGGCTTTGAATTCTTGAGGACACTGCACAAACACCACTGCGATAAAGGCATTAGACAAAGAGCACCTGAACAGGGACTTGAACCCTGGACCCTCAGATTAAAAGTCTGATGCTCTACCGACTGAGCTATCCAGGCTCAGACACTCAACCTACACTGCGCCCTTCAGTGGCTGAGAACTAACAGTGCAACACGATCCATCTTCTGCACTAGCTTCTCGCATTTTACTCTCACACACATGCATTCACTGCCTCCCACACTTTTCATTACGCAAATAATCTCCAGTCGTCCAAATGGACGCACTTTCACCTTATATCTTTCGTCGGTCTGTCTCACTCAACGTAACAATTCAACTTTCCGGCTGTTTATACATCCTTGAGAGAGCGACTGAAAGAGCAAATAAGAGAAGTGAAAAGACACTGACACCTAAGTTTAAGGCCATCCCAAAGTCTCCGAGCGATATTATCGCTATTATGAATACTTTGGCATCTGTCTTTACCAAGGAAGAAGATGCTTCCAAGGGCACAGTGAAACATGAAGTCATTAACACATTACAAACATTTCAAATTGACAAAGACGCGGTAATAAAACGGCTCCCGATAATAAAAGTTGATCAAACACCAGGGCTGAATCAGGTACATCCAGGCTTTATCTTGTTGTAGCATACGCGATCCTGAGGGGAGTTGATAGAGTGCATACGAGGAGAGATCGGCTTCACCTTCCACAGATGCTGCCTGAATAGTGGAATATTTCCATCATTTTCTTTTCTGTAATAGAAATTGTCCTTGCTCTACCTCGAGCTGGGGATCATAAAAGGAGCGTTAGTGGATATATTCTACATGATGAGGCTTTTTGATAGTTTAAAGAAGGAGAACCTGTCCAGTGGCAGAGCTTTCAGCAAAGAAATGGGCACAGATTCAAGTTGATTGGCAAAATAATCAGAGGCGACCTGTGGAAACACTTAGTTTTATGCCCCCATTTTGTTGGAATCTGCAGTGCACTGTCTGAAATGACGGTGGAGGTTGAACCATAAGTAATCTTCAAAGTGCTTTGGTCTGCAGCCTGAAGAACGTAAAGGTTTAGGGAAAACAGATCTGGCATATATGACGACGCACACGTATTCGAAGAACCGTCACAGGTATCACGAGTGGAACGGCACCCTGTGCTGTAAGTTTTTTTGTCTCTGTGAATGCAGGAAAAGCATGGGAAATCCTGTTATTATTTCAAAACCAACTTAAGCATGTCATTTCCCGAAGAGATTTTGAAGGGCAATGGAGTGATATTTGTCGCGTGAAGTGAATTAAACTTTAATTTGCTAAGCTGATGATTGATAAGGAAATTTTGAAGAATAAAGCTGGATAACAAGAACAAAAGCGAAATAGTAAGGATTGTGGAAATCTGAAATCAAAACCGAGAGTGCAAAAAAGACAAAGCAGGTCTGGCAGCATGTGTGGCGAGAAAAATAGAGTTAACGTTTCAGGTGCGTGACAATGCATCAGAATAATAACAACGATGTTCAACTGCCTTATTTGTGTATGTAAAAACTGTTAAAAAGTGATGACGGAGGTGATGCAATCCTGTTTAAGATTGAAACAATGCGATCAAGCAAAGCAGACGTCTTGCTGCAACTGAAAGAATTGCCGGTCAGAATGGACAAAACTTGCAACGAAAAGGGCTGCCAGAGTCTTGGCTCTCCACAGCCAAAGTACATGGCTTTGAATTCTTGAGGACACTGCACAAACACCACTGCGATAAAGGCATTAGACAAAGAGCACCTGAACAGGGACTTGAACCCTGGACCCTCAGATTAAAAGTCTGATGCTCTACCGACTGAGCTATCCAGGCTCAGACACTCAACCTACACTGCGCCCTTCAGTGGCTGAGAACTAACAGTGCAACACGATCCATCTTCTGCACTAGCTTCTCGCATTTTACTCTCACACACATGCATTCACTGCCTCCCACACTTTTCATTACGCAAATAATCTCCAGTCGTCCAAATGGACGCACTTTCACCTTATATCTTTCGTCGGTCTGTCTCACTCAACGTAACAATTCAACTTTCCGGCTGTTTATACATCCTTGAGAGAGCGACTGAAAGAGCAAATAAGAGAAGTGAAAAGACACTGACACCTAAGTTTAAGGCCATCCCAAAGTCTCCGAGCGATATTATCGCTATTATGAATACTTTGGCATCTGTCTTTACCAAGGAAGAAGATGCTTCCAAGGGCACAGTGAAACATGAAGTCATTAACACATTACAAACATTTCAAATTGACAAAGACGCGGTAATAAAACGGCTCCCGATAATAAAAGTTGATCAAACACCAGGGCTGAATCAGGTACATCCAGGCTTTATCTTGTTGTAGCATACGCGATCCTGAGGGGAGTTGATAGAGTGCATACGAGGAGAGATCGGCTTCACCTTCCACAGATGCTGCCTGAATAGTGGAATATTTCCATCATTTTCTTTTCTGTAATAGAAATTGTCCTTGCTCTACCTCGAGCTGGGGATCATAAAAGGAGCGTTAGTGGATATATTCTACATGATGAGGCTTTTTGATAGTTTAAAGAAGGAGAACCTGTCCAGTGGCACAGCTTTCAGCAAAGAAATGGGCACAGATTCAAGTTGATTGGCAAAATAATCAGAGGCGAGCTGTGGAAACACTTAGTTTTATGCCCCCATTTTGTTGGAATCTGCAGTGCACTGTCTGAAATGACGGTGGAGGTTGAACCATAAGTAATCTTCAAAGTGCTTTGGTCTGCAGCCTGAAGAACGTAAAGGTTTAGGGAAAACAGAGCTGGCATATATGACGACGCACACATATTCGAAGAACCGTCACAGGTATCACGAGTGGAACGGCACCCTGTGCTGTAAGTTTTTTTGTCTCTGTGAATGCAGGAAAAGCATGGGAAATCCTGTTATTATTTCAAAACCAACTTAAGCATGTCATTTCCCGAAGAGATTTTGAAGGGCAATGGAGTGATATTTGTCGCGTGAAGTGAATTAAACTTTAATTTGCTAAGCTGATGATTGATAAGGAAATTTTGAAGAATAAAGCTGGATAACAAGAACAAAAGCGAAATAGTAAGGATTGTGGAAATCTGAAATCAAAACCGAGAGTGCAAAAAAGACAAAGCAGGTCTGGCAGCATGTGTGGCGAGAAAAATAGAGTTAACGTTTCAGGTGCGTGACAATGCATCAGAATAATAACAACGATGTTCAACTGCCTTATTTGTGTATGTAAAAACTGGTAAAAAGTGATGACGGAGGTGATGCAATCCTGTTTAAGATTGAAACGATGCGATCAAGCAAAGCAGACGTCTTGCTGCAACTGAAAGAATTGCCGGTCAGAATGGACAAAACTTGCAACAAAACAGGCTGCCAGAGTCTTGGCTCTCCACAGCCAAAGTACATGGCTTTGAATTCTTGAGGACACTGCACAAACACCACTGCGATAAAGGCATTAGACAAAGAGCACCTGAACAGGGACTTGAACCCTGGACCCTCAGATTAAAAGTCTGATGCTCTACCGACTGAGCTATCCAGGCTCAGACGCTCAACCCGCACTGCGCCCTTCAGTGGCTGAGAACTAACAGTGCAACACGATCCATCTTCTGCACTTGCTTCTCGCATTTTACTCTCACACACATGCATTCACTGCCTCCCACACTTTTCATTACGCAAATAATCTCCAGTCGTCCAAATGGACGCACTTTCACCTTATATCTTTCGTCGGTCTGTCTCACTCAACGTAACAATTCAACTTTCCGGCTGTTTATACATCCTTGAGAGAGCGACTGAAAGAGCAAATAAGAGAAGTGAAAAGACACTGACACCTAAGTTTAAGGCCATCCCAAAGTCTCCGAGCGATATTATCGCTATTATGAATACTTTGGCATCTGTCTTTACCAAGGAAGAAGATGCTTCCAAGGGCACAGTGAAACATGAAGTCATTAACACATTACAAACATTTCAAATTGACAAAGACGCGGTAATAAAACGGCTCCCGATAATAAAAGTTGATTAAACACCAGGGCTGAATCAGGTACATCCAGGCTTTATCTTGTTGTAGCATACGCGATCCTGAGGGGAGTTGATAGAGTGGATACGAGGAGAGATCGGCTTCACCTTCCACAGATGCTGCCTGAATAGTGGAATATTTCCATCATTTTCTTTTCTGTAATAGAAATTGTCCTTGCTCTACCTCGAGCTGGGGATCATAAAAGGAGCGTTAGTGGATATATTCTACATGATGAGGCTTTTTGATAGTTTAAAGAAGGAGAACCTGTCCAGTGGCAGAGCTTTCAGCAAAGAAATGGGCACAGATTCAAGTTGATTGGCAAAATAATCAGAGGCGAGCTGTGGAAACACTTAGTTTTATGCCCCCATTTTGTTGGAATCTGCAGTGCACTGTCTGAAATGACGGTGGAGGTTGAACCATAAGTAATCTTCAAAGTGCTTTGGTCTGCAGCCTGAAGAACGTAAAGGTTTAGGGAAAACAGAGCTGGCATATATGACGACGCACACGTATTCGAAGAACCGTCACAGGTATCACGAGTGGAACGGCACCCTGTGCTGTAAGTTTTTTTGTCTCTGTGAATGCAGGAAAAGCAGGGGAAATCCTGTTATTATTTCAAAACCAACTTAAGCATGTCATTTCCCGAAGAGATTTTGAAGGGCAATGGAGTGATATTTGTCGCGTGAAGTGAATTAAACTTTAATTTGCTAAGCTGATGATTGATAAGGAAATTTTGAAGAATAAAGCTGGATAACAAGAACAAAAGCGAAATAGTAAGGATTGTGGAAATCTGAAATCAAAACCGAGAGTGCAAAAAAGACAAAGCAGGTCTGGCAGCATGTGTGGCGAGAAAAATAGAGTTAACGTTTCAGGTGCGTGACAATGCATCAGAATAATAACAACGATGTTCAACTGCCTTATTTGTGTATGTAAAAACTGTTAAAAAGTGATGACGGAGGTGATGCAATCCTGTTTAAGATTGAAACGATGCGATCAAGCAAAGCAGACGTCTTGCTGCAACTGAAAGAATTGCCGGTCAGAATGGACAAAACTTGCAACGAAAAGGGCTGCCAGAGTCTTGGCTCTCCACAGCCAAAGTACATGGCTTTGAATTCTTGAGGACACTGCACAAACACCACTGCGATAAAGGCATTAGACAAAGAGCACCTGAACAGGGACTTGAACCCTGGAACCTCAGATTCAAAGTCTGATGTTCTACCGACTGAGCTATCCAGGCTCAGACACTCAACCTACACTGCGCCCTTCAGTGGCTGAGAACTAACAGTGCAACACGATCCATCTTCTGCACAGGCTTCTCGCATTTTACTCTCACACACATGCATTCACTGCCTCCCACACTTTTCATTACGCAAATAATCTCCAGTCGTCCAAATGGACGCACTTTCACCTTATATCTTTCGTCGGTCTGTCTCACTCAACGTAACAATTCAACTTTCCGGCTGTTTATACATCCTTGAGAGAGCGACTGAAAGAGCAAATAAGAGAAGTGAAAAGACACTGACACCTAAGTTTAAGGCCATCCCAAAGTCTCCGAGCGATATTATCGCTATTATGAATACTTTGGCATCTGTCTTTACCAAGGAAGAAGATGCTTCCAAGGGCACAGTGAAACATGAAGTCATTAACACATTACAAACATTTCAAGTTGACAAAGACGCGGTAATAAAACGGCTCCCGATAATAAAAGTTGATCAAACACCAGGGCTGAATCAGGTACATCCAGGCTTTATCTTGTTGTAGCATACGCGATCCTGAGGGGAGTTGATAGAGTGCATACGAGGAGAGATCGGCTTCACCTTCCACAGATGCTGCCTGAATAGTGGAATATTTCCATCATTTTCTTTTCTGTAATAGAAATTGTCCTTGCTCTACCTCGAGCTGGGGATCATAAAAGGAGCGTTAGCGGATATATTCTACATGATGAGCCTTTTTGATAGTTTAAAGAAGGAGAACCTGTCCAGTGGCAGAGCTTTCAGCAAAGAAATGGGCACAGATTCAAGTTGATTGGCAAAATAATCAGAGGCGAGCTGTGGAAACACTTAGTTTTATGCCCCCATTTTGTTGGAATCTGCAGTGCACTGTCTGAAATGACGGTGGAGGTTGAACCATAAGTAATCTTCAAAGTGCTTTGGTCTGCAGCCTGAAGAACGTAAAGGTTTAGGGAAAACAGAGCTGGCATATATGACGACGCACACGTATTCGAAGAACCGTCACAGGTATCACGAGTGGAACGGCACCCTGTGCTGTAAGTTTTTTTGTCTCTGTGAATGCAGGAAAAGCATGGGAAATCCTGTTATTATTTCAAAACCAACTTAAGCATGTCATTTCCCGAAGAGATTTTGAAGGGCAATGGAGTGATATTTGTCGCGTGAAGTGAATTAAACTTTAATTTGCTAAGCTGATGATTGATAAGGAAATTTTGAAGAATAAAGCTGGATAACAAGAACAAAAGCGAAATAGTAAGGATTGTGGAAATCTGAAATCAAAACCGAGAGTGCAAAAAAGACAAAGCAGGTCTGGCAGCATGTGTGGCGAGAAAAATAGAGTTAACGTTTCAGGTGCGTGACAATGCATCAGAATAATAACAACGATGTTCAACTGCCTTATTTGTGTATGTAAAAACTGTTAAAAAGTGATGACGGAGGTGATGCAATCCTGTTTAAGATTGAAACAATGCGATCAAGCAAAGCAGACGTCTTGCTGCAACTGAAAGAATTGCCGGTCAGAATGGACAAAACTTGCAACAAAACGGGCTGCCAGAGTCTTGGCTCTCCACAGCCAAAGTACATGGCTTTGAATTCTTGAGGACACTGCACAAACACCACTGCGATAAAGGCATTAGACAAAGAGCACCTGAACAGGGACTTGAACCCTGGACCCTCAGATTAAAAGTCTGATGCTCTACCGACTGAGCTATCCAGGCTCAGACACTCAACCTACACTGCGCCCTTCAGTGGCTGAGAACTAACAGTGCAACACGATCCATCTTCTGCACAGGCTTCTCGCATTTTACTCTCACACACATGCATTCACTGCCTCCCACACTTTTCATTACGCAAATAATCTCCAGTCGTCCAAATGGACGCACTTTCACCTTATATCTTTCGTCGGTCTGTCTCACTCAACGTAACAATTCAACTTTCCGGCTGTTTATACATCCTTGAGAGAGCGACTGAAAGAGCAAATAAGAGAAGTGAAAAGACACTGACACCTAAGTTTAAGGCCATCCCAAAGTCTCCGAGCGATATTATCGCTATTATGAATACTTTGGCATCTGTCTTTACCAAGGAAGAAGATGCTTCCAAGGGCACAGTGAAACATGAAGTCATTAACACATTACAAACATTTCAAGTTGACAAAGACGCGGTAATAAAACGGCTCCCGATAATAAAAGTTGATCAAACACCAGGGCTGAATCAGGTACATCCAGGCTTTATCTTGTTGTAGCATACGCGATCCTGAGGGGAGTTGATAGAGTGCATACGAGGAGAGATCGGCTTCACCTTCCACAGATGCTGCCTGAATAGTGGAATATTTCCATCATTTTCTTTTCTGTAATAGAAATTGTCCTTGCTCTACCTCGAGCTGGGGATCATAAAAGGAGCGTTAGCGGATATATTCTACATGATGAGCCTTTTTGATAGTTTAAAGAAGGAGAACCTGTCCAGTGGCAGAGCTTTCAGCAAAGAAATGGGCACAGATTCAAGTTGATTGGCAAAATAATCAGAGGCGAGCTGTGGAAACACTTAGTTTTATGCCCCCATTTTGTTGGAATCTGCAGTGCACTGTCTGAAATGACGGTGGAGGTTGAACCATAAGTAATCTTCAAAGTGCTTTGGTCTGCAGCCTGAAGAACGTAAAGGTTTAGGGAAAACAGAGCTGGCATATATGACGACGCACACGTATTCGAAGAACCGTCACAGGTATCACGAGTGGAACGGCACCCTGTGCTGTAAGTTTTTTTGTCTCTGTGAATGCAGGAAAAGCATGGGAAATCCTGTTATTATTTCAAAACCAACTTAAGCATGTCATTTCCCGAAGAGATTTTGAAGGGCAATGGAGTGATATTTGTCGCGTGAAGTGAATTAAACTTTAATTTGCTAAGCTGATGATTGATAAGGAAATTTTGAAGAATAAAGCTGGATAACAAGAACAAAAGCGAAATAGTAAGGATTGTGGAAATCTGAAATCAAAACCGAGAGTGCAAAAAAGACAAAGCAGGTCTGGCAGCATGTGTGGCGAGAAAAATAGAGTTAACGTTTCAGGTGCGTGACAATGCATCAGAATAATAACAACGATGTTCAACTGCCTTATTTGTGTATGTAAAAACTGTTAAAAAGTGATGACGGAGGTGATGCAATCCTGTTTAAGATTGAAACAATGCGATCAAGCAAAGCAGACGTCTTGCTGCAACTGAAAGAATTGCCGGTCAGAATGGACAAAACTTGCAACAAAACGGGCTGCCAGAGTCTTGGCTCTCCACAGCCAAAGTACATGGCTTTGAATTCTTGAGGACACTGCACAAACACCACTGCGATAAAGGCATTAGACAAAGAGCACCTGAACAGGGACTTGAACCCTGGACCCTCAGATTAAAAGTCTGATGCTCTACCGACTGAGCTATCCAGGCTCAGACACTCAACCCGCACTGCGCCCTTCAGTGGCTGAGAACTAACAGTGCAACACGATCCATCTTCTGCACTTGCTTCTCGCATTTTACTCTCACACACATGCATTCACTGCCTCCCACACTTTTCATTACGCAAATAATCTCCAGTCGTCCAAATGGACGCACTTTCACCTTATATCTTTCGTCGGTCTGTCTCACTCAACGTAACAATTCAACTTTCCGGCTGTTTATACATCCTTGAGAGAGCGACTGAAAGAGCAAATAAGAGAAGTGAAAAGACACTGACACCTAAGTTTAAGGCCATCCCAAAGTCTCCGAGCGATATTATCGCTATTATGAATACTTTGGCATCTGTCTTTACCAAGGAAGAAGATGCTTCCAAGGGCACAGTGAAACATGAAGTCATTAACACATTACAAACATTTCAAATTGACAAAGACGCGGTAATAAAACGGCTCCCGATAATAAAAGTTGATCAAACACCAGGGCTGAATCAGGTACATCCAGGCTTTATCTTGTTGTAGCATACGCGATCCTGAGGGGAGTTGATAGAGTGCATACGAGGAGAGATCGGCTTCACCTTCCACAGATGCTGCCTGAATAGTGGAATATTTCCATCATTTTCTTTTCTGTAATAGAAATTGTCCTTGCTCTACCTCGAGCTGGGGATCATAAAAGGAGCGTTAGCGGATATATTCTACATGATGAGCCTTTTTGATAGTTTAAAGAAGGAGAACCTGTCCAGTGGCAGAGCTTTCAGCAAAGAAATGGGCACAGATTCAAGTTGATTGGCAAAATAATCAGAGGCGAGCTGTGGAAACACTTAGTTTTATGCCCCCATTTTGTTGGAATCTGCAGTGCACTGTCTGAAATGACGGTGGAGGTTGAACCATAAGTAATCTTCAAAGTGCTTTGGTCTGCAGCCTGAAGAACGTAAAGGTTTAGGGAAAACAGAGCTGGCATATATGACGACGCACACGTATTCGAAGAACCGTCACAGGTATCACGAGTGGAACGGCACCCTGTGCTGTAAGTTTTTTTGTCTCTGTGAATGCAGGAAAAGCATGGGAAATCCTGTTATTATTTCAAAACCAACTTAAGCATGTCATTTCCCGAAGAGATTTTGAAGGGCAATGGAGTGATATTTGTCGCGTGAAGTGAATTAAACTTTAATTTGCTAAGCTGATGATTGATAAGGAAATTTTGAAGAATAAAGCTGGATAACAAGAACAAAAGCGAAATAGTAAGGATTGTGGAAATCTGAAATCAAAACCGAGAGTGCAAAAAAGACAAAGCAGGTCTGGCAGCATGTGTGGCGAGAAAAATAGAGTTAACGTTTCAGGTGCGTGACAATGCATCAGAATAATAACAACGATGTTCAACTGCCTTATTTGTGTATGTAAAAACTGGTAAAAAGTGATGACGGAGGTGATGCAATCCTGTTTAAGATTGAAACGATGCGATCAAGCAAAGCAGACGTCTTGCTGCAACTGAAAGAATTGCCGGTCAGAATGGACAAAACTTGCAATGAAAAGGGCTGCCAGAGTCTTGGCTCTCCACAGCCAAAGTACATGGCTTTGAATTCTTGAGGACACTGCACAAACACCACTGTGATAAAGGCATTAGACAAAGAGCACCTGAACAGGGACTTGAACCCTGGACCCTCAGATTAAAAGTCTGATGCTCTACCGACTGAGTTATCCAGGCTCAGACACTCAACCTACACTGCGCCCTTCAGTGGCTGAGAACTAACAGTGCAACACGATCCATCTTCTGCACTAGCTTCTCGCATTTTACTCTCACACACATGCATTCACTGCCTCCCACACTTTTCATTACGCAAATAATCTCCAGTCGTCCAAATGGACGCACTTTCACCTTATATCTTTCGTCGGTCTGTCTCACTCAACGTAACAATTCAACTTTCCGGCTGTTTATACATCCTTGAGAGAGCGACTGAAAGAGCAAATAAGAGAAGTGAAAAGACACTGACACCTAAGTTTAAGGCCATCCCAAAGTCTCCGAGCGATATTATCGCTATTATGAATACTTTGGCATCTGTCTTTACCAAGGAAGAAGATGCTTCCAAGGGCACAGTGAAACATGAAGTCATTAACACATTACAAACATTTCAAATTGACAAAGACGCGGTAATAAAACGGCTCCCGATAATAAAAGTTGATCAAACACCAGGGCTGAATCAGGTACATCCAGGCTTTATCTTGTTGTAGCATACGCGATCCTGAGGGGAGTTGATAGAGTGCATACGAGGAGAGATCGGCTTCACCTTCCACAGATGCTGCCTGAATAGTGGAATATTTCCATCATTTTCTTTTCTGTAATAGAAATTGTCCTTGCTCTACCTCGAGCTGGGGATCATAAAAGGAGCGTTAGTGGATATATTCTACATGATGAGGCTTTTTGATAGTTTAAAGAAGGAGAACCTGTCCAGTGGCAGAGCTTTCAGCAAAGAAATGGGCACAGATTCAAGTTGATTGGCAAAATAATCAGAGGCGAGCTGTGGAAACACTTAGTTTTATGCCCCCATTTTGTTGGAATCTGCAGTGCACTGTCTGAAATGACGGTGGAGGTTGAACCATAAGTAATCTTCAAAGTGCTTTGGTCTGCAGCCTGAAGAACGTAAAGGTTTAGGGAAAACAGATCTGGCATATATGACGACGCACACGTATTCGAAGAACCGTCACAGGTATCACGAGTGGAACGGCACCCTGTGCTGTAAGTTTTTTTGTCTCTGTGAATGCAGGAAAAGCATGGGAAATCCTGTTATTATTTCAAAACCAACTTAAGCATGTCATTTCCCGAAGAGATTTTGAAGGGCAATGGAGTGATATTTGTCGCGTGAAGTGAATTAAACTTTAATTTGCTAAGCTGATGATTGATAAGGAAATTTTGAGGAATAAAGCTGGATAACAAGAACAAAAGCGAAATAGTAAGGATTGTGGAAATCTGAAATCAAAACCGAGAGTGCAAAAAAGACAAAGCAGGTCTGGCAGCATGTGTGGCGAGAAAAATAGAGTTAACGTTTCAGGTGCGTGACACTGCATCAGAATAATAACAACGATGTTCAACTGCCTTATTTGTGTATGTAAAAACTGGTAAAAAGTGATGACGGAGGTGATGCAATCCTGTTTAAGATTGAAACAATGCGATCAAGCAAAGCAGACGTCTTGCTGCAACTGAAAGAATTGCCGGTCAGAATGGACAAAACTTGCAACAAAACAGGCTGCCAGAGTCTTGGCTCTCCACAGCCAAAGTACATGGCTTTGAATTCTTGAGGACACTGCACAAACACCACTGTGATAAAGGCAATAGACAAAGAGCACCTGAACAGGGACTTGAACCCTGGACCCTCAGATTAAAAATCTGATGCTCTACCGACTGAGCTATCCAGGCTCAGACACTCAACCCGCACTGCGCCCTTCAGTGGCTGAGAACTAACAGTGCAACACGATCCATCTTCTGCACTTGCTTCTCGCATTTTACTCTCACACACATGCATTCACTGCCTCCCACACTTTTCATTACGCAAATAATCTCCAGTCGTCCAAATGGACGCACTTTCACCTTATATCTTTCGTCGGTCTGTCTCACTCAACGTAACAATTCAACTTTCCGGCTGTTTATACATCCTTGAGAGAGCGACTGAAAGAGCAAATAAGAGAAGTGAAAAGACACTGACACCTAAGTTTAAGGCCATCCCAAAGTCTCCGAGCGATATTATCGCTATTATGAATACTTTGGCATCTGTCTTTACCAAGGAAGAAGATGCTTCCAAGGGCACAGTGAAACATGAAGTCATTAACACATTACAAACATTTCAAATTGACAAAGACGCGGTAATAAAACGGCTCCCGATAATAAAAGTTGATCAAACACCAGGGCTGAATCAGGTACATCCAGGCTTTATCTTGTTGTAGCATACGCGATCCTGAGGGGAGTTGATAGAGTGCATACGAGGAGAGATCGGCTTCACCTTCCACAGATGCTGCCTGAATAGTGGAATATTTCCATCATTTTCTTTTCTGTAATAGAAATTGTCCTTGCTCTACCTCGAGCTGGGGATCATAAAAGGAGCGTTAGCGGATATATTCTACATGATGAGCCTTTTTGATAGTTTAAAGAAGGAGAACCTGTCCACTGGCAGAGCTTTCAGCAAAGAAATGGGCACAGATTCAAGTTGATTGGCAAAATAATCAGAGGCGAGCTGTGGAAACACTTAGTTTTATGCCCCCATTTTGTTGGAATCTGCAGTGCACTGTCTGAAATGACGGTGGAGGTTGAACCATAAGTAATCTTCAAAGTGCTTTGGTCTGCAGCCTGAAGAACGTAAAGGTTTAGGGAAAACAGAGCTGGCATATATGACGACGCACACGTATTCGAAGAACCGTCACAGGTATCACGAGTGGAACGGCACCCTGTGCTGTAAGTTTTTTTGTCTCTGTGAATGCAGGAAAAGCATGGGAAATCCTGTTATTATTTCAAAACCAATTTAAGCATGTCATTTCCCGAAGAGATTTTGAAGGGCAATGGAGTGATATTTGTCGCGTGAAGTGAATTAAACTTTAATTTGCTAAGCTGATGATTGATAAGGAAATTTTGAAGAATAAAGCTGGATAACAAGAACAAAAGCGAAATAGTAAGGATTGTGGAAATCTGAAATCAAAACCGAGAGTGCAAAAAAGACAAAGCAGGTCTGGCAGCATGTGTGGCGAGAAAAATAGAGTTAACGTTTCAGGTGCGTGACAATGCATCAGAATAATAACAACGATGTTCAACTGCCTTATTTGTGTATGTAAAAACTGTTAAAAAGTGATGACGGAGGTGATGCAATCCTGTTTAAGATTGAAACAATGCGATCAAGCAAAGCAGACGTCTTGCTGCAACTGAAAGAATTGCCGGTCAGAATGGACAAAACTTGCAACAAAACGGGCTGCCAGAGTCTTGGCTCTCCACAGCCAAAGTACATGGCTTTGAATTCTTGAGGACACTGCACAAACACCACTGCGATAAAGGCATTAGACAAAGAGCACCTGAACAGGGACTTGAACCCTGGACCCTCAGATTAAAAGTCTGATGCTCTACCGACTGAGCTATCCAGGCTCAGACACTCAACCCGCACTGCGCCCTTCAGTGGCTGAGAACTAACAGTGCAACACGATCCATCTTCTGCACTTGCTTCTCGCATTTTACTCTCACACACATGCATTCACTGCCTCCCACACTTTTCATTACGCAAATAATCTCCAGTCGTCCAAATGGACGCACTTTCACCTTATATCTTTCGTCGGTCTGTCTCACTCAACGTAACAATTCAACTTTCCGGCTGTTTATACATCCTTGAGAGAGCGACTGAAAGAGCAAATAAGAGAAGTGAAAAGACACTGACACCTAAGTTTAAGGCCATCCCAAAGTCTCCGAGCGATATTATCGCTATTATGAATACTTTGGCATCTGTCTTTACCAAGGAAGAAGATGCTTCCAAGGGCACAGTGAAACATGAAGTCATTAACACATTACAAACATTTCAAATTGACAAAGACGCGGTAATAAAACGGCTCCCGATAATAAAAGTTGATCAAACACCAGGGCTGAATCAGGTACATCCAGGCTTTATCTTGTTGTAGCATACGCGATCCTGAGGGGAGTTGATAGAGTGCATACGAGGAGAGATCGGCTTCACCTTCCACAGATGCTGCCTGAATAGTGGAATATTTCCATCATTTTCTTTTCTGTAATAGAAATTGTCCTTGCTCTACCTCGAGCTGGGGATCATAAAAGGAGCGTTAGCGGATATATTCTACATGATGAGCCTTTTTGATAGTTTAAAGAAGGAGAACCTGTCCACTGGCAGAGCTTTCAGCAAAGAAATGGGCACAGATTCAAGTTGATTGGCAAAATTATCAGAGGCGACCTGTGGAAACACTTAGTTTTATGCCCCCATTTTGTTGGAATCTGCAGTGCACTGTCTGAAATGACGGTGGAGGTTGAACCATAAGTAATCTTCAAAGTGCTTTGGTCTGCAGCCTGAAGAACGTAAAGGTTTAGGGAAAACAGAGCTGGCATATATGACGACGCACACGTATTCGAAGAACCGTCACAGGTATCACGAGTGGAACGGCACCCTGTGCTGTAAGTTTTTTTGTCTCTGTGAATGCAGGAAAAGCATGGGAAATCCTGTTATTATTTCAAAACCAACTTAAGCATGTCATTTCCCGAAGAGATTTTGAAGGGCAATGGAGTGATATTTGTCGCGTGAAGTGAATTAAACTTTAATTTGCTAAGCTGATGATTGATAAGGAAATTTTGAAGAATAAAGCTGGATAACAAGAACAAAAGCGAAATAGTGAGGATTGTGGAAATCTGAAATCAAAACCGAGAGTGCAAAAAAGACAAAGCAGGTCTGGCAGCATGTGTGGCGAGAAAAATAGAGTTAACGTTTCAGGTGCGTGACAATGCATCAGAATAATAACAACGATGTTCAACTGCCTTATTTGTGTATGTAAAAACTGGTAAAAAGTGATGACGGAGGTGATGCAATCCTGTTTAAGATTGAAACGATGCGATCAAGCAAAGCAGACGTCTTGCTGCAACTGAAAGAATTGCCGGTCAGAATGGACAAAACTTGCAATGAAAAGGGCTGCCAGAGTCTTGGCTCTCCACAGCCAAAGTACATGGCTTTGAATTCTTGAGGACACTGCACAAACACCACTGTGATAAAGGCATTAGACAAAGAGCACCTGAACAGGGACTTGAACCCTGGACCCTCAGATTAAAAGTCTGATGCTCTACCGACTGAGTTATCCAGGCTCAGACACTCAACCTACACTGCGCCCTTCAGTGGCTGAGAACTAACAGTGCAACACGATCCATCTTCTGCACTAGCTTCTCGCATTTTACTCTCACACACATGCATTCACTGCCTCCCACACTTTTCATTACGCAAATAATCTCCAGTCGTCCAAATGGACGCACTTTCACCTTATATCTTTCGTCGGTCTGTCTCACTCAACGTAACAATTCAACTTTCCGGCTGTTTATACATCCTTGAGAGAGCGACTGAAAGAGCAAATAAGAGAAGTGAAAAGACACTGACACCTAAGTTTAAGGCCATCCCAAAGTCTCCGAGCGATATTATCGCTATTATGAATACTTTGGCATCTGTCTTTACCAAGGAAGAAGATGCTTCCAAGGGCACAGTGAAACATGAAGTCATTAACACATTACAAACATTTCAAATTGACAAAGACGCGGTAATAAAACGGCTCCCGATAATAAAAGTTGATCAAACACCAGGGCTGAATCAGGTACATCCAGGCTTTATCTTGTTGTAGCATACGCGATCCTGAGGGGAGTTGATAGAGTGCATACGAGGAGAGATCGGCTTCACCTTCCACAGATGCTGCCTGAATAGTGGAATATTTCCATCATTTTCTTTTCTGTAATAGAAATTGTCCTTGCTCTACCTCGAGCTGGGGATCATAAAAGGAGCGTTAGTGGATATATTCTACATGATGAGGCTTTTTGATAGTTTAAAGAAGGAGAACCTGTCCAGTGGCAGAGCTTTCAGCAAAGAAATGGGCACAGATTCAAGTTGATTGGCAAAATAATCAGAGGCGAGCTGTGGAAACACTTAGTTTTATGCCCCCATTTTGTTGGAATCTGCAGTGCACTGTCTGAAATGACGGTGGAGGTTGAACCATAAGTAATCTTCAAAGTGCTTTGGTCTGCAGCCTGAAGAACGTAAAGGTTTAGGGAAAACAGATCTGGCATATATGACGACGCACACGTATTCGAAGAACCGTCACAGGTATCACGAGTGGAACGGCACCCTGTGCTGTAAGTTTTTTTGTCTCTGTGAATGCAGGAAAAGCATGGGAAATCCTGTTATTATTTCAAAACCAACTTAAGCATGTCATTTCCCGAAGAGATTTTGAAGGGCAATGGAGTGATATTTGTCGCGTGAAGTGAATTAAACTTTAATTTGCTAAGCTGATGATTGATAAGGAAATTTTGAGGAATAAAGCTGGATAACAAGAACAAAAGCGAAATAGTAAGGATTGTGGAAATCTGAAATCAAAACCGAGAGTGCAAAAAAGACAAAGCAGGTCTGGCAGCATGTGTGGCGAGAAAAATAGAGTTAACGTTTCAGGTGCGTGACACTGCATCAGAATAATAACAACGATGTTCAACTGCCTTATTTGTGTATGTAAAAACTGGTAAAAAGTGATGACGGAGGTGATGCAATCCTGTTTAAGATTGAAACAATGCGATCAAGCAAAGCAGACGTCTTGCTGCAACTGAAAGAATTGCCGGTCAGAATGGACAAAACTTGCAACAAAACAGGCTGCCAGAGTCTTGGCTCTCCACAGCCAAAGTACATGGCTTTGAATTCTTGAGGACACTGCACAAACACCACTGTGATAAAGGCAATAGACAAAGAGCACCTGAACAGGAACTTGAACCCTGGACCCTCAGATTAAAAGTCTGATGCTCTACCGACTGAGCTATCCAGGCTCAGACACTCAACCCGCACTGCGCCCTTCAGTGGCTGAGAACTAACAGTGCAACACGATCCATCTTCTGCACTTGCTTCTCGCATTTTACTCTCACACACATGCATTCACTGCCTCCCACACTTTTCATTACGCAAATAATCTCCAGTCGTCCAAATAGACGCACTTTCACCTTATATCTTTCGTCGGTCTGTCTCACTCAACGTAACAATTCAACTTTCCGGCTGTTTATACATCCTTGAGAGAGCGACTGAAAGAGCAAATAAGAGAAGTGAAAAGACACTGACACCTAAGTTTAAGGCCATCCCAAAGTCTCCGAGCGATATTATCGCTATTATGAATACTTTGGCATCTGTCTTTACCAAGGAAGAAGATGCTTCCAAGGGCACAGTGAAACATGAAGTCATTAACACATTACAAACATTTCAAATTGACAAAGACGCGGTAATAAAACGGCTCCCGATAATAAAAGTTGATCAAACACCAGGGCTGAATCAGGTACATCCAGGCTTTATCTTGTTGTAGCATACGCGATCCTGAGGGGAGTTGATAGAGTGCATACGAGGAGAGATCGGCTTCACCTTCCACAGATGCTGCCTGAATAGTGGAATATTTCCATCATTTTCTTTTCTGTAATAGAAATTGTCCTTGCTCTACCTCGAGCTGGGGATCATAAAAGGAGCGTTAGCGGATATATTCTACATGATGAGCCTTTTTGATAGTTTAAAGAAGGAGAACCTGTCCACTGGCAGAGCTTTCAGCAAAGAAATGGGCACAGATTCAAGTTGATTGGCAAAATAATCAGAGGCGAGCTGTGGAAACACTTAGTTTTATGCCCCCATTTTGTTGGAATCTGCAGTGCACTGTCTGAAATGACGGTGGAGGTTGAACCATAAGTAATCTTCAAAGTGCTTTGGTCTGCAGCCTGAAGAACGTAAAGGTTTAGGGAAAACAGAGCTGGCATATATGACGACGCACACGTATTCGAAGAACCGTCACAGGTATCACGAGTGGAACGGCACCCTGTGCTGTAAGTTTTTTTGTCTCTGTGAATGCAGGAAAAGCATGGGAAATCCTGTTATTATTTCAAAACCAACTTAAGCATGTCATTTCCCGAAGAGATTTTGAAGGGCAATGGAGTGATATTTGTCGCGTGAAGTGAATTAAACTTTAATTTGCTAAGCTGATGATTGATAAGGAAATTTTGAAGAATAAAGCTGGATAACAAGAACAAAAGCGAAATAGTAAGGATTGTGGAAATCTGAAATCAAAACCGAGAGTGCAAAAAAGACAAAGCAGGTCTGGCAGCATGTGTGGCGAGAAAAATAGAGTTAACGTTTCAGGTGCGTGACAATGCATCAGAATAATAACAACGATGTTCAACTGCCTTATTTGTGTATGTAAAAACTGGTAAAAAGTGATGACGGAGGTGATGCAATCCTGTTTAAGATTGAAACGATGCGATCAAGCAAAGCAGACGTCTTGCTGCAACTGAAAGAATTGCCGGTCAGAATGGACAAAACTTGCAATGAAAAGGGCTGCCAGAGTCTTGGCTCTCCACAGCCAAAGTACATGGCTTTGAATTCTTGAGGACACTGCACAAACACCACTGTGATATAGGCATTAGACAAAGAGCACCTGAACAGGGACTTGAACCCTGGACCCTCAGATTAAAAGTCTGATGCTCTACCGACTGAGCTATCCAGGCTCAGACACTCAACCTACACTGCGCCCTTCAGTGGCTGAGAACTAACAGTGCAACACGATCCATCTTCTGCACTAGCTTCTCGCATTTTACTCTCACACACATGCATTCACTGCCTCCCACACTTTTCATTACGCAAATAATCTCCAGTCGTCCAAATGGACGCACTTTCACCTTATATCTTTCGTCGGTCTGTCTCACTCAACGTAACAATTCAACTTTCCGGCTGTTTATACATCCTTGAGAGAGCGACTGAAAGAGCAAATAAGAGAAGTGAAAAGACACTGACACCTAAGTTTAAGGCCATCCCAAAGTCTCCGAGCGATATTATCGCTATTATGAATACTTTGGCATCTGTCTTTACCAAGGAAGAAGATGCTTCCAAGGGCACAGTGAAACATGAAGTCATTAACACATTACAAACATTTCAAATTGACAAAGACGCGGTAATAAAACGGCTCCCGATAATAAAAGTTGATCAAACACCAGGGCTGAATCAGGTACATCCAGGCTTTATCTTGTTGTAGCATACGCGATCCTGAGGGGAGTTGATAGAGTGCATACGAGGAGAGATCGGCTTCACCTTCCACAGATGCTGCCTGAATAGTGGAATATTTCCATCATTTTCTTTTCTGTAATAGAAATTGTCCTTGCTCTACCTCGAGCTGGGGATCATAAAAGGAGCGTTAGTGGATATATTCTACATGATGAGGCTTTTTGATAGTTTAAAGAAGGAGAACCTGTCCAGTGGCAGAGCTTTCAGCAAAGAAATGGGCACAGATTCAAGTTGATTGGCAAAATAATCAGAGGCGAGCTGTGGAAACACTTAGTTTTATGCCCCAATTTTGTTGGAATCTGCAGTGCACTGTCTGAAATGACGGTGGAGGTTGAACCATAAGTAATCTTCAAAGTGCTTTGGTCTGCAGCCTGAAGAACGTAAAGGTTTAGGGAAAACAGATCTGGCATATATGACGACGCACACGTATTCGAAGAACCGTCACAGGTATCACGAGTGGAACGGCACCCTGTGCTGTAAGTTTTTTTGTCTCTGTGAATGCAGGAAAAGCATGGGAAATCCTGTTATTATTTCAAAACCAACTTAAGCATGTCATTTCCCGAAGAGATTTTGAAGGGCAATGGAGTGATATTTGTCGCGTGAAGTGAATTAAACTTTAATTTGCTAAGCTGATGATTGATAAGGAAATTTTGAAGAATAAAGCTGGATAACAAGAACAAAAGCGAAATAGTGAGGATTGTGGAAATCTGAAATCAAAACCGAGAGTGCAAAAAAGACAAAGCAGGTCGGGCAGCATGTGTGGCGAGAAAAATAGAGTTAACGTTTCTGGTGCGTGACAATACATCAGAATAATAACAACGATGTTCAACTGCCTTATTTGTGTATGTAAAAACTGGTAAAAAGTGATGACGGAGGTGATGCAATCCTGTTTAAGATTGAAACGATGCGATCAAGCAAAGCAGACGTCTTGCTGCAACTGAAAGAATTGCCGGTCAGAATGGACAAAACTTGCAACGAAAAAGGCTGCCAGAGTCTTGGCTCCCCACAGCCAAAGTACATGGTTTTGAATTTTTGAGGACACTGCACAAACACCACTGTGATAAAGGCATTAGACAAAGAACACCTGAACAGGGACTTGAACCCTGGACCCTCAGATTAAAAGTCTGATGCTCTACCGACTGAGCTATCCAGGCTCAGACACTCAACCCGCACTGCGCCCTTCAGTGGCTGAGAACTAACAGTGCAACACGATCCATCTTCTGCACTGGCTTCTCGCATTTTACTCTCACACACATGCATTCACTGCCTCCCACACTTTTCATTACGCAAATAATCTCCAGTCGTCCAAATGGACGCACTTTCACCTTATATCTTTCGTCGGTCTGTCTCACTCAACGTAACAATTCAACTTTCCGGCTGTTTATACATCCTTGAGAGAGCGACTGAAAGAGCAAATAAGTGAAGTGAAAAGACACTGACACCTAAGTTTAAGGCCATCCCAAAGTCTCCAAGCGATATTATCGCTATTATGAATACTTTGGCATCTGTCTTTACCAAGGAAGAAGATGCTTCCAAGGGCACAGTGAAACATGAAGTCATTAACACATTACAAACATTTCAAATTGACAAAGACGCGGTAATAAAACGGCTCCCGATAATAAAAGTTGATCAAACACCAGGGCTGAATCAGGTACATCCAGGCTTTATCTTGTTGTAGCATACGCGATCCTGAGGCGAGTTGATAGAGTGCATACGAGGAGAGATCGGCTTCACCTTCCACAGATGCTGCCTGAATAGTGGAATATTTCCATCATTTTTTTTTCTGTAATAGAAATTGTCCTTGCTCTACCTCGAGCTGGGGATCATAAAAGGAGCGTTAGTGGATATATTCTACATGATGAGGCTTTTTGATAGTTTAAAGAAGGAGAACCTGTCCAGTGGCAGAGCTTTCAGCAAAGAAATGGGCACAGATTCAAGTTGATTGGCAAAATAATCAGAGGCGAGCTGTGGAAACACTTAGTTTTATGCCCCCATTTTGTTGGAATCAACAGTGCACTGTCTGAAAAGACGGTGGAGGTTGAACCATAAGTAATCTTCAAAGTGCTTTGGTCTGCAGCCTGAAGAACGTAAAGGTTTAGGGAAAACAGAGCTGGCATATATGATGACGCACACATATTCGAAGAACCGTCACAGGTATCACGAGTGGAACGGCACCCTGTGCTGTAAGTTTTTTTGTCTCTGTGAATGCAGGAAAAGCATGGGAAATCCTGTTATTATTTCAAAACCAACTTAAGCATGTCATTTCCCGAAGAGATTTTGAAGGGCAATGGAGTGATATTTGTCGCGAGAAGTGAATTAAGCTTTAATTTCCTAAGCTGATGATTGACAAGGAAGTTTTGAAGAATAAAGCTGGATAACAAGAACAAAAGCGAAATAGTGAGGATTGTGGAAATCTGAAATCAAAACCGAGAGTGCAAAAAAGACAAAGCAGGTCTGGCAGCATGTGTGGCGAGAAAAATGCAGTTAACGTTTCAGGTGCGTGACAATACATCAGAATAATAACAACGATGTTCAACTGCCTTATTTGTGTATGTAAAAACTGGTAAAAAGTGATGACGGAGGTGATGCAATCCTGTTTAAGATTGAAACGATGCGATCAAGCAAAGCAGACGTCTTGCTGCAACTGAAAGAATTGCCGGTCAGAATGGACAAAACTTGCAACGAAAAGGGCTGCCAGAGTCTTGGCTCTCCACATCCAAAGTACATGGCTTGGAATTCTTGAGGACACTGCACAAACACCACTGTGATAAAGGCAATAGACAAAGAGCACCTGAACAGGGACTTGAACCCTGGACCCTCAGATTAAAAGTCTGATGCTCTACCGACTGAGCTATCCAGGCTCAGGCACTCAACCCGCACTGCGCCCTTCAGTGGCTGAGAACTAACAGTGCAACACGATCCATCTTCTGCACAGGCTTCTCGCATTTTACTCTCACACACATGCATTCACTGCCTCCCACACTTTTCATTCCGCAAATAATCTCCAGTCGTCCAAATAGACGCACTTTCACCTTATATCTTTCGTCGGTCTGTCTCACTCAACGTAACAATTCAACTTTCCGGCTGTTTATACATCCTTGAGAGAGCGACTGAAAGAGCAAATAAGAGAAGTGAAAAGACACTGACACCTAAGTTTAAGGCCATCCCAAAGTCTCCGAGCGATATTATCGCTATTATGAATACTTTGGCATCTGTCTTTACCAAGGAAGAAGATGCTTCCAAGGGCACAGTGAAACATGAAGTCATTAACACATTACAAACATTTCAAATTGTCAAAGACGCGGTAATAAAACGGCTCGCGGTAATAAAACGGCTCCCGATAATAAAAGTTGATCAAACACCAGGGCTGAATCAGGTACATCCAGGCTTTATCTTGTTGTAGCATACGCGATCCTGAGGGGAGTTGATAGAGTGCATACGAGGAGAGATCGGCTTCACCTTCCACAGATGCTGCCTGAATAGTGGAATATTTCCATCATTTTCTTTTCTGTAATAGAAATTGTCCTTGCTCTACCTCGAGCTGGGGATCATAAAAGGAGCGTTAGTGGATATATTCTACATGATGAGGCTTTTTGATAGTTTAAAGAAGGAGAACCTGTCCAGTGGCAGAGCTTTCAGCAAAGAAATGGGCACAGATTCAAGTTGATTGGCAAAATAATCAGAGGCGACCTGTGGAAACACTTAGTTTTATGCCCCCATTTTGTTGGAATCTGCAGTGCACTGTCTGAAATGACGGTGGAGGTTGAACCATAAGTAATCTTCAAAGTGCTTTGGTCTGCAGCCTGAAGAACGTAAAGGTTTTGGGAAAACAGAGCTGGCATATATGACGACGCACACATATTCGAAGAACCGTCACAGGTATCACGAGTGGAACGGCACCCTGTGCTGTAAGTTTTTTTGTCTCTGTGAATGCACGAAAAGCATGGGAAATCCTGTTATTATTTCAAAACCAACTTAAGCATGTCATTTCCCGAAGAGATTTTGAAGGGCAATGGAGTGATATTTGTCGCGTGAAGTGAATTAAACTTTAATTTGCTAAGCTGATGATTGATAAGGAAATTTTGAAGAATAAAGCTGGATAACAAGAACAAAAGCGAAATAGTGAGGATTGTGGAAATCTGAAATCAAAACCGAGAGTGCAAAAAAGACAAAGCAGGTCTGGCAGCATGTGTGGCGAGAAAAATAGAGTTAACGTTTCTGGTGCGTGACAATACATCAGAATAATAACAACGATGTTCAACTGCCTTATTTGTGTATGTAAAAACTGGTAAAAAGTGATGACGGAGGTGATGCAATCCTGTTTAAGATTGAAACGATGCGATCAAGCAAAGCAGACGTCTTGCTGCAACTGAAAGAATTGCCGGTCAGATTGGACAAAACTTTCAACGGAAAAGGCTGCCAGAGTCTTGGCTCCCCACAGCCAAAGTACATGGTTTTGAATTTTTGAGGACACTGCACAAACACCACTGTGATAAAGGCATTAGACAAAGAACACCTGAACAGGGACTTGAACCCTGGACCCTCAGATTAAAAGTCTGATGCTCTACCGACTGAGCTATCCAGGCTCAGACACTCAACCCGCACTGCGCCCTTCAGTGGCTGAGAACTAACAGTGCAACACGATCCATCTTCTGCACTGGCTTCTCGCATTTTACTCTCACACACATGCATTCACTGCCTCCCACACTTTTCATTACGCAAATAATCTCCAGTCGTCCAAATGGACGCACTTTCACCTTATATCTTTCGTCGGTCTGTCTCACTCAACGTAACAATTCAACTTTCCGGCTGTTTATACATCCTTGAGAGAGCGACTGAAAGAGCAAATAAGTGAAGTGAAAAGACACTGACACCTAAGTTTAAGGCCATCCCAAAGTCTCCAAGCGATATTATCGCTATTATGAATACTTTGGCATCTGTCTTTACCAAGGAAGAAGATGCTTCCAAGGGCACAGTGAAACATGAAGTCATTAACACATTACAAACATTTCAAATTGACAAAGACGCGGTAATAAAACGGCTCCCGATAATAAAAGTTGATCAAACACCAGGGCTGAATCAGGTACATCCAGGCTTTATCTTGTTGTAGCATACGCGATCCTGAGGCGAGTTGATAGAGTGCATACGAGGAGAGATCGGCTTCACCTTCCACAGATGCTGCCTGAATAGTGGAATATTTCCATCATTTTTTTTTCTGTAATAGAAATTGTCCTTGCTCTACCTCGAGCTGGGGATCATAAAAGGAGCGTTAGTGGATATATTCTACATGATGAGGCTTTTTGATAGTTTAAAGAAGGAGAACCTGTCCAGTGGCAGAGCTTTCAGCAAAGAAATGGGCACAGATTCAAGTTGATTGGCAAAATAATCAGAGGCGAGCTGTGGAAACACTTAGTTTTATGCCCCCATTTTGTTGGAATCAACAGTGCACTGTCTGAAAAGACGGTGGAGGTTGAACCATAAGTAATCTTCAAAGTGCTTTGGTCTGCAGCCTGAAGAACGTAAAGGTTTAGGGAAAACAGAGCTGGCATATATGATGACGCACACATATTCGAAGAACCGTCACAGGTATCACGAGTGGAACGGCACCCTGTGCTGTAAGTTTTTTTGTCTCTGTGAATGCAGGAAAAGCATGGGAAATCCTGTTATTATTTCAAAACCAACTTAAGCATGTCATTTCCCGAAGAGATTTTGAAGGGCAATGGAGTGATATTTGTCGCGAGAAGTGAATTAAGCTTTAATTTCCTAAGCTGATGATTGACAAGGAAGTTTTGAAGAATAAAGCTGGATAACAAGAACAAAAGCGAAATAGTGAGGATTGTGGAAATCTGAAATCAAAACCGAGAGTGCAAAAAAGACAAAGCAGGTCTGGCAGCATGTGTGGCGAGAAAAATGCAGTTAACGTTTCAGGTGCGTGACAATACATCAGAATAATAACAACGATGTTCAACTGCCTTATTTGTGTATGTAAAAACTGGTAAAAAGTGATGACGGAGGTGATGCAATCCTGTTTAAGATTGAAACGATGCGATCAAGCAAAGCAGACGTCTTGCTGCAACTGAAAGAATTGCCGGTCAGAATGGACAAAACTTGCAACGAAAAGGGCTGCCAGAGTCTTGGCTCTCCACATCCAAAGTACATGGCTTGGAATTCTTGAGGACACTGCACAAACACCACTGTGATAAAGGCAATAGACAAAGAGCACCTGAACAGGGACTTGAACCCTGGACCCTCAGATTAAAAGTCTGATGCTCTACCGACTGAGCTATCCAGGCTCAGGCACTCAACCCGCACTGCGCCCTTCAGTGGCTGAGAACTAACAGTGCAACACGATCCATCTTCTGCACAGGCTTCTCGCATTTTACTCTCACACACATGCATTCACTGCCTCCCACACTTTTCATTCCGCAAATAATCTCCAGTCGTCCAAATAGACGCACTTTCACCTTATATCTTTCGTCGGTCTGTCTCACTCAACGTAACAATTCAACTTTCCGGCTGTTTATACATCCTTGAGAGAGCGACTGAAAGAGCAAATAAGAGAAGTGAAAAGACACTGACACCTAAGTTTAAGGCCATCCCAAAGTCTCCGAGCGATATTATCGCTATTATGAATACTTTGGCATCTGTCTTTACCAAGGAAGAAGATGCTTCCAAGGGCACAGTGAAACATGAAGTCATTAACACATTACAAACATTTCAAATTGTCAAAGACGCGGTAATAAAACGGCTCGCGGTAATAAAACGGCTCCCGATAATAAAAGTTGATCAAACACCAGGGCTGAATCAGGTACATCCAGGCTTTATCTTGTTGTAGCATACGCGATCCTGAGGGGAGTTGATAGAGTGCATACGAGGAGAGATCGGCTTCACCTTCCACAGATGCTGCCTGAATAGTGGAATATTTCCATCATTTTCTTTTCTGTAATAGAAATTGTCCTTGCTCTACCTCGAGCTGGGGATCATAAAAGGAGCGTTAGTGGATATATTCTACATGATGAGGCTTTTTGATAGTTTAAAGAAGGAGAACCTGTCCAGTGGCAGAGCTTTCAGCAAAGAAATGGGCACAGATTCAAGTTGATTGGCAAAATAATCAGAGGCGACCTGTGGAAACACTTAGTTTTATGCCCCCATTTTGTTGGAATCTGCAGTGCACTGTCTGAAATGACGGTGGAGGTTGAACCATAAGTAATCTTCAAAGTGCTTTGGTCTGCAGCCTGAAGAACGTAAAGGTTTTGGGAAAACAGAGCTGGCATATATGACGACGCACACATATTCGAAGAACCGTCACAGGTATCACGAGTGGAACGGCACCCTGTGCTGTAAGTTTTTTTGTCTCTGTGAATGCAGGAAAAGCATGGGAAATCCTGTTATTATTTCAAAACCAACTTAAGCATGTCATTTCCCGAAGAGATTTTGAAGGGCAATGGAGTGATATTTGTCGCGAGAAGTGAATTAAGCTTTAATTTCCTAAGCTGATGATTGACAAGGAAGTTTTGAAGAATAAAGCTGGATAACAAGAACAAAAGCGAAATAGTGAGGATTGTGGAAATCTGAAATCAAAACCGAGAGTGCAAAAAAGACAAAGCAGGTCTGGCAGCATGTGTGGCGAGAAAAATGCAGTTAACGTTTCAGGTGCGTGACAATACATCAGAATAATAACAACGATGTTCAACTGCCTTATTTGTGTATGTAAAAACTGGTAAAAAGTGATGACGGAGGTGATGCAATCCTGTTTAAGATTGAAACGATGCGATCAAGCAAAGCAGACGTCTTGCTGCAACTGAAAGAATTGCCGGTCAGAATGGACAAAACTTGCAACGAAAAGGGCTGCCAGAGTCTTGGCTCTCCACATCCAAAGTACATGGCTTGGAATTCTTGAGGACACTGCACAAACACCACTGTGATAAAGGCAATAGACAAAGAGCGCCTGAACAGGGACTTGAACCCTGGACCCTCAGATTAAAAGTCTGATGCTCTACCGACTGAGCTATCCAGGCTCAGGCACACAACCCGCACTGCGCCCTTCAGTGGCTGAGAACTAACAGTGCAACACGATCCATCTTCTGCACAGGCTTCTCGCATTTTACTCTCACACACATGCATTCACTGCCTCCCACACTTTTCATTCCGCAAATAATCTCCAGTCGTCCAAATAGACGCACTTTCACCTTATATCTTTCGTCGGTCTGTCTCACTCAACGTAACAATTCAACTTTCCGGCTGTTTATACATCCTTGAGAGAGCGACTGAAAGAGCAAATAAGAGAAGTGAAAAGACACTGACACCTAAGTTTAAGGCCATCCCAAAGTCTCCGAGCGATATTATCGCTATTATGAATACTTTGGCATCTGTCTTTACCAAGGAAGAAGATGCTTCCAAGGGCACAGTGAAACATGAAGTCATTAACACATTACAAACATTTCAAATTGACAAAGACGCGGTAATAAAACGGCTCCCGATAATAAAAGTTGATCAAACACCAGGGCTGAATCAGGTACATCCAGGCTTTATCTTGTTGTAGCATACGCGATCCTGAGGGGAGTTGATAGAGTGCATACGAGGAGAGATCGGCTTCACCTTCCACAGATGCTGCCTGAATAGTGGAATATTTCCATCATTTTCTTTTATGTAATAGAAATTGTCCTTGCTCTACCTCGAGCTGGGGATCATAAAAGGAGCGTTAGTGGATATATTCTACATGATGAGGCTTTTTGATAGTTTAAAGAAGGAGAACCTGTCCAGTGGCAGAGCTTTCAGCAAAGAAATGGGCACAGATTCAAGTTGATTGGCAAAATAATCAGAGGCGAGCTGTGGAAACACTTAGTTTTATGCCCCCATTTTGTTGGAATCTGCAGTGCACTGTCTGAAATGACGGTGGAGGTTGAACCATAAGTAATCTTCAAAGTGCTTTGGTCTGCAGCCTGAAGAACGTAAAGGTTTAGGGAAAACAGAGCTGGCATATATGACGACGCACACGTATTCGAAGAACCGTCACAGGTATCACGAGTGGAACGGCACCCTGTGCTGTAAGTTTTTTTGTCTCTGTGAATGCAGGAAAAGCATGGGAAATCCTGTTATTATTTCAAAACCAACTTAAGCATGTCATTTCCCGAAGAGATTTTGAAGGGCAATGGAGTGATATTTGTCGCGAGAAGTGAATTAAGCTTTAATTTCCTAAGCTGATGATTGACAAGGAAATTTTGAAGAATAAAGCTGGATAACATGAACAAAAGCGAAATAGTGAGGATTGTGGAAATCTGAAATCAAAACCGAGAGTGCAAAAAAGACAAAGCAGGTCTGGCAGCATGTGTGGCGAGAAAAATGCAGTTAACGTTTCAGGTGCGTGACAATACATCAGAATAATAACAACGATGTTCAACTGCCTTATTTGTGTATGTAAAAACTGGTAAAAAGTGATGACGGAGGTGATGCAATCCTGTTTATGATTGAAACGATGCGATCAAGCAAAGCAGACGTCTTGCTGCAACTGAAAGAATTGCCGGTCAGAATGGACAAAACTTGCAACGAAAAGGGCTGCCAGAGTCTTGGCTCTCCACATCCAAAGTACATGGCTTGGAATTCTTGAGGACACTGCACAAACACCACTGTGATAAAGGCAATAGACAAAGAGCGCCTGAACAGGGACTTGAACCCTGGACCCTCAGATTAAAAGTCTGATGCTCTACCGACTGAGCTATCCAGGCTCAGACACTCAACCCGCACTGCGCCCTTCAGTGGCTGAGAACTAACAGTGCAACACGATCCATCTTCTGCACAGGCTTCTCGCATTTTACTCTCACACACATGCATTCACTGCCTCCCACACTTTTCATTCCGCAAATAATCTCCAGTCGTCCAAATAGACGCACTTTCACCTTATATCTTTCGTCGGTCTGTCTCACTCAACGTAACAATTCAACTTTCCGGCTGTTTATACATCCTTGAGAGAGCGACTGAAAGAGCAAATAAGAGAAGTGAAAAGACACTGACACCTAAGTTTAAGGCCATCCCAAAGTCTCCGAGCGATATTATCGCTATTATGAATACTTTGGCATCTGTCTTTACCAAGGAAGAAGATGCTTCCAAGGGCACAGTGAAACATGAAGTCATTAACACATTACAAACATTTCAAATTGACAAAGACGCGGTAATAAAACGGCTCCCGATAATAAAAGTTGATCAAACACCAGGGCTGAATCAGGTACATCCAGGCTTTATCTTGTTGTAGCATACGCGATCCTGAGGCGAGTTGATAGAGTGCATACGAGGAGAGATCGGCTTCACCTTCCACAGATGCTGCCTGAATAGTGGAATATTTCCATCATTTTTTTTTCTGTAATAGAAATTGTCCTTGCTCTACCTCGAGCTGGGGATCATAAAAGGAGCGTTAGTGGATATATTCTACATGATGAGGCTTTTTGATAGTTTAAAGAAGGAGAACCTGTCCAGTGGCAGAGCTTTCAGCAAAGAAATGGGCACAGATTCAAGTTGATTGGCAAAATAATCAGAGGCGAGCTGTGGAAACACTTAGTTTTATGCCCCCATTTTGTTGGAATCAACAGTGCACTGTCTGAAAAGACGGTGGAGGTTGAACCATAAGTAATCTTCAAAGTGCTTTGGTCTGCAGCCTGAAGAACGTAAAGGTTTAGGGAAAACAGAGCTGGCATATATGACGACGCACACATATTCGAAGAACCGTCACAGGTATCACGAGTGGAACGGCACCCTGTGCTGTAAGTTTTTTTGTCTCTGTGAATGCAGGAAAAGCATGGGAAATCCTGTTATTATTTCAAAACCAACTTAAGCATGTCATTTCCCGAAGAGATTTTGAAGGGCAATGGAGTGATATTTGTCGCGAGAAGTGAATTAAGCTTTAATTTCCTAAGCTGATGATTGACAAGGAAATTTTGAAGAATAAAGCTGGATAACAAGAACAAAAGCGAAATAGTGAGGATTGTGGAAATCTGAAATCAAAACCGAGAGTGCAAAAAAGACAAAGCAGGTCTGGCAGCATGTGTGGCGAGAAAAATGCAGTTAACGTTTCAGGTGCGTGACAACACATCAGAATAATAACAACGATGTTCAACTGCCTTATTTGTGTATGTAAAAACTGGTAAAAAGTGATGACGGAGGTGATGCAATCCTGTTTAAGATTGAAACGATGCGATCAAGCAAAGCAGACGTCTTGCTGCAACTGAAAGAATTGCCGGTCAGAATGGACAAAACTTGCAACGAAAAGGGCTGCCAGAGTCTTGGCTCTCCACAGCCAAAGTACATGGCTTGGAATTCTTGAGGACACTGCACAAACACCACTGTGATAAAGACATTAGACAAAGAGCACCTGAACAGGGACTTGAACCCTGGACCCTCAGATTAAAAGTCTGATGCTCTACCGACTGAGCTATCCAGGCTCAGGCACTCAACCCGCACTGCGCCCTTCAGTGGCTGAGAACTAACAGTGCAACACGATCCATCTTCTGCACAGGCTTCTCGCATTTTACTCTCACACACATGCATTCACTGCCTCCCACACTTTTCATTCCGCAAATAATCTCCAGTCGTCCAAATAGACGCACTTTCACCTTATATCTTTCGTCGGTCTGTCTCACTCAACGTAACAATTCAACTTTCCGGCTGTTTATACATCCTTGAGAGAGCGACTGAAAGAGCAAATAAGAGAAGTGAAAAGACACTGACACCTAAGTTTAAGGCCATCCCAAAGTCTCCGAGCGATATTATCGCTATTATGAATACTTTGGCATCTGTCTTTACCAAGGAAGAAGATGCTTCCAAGGGCACAGTGAAACATGAAGTCATTAACACATTACAAACATTTCAAATTGACAAAGACGCGGTAATAAAACGGCTCCCGATAATAAAAGTTGATCAAACACCAGGGCTGAATCAGGTACATCCAGGCTTTATCTTGTTGTAGCATACGCGATCCTGAGGCGAGTTGATAGAGTGCATACGAGGAGAGATCGGCTTCACCTTCCACAGATGCTGCCTGAATAGTGGAATATTTCCATCATTTTTTTTTCTGTAATAGAAATTGTCCTTGCTCTACCTCGAGCTGGGGATCATAAAAGGAGCGTTAGTGGATATATTCTACATGATGAGGCTTTTTGATAGTTTAAAGAAGGAGAACCTGTCCAGTGGCAGAGCTTTCAGCAAAGAAATGGGCACAGATTCAAGTTGATTGGCAAAATAATCAGAGGCGAGCTGTGGAAACACTTAGTTTTATGCCCCCATTTTGTTGGAATCAACAGTGCACTGTCTGAAAAGACGGTGGAGGTTGAACCATAAGTAATCTTCAAAGTGCTTTGGTCTGCAGCCTGAAGAACGTAAAGGTTTAGGGAAAACAGAGCTGGCATATATGACGACGCACACATATTCGAAGAACCGTCACAGGTATCACGAGTGGAACGGCACCCTGTGCTGTAAGTTTTTTTGTCTCTGTGAATGCAGGAAAAGCATGGGAAATCCTGTTATTATTTCAAAACCAACTTAAGCATGTCATTTCCCGAAGAGATTTTGAAGGGCAATGGAGTGATATTTGTCGCGAGAAGTGAATTAAGCTTTAATTTCCTAAGCTGATGATTGACAAGGAAATTTTGAAGAATAAAGCTGGATAACAAGAACAAAAGCAAAATAGTGAGGATTGTGGAAATCTGAAATCAAAACCGAGAGTGCAAAAAAGACAAAGCAGGTCTGGCAGCATGTGTGGCGAGAAAAATGCAGTTAACGTTTCAGGTGCGTGACAATACATCAGAATAATAACAACGATGTTCAACTGCCTTATTTGTGTATGTAAAAACTGTTAAAACGTGATGACGGAGGTGATGCAATCCTGTTTAAGATTGAAACGATGCGATCAAGCAAAGCAGACGTCTTGCTGCAACTGAAAGAATTGCCGGTCAGAATGGACAAAACTTGCAACGAAAAGGGCTGCCAGAGTCTTGGCTCTCCACATCCAAAGTACATGGCTTGGAATTCTTGAGGACACTGCACAAACACCACTGTGATAAAGGCAATAGACAAAGAGCACCTGAACAGGGACTTGAACCCTGGACCCTCAGATTAAAAGTCTGATGCTCTACCGACTGAGCTATCCAGGCTCAGGCACTCAACCCGCACTGCGCCCTTCAGTGGCTGAGAACTAACAGTGCAACACGATCCATCTTCTGCACAGGCTTCTCGCATTTTACTCTCACACACATGCATTCACTGCCTCCCACACTTTTCATTCCGCAAATAATCTCCAGTCGTCCAAATAGACGCACTTTCACCTTATATCTTTCGTCGGTCTGTCTCACTCAACGTAACAATTCAACTTTCCGGCTGTTTATACATCCTTGAGAGAGCGACTGAAAGAGCAAATAAGAGAAGTGAAAAGACACTGACACCTAAGTTTAAGGCCATCCCAAAGTCTCCGAGCGATATTATCGCTATTATGAATACTTTGGCATCTGTCTTTACCAAGGAAGAAGATGCTTCCAAGGGCACAGTGAAACATGAAGTCATTAACACATTACAAACATTTCAAATTGTCAAAGACGCGGTAATAAAACGGCTCCCGATAATAAAAGTTGATCAAACACCAGGGCTGAATCAGGTACATCCAGGCTTTATCTTGTTGTAGCATACGCGATCCTGAGGGGAGTTGATAGAGTGCATACGAGGAGAGATCGGCTTCACCTTCCACAGATGCTGCCTGAATAGTGGAATATTTCCATCATTTTCTTTTCTGTAATAGAAATTGTCCTTGCTCTACCTCGAGCTGGGGATCATAAAAGGAGCGTTAGTGGATATATTCTACATGATGAGGCTTTTTGATAGTTTAAAGAAGGAGAACCTGTCCAGTGGCAGAGCTTTCAGCAAAGAAATGGGCACAGATTCAAGTTGATTGGCAAAATAATCAGAGGCGACCTGTGGAAACACTTAGTTTTATGCCCCCATTTTGTTGGAATCTGCAGTGCACTGTCTGAAATGACGGTGGAGGTTGAACCATAAGTAATCTTCAAAGTGCTTTGGTCTGCAGCCTGAAGAACGTAAAGGTTTTGGGAAAACAGAGCTGGCATATATGACGACGCACACATATTCGAAGAACCGTCACAGGTATCACGAGTGGAACGGCACCCTGTGCTGTAAGTTTTTTTGTCTCTGTGAATGCACGAAAAGCATGGGAAATCCTGTTATTATTTCAAAACCAACTTAAGCATGTCATTTCCCGAAGAGATTTTGAAGGGCAATGGAGTGATATTTGTCGCGTGAAGTGAATTAAACTTTAATTTGCTAAGCTGATGATTGATAAGGAAATTTTGAAGAATAAAGCTGGATAACAAGAACAAAAGCGAAATAGTGAGGATTGTGGAAATCTGAAATCAAAACCGAGAGTGCAAAAAAGACAAAGCAGGTCGGGCAGCATGTGTGGCGAGAAAAATAGAGTTAACGTTTCTGGTGCGTGACAATACATCAGAATAATAACAACGATGTTCAACTGCCTTATTTGTGTATGTAAAAACTGGTAAAAAGTGATGACGGAGGTGATGCAATCCTGTTTAAGATTGAAACGATGCGATCAAGCAAAGCAGACGTCTTGCTGCAACTGAAAGAATTGCCGGTCAGAATGGACAAAACTTGCAACGAAAAAGGCTGCCAGAGTCTTGGCTCCCCACAGCCAAAGTACATGGTTTTGAATTTTTGAGGACACTGCACAAACACCACTGTGATAAAGGCATTAGACAAAGAACACCTGAACAGGGACTTGAACCCTGGACCCTCAGATTAAAAGTCTGATGCTCTACCGACTGAGCTATCCAGGCTCAGACACTCAACCCGCACTGCGCCTTTCAGTGGCTGAGAACTAACAGTGCAACACGATCCATCTTCTGCACTGGCTTCTCGCATTTTACTCTCACACACATGCATTCACTGCCTCCCACACTTTTCATTACGCAAATAATCTCCAGTCGTCCAAATGGACGCACTTTCACCTTATATCTTTCGTCGGTCTGTCTCACTCAACGTAACAATTCAACTTTCCGGCTGTTTATACATCCTTGAGAGAGCGACTGAAAGAGCAAATAAGTGAAGTGAAAAGACACTGACACCTAAGTTTAAGGCCATCCCAAAGTCTCCAAGCGATATTATCGCTATTATGAATACTTTGGCATCTGTCTTTACCAAGGAAGAAGATGCTTCCAAGGGCACAGTGAAACATGAAGTCATTAACACATTACAAACATTTCAAATTGACAAAGACGCGGTAATAAAACGGCTCCCGATAATAAAAGTTGATCAAACACCAGGGCTGAATCAGGTACATCCAGGCTTTATCTTGTTGTAGCATACGCGATCCTGAGGCGAGTTGATAGAGTGCATACGAGGAGAGATCGGCTTCACCTTCCACAGATGCTGCCTGAATAGTGGAATATTTCCATCATTTTTTTTTCTGTAATAGAAATTGTCCTTGCTCTACCTCGAGCTGGGGATCATAAAAGGAGCGTTAGTGGATATATTCTACATGATGAGGCTTTTTGATAGTTTAAAGAAGGAGAACCTGTCCAGTGGCAGAGCTTTCAGCAAAGAAATGGGCACAGATTCAAGTTGATTGGCAAAATAATCAGAGGCGAGCTGTGGAAACACTTAGTTTTATGCCCCCATTTTGTTGGAATCAACAGTGCACTGTCTGAAAAGACGGTGGAGGTTGAACCATAAGTAATCTTCAAAGTGCTTTGGTCTGCAGCCTGAAGAACGTAAAGGTTTAGGGAAAACAGAGCTGGCATATATGATGACGCACACATATTCGAAGAACCGTCACAGGTATCACGAGTGGAACGGCACCCTGTGCTGTAAGTTTTTTTGTCTCTGTGAATGCAGGAAAAGCATGGGAAATCCTGTTATTATTTCAAAACCAACTTAAGCATGTCATTTCCCGAAGAGATTTTGAAGGGCAATGGAGTGATATTTGTCGCGAGAAGTGAATTAAGCTTTAATTTCCTAAGCTGATGATTGACAAGGAAGTTTTGAAGAATAAAGCTGGATAACAAGAACAAAAGCGAAATAGTGAGGATTGTGGAAATCTGAAATCAAAACCGAGAGTGCAAAAAAGACAAAGCAGGTCTGGCAGCATGTGTGGCGAGAAAAATGCAGTTAACGTTTCAGGTGCGTGACAATACATCAGAATAATAACAACGATGTTCAACTGCCTTATTTGTGTATGTAAAAACTGGTAAAAAGTGATGACGGAGGTGATGCAATCCTGTTTAAGATTGAAACGATGCGATCAAGCAAAGCAGACGTCTTGCTGCAACTGAAAGAATTGCCGGTCAGAATGGACAAAACTTGCAACGAAAAGGGCTGCCAGAGTCTTGGCTCTCCACATCCAAAGTACATGGCTTGGAATTCTTGAGGACACTGCACAAACACCACTGTGATAAAGGCAATAGACAAAGAGCACCTGAACAGGGACTTGAACCCTGGACCCTCAGATTAAAAGTCTGATGCTCTACCGACTGAGCTATCCAGGCTCAGGCACTCAACCCGCACTGCGCCCTTCAGTGGCTGAGAACTAACAGTGCAACACGATCCATCTTCTGCACAGGCTTCTCGCATTTTACTCTCACACACATGCATTCACTGCCTCCCACACTTTTCATTCCGCAAATAATCTCCAGTCGTCCAAATAGACGCACTTTCACCTTATATCTTTCGTCGGTCTGTCTCACTCAACGTAACAATTCAACTTTCCGGCTGTTTATACATCCTTGAGAGAGCGACTGAAAGAGCAAATAAGAGAAGTGAAAAGACACTGACACCTAAGTTTAAGGCCATCCCAAAGTCTCCGAGCGATATTATCGCTATTATGAATACTTTGGCATCTGTCTTTACCAAGGAAGAAGATGCTTCCAAGGGCACAGTGAAACATGAAGTCATTAACACATTACAAACATTTCAAATTGTCAAAGACGCGGTAATAAAACGGCTCGCGGTAATAAAACGGCTCCCGATAATAAAAGTTGATCAAACACCAGGGCTGAATCAGGTACATCCAGGCTTTATCTTGTTGTAGCATACGCGATCCTGAGGGGAGTTGATAGAGTGCATACGAGGAGAGATCGGCTTCACCTTCCACAGATGCTGCCTGAATAGTGGAATATTTCCATCATTTTCTTTTCTGTAATAGAAATTGTCCTTGCTCTACCTCGAGCTGGGGATCATAAAAGGAGCGTTAGTGGATATATTCTACATGATGAGGCTTTTTGATAGTTTAAAGAAGGAGAACCTGTCCAGTGGCAGAGCTTTCAGCAAAGAAATGGGCACAGATTCAAGTTGATTGGCAAAATAATCAGAGGCGAGCTGTGGAAACACTTAGTTTTATGCCCCCATTTTGTTGGAATCAACAGTGCACTGTCTGAAAAGACGGTGGAGGTTGAACCATAAGTAATCTTCAAAGTGCTTTGGTCTGCAGCCTGAAGAACGTAAAGGTTTAGGGAAAACAGAGCTGGCATATATGACGACGCACACATATTCGAAGAACCGTCACAGGTATCACGAGTGGAACGGCACCCTGTGCTGTAAGTTTTTTTGTCTCTGTGAATGCAGGAAAAGCATGGGAAATCCTGTTATTATTTCAAAACCAACTTAAGCATGTCATTTCCCGAAGAGATTTTGAAGGGCAATGGAGTGATATTTGTCGCGAGAAGTGAATTAAGCTTTAATTTCCTAAGCTGATGATTGACAAGGAAATTTTGAAGAATAAAGCTGGATAACAAGAACAAAAGCGAAATAGTGAGGATTGTGGAAATCTGAAATCAAAACCGAGAGTGCAAAAAAGACAAAGCAGGTCTGGCAGCATGTGTGGCGAGAAAAATGCAGTTAACGTTTCAGGTGCGTGACAATACATCAGAATAATAACAACGATGTTCAACTGCCTTATTTGTGTATGTAAAAACTGGTAAAAAGTGATGACGGAGGTGATGCAATCCTGTTTAAGATTGAAACGATGCGATCAAGCAAAGCAGACGTCTTGCTGCAACTGAAAGAATTGCCGGTCAGAATGGACAAAACTTGCAACGAAAAGGGCTGCCAGAGTCTTGGCTCTCCACATCCAAAGTACATGGCTTGGAATTCTTGAGGACACTGCACAAACACCACTGTGATAAAGGCAATAGACAAAGAGCGCCTGAACAGGGACTTGAACCCTGGACCCTCAGATTAAAAGTCTGATGCTCTACCGACTGAGCTATCCAGGCTCAGGCACACAACCCGCACTGCGCCCTTCAGTGGCTGAGAACTAACAGTGCAACACGATCCATCTTCTGCACAGGCTTCTCGCATTTTACTCTCACACACATGCATTCACTGCCTCCCACACTTTTCATTCCGCAAATAATCTCCAGTCGTCCAAATAGACGCACTTTCACCTTATATCTTTCGTCGGTCTGTCTCACTCAACGTAACAATTCAACTTTCCGGCTGTTTATACATCCTTGAGAGAGCGACTGAAAGAGCAAATAAGAGAAGTGAAAAGACACTGACACCTAAGTTTAAGGCCATCCCAAAGTCTCCGAGCGATATTATCGCTATTATGAATACTTTGGCATCTGTCTTTACCAAGGAAGAAGATGCTTCCAAGGGCACAGTGAAACATGAAGTCATTAACACATTACAAACATTTCAAATTGACAAAGACGCGGTAATAAAACGGCTCCCGATAATAAAAGTTGATCAAACACCAGGGCTGAATCAGGTACATCCAGGCTTTATCTTGTTGTAGCATACGCGATCCTGAGGGGAGTTGATAGAGTGCATACGAGGAGAGATCGGCTTCACCTTCCACAGATGCTGCCTGAATAGTGGAATATTTCCATCATTTTCTTTTATGTAATAGAAATTGTCCTTGCTCTACCTCGAGCTGGGGATCATAAAAGGAGCGTTAGTGGATATATTCTACATGATGAGGCTTTTTGATAGTTTAAAGAAGGAGAACCTGTCCAGTGGCAGAGCTTTCAGCAAAGAAATGGGCACAGATTCAAGTTGATTGGCAAAATAATCAGAGGCGAGCTGTGGAAACACTTAGTTTTATGCCCCCATTTTGTTGGAATCTGCAGTGCACTGTCTGAAATGACGGTGGAGGTTGAACCATAAGTAATCTTCAAAGTGCTTTGGTCTGCAGCCTGAAGAACGTAAAGGTTTTGGGAAAACAGAGCTGGCATATATGACGACGCACACATATTCGAAGAACCGTCACAGGTATCACGAGTGGAACGGCACCCTGTGCTGTAAGTTTTTTTGTCTCTGTGAATGCAGGAAAAGCATGGGAAATCCTGTTATTATTTCAAAACCAACTTAAGCATGTCATTTCCCGAAGAGATTTTGAAGGGCAATGGAGTGATATTTGTCGCGAGAAGTGAATTAAGCTTTAATTTCCTAAGCTGATGATTGACAAGGAAATTTTGAAGAATAAAGCTGGATAACATGAACAAAAGCGAAATAGTGAGGATTGTGGAAATCTGAAATCAAAACCGAGAGTGCAAAAAAGACAAAGCAGGTCTGGCAGCATGTGTGGCGAGAAAAATGCAGTTAACGTTTCAGGTGCGTGACAATACATCAGAATAATAACAACGATGTTCAACTGCCTTATTTGTGTATGTAAAAACTGGTAAAAAGTGATGACGGAGGTGATGCAATCCTGTTTATGATTGAAACGATGCGATCAAGCAAAGCAGACGTCTTGCTGCAACTGAAAGAATTGCCGGTCAGAATGGACAAAACTTGCAACGAAAAGGGCTGCCAGAGTCTTGGCTCTCCACATCCAAAGTACATGGCTTGGAATTCTTGAGGACACTGCACAAACACCACTGTGATAAAGGCAATAGACAAAGAGCGCCTGAACAGGGACTTGAACCCTGGACCCTCAGATTAAAAGTCTGATGCTCTACCGACTGAGCTATCCAGGCTCAGACACTCAACCCGCACTGCGCCCTTCAGTGGCTGAGAACTAACAGTGCAACACGATCCATCTTCTGCACAGGCTTCTCGCATTTTACTCTCACACACATGCATTCACTGCCTCCCACACTTTTCATTCCGCAAATAATCTCCAGTCGTCCAAATAGACGCACTTTCACCTTATATCTTTCGTCGGTCTGTCTCACTCAACGTAACAATTCAACTTTCCGGCTGTTTATACATCCTTGAGAGAGCGACTGAAAGAGCAAATAAGAGAAGTGAAAAGACACTGACACCTAAGTTTAAGGCCATCCCAAAGTCTCCGAGCGATATTATCGCTATTATGAATACTTTGGCATCTGTCTTTACCAAGGAAGAAGATGCTTCCAAGGGCACAGTGAAACATGAAGTCATTAACACATTACAAACATTTCAAATTGACAAAGACGCGGTAATAAAACGGCTCCCGATAATAAAAGTTGATCAAACACCAGGGCTGAATCAGGTACATCCAGGCTTTATCTTGTTGTAGCATACGCGATCCTGAGGCGAGTTGATGGAGTGCATACGAGGAGAGATCGGCTTCACCTTCCACAGATGCTGCCTGAATAGTGGAATATTTCCATCATTTTTTTTTCTGTAATAGAAATTGTCCTTGCTCTACCTCGAGCTGGGGATCATAAAAGGAGCGTTAGTGGATATATTCTACATGATGAGGCTTTTTGATAGTTTAAAGAAGGAGAACCTGTCCAGTGGCAGAGCTTTCAGCAAAGAAATGGGCACAGATTCAAGTTGATTGGCAAAATAATCAGAGGCGAGCTGTGGAAACACTTAGTTTTATGCCCCCATTTTGTTGGAATCAACAGTGCACTGTCTGAAAAGACGGTGGAGGTTGAACCATAAGTAATCTTCAAAGTGCTTTGGTCTGCAGCCTGAAGAACGTAAAGGTTTAGGGAAAACAGAGCTGGCATATATGACGACGCACACATATTCGAAGAACCGTCACAGGTATCACGAGTGGAACGGCACCCTGTGCTGTAAGTTTTTTTGTCTCTGTGAATGCAGGAAAAGCATGGGAAATCCTGTTATTATTTCAAAACCAACTTAAGCATGTCATTTCCCGAAGAGATTTTGAAGGGCAATGGAGTGATATTTGTCGCGAGAAGTGAATTAAGCTTTAATTTCCTAAGCTGATGATTGACAAGGAAATTTTGAAGAATAAAGCTGGATAACAAGAACAAAAGCGAAATAGTGAGGATTGTGGAAATCTGAAATCAAAACCGAGAGTGCAAAAAAGACAAAGCAGGTCTGGCAGCATGTGTGGCGAGAAAAATGCAGTTAACGTTTCAGGTGCGTGACAATACATCAGAATAATAACAACGATGTTCAACTGCCTTATTTGTGTATGTAAAAACTGGTAAAAAGTGATGACGGAGGTGATGCAATCCTGTTTAAGATTGAAACGATGCGATCAAGCAAAGCAGACGTCTTGCTGCAACTGAAAGAATTGCCGGTCAGAATGGACAAAACTTGCAACGAAAAGGGCTGCCAGAGTCTTGGCTCTCCACATCCAAAGTACATGGCTTGGAATTCTTGAGGACACTGCACAAACACCACTGTGATAAAGGCAATAGACAAAGAGCGCCTGAACAGGGACTTGAACCCTGGACCCTCAGATTAAAAGTCTGATGCTCTACCGACTGAGCTATCCAGGCTCAGGCACTCAACCCGCACTGCGCCCTTCAGTGGCTGAGAACTAACAGTGCAACACGATCCATCTTCTGCACAGGCTTCTCGCATTTTACTCTCACACACATGCATTCACTGCCTCCCACACTTTTCATTCCGCAAATAATCTCCAGTCGTCCAAATAGACGCACTTTCACCTTATATCTTTCGTCGGTCTGTCTCACTCAACGTAACAATTCAACTTTCCGGCTGTTTATACATCCTTGAGAGAGCGACTGAAAGAGCAAATAAGAGAAGTGAAAAGACACTGACACCTAAGTTTAAGGCCATCCCAAAGTCTCCGAGCGATATTATCGCTATTATGAATACTTTGGCATCTGTCTTTACCAAGGAAGAAGATGCTTCCAAGGGCACAGTGAAACATGAAGTCATTAACACATTACAAACATTTCAAATTGACAAAGACGCGGTAATAAAACGGCTCCCGATAATAAAAGTTGATCAAACACCAGGGCTGAATCAGGTACATCCAGGCTTTATCTTGTTGTAGCATACGCGATCCTGAGGGGAGTTGATAGAGTGCATACGAGGAGAGATTGGCTTCACCTTCCACAGATGCTGCCTGAATAGTGGAATATTTCCATCATTTTCTTTTCTGTAATAGAAATTGTCCTTGCTCTACCTCGAGCTGGGCATCATAAAAGGAGCGTTAGTGGATATATTCTACATGATGAGGCTTTTTGATAGTTTAAAGAAGGAGAACCTGTCCAGTGGCAGAGCTTTCAGCAAAGAAATGGGCACAGATTCAAGTTGATTGGCAAAATAATCAGAGGCGAGCTGTGGAAACACTTAGTTTTATGCCCCCATTTTGTTGGAATCAACAGTGCACTGTCTGAAAAGACGGTGGAGGTTGAACCATAAGTAATCTTCAAAGTGCTTTGGTCTGCAGCCTGAAGAACGTAAAGGTTTAGGGAAAACAGAGCTGGCATATATGACGACGCACACATATTCGAAGAACCGTCACAGGTATCACGAGTGGAACGGCACCCTGTGCTGTAAGTTTTTTTGTCTCTGTGAATGCAGGAAAAGCATGGGAAATCCTGTTATTATTTCAAAACCAACTTAAGCATGTCATTTCCCGAAGAGATTTTGAAGGGCAATGGAGTGATATTTGTCGCGAGAAGTGAATTAAGCTTTAATTTCCTAAGCTGATGATTGACAAGGAAATTTTGAAGAATAAAGCTGGATAACAAGAACAAAAGCGAAATAGTGAGGATTGTGGAAATCTGAAATCAAAACCGAGAGTGCAAAAAAGACAAAGCAGGTCTGGCAGCATGTGTGGCGAGAAAAATGCAGTTAACGTTTCAGGTGCGTGACAATACATCAGAATAATAACAACGATGTTCAACTGCCTTATTTGTGTATGTAAAAACTGGTAAAAAGTGATGACGGAGGTGATGCAATCCTGTTTAAGATTGAAACGATGCGATCAAGCAAAGCAGACGTCTTGCTGCAACTGAAAGAATTGCCGGTCAGAATGGACAAAACTTGCAACGAAAAGGGCTGCCAGAGTCTTGGCTTTCCACATCCAAAGTACAGGGCTTGGAATTCTTGAGGACACTGCACAAACACCACTGTGATAAAGGCAATAGACAAAGAGCACCTGAACAGGGACTTGAACCCTGGACCCTCAGATTAAAAGTCTGATGCTTTACCGACTGAGCTATCCAGGCTCAGGCACTCAACCCGCACTGCGCCCTTCAGTGGCTGAGAACTAACAGTGCAACACGATCCATCTTCTGCACGAGCTTCTCGCATTTTACTCTCACACCCATGCATTCACTGCCTCCCACACTTTTCATTACGCAAATATTCTCCAGTCGTCCAACTGGACGCACTTTCACCTTATATCTTTCGTCGGTCTGTCTCACTCAACGTAACAATTCAACTTTCCGGCTGTTTATACATCCTTGAGAGAGCGACTGAAAGAGCAAATAAGAGAAGTGAAAAGACACTGACACCTAAGTTTAAGGCCATCCCAAAGTCTCCGAGCGATATTATCGCTATTATGAATACTTTGGCATCTGTCTTTACCAAGGAAGAAGATGCTTCCAAGGGCACAGTGAAACATGAAGTCATTAACACATTACAAACATTTCAAATTGACAAAGACGCGGTAATAAAACAGCTCCCGATAATAAAAGTTGATCAAACACCAGGGCTGAATCAGGTACATCCAGGCTTTATCTTGTTGTAGCATACGCGATCCTGAGGGGAGTTGATAGAGTGGATACGAGGAGAGATCGGCTTCACCTTCCACAGATGCTGCCTGAATAGTGGAATATTTCCATCATTTTCTTTTCTGTAATAGAAATTGTCCTTGCTCTACCTCGAGCTGGGGATCATAAAAGGAGCGTTAGTGGATATATTCAACATGATGAGGCTTTTTGATAGTTTAAAGAAGGAGAACCTATCCAGTGGCAGAGCTTTCAGCAAAGAAATGGGCACAGATTCAAGTTGATTGGCAAAATAATCAGAGGCGACCTGTGGAAACACTTAGTTTTATGCCCCCATTTTGTTGGAATCTGCAGTGCACTGTCTGAAATGACGGTGGAGGTTGAACCATAAGTAATCTTCAAAGTGCTTTGGTCTGCAGCCTGAAGAACGTAAAGGTTTAGGGAAAACAGAGCTGGCATATATGACGACGCACACGTATTCGAAGAACCGTCACAGGTATCACGAGTGGAACGGCACCCTGTGCTGTAAGTTTTTTTGTCTCTGTGAATGCAGGAAAAGCATGGGAAATCCTGTTATTATTTCAAAACCAACTTAAGCATGTCATTTCCCGAAGAGATTTTGAAGGGCAATGGAGTGATATTTGTCGCGTGAAGTGAATTAAACTTTAATTTGCTAAGCTGATGATTGATAAGGAAATTTTGAAGAATAAAGCTGGATAACAAGAACAAAAGCGAAATAGTGAGGATTGTGGAAATCTGAAATCAAAACCGAGAGTGCAAAAAAGACAAAGCAGGTCTGGCAGCATGTGTGGCGAGAAAAATAGAGTTAACGTTTCAGGTGCGTGACAATACATCAGAATAATAACAACGATGTTCAACTGCCTTATTTGTGTATGTAAAAACTGGTAAAAAGTGATGACGGAGGTGATGCAATCCTGTTTAAGATTGAAACGATGCGATCAAGCAAAGCAGACATCTCGCTGCAACTGAAAGAATTGCCGGTCAGAATGGACAAAACTTGCAACGAAAAGGGCTGCCAGAGTCTTGGCTCTCCACAGCCAAAGTACATGGCTTTGAATTCTTGAGGACACCGCACAAACACCACTGTGATAAAGACGTTAGACAAAGAGCACCTGAACAGGGACTTGAACCCTGGACCCTCAGATTAAAAGTCTGATGCTCTACCGACTGAGCTATCCAGGCTCAGACAAGCAACCCGCACTGCGCCCTTCAGTGGCTGAGAACTAACAGTGCAACACGATCCATCTTCTGCACGAGCTTCTCGCATTTTACTCTCACACCCATGCATTCACTGCCTCCCACACTTTTCATTACGCAAATATTCTCCAGTCGTCCAACTGGACGCACTTTCACCTTCTATCTTTCGTCGGTCTGTCTCACTCAACGTAACAATTCAACTTTCCGGCTGTTTATACATCCTTGAGAGAGCGACTGAAAGAGCAAATAAGAGAAGTGAAAAGACACTGACACCTAAGTTTAAGGCCATCCCAAAGTCTCCGAGCGATATTATCGCTATTATGAATACTTTGGCATCTGTCTTTACCAAGGAAGAAGATGCTTCCAAGGGCACAGTGAAACATGAAGTCATTAACACATTACAAACATTTCAAATTGACAAAGACGCGGTAATAAAACGGCTCCCGATAATAAAAGTTGATCAAACACCAGGGCTGAATCAGGTACATCCAGGCTTTATCTTGTTGTAGCATACGCGATCCTGAGGCGAGTTGATGGAGTGCATACGAGGAGAGATCGGCTTCACCTTCCACAGATGCTGCCTGAATAGTGGAATATTTCCATCATTTTTTTTTCTGTAATAGAAATTGTCCTTGCTCTACCTCGAGCTGGGGATCATAAAAGGAGCGTTAGTGGATATATTCTACATGATGAGGCTTTTTGATAGTTTAAAGAAGGAGAACCTGTCCAGTGGCAGAGCTTTCAGCAAAGAAATGGGCACAGATTCAAGTTGATTGGCAAAATAATCAGAGGCGAGCTGTGGAAACACTTAGTTTTATGCCCCCATTTTGTTGGAATCAACAGTGCACTGTCTGAAAAGACGGTGGAGGTTGAACCATAAGTAATCTTCAAAGTGCTTTGGTCTGCAGCCTGAAGAACGTAAAGGTTTAGGGAAAACAGAGCTGGCATATATGACGACGCACACATATTCGAAGAACCGTCACAGGTATCACGAGTGGAACGGCACCCTGTGCTGTAAGTTTTTTTGTCTCTGTGAATGCAGGAAAAGCATGGGAAATCCTGTTATTATTTCAAAACCAACTTAAGCATGTCATTTCCCGAAGAGATTTTGAAGGGCAATGGAGTGATATTTGTCGCGAGAAGTGAATTAAGCTTTAATTTCCTAAGCTGATGATTGACAAGGAAATTTTGAAGAATAAAGCTGGATAACAAGAACAAAAGCGAAATAGTGAGGATTGTGGAAATCTGAAATCAAAACCGAGAGTGCAAAAAAGACAAAGCAGGTCTGGCAGCATGTGTGGCGAGAAAAATGCAGTTAACGTTTCAGGTGCGTGACAATACATCAGAATAATAACAACGATGTTCAACTGCCTTATTTGTGTATGTAAAAACTGGTAAAAAGTGATGACGGAGGTGATGCAATCCTGTTTAAGATTGAAACGATGCGATCAAGCAAAGCAGACGTCTTGCTGCAACTGAAAGAATTGCCGGTCAGAATGGACAAAACTTGCAACGAAAAGGGCTGCCAGAGTCTTGGCTCTCCACATCCAAAGTACATGGCTTGGAATTCTTGAGGACACTGCACAAACACCACTGTGATAAAGGCAATAGACAAAGAGCGCCTGAACAGGGACTTGAACCCTGGACCCTCAGATTAAAAGTCTGATGCTCTACCGACTGAGCTATCCAGGCTCAGGCACTCAACCCGCACTGCGCCCTTCAGTGGCTGAGAACTAACAGTGCAACACGATCCATCTTCTGCACAGGCTTCTCGCATTTTACTCTCACACACATGCATTCACTGCCTCCCACACTTTTCATTCCGCAAATAATCTCCAGTCGTCCAAATAGACGCACTTTCACCTTATATCTTTCGTCGGTCTGTCTCACTCAACGTAACAATTCAACTTTCCGGCTGTTTATACATCCTTGAGAGAGCGACTGAAAGAGCAAATAAGAGAAGTGAAAAGACACTGACACCTAAGTTTAAGGCCATCCCAAAGTCTCCGAGCGATATTATCGCTATTATGAATACTTTGGCATCTGTCTTTACCAAGGAAGAAGATGCTTCCAAGGGCACAGTGAAACATGAAGTCATTAACACATTACAAACATTTCAAATTGACAAAGACGCGGTAATAAAACGGCTCCCGATAATAAAAGTTGATCAAACACCAGGGCTGAATCAGGTACATCCAGGCTTTATCTTGTTGTAGCATACGCGATCCTGAGGGGAGTTGATAGAGTGCATACGAGGAGAGATTGGCTTCACCTTCCACAGATGCTGCCTGAATAGTGGAATATTTCCATCATTTTCTTTTCTGTAATAGAAATTGTCCTTGCTCTACCTCGAGCTGGGCATCATAAAAGGAGCGTTAGTGGATATATTCTACATGATGAGGCTTTTTGATAGTTTAAAGAAGGAGAACCTGTCCAGTGGCAGAGCTTTCAGCAAAGAAATGGGCACAGATTCAAGTTGATTGGCAAAATAATCAGAGGCGAGCTGTGGAAACACTTAGTTTTATGCCCCCATTTTGTTGGAATCAACAGTGCACTGTCTGAAAAGACGGTGGAGGTTGAACCATAAGTAATCTTCAAAGTGCTTTGGTCTGCAGCCTGAAGAACGTAAAGGTTTAGGGAAAACAGAGCTGGCATATATGACGACGCACACATATTCGAAGAACCGTCACAGGTATCACGAGTGGAACGGCACCCTGTGCTGTAAGTTTTTTTGTCTCTGTGAATGCAGGAAAAGCATGGGAAATCCTGTTATTATTTCAAAACCAACTTAAGCATGTCATTTCCCGAAGAGATTTTGAAGGGCAATGGAGTGATATTTGTCGCGAGAAGTGAATTAAGCTTTAATTTCCTAAGCTGATGATTGACAAGGAAATTTTGAAGAATAAAGCTGGATAACAAGAACAAAAGCGAAATAGTGAGGATTGTGGAAATCTGAAATCAAAACCGAGAGTGCAAAAAAGACAAAGCAGGTCTGGCAGCATGTGTGGCGAGAAAAATGCAGTTAACGTTTCAGGTGCGTGACAATACATCAGAATAATAACAACGATGTTCAACTGCCTTATTTGTGTATGTAAAAACTGGTAAAAAGTGATGACGGAGGTGATGCAATCCTGTTTAAGATTGAAACGATGCGATCAAGCAAAGCAGACGTCTTGCTGCAACTGAAAGAATTGCCGGTCAGAATGGACAAAACTTGCAACGAAAAGGGCTGCCAGAGTCTTGGCTTTCCACATCCAAAGTACATGGCTTGGAATTCTTGAGGACACTGCACAAACACCACTGTGATAAAGGCAATAGACAAAGAGCACCTGAACAGGGACTTGAACCCTGGACCCTCAGATTAAAAGTCTGATGCTTTACCGACTGAGCTATCCAGGCTCAGGCACTCAACCCGCACTGCGCCCTTCAGTGGCTGAGAACTAACAGTGCAACACGATCCATCTTCTGCACGAGCTTCTCGCATTTTACTCTCACACCCATGCATTCACTGCCTCCCACACTTTTCATTACGCAAATATTCTCCAGTCGTCCAACTGGACGCACTTTCACCTTATATCTTTCGTCGGTCTGTCTCACTCAACGTAACAATTCAACTTTCCGGCTGTTTATACATCCTTGAGAGAGCGACTGAAAGAGCAAATAAGAGAAGTGAAAAGACACTGACACCTAAGTTTAAGGCCATCCCAAAGTCTCCGAGCGATATTATCGCTATTATGAATACTTTGGCATCTGTCTTTACCAAGGAAGAAGATGCTTCCAAGGGCACAGTGAAACATGAAGTCATTAACACATTACAAACATTTCAAATTGACAAAGACGCGGTAATAAAACAGCTCCCGATAATAAAAGTTGATCAAACACCAGGGCTGAATCAGGTACATCCAGGCTTTATCTTGTTGTAGCATACGCGATCCTGAGGGGAGTTGATAGAGTGGATACGAGGAGAGATCGGCTTCACCTTCCACAGATGCTGCCTGAATAGTGGAATATTTCCATCATTTTCTTTTCTGTAATAGAAATTGTCCTTGCTCTACCTCGAGCTGGGGATCATAAAAGGAGCGTTAGTGGATATATTCAACATGATGAGGCTTTTTGATAGTTTAAAGAAGGAGAACCTATCCAGTGGCAGAGCTTTCAGCAAAGAAATGGGCACAGATTCAAGTTGATTGGCAAAATAATCAGAGGCGACCTGTGGAAACACTTAGTTTTATGCCCCCATTTTGTTGGAATCTGCAGTGCACTGTCTGAAATGACGGTGGAGGTTGAACCATAAGTAATCTTCAAAGTGCTTTGGTCTGCAGCCTGAAGAACGTAAAGGTTTAGGGAAAACAGAGCTGGCATATATGACGACGCACACGTATTCGAAGAACCGTCACAGGTATCACGAGTGGAACGGCACCCTGTGCTGTAAGTTTTTTTGTCTCTGTGAATGCAGGAAAAGCATGGGAAATCCTGTTATTATTTCAAAACCAACTTAAGCATGTCATTTCCCGAAGAGATTTTGAAGGGCAATGGAGTGATATTTGTCGCGTGAAGTGAATTAAACTTTAATTTGCTAAGCTGATGATTGATAAGGAAATTTTGAAGAATAAAGCTGGATAACAAGAACAAAAGCGAAATAGTGAGGATTGTGGAAATCTGAAATCAAAACCGAGAGTGCAAAAAAGACAAAGCAGGTCTGGCAGCATGTGTGGCGAGAAAAATAGAGTTAACGTTTCAGGTGCGTGACAATACATCAGAATAATAACAACGATGTTCAACTGCCTTATTTGTGTATGTAAAAACTGGTAAAAAGTGATGACGGAGGTGATGCAATCCTGTTTAAGATTGAAACGATGCGATCAAGCAAAGCAGACATCTCGCTGCAACTGAAAGAATTGCCGGTCAGAATGGACAAAACTTGCAACGAAAAGGGCTGCCAGAGTCTTGGCTCTCCACAGCCAAAGTACATGGCTTTGAATTCTTGAGGACACCGCACAAACACCACTGTGATAAAGACGTTAGACAAAGAGCACCTGAACAGGGACTTGAACCCTGGACCCTCAGATTAAAAGTCTGATGCTCTACCGACTGAGCTATCCAGGCTCAGACAAGCAACCCGCACTGCGCCCTTCAGTGGCTGAGAACTAACAGTGCAACACGATCCATCTTCTGCACGAGCTTCTCGCATTTTACTCTCACACCCATGCATTCACTGCCTCCCACACTTTTCATTACGCAAATATTCTCCAGTCGTCCAACTGGACGCACTTTCACCTTCTATCTTTCGTCGGTCTGTCTCACTCAACGTAACAATTCAACTTTCCGGCTGTTTATACATCCTTGAGAGAGCGACTGAAAGAGCAAATAAGAGAAGTGAAAAGACACTGACACCTAAGTTTAAGGCCATCCCAAAGTCTCCGAGCGATATTATCGCTATTATGAATACTTTGGCATCTGTCTTTACCAAGGAAGAAGATGCTTCCAAGGGCACAGTGAAACATGAAGTCATTAACACATTACAAACATTTCAAATTGACAAAGACGCGGTAATAAAACGGCTCCCGATAATAAAAGTTGATCAAACACCAGGGCTGAATCAGGTACATCCAGGCTTTATCTTGTTGGAGCATACGCGATCCTGAGGGGAGTTGATAGAGTGGATACGAGGAGAGATCGGCTTCACCTTCCACAGATGCTGCCTGAATAGTGGAATATTTCCATCATTTTCTTTTCTGTAATAGAAATTGTCCTTGCTCTACCTCGAGCTGGGGATCATAAAAGGAGCGTTAGTGGATATATTCAACATGATGAGGCTTTTTGATAGTTTAAAGAAGGAGAACCTGTCCAGTGGCAGAGCTTTCAGCAAAGAAATGGGCACAGATTCAAGTTGATTGGCAAAATAATCAGAGGCGACCTGTGGAAACACTTAGTTTTATGCCCCCATTTTGTTGGAATCTGCAGTGCACTGTCTGAAATGACGGTGGAGGTTGAACCATAAGTAATCTTCAAAGTGCTTTGGTCTGCAGCCTGAAGAACGTAAAGGTTTAGGGAAAACAGAGCTGGCATATATGACGACGCACACGTATTTGAAGAACCGTCACAGGTATCACGAGTGGAACGGCACCCTGTGCTGTAAGTTTTTTTGTCTCTGTGAATGCAGGAAAAGCATGGGAAATCCTGTTATTATTTCAAAACCAATTTAAGCATGTCATTTCCCGAAGAGATTTTGAAGGGCAATGGAGTGATATTTGTCGCGTGAAGTGAATTAAACTTTAATTTGCTAAGCTGATGATTGATAAGGAAATTTTGAAGAATAAAGCTGGATAACAAGAACAAAAGCGAAATAGTGAGGATTGTGGAAATCTGAAATCAAAACCGAGAGTGCAAAAAAGACAAAGCAGGTCTGGCAGCATGTGTGGCGAGAAAAATAGAGTTAACGTTTCAGGTGCGTGACAATACATCAGAATAATAACAACGATGTTCAACTGCCTTATTTGTGTATGTAAAAACTGTTAAAAAGTGATGACGGAGGTGATGCAATCCTGTTTAAGATTGAAACGATGCGATCAAGCAAAGCAGACGTCTTGCTGCAACTGAAAGAATTGCCGGTCAGAATGGACAAAACTTGCAACGAAAAGGGCTGCCAGAGTCTTGGCTCTCCACAGCCAAAGTATATGGCTTTGAATTCTTGAGGACACCGCACAAACACCACTGTGATAAAGACGTTAGACAAAGAGCACCTGAACAGGGACTTGAACCCTGGACCCTCAGATTAAAAGTCTGATGCTCTACCGACTGAGCTATCCAGGCTCAGGCAAGCAACCCGCACTGCGCCCTTCAGTGGCTGAGAACTAACAGTGCAACACGATCCATCTTCTGCACGAGCTTCTCGCATTTTACTCTCACACCCATGCATTCACTGCCTCCCACACTTTTCATTACGCAAATATTCTCCAGTCGTCCAACTGGACGCACTTTCACCTTATATCTTTCGTCGGTCTGTCTCACTCAACGTAACAATTCGACTTTCCGGCTGTTTATACATCCTTGAGAGAGCGACTGAAAGAGCAAATAAGAGAAGTGAAAAGACACTGACACCTAAGTTTAAGGCCATCCCAAAGTCTCCGAGCGATATTATCGCTATTATGAATACTTTGGCATCTGTCTTTACCAAGGAAGAAGATGCTTCCAAGGGCACAGTGAAACATGAAGTCATTAACACATTACAAACATTTCAAATTGACAAAGACGCGGTAATAAAACAGCTCCCGATAATAAAAGTTGATCAAACACCAGGGCTGAATCAGGTACATCCAGGCTTTATCTTGTTGTAGCATACGCGATCCTGAGGGGAGTTGATAGAGTGGATACGAGGAGAGATCGGCTTCACCTTCCACAGATGCTGCCTGAATAGTGGAATATTTCCATCATTTTCTTTTCTGTAATAGAAATTGTCCTTGCTCTACCTCGAGCTGGGGATCATAAAAGGAGCGTTAGTGGATATATTCAACATGATGAGGCTTTTTGATAGTTTAAAGAAGGAGAACCTATCCAGTGGCAGAGCTTTCAGCAAAGAAATGGGCACAGATTCAAGTTGATTGGCAAAATAATCAGAGGCGACCTGTGGAAACACTTAGTTTTATGCCCCCATTTTGTTGGAATCTGCAGTGCACTGTCTGAAATGACGGTGGAGGTTGAACCATAAGTAATCTTCAAAGTGCTTTGGTCTGCAGCCTGAAGAACGTAAAGGTTTAGGGAAAACAGAGCTGGCATATATGACGACGCACACGTATTCGAAGAACCGTCACAGGTATCACGAGTGGAACGGCACCCTGTGCTGTAAGTTTTTTTGTCTCTGTGAATGCAGGAAAAGCATGGGAAATCCTGTTATTATTTCAAAACCAACTTAAGCATGTCATTTCCCGAAGAGATTTTGAAGGGCAATGGAGTGATATTTGTCGCGTGAAGTGAATTAAACTTTAATTTGCTAAGCTGATGATTGATAAGGAAATTTTGAAGAATAAAGCTGGATAACAAGAACAAAAGCGAAATAGTGAGGATTGTGGAAATCTGAAATCAAAACCGAGAGTGCAAAAAAGACAAAGCAGGTCTGGCAGCATGTGTGGCGAGAAAAATAGAGTTAACGTTTCAGGTGCGTGACAATACATCAGAATAATAACAACGATGTTCAACTGCCTTATTTGTGTATGTAAAAACTGGTAAAAAGTGATGACGGAGGTGATGCAATCCTGTTTAAGATTGAAACAATGCGATCAAGCAAAGCAGACGTCTTGCTGCAACTGAAAGAATTGCCGGTCAGAATGGACAAAACTTGCAACAAAACGGGCTGCCAGAGTCTTGGCTCTCCACAGCCAAAGTACATGGCTTTGAATTCTTGAGGACACTGCACAAACACCACTGCGATAAAGGCATTAGACAAAGAGCACCTGAACAGGGACTTGAACCCTGGACCCTCAGATTAAAAGTCTGATGCTCTACCGACTGAGCTATCCAGGCTCAGACACTCAACCCGCACTGCGCCCTTCAGTGGCTGAGAACTAACAGTGCAACACGATCCATCTTCTGCACTTGCTTCTCGCATTTTACTCTCACACACATGCATTCACTGCCTCCCACACTTTTCATTACGCAAATAATCTCCAGTCGTCCAAATGGACGCACTTTCACCTTATATCTTTCGTCGGTCTGTCTCACTCAACGTAACAATTCAACTTTCCGGCTGTTTATACATCCTTGAGAGAGCGACTGAAAGAGCAAATAAGAGAAGTGAAAAGACACTGACACCTAAGTTTAAGGCCATCCCAAAGTCTCCGAGCGATATTATCGCTATTATGAATACTTTGGCATCTGTCTTTACCAAGGAAGAAGATGCTTCCAAGGGCACAGTGAAACATGAAGTCATTAACACATTACAAACATTTCAAATTGACAAAGACGCGGTAATAAAACGGCTCCCGATAATAAAAGTTGATCAAACACCAGGGCTGAATCAGGTACATCCAGGCTTTATCTTGTTGGAGCATACGCGATCCTGAGGGGAGTTGATAGAGTGGATACGAGGAGAGATCGGCTTCACCTTCCACAGATGCTGCCTGAATAGTGGAATATTTCCATCATTTTCTTTTCTGTAATAGAAATTGTCCTTGCTCTACCTCGAGCTGGGGATCATAAAAGGAGCGTTAGTGGATATATTCTACATGATGAGGCTTTTTGATAGTTTAAAGAAGGAGAACCTGTCCAGTGGCAGAGCTTTCAGCAAAGAAATGGGCACAGATTCAAGTTGATTGGCAAAATAATCAGAGGCGACCTGTGGAAACACTTAGTTTTATGCCCCCATTTTGTTGGAATCTGCAGTGCACTGTCTGAAATGACGGTGGAGGTTGAACCATAAGTAATCTTCAAAGTGCTTTGGTCTGCAGCCTGAAGAACGTAAAGGTTTAGGGAAAACAGAGCTGGCATATATGACGACGCACACGTATTCGAAGAACCGTCACAGGTATCACGAGTGGAACGGCACCCTGTGCTGTAAGTTTTTTTGTCTCTGTGAATGCAGGAAAAGCATGGGAAATCCTGTTATTATTTCAAAACCAATTTAAGCATGTCATTTCCCGAAGAGATTTTGAAGGGCAATGGAGTGATATTTGTCGCGTGAAGTGAATTAAACTTTAATTTGCTAAGCTGATGATTGATAAGGAAATTTTGAAGAATAAAGCTGGATAACAAGAACAAAAGCGAAATAGTGAGGATTGTGGAAATCTGAAATCAAAACCGAGAGTGCAAAAAAGACAAAGCAGGTCTGGCAGCATGTGTGGCGAGAAAAATAGAGTTAACGTTTCAGGTGCGTGACAATACATCAGAATAATAACAACGATGTTCAACTGCCTTATTTGTGTATGTAAAAACTGGTAAAAAGTGATGACGGAGGTGATGCAATCCTGTTTAAGATTGAAACGATGCGATCAAGCAAAGCAGACGTCTTGCTGCAACTGAAAGAATTGCCGGTCAGAATGGACAAAACTTGCAACGAAAAGGGCTGCCAGAGTCTTGGCTCTCCACAGCCAAAGTACATGGCTTTGAATTCTTGAGGACACCGCACAAACACCACTGTGATAAAGACGTTAGACAAAGAGCACTTGAACAGGGACTTGAACCCTGGACCCTCAGATTAAAAGTCTGATGCTCTACCGACTGAGCTATCCAGGCTCAGGCAAGCAACCCGCACTGCGCCCTTCAGTGGCTGAGAACTAACAGTGCAACACGATCCATCTTCTGCACGAGCTTCTCGCATTTTACTCTCACACCCATGCATTCACTGCCTCCCACACTTTTCATTACGCAAATATTCTCCAGTCGTCCAACTGGACGCACTTTCACCTTATATCTTTCGTCGGTCTGTCTCACTCAACGTAACAATTCAACTTTCCGGCTGTTTATACATCCTTGAGAGAGCGACTGAAAGAGCAAATAAGAGAAGTGAAAAGACACTGACACCTAAGTTTAAGGCCATCCCAAAGTCTCCGAGCGATATTATCGCTATTATGAATACTTTGGCATCTGTCTTTACCAAGGAAGAAGATGCTTCCAAGGGCACAGTGAAACATGAAGTCATTAACACATTACAAACATTTCAAATTGACAAAGACGCGGTAATAAAACGGCTCCCGATAATAAAAGTTGATCAAACACCAGGGCTGAATCAGGTACATCCAGGCTTTATCTTGTTGTAGCATACGCGATCCTGAGGGGAGTTGATAGAGTGGATACGAGGAGAGATCGGCTTCACCTTCCACAGATGCTGCCTGAATAGTGGAATATTTCCATCATTTTCTTTTCTGTAATAGAAATTGTCCTTGCTCTACCTCGAGCTGGGGATCATAAAAGGAGCGTTAGTGGATATATTCAACATGATGAGGCTTTTTGATAGTTTAAAGAAGGAGAACCTATCCAGTGGCAGAGCTTTCAGCAAAGAAATGGGCACAGATTCAAGTTGATTGGCAAAATTATCAGAGGCGACCTGTGGAAACACTTAGTTTTATGCCCCCATTTTGTTGGAATCTGCAGTGCACTGTCTGAAATGACGGTGGAGGTTGAACCATAAGTAATCTTCAAAGTGCTTTGGTCTGCAGCCTGAAGAACGTAAAGGTTTAGGGAAAACAGAGCTGGCATATATGACGACGCACACGTATTCGAAGAACCGTCACAGGTATCACGAGTGGAACGGCACCCTGTGCTGTAAGTTTTTTTGTCTCTGTGAATGCAGGAAAAGCATGGGAAATCCTGTTATTATTTCAAAACCAATTTAAGCATGTCATTTCCCGAAGAGATTTTGAAGGGCAATGGAGTGATATTTGTCGCGTGAAGTGAATTAAACTTTAATTTGCTAAGCTGATGATTGATAAGGAAATTTTGAAGAATAAAGCTGGATAACAAGAACAAAAGCGAAATAGTGAGGATTGTGGAAATCTGAAATCAAAACCGAGAGTGCAAAAAAGACAAAGCAGGTCTGGCAGCATGTGTGGCGAGAAAAATAGAGTTAACGTTTCAGGTGCGTGACAATACATCAGAATAATAACAACGATGTTCAACTGCCTTATTTGTGTATGTAAAAACTGGTAAAAAGTGATGACGGAGGTGATGCAATCCTGTTTAAGATTGAAACGATGCGATCAAGCAAAGCAGACGTCTTGCTGCAACTGAAAGAATTGCCGGTCAGAATGGACAAAACTTGCAACGAAAAGGGCTGCCAGAGTCTTGGCTCTCCACAGCCAAAGTACATGGCTTTGAATTCTTGAGGACACCGCACAAACACCACTGTGATAAAGACGTTAGACAAAGAGCACTTGAACAGGGACTTGAACCCTGGACCCTCAGATTAAAAGTCTGATGCTCTACCGACTGAGCTATCCAGGCTCAGGCAAGCAACCCGCACTGCGCCCTTCAGTGGCTGAGAACTAACAGTGCAACACGATCCATCTTCTGCACGAGCTTCTCGCATTTTACTCTCACACCCATGCATTCACTGCCTCCCACACTTTTCATTACGCAAATATTCTCCAGTCGTCCAACTGGACGCACTTTCACCTTATATCTTTCGTCGGTCTGTCTCACTCAACGTAACAATTCAACTTTCCGGCTGTTTATACATCCTTGAGAGAGCGACTGAAAGAGCAAATAAGAGAAGTGAAAAGACACTGACACCTAAGTTTAAGGCCATCCCAAAGTCTCCGAGCGATATTATCGCTATTATGAATACTTTGGCATCTGTCTTTACCAAGGAAGAAGATGCTTCCAAGGGCACAGTGAAACATGAAGTCATTAACACATTACAAACATTTCAAATTGACAAAGACGCGGTAATAAAACGGCTCCCGATAATAAAAGTTGATCAAACACCAGGGCTGAATCAGGTACATCCAGGCTTTATCTTGTTGTAGCATACGCGATCCTGAGGGGAGTTGATAGAGTGGATACGAGGAGAGATCGGCTTCACCTTCCACAGATGCTGCCTGAATAGTGGAATATTTCCATCATTTTCTTTTCTGTAATAGAAATTGTCCTTGCTCTACCTCGAGCTGGGGATCATAAAAGGAGCGTTAATGGATATATTCAACATGATGAGGCTTTTTGATAGTTTAAAGAAGGAGAACCTATCCAGTGGCAGAGCTTTCAGCAAAGAAATGGGCACAGATTCAAGTTGATTGGCAAAATTATCAGAGGCGACCTGTGGAAACACTTAGTTTTATGCCCCCATTTTGTTGGAATCTGCAGTGCACTGTCTGAAATGACGGTGGAGGTTGAACCATAAGTAATCTTCAAAGTGCTTTGGTCTGCAGCCTGAAGAACGTAAAGGTTTAGGGAAAACAGAGCTGGCATATATGACGACGCACACGTATTCGAAGAACCGTCACAGGTATCACGAGTGGAACGGCACCCTGTGCTGTAAGTTTTTTTGTCTCTGTGAATGCAGGAAAAGCATGGGAAATCCTGTTATTATTTCAAAACCAACTTAAGCATGTCATTTCCCGAAGAGATTTTGAAGGGCAATGGAGTGATATTTGTCGCGTGAAGTGAATTAAACTTTAATTTGCTAAGCTGATGATTGATAAGGAAATTTTGAAGAATAAAGCTGGATAACAAGAACAAAAGCGAAATAGTGAGGATTGTGGAAATCTGAAATCAAAACCGAGAGTGCAAAAAAGACAAAGCAGGTCTGGCAGCATGTGTGGCGAGAAAAATAGAGTTAACGTTTCAGGTGCGTGACAATACATCAGAATAATAACAACGATGTTCAACTGCCTTATTTGTGTATGTAAAAACTGGTAAAAAGTGATGACGGAGGTGATGCAATCCTGTTTAAGATTGAAACGATGCGATCAAGCAAAGCAGACGTCTTGCTGCAACTGAAAGAATTGCCGGTCAGAATGGACAAAACTTGCAACGAAAAGGGCTGCCAGAGTCTTGGCTCTCCACAGCCAAAGTACATGGCTTTGAATTCTTGAGGACACCGCACAAACACCACTGTGATAAAGACGTTAGACAAAGAGCACCTGAACAGGGACTTGAACCCTGGACCCTCAGATTAAAAGTCTGATGCTCTACCGACTGAGCTATCCAGGCTCAGGCAAGCAACCCGCACTGCGCCCTTCAGTGGCTGAGAACTAACAGTGCAACACGATCCATCTTCTGCACGAGCTTCTCGCATTTTACTCTCACACCCATGCATTCACTGCCTCCCACACTTTTCATTACGCAAATATTCTCCAGTCGTCCAACTGGACGCACTTTCACCTTATATCTTTCGTCGGTCTGTCTCACTCAACGTAACAATTCAACTTTCCGGCTGTTTATACATCCTTGAGAGAGCGACTGAAAGAGCAAATAAGAGAAGTGAAAAGACACTGACACCTAAGTTTAAGGCCATCCCAAAGTCTCCGAGCGATATTATCGCTATTATGAATACTTTGGCATCTGTCTTTACCAAGGAAGAAGATGCTTCCAAGGGCACAGTGAAACATGAAGTCATTAACACATTACAAACATTTCAAATTGACAAAGACGCGGTAATAAAACGGCTCCCGATAATAAAAGTTGATCAAACACCAGGGCTGAATCAGGTACATCCAGGCTTTATCTTGTTGTAGCATACGCGATCCTGAGGGGAGTTGATAGAGTGGATACGAGGAGAGATCGGCTTCACCTTCCACAGATGCTGCCTGAATAGTGGAATATTTCCATCATTTTCTTTTCTGTAATAGAAATTGTCCTTGCTCTACCTCGAGCTGGGGATCATAAAAGGAGCGTTAGTGGATATATTCAACATGATGAGGCTTTTTGATAGTTTAAAGAAGGAGAACCTATCCAGTGGCAGAGCTTTCAGCAAAGAAATGGGCACAGATTCAAGTTGATTGGCAAAATTATCAGAGGCGACCTGTGGAAACACTTAGTTTTATGCCCCCATTTTGTTGGAATCTGCAGTGCACTGTCTGAAATGACGGTGGAGGTTGAACCATAAGTAATCTTCAAAGTGCTTTGGTCTGCAGCCTGAAGAACGTAAAGGTTTAGGGAAAACAGAGCTGGCATATATGACGACGCACACGTATTCGAAGAACCGTCACAGGTATCACGAGTGGAACGGCACCCTGTGCTGTAAGTTTTTTTGTCTCTGTGAATGCAGGAAAAGCATGGGAAATCCTGTTATTATTTCAAAACCAACTTAAGCATGTCATTTCCCGAAGAGATTTTGAAGGGCAATGGAGTGATATTTGTCGCGTGAAGTGAATTAAACTTTAATTTGCTAAGCTGATGATTGATAAGGAAATTTTGAAGAATAAAGCTGGATAACAAGAACAAAAGCGAAATAGTGAGGATTGTGGAAATCTGAAATCAAAACCGAGAGTGCAAAAAAGACAAAGCAGGTCTGGCAGCATGTGTGGCGAGAAAAATAGAGTTAACGTTTCAGGTGCGTGACAATACATCAGAATAATAACAACGATGTTCAACTGCCTTATTTGTGTATGTAAAAACTGGTAAAAAGTGATGACGGAGGTGATGCAATCCTGTTTAAGATTGAAACGATGCGATCAAGCAAAGCAGACGTCTCGCTGCAACTGAAAGAATTGCCGGTCAGAATTGACAAAACTTGCAACGGAAAGGGCTGCCAGAGTCTTTGCTCTCCACAGCCAAAGTACATGGCTTTGAATTCTTGAGGACACTGCACAAACACCACTGTGATAAATGCATTAGACAAAGAACACCTGAACAGGGACTTGAACCCTGGACCCTCAGATTAAAAGTCTGATGCTCTACCGACTGAGCTATCCAGGCTCGAACACTCAACCCGCACTGCGCCCTTCAGTGGCTGAGAACTAACAGTGCAACACGATCCATCTTCTGCACCAGCTTCTCGCATTTTACTCTCACACCCATGCATTCACTGCCTCCCACACTTTTCATTACGCAAATATTCTCCAGTCGTCCAACTGGACGCACTTTCACCTTATATCTTTCGTCGGTCTGTCTCACTCAACGTAACAATTCAACTTTCCGGCTGTTTATACATCCTTGAGAGAGCGACTGAAAGAGCAAATAAGAGAAGTGAAAAGACACTGACACCTAAGTTTAAGGCCATCCCAAAGCCTCCGAGCGATATTATCGCTATTATGAATACTTTGGCATCTGTCTTTACCAAGGAAGAAGATGCTTCCAAGGGCACAGTGAAACATGAAGTCATTAACACATTACAAACATTTCAAATTGACAAAGACGCGGTAATAAAACGGCTCCCGATAATAAAAGTTGATCAAACACCAGGGCTGAATCAGGTACATCCAGGCTTTATCTTGTTGGAGCATACGCGATCCTGAGGGGAGTTGATAGAGTGGATACGAGGAGAGATCGGCTTCACCTTCCACAGATGCTGCCTGAATAGTGGAATATTTCCATCATTTTCTTTTCTGTAATAGAAATTGTCCTTGCTCTACCTCGAGCTGGGGATCATAAAAGGAGCGTTAGTGGATATATTCTACATGATGAGGCTTTTTGATAGTTTAAAGAAGGAGAACCTGTCCAGTGGCAGAGCTTTCAGCAAAGAAATGGGCACAGATTCAAGTTGATTGGCAAAATAATCAGAGGCGAGCTGTGGAAACACTTAGTTTTATGCCCCCATTTTGTTGGAATCTGCAGTGCACTGTCTGAAATGACGGTGGAGGTTGAACCATAAGTAATCTTCAAAGTGCTTTGGTCTGCAGCCTGAAGAACGTAAAGGTTTAGGGAAAACAGAGCTGGCATATATGACGACGCACACGTATTCGAAGAACCGTCACAGGTATCACGAGTGGAACGGCACCCTGTGCTGTAAGTTTTTTTGTCTCTGTGAATGCAGGAAAAGCATGGGAAATCCTGTTATTATTTCAAAACCAATTTAAGCATGTCATTTCCCGAAGAGATTTTGAAGGGCAATGGAGTGATATTTGTCGCGTGAAGTGAATTAAACTTTAATTTGCTAAGCTGATGATTGATAAGGAAATTTTGAAGAATAAAGCTGGATAACAAGAACAAAAGCGAAATAGTGAGGATTGTGGAAATCTGAAATCAAAACCGAGAGTGCAAAAAAGACAAAGCAGGTCTGGCAGCATGTGTGGCGAGAAAAATAGAGTTAACGTTTCAGGTGCGTGACAATACATCAGAATAATAACAACGATGTTCAACTGCCTTATTTGTGTATGTAAAAACTGGTAAAAAGTGATGACGGAGGTGATGCAATCCTGTTTAAGATTGAAACGATGCGATCAAGCAAAGCAGACGTCTTGCTGCAACTGAAAGAATTGCCGGTCAGAATGGACAAAACTTGCAACGAAAAGGGCTGCCAGAGTCTTGGCTCTCCACAGCCAAAGTACATGGCTTTGAATTCTTGAGGACACCGCACAAACACCACTGTGATAAAGACGTTAGACAAAGAGCACCTGAACAGGGACTTGAACCCTGGACCCTCAGATTAAAAGTCTGATGCTCTACCGACTGAGCTATCCAGGCTCAGGCAAGCAACCCGCACTGCGCCCTTCAGTGGCTGAGAACTAACAGTGCAACACGATCCATCTTCTGCACGAGCTTCTCGCATTTTACTCTCACACCCATGCATTCACTGCCTCCCACACTTTTCATTACGCAAATATTCTCCAGTCGTCCAACTGGACGCACTTTCACCTTCTATCTTTCGTCGGTCTGTCTCACTCAACGTAACAATTCAACTTTCCGGCTGTTTATACATCCTTGAGAGAGCGACTGAAAGAGCAAATAAGAGAAGTGAAAAGACACTGACACCTAAGTTTAAGGCCATCCCAAAGTCTCCGAGCGATATTATCGCTATTATGAATACTTTGGCATCTGTCTTTACCAAGGAAGAAGATGCTTCCAAGGGCACAGTGAAACATGAAGTCATTAACACATTACAAACATTTCAAATTGACAAAGACGCGGTAATAAAACGGCTCCCGATAATAAAAGTTGATCAAACACCAGGGCTGAATCAGGTACATCCAGGCTTTATCTTGTTGTAGCATACGCGATCCTGAGGGGAGTTGATAGAGTGGATACGAGGAGAGATCGGCTTCACCTTCCACAGATGCTGCCTGAATAGTGGAATATTTCCATCATTTTCTTTTCTGTAATAGAAATTGTCCTTGCTCTACCTCGAGCTGGGGATCATAAAAGGAGCGTTAGTGGATATATTCAACATGATGAGGCTTTTTGATAGTTTAAAGAAGGAGAACCTATCCAGTGGCAGAGCTTTCAGCAAAGAAATGGGCACAGATTCAAGTTGATTGGCAAAATTATCAGAGGCGACCTGTGGAAACACTTAGTTTTATGCCCCCATTTTGTTGGAATCTGCAGTGCACTGTCTGAAATGACGGTGGAGGTTGAACCATAAGTAATCTTCAAAGTGCTTTGGTCTGCAGCCTGAAGAACGTAAAGGTTTAGGGAAAACAGAGCTGGCATATATGACGACGCACACATATTCGAAGAACCGTCACAGGTATCACGAGTGGAACGGCACCCTGTGCTGTAAGTTTTTTTGTCTCTGTGAATGCAGGAAAAGCATGGGAAATCCTGTTATTATTTCAAAACCAATTTAAGCATGTCATTTCCCGAAGAGATTTTGAAGGGCAATGGAGTGATATTTGTCGCGTGAAGTGAATTAAACTTTAATTTGCTAAGCTGATGATTGATAAGGAAATTTTGAAGAATAAAGCTGGATAACAAGAACAAAAGCGAAATAGTGAGGATTGTGGAAATCTGAAATCAAAACCGAGAGTGCAAAAAAGACAAAGCAGGTCTGGCAGCATGTGTGGCGAGAAAAATAGAGTTAACGTTTCAGGTGCGTGACAATACATCAGAATAATAACAACGATGTTCAACTGCCTTATTTGTGTATGTAAAAACTGGTAAAAAGTGATGACGGAGGTGATGCAATCCTGTTTAAGATTGAAACGATGCGATCAAGCAAAGCAGACGTCTTGCTGCAACTGAAAGAATTGCCGGTCAGAATGGACAAAACTTGCAACGAAAAGGGCTGCCAGAGTCTTGGCTCTCCACAGCCAAAGTACATGGCTTTGAATTCTTGAGGACACCGCACAAACACCACTGTGATAAAGACGTTAGACAAAGAGCACCTGAACAGGGACTTGAACCCTGGACCCTCAGATTAAAAGTCTGATGCTCTACCGACTGAGCTATCCAGGCTCAGGCAAGCAACCCGCACTGCGCCCTTCAGTGGCTGAGAACTAACAGTGCAACACGATCCATCTTCTGCACGAGCTTCTCGCATTTTACTCTCACACCCATGCATTCACTGCCTCCCACACTTTTCATTACGCAAATATTCTCCAGTCGTCCAACTGGACGCACTTTCACCTTCTATCTTTCGTCGGTCTGTCTCACTCAATGTAACAATTCAACTTTCCGGCTGTTTATACATCCTTGAGAGAGCGACTGAAAGAGCAAATAAGAGAAGTGAAAAGACACTGACACCTAAGTTTAAGGCCATCCCAAAGTCTCCGAGCGATATTATCGCTATTATGAATACTTTGGCATCTGTCTTTACCAAGGAAGAAGATGCTTCCAAGGGCACAGTGAAACATGAAGTCATTAACACATTACAAACATTTCAAATTGACAAAGACGCGGTAATAAAACGGCTCCCGATAATAAAAGTTGATCAAACACCAGGGCTGAATCAGGTACATCCAGGCTTTATCTTGTTGTAGCATACGCGATCCTGAGGGGAGTTGATAGAGTGGATACGAGGAGAGATCGGCTTCACCTTCCACAGATGCTGCCTGAATAGTGGAATATTTCTATCATTTTCTTTTCTGTAATAGAAATTGTCCTTGCTCTACCTCGAGCTGGGGATCATAAAAGGAGCGTTAGTGGATATATTCAACATGATGAGGCTTTTTGATAGTTTAAAGAAGGAGAACCTATCCAGTGGCAGAGCTTTCAGCAAAGAAATGGGCACAGATTCAAGTTGATTGGCAAAATTATCAGAGGCGACCTGTGGAAACACTTAGTTTTATGCCCCCATTTTGTTGGAATCTGCAGTGCACTGTCTGAAATGACGGTGGAGGTTGAACCATAAGTAATCTTCAAAGTGCTTTGGTCTGCAGCCTGAAGAACGTAAAGGTTTAGGGAAAACAGAGCTGGCATATATGACGACGCACACGTATTCGAAGAACCGTCACAGGTATCACGAGTGGAACGGCACCCTGTGCTGTAAGTTTTTTTGTCTCTGTGAATGCAGGAAAAGCATGGGAAATCCTGTTATTATTTCAAAACCAACTTAAGCATGTCATTTCCCGAAGAGATTTTGAAGGGCAATGGAGTGATATTTGTCGCGTGAAGTGAATTAAACTTTAATTTGCTAAGCTGATGATTGATAAGGAAATTTTGAAGAATAAAGCTGGATAACAAGAACAAAAGCGAAATAGTGAGGATTGTGGAAATCTGAAATCAAAACCGAGAGTGCAAAAAAGACAAAGCAGGTCTGGCAGCATGTGTGGCGAGAAAAATAGAGTTAACGTTTCAGGTGCGTGACAATACATCAGAATAATAACAACGATGTTCAACTGCCTTATTTGTGTATGTAAAAACTGGTAAAAAGTGATGACGGAGGTGATGCAATCCTGTTTAAGATTGAAACGATGCGATCAAGCAAAGCAGACGTCTCGCTGCAACTGAAAGAATTGCCGGTCAGAATGGACAAAACTTGCAACGGAAAGGGCTGCCAGAGTCTTGGCTCTCCACAGCCAAAGTACATGGCTTTGAATTCTTGAGGACACTGCACAAACACCACTGTGATAAATGCATTAGACAAAGAACACCTGAACAGGGACTTGAACCCTGGACCCTCAGATTAAAAGTCTGATGCTCTACCGACTGAGCTATCCAGGCTCAAGCACTCAACCCGCACTGCGCCCTTCAGTGGCTGAGAACTAACAGTGCAACACGATCCATCTTCTGCACCAGCTTCTCGCATTTTACTCTCACACCCATGCATTCACTGCCTCCCACACTTTTCATTACGCAAATATTCTCCAGTCGTCCAACTGGACGCACTTTCACCTTCTATCTTTCGTCGGTCTGTCTCACTCAACGTAACAATTCAACTTTCCGGCTGTTTATACATCCTTGAGAGAGCGACTGAAAGAGCAAATAAGAGAAGTGAAAAGACACTGACACCTAAGTTTAAGGCCATCCCAAAGTCTCCGAGCGATATTATCGCTATTATGAATACTTTGGCATCTGTCTTTACCAAGGAAGAAGATGCTTCCAAGGGCACAGTGAAACATGAAGTCATTAACACATTACAAACATTTCAAATTGACAAAGACGCGGTAATAAAACGGCTCCCGATAATAAAAGTTGATCAAACACCAGGGCTGAATCAGGTACATCCAGGCTTTATCTTGTTGGAGCATACGCGATCCTGAGGGGAGTTGATAGAGTGGATACGAGGAGAGATCGGCTTCACCTTCCACAGATGCTGCCTGAATAGTGGAATATTTCCATCATTTTCTTTTCTGTAATAGAAATTGTCCTTGCTCTACCTCGAGCTGGGGATCATAAAAGGAGCGTTAGTGGATATATTCTACATGATGAGGCTTTTTGATAGTTTAAAGAAGGAGAACGTGTCCAGTGGCAGAGCTTTCAGCAAAGAAATGGGCACAGATTCAAGTTGATTGGCAAAATAATCAGAGGCGACCTGTGGAAACACTTAGTTTTATGCCCCCAATTTGTTGGAATCTGCAGTGCACTGTCTGAAATGACGGTGGAGGTTGAACCATAAGTAATCTTCAAAGTGCTTTGGTCTGCAGCCTGAAGAACGTAAAGGTTTAGGGAAAACAGAGCTGGCATATATGACGACGCACACGTATTCGAAGAACCGTCACAGGTATCACGAGTGGAACGGCACCCTGTGCTGTAAGTTTTTTTGTCTCTGTGAATGCAGGAAAAGCATGGGAAATCCTGTTATTATTTCAAAACCAATTTAAGCATGTCATTTCCCGAAGAGATTTTGAAGGGCAATGGAGTGATATTTGTCGCGTGAAGTGAATTAAACTTTAATTTGCTAAGCTGATGATTGATAAGGAAATTTTGAAGAATAAAGCTGGATAACAAGAACAAAAGCGAAATAGTGAGGATTGTGGAAATCTGAAATCAAAACCGAGAGTGCAAAAAAGACAAAGCAGGTCTGGCAGCATGTGTGGCGAGAAAAATAGAGTTAACGTTTCAGGTGCGTGACAATACATCAGAATAATAACAACGATGTTCAACTGCCTTATTTGTGTATGTAAAAACTGGTAAAAAGTGATGACGGAGGTGATGCAATCCTGTTTAAGATTGAAACGATGCGATCAAGCAAAGCAGACGTCTCGCTGCAACTGAAAGAATTGCCGGTCAGAATGGACAAAACTTGCAACGAAAAGGGCTGCCAGAGTCTTGGCTCTCCACAGCCAAAGTACATGGCTTTGAATTCTTGAGGACACCGCACAAACACCACTGTGATAAAGACGTTAGACAAAGAGCACCTGAACAGGGACTTGAACCCTGGACCCTCAGATTAAAAGTCTGATGCTCTACCGACTGAGCTATCCAGGCTCAGGCAAGCAACCCGCACTGTGCCCTTCAGTGGCTGAGAACTAACAGTGCAACACGATCCATCTTCTGCACGAGCTTCTCGCATTTTACTCTCACACCCATGCATTCACTGCCTCCCACACTTTTCATTACGCAAATATTCTCCAGTCGTCCAACTGGACGCACTTTCACCTTCTATCTTTCGTCGGTCTGTCTCACTCAACGTAACAATTCAACTTTCCGGCTGTTTATACATCCTTGAGAGAGCAACTGAAAGAGCAAATAAGAGAAGTGAAAAGACACTGACACCTAAGTTTAAGGCCATCCCAAAGTCTCCGAGCGATATTATCGCTATTATGAATACTTTGGCATCTGTCTTTACCAAGGAAGAAGATGCTTCCAAGGGCACAGTGAAACATGAAGTCATTAACACATTACAAACATTTCAAATTGACAAAGACGCGGTAATAAAACGGCTCCCGATAATAAAAGTTGATCAAACACCAGGGCTGAATCAGGTACATCCAGGCTTTATCTTGTTGGAGCATACGCGATCCTGAGGGGAGTTGATAGAGTGGATACGAGGAGAGATCGGCTTCACCTTCCACAGATGCTGCCTGAATAGTGGAATATTTCAATCATTTTCTTTTCTGTAATAGAAATTGTCCTTGCTCTACCTCGAGCTGGGGATCATAAAAGGAGCGTTAGTGGATATATTCTACATGATGAGGCTTTTTGATAGTTTAAAGAAGGAGAACCTGTCCAGTGGCAGAGCTTTCAGCAAAGAAATGGGCACAGATTCAAGTTGATTGGCAAAATAATCAGAGGCGACCTGTGGAAACACTTAGTTTTATGCCCCCATTTTGTTGGAATCTGCAGTGCACTGTCTGAAATGACGGTGGAGGTTGAACCATAAGTAATCTTCAAAGTGCTTTGGTCTGCAGCCTGAAGAACGTAAAGGTTTAGGGAAAACAGAGCTGGCATATATGACGACGCACACGTATTCGAAGAACCGTCACAGGTATCACGAGTGGAACGGCACCCTGTGCTGTAAGTTTTTTTGTCTCTGTGAATGCAGGAAAAGCATGGGAAATCCTGTTATTATTTCAAAACCAATTTAAGCATGTCATTTCCCGAAGAGATTTTGAAGGGCAATGGAGTGATATTTGTCGCGTGAAGTGAATTAAACTTTAATTTGCTAAGCTGATGATTGATAAGGAAATTTTGAAGAATAAAGCTGGATAACAAGAACAAAAGCGAAATAGTGAGGATTGTGGAAATCTGAAATCAAAACCGAGAGTGCAAAAAAGACAAAGCAGGTCTGGCAGCATGTGTGGCGAGAAAAATAGAGTTAACGTTTCAGGTGCGTGACAATACATCAGAATAATAACAACGATGTTCAACTGCCTTATTTGTGTATGTAAAAACTGTTAAAAAGTGATGACGGAGGTGATGCAATCCTGTTTAAGATTGAAACGATGCGATCAAGCAAAGCAGACGTCTTGCTGCAACTGAAAGAATTGCCGGTCAGAATGGACAAAACTTGCAACGAAAAGGGCTGCCAGAGTCTTGGCTCTCCACAGCCAAAGTACATTGTTTTGAATTCTTGACGACACTGCACAAACACCACTGTGATAAAGGCACAAGACAAATAGCACCTGAACAGGGATTTGAACCCTGGACCCTCAGATTAAAAGTCTGATGCTCTACCGACTGAGCTATCCAGGCTCAGATACTCAGCCCACACTGCGCCCTTCAGTGGCTGAGAACTAACAGTGCAACACGATCCATCTTCTGCACTAGCTTCTCGCATTTTACTCTCACACACATGCATTCACTGCCTCCCACACTTTTCATTACGCAAATAATCTCCAGTCGTCCAAATGGACGCACTTTCACCTTATATCTTTCGTCGGTCTGTCTCACTCAACGTAACAATTCAACTTTCCGGCTGTTTATACATCCTTGAGAGAGCGACTGAAAGAGCAAATAAGAGAAGTGAAAAGACACTGACACCTAAGTTTAAGGCCATCCCAAAGTCTCCGAGCGATATTATCGCTATTATGAATACTTTGGCATCTGTCTTTACCAAGGAAGAAGATGCTTCCAAGGGCACAGTGAAACATGAAGTCATTAACACATTACAAACATTTCAAATTGACAAAGACGCGGTAATAAAACGGCTCCCGATAATAAAAGTTGATCAAACACCAGGGCTGAATCAGGTACATCCAGGCTTTATCTTGTTGGAGCATACGCGATCCTGAGGGGAGTTGATAGAGTGGATACGAGGAGAGATCGGCTTCACCTTCCACAGATGCTGCCTGAATAGTGGAATATTTCCATCATTTTCTTTTCTGGAATAGAAATTGTCCTTGCTCTACCTCGAGCTGGGGATCATAAAAGGAGCGTTAGTGGATATATTCTACATGATGAGGCTTTTTGATAGTTTAAAGAAGGAGAACCTGTCCAGTGGCAGAGCTTTCAGCAAAGAAATGGGCACAGATTCAAGTTGATTGGCAAAATAATCAGAGGCGACCTGTGGAAACACTTAGTTTTATGCCCCCATTTTGTTGGAATCTGCAGTGCACTGTCTGAAATGACGGTGGAGGTTGTACCATAAGTAATCTTCAAAGTGCTTTGGTCTGCAGCCTGAAGAACGTAAAGGTTTAGGGAAAACAGAGCTGGCATATATGACGACGCACACGTATTCGAAGAACCGTCACAGGTATCACGAGTGGAACGGCACCCTGTGCTGTAAGTTTTTTTGTCTCTGTCAATGCAGGAAAAGCATGGGAAATCCTGTTATTATTTCAAAACCAATTTAAGCATGTCATTTCCCGAAGAGATTTTGAAGGGCAATGGAGTGATATTTGTCGCGTGAAGTGAATTAAACTTTAATTTGCTAAGCTGATGATTGATAAGGAAATTTTGAAGAATAAAGCTGGATAACAAGAACAAAAGCGAAATAGTGAGGATTGTGGAAATCTGAAATCAAAACCGTGAGTGCAAAAAAGACAAAGCAGGTCTGGCAGCATGTGTGCCGAGAAAAATAGAGTTAACGTTTCAGGTGCGTGACAATACATCAGAATAATAACAACGATGTTCAACTGCCTTATTTGTGTATGTAAAAACTGTTAAAAAGTGATGACGGAGGTGATGCAATCCTGTTTAAGATTGAAACAATGCGATCAAGCAAAGCAGACGTCTTGCTGCAACTGAAAGAATTGCCGGTCAGAATGGACAAAACTTGCAACGAAAAGGGCTGCCAGAGTCTTGGCTCTCCACAGACAAAGTACATGGCTTTGAATTCTTGAGGACACTGCACAAACACCACTGTGATAAAAGCATTAGACAAAGAGCACCTGAACAGGGACTTGAACCCTGGACCCTCAGATTAAAAGTCTGATGCTCTACCGACTGAGCTATCCAGGCTCAGATACTCAACCCGCACTGCGCCCTTCAGTGGCTGAGAACTAACAGTGCAACACGATCCATCTTCTGCACTAGCTTCTCGCATTTTACTCTCACACCCATGCATTCACTGCCTCCCACACTTTTCATTACGCAAATAATCTCCAGTCGTCCAAATGGACGCACATTCACCTTATATCTTTCGTCGGTCTGTCTCACTCAACGTAACAATTCAACTTTCCGGCTGTTTATACATCCTTGAGAGAGCGACTGAAAGAGCAAATAAGAGAAGTGAAAAGACACTGACACCTAAGTTTAAGGCCATCCCAAAGTCTCCGAGCGATATTATCGCTATTATGAATACTTTGGCATCTGTCTTTACCAAGGAAGAAGATGCTTCCAAGGGCACAGTGAAACATGAAGTCATTAACACATTACAAACATTTCAAATTGACAAAGACGCGGTAATAAAACGGCTCCCGATAATAAAAGTTGATCAAACACCAGGGCTGAATCAGGTACATCCAGGCTTTATCTTGTTGGAGCATACGCGATCCTGAGGGGAGTTGATAGAGTGGATACGAGGAGAGATCGGCTTCACCTTCCACAGATGCTGCCTGAATAGTGGAATATTTCCAGCATTTTCTTTTCTGTAATAGAAATTGTCCTTGCTCTACCTCGAGCTGGGGATCATAAAAGGAGCGTTAGTGGATATATTCTACATGATGAGGCTTTTTGATAGTTTAAAGAAGGAGAACCTGTCCAGTGGCAGAGCTTTCAGCAAAGAAATGGGCACAGATTCAAGTTGATTGGCAAAATAATCAGAGGCGACCTGTGGAAACACTTAGTTTTATGCCCCCATTTTGTTGGAATCTGCAGTGCACTGTCTGAAATGACGGTGGAGGTTGAACCATAAGTAATCTTCAAAGTGCTTTGGTCTGCAGCCTGAAGAACGTAAAGGTTTAGGGAAAACAGAGCTGGCATATATGACGACGCACACGTATTCGAAGAACCGTCACAGGTATCACGAGTGGAACGGCACCCTGTGCTGTAAGTTTTTTTGTCTCTGTGAATGCAGGAAAAGCATGGGAAATCCTGTTATTATTTCAAAACCAACTTAAGCATGTCATTTCCCGAAGAGATTTTGAAGGGCAATGGAGTGATATTTGTCGCGTGAAGTGAATTAAACTTTAATTTGCTAAGCTGATGATTGATAAGGAAATTTTGAAGAATAAAGCTGGATAACAAGAACAAAAGCGAAATAGTGAGGATTGTGGAAATCTGAAATCAAAACCGAGAGTGCAAAAAAGACAAAGCAGGTCTGGCAGCATGTGTGGCGAGAAAAATAGAGTTAACGTTTCAGGTGCGTGACAATACATCAGAATAATAACAACGATGTTCAACTGCCTTATTTGTGTATGTAAAAACTGTTAATAAGTGATGACGGAGGTGATGCAATCCTGTTTAAGAATGAAACGATGCGATCAAGCAAAGCAGACGTCTTGCTGCAACTGAAAGAATTGCCGGTCAGAATGGACAAAACTTGCAACGAAAAGGGCTGCCAGAGTCTTGGCTCTCCACAGCCAAAGTACATGGCTTTGAATTCTTGAGGACACTGCACAAACACCACTGCGATAAAGGCATTAGACAAAGAGCACCTGAACAGGGACTTGAACCCTGGACCCTCAGATTAAAAGTCTGATGCTCTACCGACTGAGCTATCCAGGCTCAAACACTCAACCTACACTGCGCCCTTCAGTGGCTGAGAACTAACAGTGCAACACGATCCATCTTCTGCACTAGCTTCTCGCATTTTACTCTCACACACATGCATTCACTGCCTCCCACACTTTTCATTACGCAAATAATCTCCAGTCGTCCAAATGGACGCACTTTCACCTTATATCTTTCGTCGGTCTGTCTCACTCAACGTAACAATTCAACTTTCCGGCTGTTTATACATCCTTGAGAGAGCGACTGAAAGAGCAAATAAGAGAAGTGAAAAGACACTGACACCTAAGTTTAAGGCCATCCCAAAGTCTCCGAGCGATATTATCGCTATTATGAATACTTTGGCATCTGTCTTTACCAAGGAAGAAGATGCTTCCAAGGGCACAGTGAAACATGAAGTCATTAACACATTACAAACATTTCAAATTGACAAAGACGCGGTAATAAAACGGCTCCCGATAATAAAAGTTGATCAAACACCAGGGCTGAATCAGGTACATCCAGGCTTTATCTTGTTGTAGCATACGCGATCCTGAGGGGAGTTGATAGAATGCATACGAGGAGAGATCGGCTTCACCTTCCACAGATGCTGCCTGAATAGTGGAATACTTCCATCATTTTCTTTTCTGGAATAGAAATTGTCCTTGCTCTACCTCGAGCTGGGGATCATAAAAGGAGCGTTAGTGGATATATTCTACATGATGAGGCTTTTTGATAGTTTAAAGAAGGAGAACCTGTCCAGTGGCAGAGCTTTCAGCAAAGAAATGGGCACAGATTCAAGTTGATTGGCAAAATAATCAGAGGCGACCTGTGGAAACACTTAGTTTTATGCCCCCATTTTGTTGGAATCTGCAGTGCACTGTCTGAAATGACGGTGGAGGTTGAACCATAAGTAATCTTCAAAGTGCTTTGGTCTGCAGCCTGAAGAACGTAAAGGTTTAGGGAAAACAGAGCTGGCATATATGACGACGCACACGTATTCGAAGAACCGTCACAGGTATCACGAGTGGAACGGCACCCTGTGCTGTAAGTTTTTTTGTCTCTGTGAATGCAGGAAAAGCATGGGAAATCCTGTTATTATTTCAAAACCAACTTAAGCATGTCATTTCCCGAAGAGATTTTGAAGGGCAATGGAGTGATATTTGTCGCGTGAAGTGAATTAAACTTTAATTTGCTAAGCTGATGATTGATAAGGAAATTTTGAAGAATAAAGCTGGATAACAAGAACAAAAGCGAAATAGTAAGGATTGTGGAAATCTGAAATCAAAACCGAGAGTGCAAAAAAGACAAAGCAGGTCTGGCAGCATGTGTGGCGAGAAAAATAGAGTTAACGTTTCAGGTGCGTGACAATGCATCAGAATAATAACAACGATGTTCAACTGCCTTATTTGTGTATGTAAAAACTGGTAAAAAGTGATGACGGAGGTGATGCAATCCTGTTTAAGATTGAAACGATGCGATCAAGCAAAGCAGACGTCTTGCTGCAACTGAAAGAATTGCCGGTCAGAATGGACAAAACTTGCAACAAAACAGGCTGCCAGAGTCTTGGCTCTCCACAGCCAAAGTACATGGCTTTGAATTCTTGAGGACACTGCACAAACACCACTGCGATAAAGGCATTAGACAAAGAGCACCTGAACAGGGACTTGAACCCTGGACCCTCAGATTAAAAGTCTGATGCTCTACCGACTGAGCTATCCAGGCTCAGACACTCAACCCGCACTGCGCCCTTCAGTGGCTGAGAACTAACAGTGCAACACGATCCATCTTCTGCACTTGCTTCTCGCATTTTACTCTCACACACATGCATTCACTGCCTCCCACACTTTTCATTACGCAAATAATCTCCAGTCGTCCAAATGGACGCACTTTCACCTTATATCTTTCGTCGGTCTGTCTCACTCAACGTAACAATTCAACTTTCCGGCTGTTTATACATCCTTGAGAGAGCGACTGAAAGAGCAAATAAGAGAAGTGAAAAGACACTGACACCTAAGTTTAAGGCCATCCCAAAGTCTCCGAGCGATATTATCGCTATTATGAATACTTTGGCATCTGTCTTTACCAAGGAAGAAGATGCTTCCAAGGGCACAGTGAAACATGAAGTCATTAACACATTACAAACATTTCAAATTGACAAAGACGCGGTAATAAAACGGCTCCCGATAATAAAAGTTGATCAAACACCAGGGCTGAATCAGGTACATCCAGGCTTTATCTTGTTGTAGCATACGCGATCCTGAGGGGAGTTGATAGAGTGCATACGAGGAGAGATCGGCTTCACCTTCCACAGATGCTGCCTGAATAGTGGAATATTTCCATCATTTTCTTTTCTGTAATAGAAATTGTCCTTGCTCTACCTCGAGCTGGGGATCATAAAAGGAGCGTTAGTGGATATATTCTACATGATGAGGCTTTTTGATAGTTTAAAGAAGGAGAACCTGTCCAGTGGCAGAGCTTTCAGCAAAGAAATGGGCACAGATTCAAGTTGATTGGCAAAATAATCAGAGGCGAGCTGTGGAAACACTTAGTTTTATGCCCCCATTTTGTTGGAATCTGCAGTGCACTGTCTGAAATGACGGTGGAGGTTGAACCATAAGTAATCTTCAAAGTGCTTTGGTCTGCAGCCTGAAGAACGTAAAGGTTTAGGGAAAACAGAGCTGGCATATATGACGACGCACACGTATTCGAAGAACCGTCACAGGTATCACGAGTGGAACGGCACCCTGTGCTGTAAGTTTTTTTGTCTCTGTGAATGCAGGAAAAGCAGGGGAAATCCTGTTATTATTTCAAAACCAACTTAAGCATGTCATTTCCCGAAGAGATTTTGAAGGGCAATGGAGTGATATTTGTCGCGTGAAGTGAATTAAACTTTAATTTGCTAAGCTGATGATTGATAAGGAAATTTTGAAGAATAAAGCTGGATAACAAGAACAAAAGCGAAATAGTAAGGATTGTGGAAATCTGAAATCAAAACCGAGAGTGCAAAAAAGACAAAGCAGGTCTGGCAGCATGTGTGGCGAGAAAAATAGAGTTAACGTTTCAGGTGCGTGACAATGCATCAGAATAATAACAACGATGTTCAACTGCCTTATTTGTGTATGTAAAAACTGTTAAAAAGTGATGACGGAGGTGATGCAATCCTGTTTAAGATTGAAACGATGCGATCAAGCAAAGCAGACGTCTTGCTGCAACTGAAAGAATTGCCAGTCAGAATGGACAAAACTTGCAACGAAAAGGGCTGCCAGAGTCTTGGCTCTCCACAGCCAAAGTACATGGCTTTGAATTCTTGAGGACACTGCACAAACACCACTGCGATAAAGGCATTAGACAAAGAGCACCTAAACAGGGACTTGAACCCTGGAACCTCAGATTAAAAGTCTGATGTTCTACCGACTGAGCTATCCAGGCTCAGACACTCAACCTACACTGCGCCCTTCAGTGGCTGAGAACTAACAGTGCAACACGATCCATCTTCTGCACTAGCTTCTCGCATTTTACTCTCACACACATGCATTCACTGCCTCCCACACTTTTCATTACGCAAATAATCTCCAGTCGTCCAAATGGACGCACTTTCACCTTATATCTTTCGTCGGTCTGTCTCACTCAACGTAACAATTCAACTTTCCGGCTGTTTATACATCCTTGAGAGAGCGACTGAAAGAGCAAATAAGAGAAGTGAAAAGACACTGACACCTAAGTTTAAGGCCATCCCAAAGTCTCCGAGCGATATTATCGCTATTATGAATACTTTGGCATCTGTCTTTACCAAGGAAGAAGATGCTTCCAAGGGCACAGTGAAACATGAAGTCATTAACACATTACAAACATTTCAAGTTGACAAAGACGCGGTAATAAAACGGCTCCCGATAATAAAAGTTGATCAAACACCAGGGCTGAATCAGGTACATCCAGGCTTTATCTTGTTGTAGCATACGCGATCCTGAGGGGAGTTGATAGAGTGCATACGAGGAGAGATCGGCTTCACCTTCCACAGATGCTGCCTGAATAGTGGAATATTTCCATCATTTTCTTTTCTGTAATAGAAATTGTCCTTGCTCTACCTCGAGCTGGGGATCATAAAAGGAGCGTTAGCGGATATATTCTACATGATGAGCCTTTTTGATAGTTTAAAGAAGGAGAACCTGTCCAGTGGCAGAGCTTTCAGCAAAGAAATGGGCACAGATTCAAGTTGATTGGCAAAATAATCAGAGGCGAGCTGTGGAAACACTTAGTTTTATGCCCCCATTTTGTTGGAATCTGCAGTGCACTGTCTGAAATGACGGTGGAGGTTGAACCATAAGTAATCTTCAAAGTGCTTTGGTCTGCAGCCTGAAGAACGTAAAGGTTTAGGGAAAACAGAGCTGGCATATATGACGACGCACACGTATTCGAAGAACCGTCACAGGTATCACGAGTGGAACGGCACCCTGTGCTGTAAGTTTTTTTGTCTCTGTGAATGCAGGAAAAGCATGGGAAATCCTGTTATTATTTCAAAACCAACTTAAGCATGTCATTTCCCGAAGAGATTTTGAAGGGCAATGGAGTGATATTTGTCGCGTGAAGTGAATTAAACTTTAATTTGCTAAGCTGATGATTGATAAGGAAATTTTGAAGAATAAAGCTGGATAACAAGAACAAAAGCGAAATAGTAAGGATTGTGGAAATCTGAAATCAAAACCGAGAGTGCAAAAAAGACAAAGCAGGTCTGGCAGCATGTGTGGCGAGAAAAATAGAGTTAACGTTTCAGGTGCGTGACAATGCATCAGAATAATAACAACGATGTTCAACTGCCTTATTTGTGTATGTAAAAACTGGTAAAAAGTGATGACGGAGGTGATGCAATCCTGTTTAAGATTGAAACAATGCGATCAAGCAAAGCAGACGTCTTGCTGCAACTGAAAGAATTGCCGGTCAGAATGGACAAAACTTGCAACGAAAAGGGCTGCCAGAGTCTTGGCTCTCCACAGCCAAAGTACATGGCTTTGAATTCTTGAGGACACTGCACAAACACCACTGCGATAAAGGCATTAGACAAAGAGCACCTGAACAGGGACTTGAACCCTGGACCCTCAGATTAAAAGTCTGATGCTCTACCGACTGAGCTATCCAGGCTCAGACACTCAACCTACACTGCGCCCTTCAGTGGCTGAGAACTAACAGTGCAACACGATCCATCTTCTGCACTAGCTTCTCGCATTTTACTCTCACACACATGCATTCACTGCCTCCCACACTTTTCATTCCGCAAATAATCTCCAGTCGTCCAAATGGACGCACTTTCACCTTATATCTTTCGTCGGTCTGTCTCACTCAACGTAACAATTCAACTTTCCGGCTGTTTATACATCCTTGAGAGAGCGACTGAAAGAGCAAATAAGAGAAGTGAAAAGACACTGACACCTAAGTTTAAGGCCATCCCAAAGTCTCCGAGCGATATTATCGCTATTATGAATACTTTGGCATCTGTCTTTACCAAGGAAGAAGATGCTTCCAAGGGCACAGTGAAACATGAAGTCATTAACACATTACAAACATTTCAAATTGACAAAGACGCGGTAATAAAACGGCTCCCGATAATAAAAGTTGATCAAACACCAGGGCTGAATCAGGTACATCCAGGCTTTATCTTGTTGTAGCATACGCGATCCTGAGGGGAGTTGATAGAGTGCATACGAGGAGAGATCGGCTTCACCTTCCACAGATGCTGCCTGAATAGTGGAATATTTCCATCATTTTCTTTTCTGTAATAGAAATTGTCCTTGCTCTACCTCGAGCTGGGGATCATAAAAGGAGCGTTAGTGGATATATTCTACATGATGAGGCTTTTTGATAGTTTAAAGAAGGAGAACGTGTCCAGTGGCAGAGCTTTCAGCAAAGAAATGGGCACAGATTCAAGTTGATTGGCAAAATAATCAGAGGCGACCTGTGGAAACACTTAGTTTTATGCCCCCATTTTGTTGGAATCTGCAGTGCACTGTCTGAAATGACGGTGGAGGTTGAACCATAAGTAATCTTCAAAGTGCTTTGGTCTGCAGCCTGAAGAACGTAAAGGTTTAGGGAAAACAGAGCTGGCATATATGACGACGCACACGTATTCGAAGAACCGTCACAGGTATCACGAGTGGAACGGCACCCTGTGCTGTAAGTTTTTTTGTCTCTGTGAATGCAGGAAAAGCATGGGAAATCCTGTTATTATTTCAAAACCAACTTAAGCATGTCATTTCCCGAAGAGATTTTGAAGGGCAATGGAGTGATATTTGTCGCGTGAAGTGAATTAAACTTTAATTTGCTAAGCTGATGATTGATAAGGAAATTTTGAAGAATAAAGCTGGATAACAAGAACAAAAGCGAAATAGTAAGGATTGTGGAAATCTGAAATCAAAACCGAGAGTGCAAAAAAGACAAAGCAGGTCTGGCAGCATGTGTGGCGAGAAAAATAGAGTTAACGTTTCAGGTGCGTGACAATGCATCAGAATAATAACAACGATGTTCAACTGCCTTATTTGTGTATGTAAAAACTGGTAAAAAGTGATGACGGAGGTGATGCAATCCTGTTTAAGATTGAAACGATGCGATCAAGCAAAGCAGACGTCTTGCTGCAACTGAAAGAATTGCCGGTCAGAATGGACAAAACTTGCAACAAAACAGGCTGCCAGAGTCTTGGCTCTCCACAGCCAAAGTACATGGCTTTGAATTCTTGAGGACACTGCACAAACACCACTGCGATAAAGGCATTAGACAAAGAGCACCTGAACAGGGACTTGAACCCTGGACCCTCAAATTAAAAGTCTGATGCTCTACCGACTGAGCTATCCAGGCTCAGACACTCAACCCGCACTGCGCCCTTCAGTGGCTGAGAACTAACAGTGCAACACGATCCATCTTCTGCACTTGCTTCTCGCATTTTACTCTCACACACATGCATTCACTGCCTCCCACACTTTTCATTACGCAAATAATCTCCAGTCGTCCAAATGGACGCACTTTCACCTTATATCTTTCGTCGGTCTGTCTCACTCAACGTAACAATTCAACTTTCCGGCTGTTTATACATCCTTGAGAGAGCGACTGAAAGAGCAAATAAGAGAAGTGAAAAGACACTGACACCTAAGTTTAAGGCCATCCCAAAGTCTCCGAGCGATATTATCGCTATTATGAATACTTTGGCATCTGTCTTTACCAAGGAAGAAGATGCTTCCAAGGGCACAGTGAAACATGAAGTCATTAACACATTACAAACATTTCAAATTGACAAAGACGCGGTAATAAAACGGCTCCCGATAATAAAAGTTGATCAAACACCAGGGCTGAATCAGGTACATCCAGGCTTTATCTTGTTGTAGCATACGCGATCCTGAGGGGAGTTGATAGAGTGCATACGAGGAGAGATCGGCTTCACCTTCCACAGATGCTGCCTGAATAGTGGAATATTTCCATCATTTTCTTTTCTGTAATAGAAATTGTCCTTGCTCTACCTCGAGCTGGGGATCATAAAAGGAGCGTTAGTGGATATATTCTACATGATGAGGCTTTTTGATAGTTTAAAGAAGGAGAACCTGTCCAGTGGCAGAGCTTTCAGCAAAGAAATGGGCACAGATTCAAGTTGATTGGCAAAATAATCAGAGGCGAGCTGTGGAAACACTTAGTTTTATGCCCCCATTTTGTTGGAATCTGCAGTGCACTGTCTGAAATGACGGTGGAGGTTGAACCATAAGTAATCTTCAAAGTGCTTTGGTCTGCAGCCTGAAGAACGTAAAGGTTTAGGGAAAACAGAGCTGGCATATATGACGACGCACACGTATTCGAAGAACCGTCACAGGTATCACGAGTGGAACGGCACCCTGTGCTGTAAGTTTTTTTGTCTCTGTGAATGCAGGAAAAGCAGGGGAAATCCTGTTATTATTTCAAAACCAACTTAAGCATGTCATTTCCCGAAGAGATTTTGAAGGGCAATGGAGTGATATTTGTCGCGTGAAGTGAATTAAACTTTAATTTGCTAAGCTGATGATTGATAAGGAAATTTTGAAGAATAAAGCTGGATAACAAGAACAAAAGCGAAATAGTAAGGATTGTGGAAATCTGAAATCAAAACCGAGAGTGCAAAAAAGACAAAGCAGGTCTGGCAGCATGTGTGGCGAGAAAAATAGAGTTAACGTTTCAGGTGCGTGACAATGCATCAGAATAATAACAACGATGTTCAACTGCCTTATTTGTGTATGTAAAAACTGTTAAAAAGTGATGACGGAGGTGATGCAATCCTGTTTAAGATTGAAACGATGCGATCAAGCAAAGCAGACGTCTTGCTGCAACTGAAAGAATTGCCGGTCAGAATGGACAAAACTTGCAACGAAAAGGGCTGCCAGAGTCTTGGCTCTCCACAGCCAAAGTACATGGCTTTGAATTCTTGAGGACACTGCACAAACACCACTGCGATAAAGGCATTAGACAAAGAGCACCTGAACAGGGACTTGAACCCTGGAACCTCAGATTAAAAGTCTCATGTTCTACCGACTGAGCTATCCAGGCTCAGACACTCAACCTACACTGCGCCCTTCAGTGGCTGAGAACTAACAGTGCAACACGATCCATCTTCTGCACTAGCTTCTCGCATTTTACTCTCACACACATGCATTCACTGCCTCCCACACTTTTCATTACGCAAATAATCTCCAGTCGTCCAAATGGACGCACTTTCACCTTATATCTTTCGTCGGTCTGTCTCACTCAACGTAACAATTCAACTTTCCGGCTGTTTATACATCCTTGAGAGAGCGACTGAAAGAGCAAATAAGAGAAGTGAAAAGACACTGACACCTAAGTTTAAGGCCATCCCAAAGTCTCCGAGCGATATTATCGCTATTATGAATACTTTGGCATCTGTCTTTACCAAGGAAGAAGATGCTTCCAAGGGCACAGTGAAACATGAAGTCATTAACACATTACAAACATTTCAAGTTGACAAAGACGCGGTAATAAAACGGCTCCCGATAATAAAAGTTGATCAAACACCAGGGCTGAATCAGGTACATCCAGGCTTTATCTTGTTGTAGCATACGCGATCCTGAGGGGAGTTGATAGAGTGGATACGAGGAGAGATCGGCTTCACCTTCCACAGATGCTGCCTGAATAGTGGAATATTTCCATCATTTTCTTTTCTGTAATAGAAATTGTCCTTGCTCTACCTCGAGCTGGGGATCATAAAAGGAGCGTTAGCGGATATATTCTACATGATGAGCCTTTTTGATAGTTTAAAGAAGGAGAACCTGTCCAGTGGCAGAGCTTTCAGCAAAGAAATGGGCACAGATTCAAGTTGATTGGCAAAATAATCAGAGGCGACCTGTGGAAACACTTAGTTTTATGCCCCCATTTTGTTGGAATCTGCAGTGCACTGTCTGAAATGACGGTGGAGGTTGAACCATAAGTAATCTTCAAAGTGCTTTGGTCTGCAGCCTGAAGAACGTAAAGGTTTAGGGAAAACAGAGCTGGCATATATGACGACGCACACGTATTCGAAGAACCGTCACAGGTATCACGAGTGGAACGGCGCCCTGTGCTGTAAGTTTTTTTGTCTCTGTGAATGCAGGAAAAGCATGGGAAATCCTGTTATTATTTCAAAACCAACTTAAGCATGTCATTTCCCGAAGAGATTTTGAAGGGCAATGGAGTGATATTTGTCGCGTGAAGTGAATTAAACTTTAATTTGCTAAGCTGATGATTGATAAGGAAATTTTGAAGAATAAAGCTGGATAACAAGAACAAAAGCGAAATAGTAAGGATTGTGGAAATCTGAAATCAAAACCGAGAGTGCAAAAAAGACAAAGCAGGTCTGGCAGCATGTGTGGCGAGAAAAATAGAGTTAACGTTTCAGGTGCGTGACAATGCATCAGAATAATAACAACGATGTTCAACTGCCTTATTTGTGTATGTAAAAACTGTTAAAAAGTGATGACGGAGGTGATGCAATCCTGTTTAAGATTGAAACAATGCGATCAAGCAAAGCAGACGTCTTGCTGCAACTGAAAGAATTGCCGGTCAGAATGGACAAAACTTGCAACAAAACGGGCTGCCAGAGTCTTGGCTCTCCACAGCCAAAGTACATGGCTTTGAATTCTTGAGGACACTGCACAAACACCACTGCGATTAAGGTATTAGACAAAGAGCACCTGAACAGGGACTTGAACCCTGGACCCTCAGATTAAAACTCTGATGCTCTACCGACTGAGCTACCCAGGCTCAGACCCTCAACCCGCACTGCGCCCTTCAGTGGCTGAGAACTAACAGTGCAACACGATCCATCTTCTGCACTTGCTTCTCGCATTTTACTCTCACACACATGCATTCACTGCCTCCCACACTTTTCATTACGCAAATAATCTCCAGTCGTCCAACTGGACGCACTTTCACCTTATATCTTTCGTCGGTCTGTCTCACTCAACGTAACAATTCAACTTTCCGGCTGTTTATATATCCTTGAGAGAGCGACTGAAAGAGCAAATAAGAGAAGTGAAAAGACACTGACACCTAAGTTTAAGGCCATCCCAAAGTCTCCGAGCGATATTATCGCTATTATGAATACTTTGGCATCTGTCTTTACCAAGGAAGAAGATGCTTCCAAGGGCACAGTGAAACATGAAGTCATTAACACATTACAAACATTTCAAATTGACAAAGACGCGGTAATAAAACGGCTCCCGATAATAAAAGTTGATCAAACACCAGGGCTGAATCAGGTACATCCAGGCTTTATCTTGTTGTAGCATACGCGATCCTGAGGGGAGTTGATAGAGTGCATACGAGGAGAGATCGGCTTCACCTTCCACAGATGCTGCCTGAATAGTGGAATATTTCCATCATTTTCTTTTCTGTAATAGAAATTGTCCTTGCTCTACCTCGAGCTGGGGATCATAAAAGGAGCGTTAGCGGATATATTCTACATGATGAGCCTTTTTGATAGTTTAAAGAAGGAGAACCTGTCCAGTGGCAGAGCTTTCAGCAAAGAAATGGGCACAGATTCAAGTTGATTGGCAAAATAATCAGAGGCGAGCTGTGGAAACACTTAGTTTTATGCCCCCATTTTGTTGGAATCTGCAGTGCACTGTCTGAAATGACGGTGGAGGTTGAACCATAAGTAATCTTCAAAGTGCTTTGGTCTGCAGCCTGAAGAACGTAAAGGTTTAGGGAAAACAGAGCTGGCATATATGACGACGCACACGTATTCGAAGAACCGTCACAGGTATCACGAGTGGAACGGCACCCTGTGCTGTAAGTTTTTTTGTCTCTGTGAATGCAGGAAAAGCATGGGAAATCCTGTTATTATTTCAAAACCAACTTAAGCATGTCATTTCCCGAAGAGATTTTGAAGGGCAATGGAGTGATATTTGTCGCGTGAAGTGAATTAAACTTTAATTTGCTAAGCTGATGATTGATAAGGAAATTTTGAAGAATAAAGCTGGATAACAAGAACAAAAGCGAAATAGTAAGGATTGTGGAAATCTGAAATCAAAACCGAGAGTGCAAAAAAGACAAAGCAGGTCTGGCAGCATGTGTGGCGAGAAAAATAGAGTTAACGTTTCAGGTGCGTGACAATGCATCAGAATAATAACAACGATGTTCAACTGCCTTATTTGTGTATGTAAAAACTGGTAAAAAGTGATGACGGAGGTGATGCAATCCTGTTTAAGATTGAAACAATGCGATCAAGCAAAGCAGACGTCTTGCTGCAACTGAAAGAATTGCCGGTCAGAATGGACAAAACTTGAAACGAAAAGGGCTGCCAGAGTCTTGGCTCTCCACAGCCAAAGTACATGGCTTTGAATTCTTGAGGACACTGCACAAACACCACTGCGATAAAGGCATTAGACAAAGAGCACCTGAACAGGGACTTGAACCCTGGACCCTCAGATTAAAAGTCTGATGCTCTACCGACTGAGCTATCCAGGCTCAGACACTCAACCTACACTGCGCCCTTCAGTGGCTGAGAACTAACAGTGCAACACGATCCATCTTCTGCACTAGCTTCTCGCATTTTACTCTCACACACATGCATTCACTGCCTCCCACACTTTTCATTACGCAAATAATCTCCAGTCGTCCAAATGGACGCACTTTCACCTTATATCTTTCGTCGGTCTGTCTCACTCAACGTAACAATTCAACTTTCCGGCTGTTTATACATCCTTGAGAGAGCGACTGAAAGAGCAAATAAGAGAAGTGAAAAGACACTGACACCTAAGTTTAAGGCCATCCCAAAGTCTCCGAGCGATATTATCGCTATTATGAATACTTTGGCATCTGTCTTTACCAAGGAAGAAGATGCTTCCAAGGGCACAGTGAAACATGAAGTCATTAACACATTACAAACATTTCAAATTGACAAAGACGCGGTAATAAAACGGCTCCCGATAATAAAAGTTGATCAAACACCAGGGCTGAATCAGGTACATCCAGGCTTTATCTTGTTGTAGCATACGCGATCCTGAGGGGAGTTGATAGAGTGCATACGAGGAGAGATCGGCTTCACCTTCCACAGATGCTGCCTGAATAGTGGAATATTTCCATCATTTTCTTTTCTGTAATAGAAATTGTCCTTGCTCTACCTCGAGCTGGGGATCATAAAAGGAGCGTTAGAGGATATATTCTACATGATGAGGCTTTTTGATAGTTTAAAGAAGGAGAACCTGTCCAGTGGCAGAGCTTTCAGCAAAGAAATGGGCACAGATTCAAGTTGATTGGCAAAATAATCAGAGGCGACCTGTGGAAACACTTAGTTTTATGCCCCCATTTTGTTGGAATCTGCAGTGCACTGTCTGAAATGACGGTGGAGGTTGAACCATAAGTAATCTTCAAAGTGCTTTGGTCTGCAGCCTGAAGAACGTAAAGGTTTAGGGAAAACAGAGCTGGCATATATGACGACGCACACGTATTCGAAGAACCGTCACAGGTATCACGAGTGGAACGGCACCCTGTGCTGTAAGTTTTTTTGTCTCTGTGAATGCAGGAAAAGCATGGGAAATCCTGTTATTATTTCAAAACCAACTTAAGCATGTCATTTCCCGAAGAGATTTTGAAGGGCAATGGAGTGATATTTGTCGCGTGAAGTGAATTAAACTTTAATTTGCTAAGCTGATGATTGATAAGGAAATTTTGAAGAATAAAGCTGGATAACAAGAACAAAAGCGAAATAGTAAGGATTGTGGAAATCTGAAATCAAAACCGAGAGTGCAAAAAAGACAAAGCAGGTCTGGCAGCATGTGTGGCGAGAAAAATAGAGTTAACGTTTCAGGTGCGTGACAATGCATCAGAATAATAACAACGATGTTCAACTGCCTTATTTGTGTATGTAAAAACTGGTAAAAAGTGATGACGGAGGTGATGCAATCCTGTTTAAGATTGAAACGATGCGATCAAGCAAAGCAGACGTCTTGCTGCAACTGAAAGAATTGCCGGTCAGAATGGACAAAACTTGCAACAAAACAGGCTGCCAGAGTCTTGGCTCTCCACAGCCAAAGTACATGGCTTTGAATTCTTGAGGACACTGCACAAACACCACTGCGATAAAAGCATTAGACAAAGAGCACCTGAACAGGGACTTGAACCCTGGACCCTCAGATTAAAAGTCTGATGCTCTACCGACTGAGCTATCCAGGCTCAGACACTCAACCCGCACTGCGCCCTTCAGTGGCTGAGAACTAACAGTGCAACACGATCCATCTTCTGCACTAGCTTCTCGCATTTTACTCTCACACACATGCATTCACTGCCTCCCACACTTTTCATTACGCAAATAATCTCCAGTCGTCCAAATGGACGCACTTTCACCTTATATCTTTCGTCGGTCTGTCTCACTCAACGTAACAATTCAACTTTCCGGCTGTTTATACATCCTTGAGAGAGCGACTGAAAGAGCAAATAAGAGAAGTGAAAAGACACTGACACCTAAGTTTAAGGCCATCCCAAAGTCTCCGAGCGATATTATCGCTATTATGAATACTTTGGCATCTGTCTTTACCAAGGAAGAAGATGCTTCCAAGGGCACAGTGAAACATGAAGTCATTAACACATTACAAACATTTCAAATTGACAAAGACGCGGTAATAAAACGGCTCCCGATAATAAAAGTTGATCAAACACCAGGGCTGAATCAGGTACATCCAGGCTTTATCTTGTTGTAGCATACGCGATCCTGAGGGGAGTTGATAGAGTGCATACGAGGAGAGATCGGCTTCACCTTCCACAGATGCTGCCTGAATAGTGGAATATTTCCATCATTTTCTTTTCTGTAATAGAAATTGTCCTTGCTCTACCTCGAGCTGGGGATCATAAAAGGAGCGTTAGTGGATATATTCTACATGATGAGGCTTTTTGATAGTTTAAAGAAGGAGAACCTGTCCAGTGGCAGAGCTTTCAGCAAAGAAATGGGCACAGATTCAAGTTGATTGGCAAAATAATCAGAGGCGAGCTGTGGAAACACTTAGTTTTATGCCCCCATTTTGTTGGAATCTGCAGTGCACTGTCTGAAATGACGGTGGAGGTTGAACCATAAGTAATCTTCAAAGTGCTTTGGTCTGCAGCCTGAAGAACGTAAAGGTTTAGGGAAAACAGAGCTGGCATATATGACGACGCACACGTATTCGAAGAACCGTCACAGGTATCACGAGTGGAACGGCACCCTGTGCTGTAAGTTTTTTTGTCTCTGTGAATGCAGGAAAAGCAGGGGAAATCCTGTTATTATTTCAAAACCAACTTAAGCATGTCATTTCCCGAAGAGATTTTGAAGGGCAATGGAGTGATATTTGTCGCGTGAAGTGAATTAAACTTTAATTTGCTAAGCTGATGATTGATAAGGAAATTTTGAAGAATAAAGCTGGATAACAAGAACAAAAGCGAAATAGTGAGGATTGTGGAAATCTGAAATCAAAACCGAGAGTGCAAAAAAGACAAAGCAGGTCTGGCAGCATGTGTGGCGAGAAAAATAGAGTTAACGTTTCAGGTGCGTGACAATGCATCAGAATAATAACAACGATGTTCAACTGCCTTATTTGTGTATGTAAAAACTGTTAAAAAGTGATGACGGAGGTGATGCAATCCTGTTTAAGATTGAAACGATGCGATCAAGCAAAGCAGACGTCTTGCTGCAACTGAAAGAATTGCCGGTCAGAATGGACAAAACTTGCAACGAAAAGGGCTGCCAGAGTCTTGGCTCTCCACAGCCAAAGTACATGGCTTTGAATTCTTGAGGACACTGCACAAACACCACTGCGATAAAGGCATTAGACAAAGAGCACCTGAACAGGGACTTGAACCCTGGAACCTCAGATTAAAAGTCTCATGTTCTACCGACTGAGCTATCCAGGCTCAGACACTCAACCTACACTGCGCCCTTCAGTGGCTGAGAACTAACAGTGCAACACGATCCATCTTCTGCACTAGCTTCTCGCATTTTACTCTCACACACATGCATTCACTGCCTCCCACACTTTTCATTACGCAAATAATCTCCAGTCGTCCAAATGGACGCACTTTCACCTTATATCTTTCGTCGGTCTGTCTCACTCAACGTAACAATTCAACTTTCCGGCTGTTTATACATCCTTGAGAGAGCGACTGAAAGAGCAAATAAGAGAAGTGAAAAGACACTGACACCTAAGTTTAAGGCCATCCCAAAGTCTCCGAGCGATATTATCGCTATTATGAATACTTTGGCATCTGTCTTTACCAAGGAAGAAGATGCTTCCAAGGGCACAGTGAAACATGAAGTCATTAACACATTACAAACATTTCAAGTTGACAAAGACGCGGTAATAAAACGGCTCCCGATAATAAAAGTTGATCAAACACCAGGGCTGAATCAGGTACATCCAGGCTTTATCTTGTTGTAGCATACGCGATCCTGAGGGGAGTTGATAGAGTGCATACGAGGAGAGATCGGCTTCACCTTCCACAGATGCTGCCTGAATAGTGGAATATTTCCATCATTTTCTTTTCTGTAATAGAAATTGTCCTTGCTCTACCTCGAGCTGGGGATCATAAAAGGAGCGTTAGCGGATATATTCTACATGATGAGGCTTTTTGATAGTTTAAAGAAGGAGAACCTGTCCAGTGGCAGAGCTTTCAGCAAAGAAATGGGCACAGATTCAAGTTGATTGGCAAAATAATCAGAGGCGAGCTGTGGAAACACTTAGTTTTATGCCCCCATTTTGTTGGAATCTGCAGTGCACTGTCTGAAATGACGGTGGAGGTTGAACCATAAGTAATCTTCAAAGTGCTTTGGTCTGCAGCCTGAAGAACGTAAAGGTTTAGGGAAAACAGAGCTGGCATATATGACGACGCACACGTATTCGAAGAACCGTCACAGGTATCACGAGTGGAACGGCACCCTGTGCTGTAAGTTTTTTTGTCTCTGTGAATGCAGGAAAAGCATGGGAAATCCTGTTATTATTTCAAAACCAACTTAAGCATGTCATTTCCCGAAGAGATTTTGAAGGGCAATGGAGTGATATTTGTCGCGTGAAGTGAATTAAACTTTAATTTGCTAAGCTGATGATTGATAAGGAAATTTTGAAGAATAAAGCTGGATAACAAGAACAAAAGCGAAATAGTAAGGATTGTGGAAATCTGAAATCAAAACCGAGAGTGCAAAAAAGACAAAGCAGGTCTGGCAGCATGTGTGGCGAGAAAAATAGAGTTAACGTTTCAGGTGCGTGACAATGCATCAGAATAATAACAACGATGTTCAACTGCCTTATTTGTGTATGTAAAAACTGTTAAAAAGTGATGACGGAGGTGATGCAATCCTGTTTAAGATTGAAACAATGCGATCAAGCAAAGCAGACGTCTTGCTGCAACTGAAAGAATTGCCGGTCAGAATGGACAAAACTTGCAACAAAACGGGCTGCCAGAGTCTTGGCTCTCCACAGCCAAAGTACATGGCTTTGAATTCTTGAGGACACTGCACAAACACCACTGTGATAAAGGCATTAGACAAAGAGCACCTGAACAGGGACTTGAACCCTGGACCCTCAGATTAAAAGTCTGATGCTCTACCGACTGAGCTACCCAGGCTCAGACCCTCAACCCGCACTGCGCCCTTCAGTGGCTGAGAACTAACAGTGCAACACGATCCATCTTCTGCACGAGCTTCTCGCATTTTACTCTCACACCCATGCATTCACTGCCTCCCACACTTTTCATTACGCAAATATTCTCCAGTCGTCCAACTGGACGCACTTTCACCTTATATCTTTCGTCGGTCTGTCTCACTCAACGTAACAATTCGACTTTCCGGCTGTTTATACATCCTTGAGAGAGCGACTGAAAGAGCAAATAAGAGAAGTGAAAAGACACTGACACCTAAGTTTAAGGCCATCCCAAAGTCTCCGAGCGATATTATCGCTATTATGAATACTTTGGCATCTGTCTTTACCAAGGAAGAAGATGCTTCCAAGGGCACAGTGAAACATGAAGTCATTAACACATTACAAACATTTCAAATTGACAAAGACGCGGTAATAAAACAGCTCCCGATAATAAAAGTTGATCAAACACCAGGGCTGAATCAGGTACATCCAGGCTTTATCTTGTTGTAGCATACGCGATCCTGAGGGGAGTTGATAGAGTGGATACGAGGAGAGATCGGCTTCACCTTCCACAGATGCTGCCTGAATAGTGGAATATTTCCATCATTTTCTTTTCTGTAATAGAAATTGTCCTTGCTCTACCTCGAGCTGGGGATCATAAAAGGAGCGTTAGTGGATATATTCAACATGATGAGGCTTTTTGATAGTTTAAAGAAGGAGAACCTATCCAGTGGCAGAGCTTTCAGCAAAGAAATGGGCACAGATTCAAGTTGATTGGCAAAATAATCAGAGGCGACCTGTGGAAACACTTAGTTTTATGCCCCCATTTTGTTGGAATCTGCAGTGCACTGTCTGAAATGACGGTGGAGGTTGAACCATAAGTAATCTTCAAAGTGCTTTGGTCTGCAGCCTGAAGAACGTAAAGGTTTAGGGAAAACAGAGCTGGCATATATGACGACGCACACGTATTCGAAGAACCGTCACAGGTATCACGAGTGGAACGGCACCCTGTGCTGTAAGTTTTTTTGTCTCTGTGAATGCAGGAAAAGCATGGGAAATCCTGTTATTATTTCAAAACCAACTTAAGCATGTCATTTCCCGAAGAGATTTTGAAGGGCAATGGAGTGATATTTGTCGCGTGAAGTGAATTAAACTTTAATTTGCTAAGCTGATGATTGATAAGGAAATTTTGAAGAATAAAGCTGGATAACAAGAACAAAAGCGAAATAGTGAGGATTGTGGAAATCTGAAATCAAAACCGAGAGTGCAAAAAAGACAAAGCAGGTCTGGCAGCATGTGTGGCGAGAAAAATAGAGTTAACGTTTCAGGTGCGTGACAATACATCAGAATAATAACAACGATGTTCAACTGCCTTATTTGTGTATGTAAAAACTGGTAAAAAGTGATGACGGAGGTGATGCAATCCTGTTTAAGATTGAAACGATGCGATCAAGCAAAGCAGACGTCTCGCTGCAACTGAAAGAATTGCCGGTCAGAATTGACAAAACTTGCAACGGAAAGGGCTGCCAGAGTCTTTGCTCTCCACAGCCAAAGTACATGGCTTTGAATTCTTGAGGACACTGCACAAACACCACTGTGATAAATGCATTAGACAAAGAACACCTGAACAGGGACTTGAACCCTGGACCCTCAGATTAAAAGTCTGATGCTCTACCGACTGAGCTATCCAGGCTCAAACACTCAACCCGCACTGCGCCCTTCAGTGGCTGAGAACTAACAGTGCAACACGATCCATCTTCTGCACCAGCTTCTCGCATTTTACTCTCACACCCATGCATTCACTGCCTCCCACACTTTTCATTACGCAAATATTCTCCAGTCGTCCAACTGGACGCACTTTCACCTTATATCTTTCGTCGGTCTGTCTCACTCAACGTAACAATTCAACTTTCCGGCTGTTTATACATCCTTGAGAGAGCGACTGAAAGAGCAAATAAGAGAAGTGAAAAGACACTGACACCTAAGTTTAAGGCCATCCCAAAGTCTCCGAGCGATATTATCGCTATTATGAATACTTTGGCATCTGTCTTTACCAAGGAAGAAGATGCTTCCAAGGGCACAGTGAAACATGAAGTCATTAACACATTACAAACATTTCAAATTGACAAAGACGCGGTAATAAAACGGCTCCCGATAATAAAAGTTGATCAAACACCAGGGCTGAATCAGGTACATCCAGGCTTTATCTTGTTGGAGCATACGCGATCCTGAGGGGAGTTGATAGAGTGGATACGAGGAGAGATCGGCTTCACCTTCCACAGATGCTGCCTGAATAGTGGAATATTTCCATCATTTTCTTTTCTGTAATAGAAATTGTCCTTGCTCTACCTCGAGCTGGGGATCATAAAAGGAGCGTTAGTGGATATATTCTACATGATGAGGCTTTTTGATAGTTTAAAGAAGGAGAACCTGTCCAGTGGCAGAGCTTTCAGCAAAGAAATGGGCACAGATTCAAGTTGATTGGCAAAATAATCAGAGGCGACCTGTGGAAACACTTAGTTTTATGCCCCCATTTTGTTGGAATCTGCAGTGCACTGTCTGAAATGACGGTGGAGGTTGAACCATAAGTAATCTTCAAAGTGCTTTGGTCTGCAGCCTGAAGAACGTAAAGGTTTAGGGAAAACAGAGCTGGCATATATGACGACGCACACGTATTCGAAGAACCGTCACAGGTATCACGAGTGGAACGGCACCCTGTGCTGTAAGTTTTTTTGTCTCTGTGAATGCAGGAAAAGCATGGGAAATCCTGTTATTATTTCAAAACCAATTTAAGCATGTCATTTCCCGAAGAGATTTTGAAGGGCAATGGAGTGATATTTGTCGCGTGAAGTGAATTAAACTTTAATTTGCTAAGCTGATGATTGATAAGGAAATTTTGAAGAATAAAGCTGGATAACAAGAACAAAAGCGAAATAGTGAGGATTGTGGAAATCTGAAATCAAAACCGAGAGTGCAAAAAAGACAAAGCAGGTCTGGCAGCATGTGTGGCGAGAAAAATAGAGTTAACGTTTCAGGTGCGTGACAATACATCAGAATAATAACAACGATGTTCAACTGCCTTATTTGTGTATGTAAAAACTGGTAAAAAGTGATGACGGAGGTGATGCAATCCTGTTTAAGATTGAAACGATGCGATCAAGCAAAGCAGACGTCTTGCTGCAACTGAAAGAATTGCCGGTCAGAATGGACAAAACTTGCAACGAAAAGGGCTGCCAGAGTCTTGGCTCTCCACAGCCAAAGTACATGGCTTTGAATTCTTGAGGACACCGCACAAACACCACTGTGATAAAGACGTTAGACAAAGAGCACTTGAACAGGGACTTGAACCCTGGACCCTCAGATTAAAAGTCTGATGCTCTACCGACTGAGCTATCCAGGCTCAGGCAAGCAACCCGCACTGCGCCCTTCAGTGGCTGAGAACTAACAGTGCAACACGATCCATCTTCTGCACGAGCTTCTCGCATTTTACTCTCACACCCATGCATTCACTGCCTCCCACACTTTTCATTACGCAAATATTCTCCAGTCGTCCAACTGGACGCACTTTCACCTTATATCTTTCGTCGGTCTGTCTCACTCAACGTAACAATTCAACTTTCCGGCTGTTTATACATCCTTGAGAGAGCGACTGAAAGAGCAAATAAGAGAAGTGAAAAGACACTGACACCTAAGTTTAAGGCCATCCCAAAGTCTCCGAGCGATATTATCGCTATTATGAATACTTTGGCATCTGTCTTTACCAAGGAAGAAGATGCTTCCAAGGGCACAGTGAAACATGAAGTCATTAACACATTACAAACATTTCAAATTGACAAAGACGCGGTAATAAAACGGCTCCCGATAATAAAAGTTGATCAAACACCAGGGCTGAATCAGGTACATCCAGGCTTTATCTTGTTGTAGCATACGCGATCCTGAGGGGAGTTGATAGAGTGGATACGAGGAGAGATCGGCTTCACCTTCCACAGATGCTGCCTGAATAGTGGAATATTTCCATCATTTTCTTTTCTGTAATAGAAATTGTCCTTGCTCTACCTCGAGCTGGGGATCATAAAAGGAGCGTTAGTGGATATATTCAACATGATGAGGCTTTTTGATAGTTTAAAGAAGGAGAACCTATCCAGTGGCAGAGCTTTCAGCAAAGAAATGGGCACAGATTCAAGTTGATTGGCAAAATTATCAGAGGCGACCTGTGGAAACACTTAGTTTTATGCCCCCATTTTGTTGGAATCTGCAGTGCACTGTCTGAAATGACGGTGGAGGTTGAACCATAAGTAATCTTCAAAGTGCTTTGGTCTGCAGCCTGAAGAACGTAAAGGTTTAGGGAAAACAGAGCTGGCATATATGACGACGCACACGTATTCGAAGAACCGTCACAGGTATCACGAGTGGAACGGCACCCTGTGCTGTAAGTTTTTTTGTCTCTGTGAATGCAGGAAAAGCATGGGAAATCCTGTTATTATTTCAAAACCAATTTAAGCATGTCATTTCCCGAAGAGATTTTGAAGGGCAATGGAGTGATATTTGTCGCGTGAAGTGAATTAAACTTTAATTTGCTAAGCTGATGATTGATAAGGAAATTTTGAAGAATAAAGCTGGATAACAAGAACAAAAGCGAAATAGTGAGGATTGTGGAAATCTGAAATCAAAACCGAGAGTGCAAAAAAGACAAAGCAGGTCTGGCAGCATGTGTGGCGAGAAAAATAGAGTTAACGTTTCAGGTGCGTGACAATACATCAGAATAATAACAACGATGTTCAACTGCCTTATTTGTGTATGTAAAAACTGGTAAAAAGTGATGACGGAGGTGATGCAATCCTGTTTAAGATTGAAACGATGCGATCAAGCAAAGCAGACGTCTTGCTGCAACTGAAAGAATTGCCGGTCAGAATGGACAAAACTTGCAACGAAAAGGGCTGCCAGAGTCTTGGCTCTCCACAGCCAAAGTACATGGCTTTGAATTCTTGAGGACACCGCACAAACACCACTGTGATAAAGACGTTAGACAAAGAGCACTTGAACAGGGACTTGAACCCTGGACCCTCAGATTAAAAGTCTGATGCTCTACCGACTGAGCTATCCAGGCTCAGGCAAGCAACCCGCACTGCGCCCTTCAGTGGCTGAGAACTAACAGTGCAACACGATCCATCTTCTGCACGAGCTTCTCGCATTTTACTCTCACACCCATGCATTCACTGCCTCCCACACTTTTCATTACGCAAATATTCTCCAGTCGTCCAACTGGACGCACTTTCACCTTATATCTTTCGTCGGTCTGTCTCACTCAACGTAACAATTCAACTTTCCGGCTGTTTATACATCCTTGAGAGAGCGACTGAAAGAGCAAATAAGAGAAGTGAAAAGACACTGACACCTAAGTTTAAGGCCATCCCAAAGTCTCCGAGCGATATTATCGCTATTATGAATACTTTGGCATCTGTCTTTACCAAGGAAGAAGATGCTTCCAAGGGCACAGTGAAACATGAAGTCATTAACACATTACAAACATTTCAAATTGACAAAGACGCGGTAATAAAACGGCTCCCGATAATAAAAGTTGATCAAACACCAGGGCTGAATCAGGTACATCCAGGCTTTATCTTGTTGTAGCATACGCGATCCTGAGGGGAGTTGATAGAGTGGATACGAGGAGAGATCGGCTTCACCTTCCACAGATGCTGCCTGAATAGTGGAATATTTCCATCATTTTCTTTTCTGTAATAGAAATTGTCCTTGCTCTACCTCGAGCTGGGGATCATAAAAGGAGCGTTAGTGGATATATTCAACATGATGAGGCTTTTTGATAGTTTAAAGAAGGAGAACCTATCCAGTGGCAGAGCTTTCAGCAAAGAAATGGGCACAGATTCAAGTTGATTGGCAAAATTATCAGAGGCGACCTGTGGAAACACTTAGTTTTATGCCCCCATTTTGTTGGAATCTGCAGTGCACTGTCTGAAATGACGGTGGAGGTTGAACCATAAGTAATCTTCAAAGTGCTTTGGTCTGCAGCCTGAAGAACGTAAAGGTTTAGGGAAAACAGAGCTGGCATATATGACGACGCACACGTATTCGAAGAACCGTCACAGGTATCACGAGTGGAACGGCACCCTGTGCTGTAAGTTTTTTTGTCTCTGTGAATGCAGGAAAAGCATGGGAAATCCTGTTATTATTTCAAAACCAACTTAAGCATGTCATTTCCCGAAGAGATTTTGAAGGGCAATGGAGTGATATTTGTCGCGTGAAGTGAATTAAACTTTAATTTGCTAAGCTGATGATTGATAAGGAAATTTTGAAGAATAAAGCTGGATAACAAGAACAAAAGCGAAATAGTGAGGATTGTGGAAATCTGAAATCAAAACCGAGAGTGCAAAAAAGACAAAGCAGGTCTGGCAGCATGTGTGGCGAGAAAAATAGAGTTAACGTTTCAGGTGCGTGACAATACATCAGAATAATAACAACGATGTTCAACTGCCTTATTTGTGTATGTAAAAACTGTTAAAAAGTGATGACTGAGGTGATGCAATCCTGTTTAAGATTGAAACGATGCGATCAAGCAAAGCAGACGTCTCGCTGCAACTGAAAGAATTGCCGGTCAGAATTGACAAAACTTGCAACGGAAAGGGCTGCCAGAGTCTTGGCTCTCCACAGCCAAAGTACATGGCTTTGAATTCTTGAGGACACTGCACAAACACCACTGTGATAAATGCATTAGACAAAAAACACCTGAACAGGGACTTGAACCCTGGACCCTCAGATTAAAAGTCTGATGCTCTACCGACTGAGCTATCCAGGCTCAAACACTCAACCCGCACTGCGCCCTTCAGTGGCTGAGAACTAACAGTGCAACACGATCCATCTTCTGCACTCGCTTCTCGCATTTTACTCTCACACCCATGCATTCACTGCCTCCCACACTTTTCATTACGCAAATATTCTCCAGTCGTCCAACTGGACGCACTTTCACCTTATATCTTTCGTCGGTCTGTCTCACTCAACGTAACAATTCAACTTTCCGGCTGTTTATACATCCTTGAGAGAGCGACTGAAAGAGCAAATAAGAGAAGTGAAAAGACACTGACACCTAAGTTTAAGGCCATCCCAAAGTCTCCGAGCGATATTATCGCTATTATGAATACTTTGGCATCTGTCTTTACCAAGGAAGAAGATGCTTCCAAGGGCACAGTGAAACATGAAGTCATTAACACATTACAAACATTTCAAATTGACAAAGACGCGGTAATAAAACGGCTCCCGATAATAAAAGTTGATCAAACACCAGGGCTGAATCAGGTACATCCAGGCTTTATCTTGTTGGAGCATACGCGATCCTGAGGGGAGTTGATAGAGTGGATACGAGGAGAGATCGGCTTCACCTTCCACAGATGCTGCCTGAATAGTGGAATATTTCCATCATTTTCTTTTCTGTAATAGAAATTGTCCTTGCTCTACCTCGAGCTGGGGATCATAAAAGGAGCGTTAGTGGATATATTCTACATGATGAGGCTTTTTGATAGTTTAAAGAAGGAGAACCTGTCCAGTGGCAGAGCTTTCAGCAAAGAAATGGGCACAGATTCAAGTTGATTGGCAAAATAATCAGAGGCGACCTGTGGAAACACTTAGTTTTATGCCCCCATTTTGTTGGAATCTGCAGTGCACTGTCTGAAATGACGGTGGAGGTTGAACCATAAGTAATCTTCAAAGTGCTTTGGTCTGCAGCCTGAAGAACGTAAAGGTTTAGGGAAAACAGAGCTGGCATATATGACGACGCACACGTATTCAAAGAACCGTCACAGGTATCACGAGTGGAACGGCACCCTGTGCTGTAAGTTTTTTTGTCTCTGTGAATGCAGGAAAAGCATGGGAAATCCTGTTATTATTTCAAAACCAATTTAAGCATGTCATTTCCCGAAGAGATTTTGAAGGGCAATGGAGTGATATTTGTCGCGTGAAGTGAATTAAACTTTAATTTGCTAAGCTGATGATTGATAAGGAAATTTTGAAGAATAAAGCTGGATAACAAGAACAAAAGCGAAATAGTGAGGATTGTGGAAATCTGAAATCAAAACCGAGAGTGCAAAAAAGACAAAGCAGGTCTGGCAGCATGTGTGGCGAGAAAAATAGAGTTAACGTTTCAGGTGCGTGACAATACATCAGAATAATAACAACGATGTTCAACTGCCTTATTTGTGTATGTAAAAACTGGTAAAAAGCGATGACGGAGGTGATGCAATCCTGTTTAAGATTGAAACGATGCGATCAAGCAAAGCAGACGTCTTGCTGCAACTGAAAGAATTGCCGGTCAGAATGGACAAAAGTTGCAACGAAAAGGGCTGCCAGAGTCTTGGCTCTCCACAGCCAAAGTACATGGCTTTGAATTCTTGAGGACACTGCACAAACACCACTGTGATAAAGGCATTAGACAAAGAGCACCTGAACAGGGACTTGAACCCTGGACCCTCAGATTAAAAGTCTGATGCTCTACCAACTGAGCTATCCAGGCTCAGACTCTCAACCCGCACTGCGCCCTTCAGTGGCTGAGAACTAACAGTGCAACACGATCCATCTTCTGCACCAACTTCTCGCATTTTACTCTCACACCCATGCATTCACTGCCTCCCACACTTTTCATTACGCAAATAATCTCCAGTCGTCCAAATGGACGCACTTTCACCTTATATCTTTCGTCGGTCTGTCTCACTCAACGTAACAATTCAACTTTCCGGCTGTTTATACATCCTTGAGAGAGCGACTGAAAGAGCAAATAAGAGAAGTGAAAAGACACTGACACCTAAGTTTAAGGCCATCCCAAAGTCTCCGAGCGATATTATCGCTATTATGAATACTTTGGCATCTGTCTTTACCAAGGAAGAAGATGCTTCCAAGGGCACAGTGAAACATGAAGTCATTAACACATTACAAACATTTCAAATTGACAAAGACGCGGTAATAAAACGGCTCCCGATAATAAAAGTTGATCAAACACCAGGGCTGAATCAGGTACATCCAGGCTTTATCTTGTTGTAGCATACGCGATCCTGAGGGGAGTTGATAGAGTGCATACGAGGAGAGATCGGCTTCACCTTCCACAGATGCTGCCTGAATAGTGGAATATTTCCATCATTTTCTTTTCTGTAATAGAAATTGTCCTTGCTCTACCTCGAGCTGGGGATCATAAAAGGAGCGTTAGTGGATATATTCTACATGATGAGCCTTTTTGATAGTTTAAAGAAGGAGAACCTGTCCAGTGGCAGAGCTTTCAGCAAAGAAATGGGCACAGATTCAAGTTGATTGGCAAAATAATCAGAGGCGAGCTGTGGAAACACTTAGTTTTATGCCCCCATTTTGTTGGAATCAACAGTGCACTGTCTGAAATGACGGTGGAGGTTGAACCATAAGTAATCTTCAAAGTGCTTTGGTCTGCAGCCTGAAGAACGTAAAGGTTTAGGGAAAACAGAGCTGGCATATATGACGACGCACACATATTCGAAGAACCGTCACAGGTATCACGAGTGGAACGGCACCCTGTGCTGTAAGTTTTTTTGTCTCTGTGAGTGCAGGAAAAGCATGGGAAATCCTGTTATTATTTCAAAACCAACTTAAGCATGTCATTTCCCGAAGAGATTTTGAAGGGCAATGGAGTGATATTTGTCGCGTGAAGTGAATTAAACTTTAATTTGCTAAGCTGATGATTGATAAGGAAATTTTGAAGAATAAAGCTGGATAACAAGATCAAAAGCGAAATAGTAAGGATTGTGGAAATCTGAAATCAAAACCGAGAGTGCAAAAAAGACAAAGCAGGTCTGGCAGCATGTGTGGCGAGAAAAATAGAGTTAACGTTTCAGGTGCGTGACAATGCATCAGAATAATAACAACGATGTTCAACTGCCTTATTTGTGTATGTAAAAACTGGTAAAAAGTGATGACGGAGGTGATGCAATCCTGTTTAAGATTGAAACGATGCGATCAAGCAAAGCAGACGTCTTGCTGCAACTGAAAGAATTGCCGGTCAGAATGGACAAAACTTGCTGCCAGCGTCTTGGCTCTCCACAGCCAAAGTACATGGCTTTGAATTCTTGAGGACACTGCACAAACACCACTGCGATAAAGGCATTAGACAAAGAGCACCTGAACAGGGACTTGAACCCTGGACCCTCAGATTAAAAGTCTGATGCTCTACCGACTGAGCTATCCAGGCTCAGACTCTCAACCCGCACTGCGCCCTTCAGTGGCTGAGAACTAACAGTGCAACACGATCCATCTTCTGCACTTGCTTCTCGCATTTTACTCTCACACACATGCATTCACTGCCTCCCACACTTTTCATTACGCAAATAATCTCCAGTCGTCCAAATGGACGCACTTTCACCTTATATCTTTCGTCGGTCTGTCTCACTCAACGTAACAATTCAACTTTCCGGCTGTTTATACATCCTTGAGAGAGCGACTGAAAGAGCAAATAAGAGAAGTGAAAAGACACTGACACCTAAGTTTAAGGCCATCCCAAAGTCTCCGAGCGATATTATCGCTATTATGAATACTTTGGCATCTGTCTTTACCAAGGAAGAAGATGCTTCCAAGGGCACAGTGAAACATGAAGTCATTAACACATTACAAACATTTCAAATTGACAAAGACGCGGTAATAAAACGGCTCCCGATAATAAAAGTTGATCAAACACCAGGGCTGAATCAGGTACATCCAGGCTTTATCTTGTTGTAGCATACGCGATCCTGAGGGGAGTTGATAGAGTGCATACGAGGAGAGATCGGCTTCACCTTCCACAGATGCTGCCTGAATAGTGGAATATTTCCATCATTTTCTTTTCTGTAATAGAAATTGTCCTTGCTCTACCTCGAGCTGGGGATCATAAAAGGAGCGTTAGCGGATATATTCTACATGATGAGCCTTTTTGATAGTTTAAAGAAGGAGAACCTGTCCAGTGGCAGAGCTTTCAGCAAAGAAATGGGCACAGATTCAAGTTGATTGGCAAAATAATCAGAGGCGAGCTGTGGAAACACTTAGTTTTATGCCCCCATTTTGTTGGAATCTGCAGTGCACTGTCTGAAATGACGGTGGAGGTTGAACCATAAGTAATCTTCAAAGTGCTTTGGTCTGCAGCCTGAAGAACGTAAAGGTTTAGGGAAAACAGAGCTGGCATATATGACGACGCACACGTATTCGAAGAACCGTCACAGGTATCACGGGTGGAACGGCACCCTGTGCTGTAAGTTTTTTTGTCTCTGTGAATGCAGGAAAAGCATGGGAAATCCTGTTATTATTTCAAAACCAACTTAAGCATGTCATTTCCCGAAGAGATTTTGAAGGGCAATGGAGTGATATTTGTCGCGTGAAGTGAATTAAACTTTAATTTGCTAAGCTGATGATTGATAAGGAAATTTTGAAGAATAAAGCTGGATAACAAGAACAAAAGAAAAATAGTAAGGATTGTGGAAATCTGAAATCAAAACCGAGAGTGCAAAAAAGACAAAGCAGGTCTGGCAGCATGTGTGGCGAGAAAAATAGAGTTAACGTTTCAGGTGCGTGACAATGCATCAGAATAATAACAACGATGTTCAACTGCCTTATTTGTGTATGTAAAAACTGGTAAAAAGTGATGACGGAGGTGATGCAATCCTGTTTAAGATTGAAACGATGCGATCAAGCAAAGCAGACGTCTTGCTGCAACTGAAAGAATTGCCGGTCAGAATGGACAAAACTTGCTGCCAGAGTCTTGGCTCTCCACAGCCAAAGTACATGGCTTTGAATTCTTGAGGACACTGCACAAACACCACTGCGATAAAGGCATTAGACAAAGAGCACCTGAACAGGGACTTGAACCCTGGACCCACAGATTAAAAGTCTGATGCTCTACCGACTGAGCTATCCAGGCTCAGACACTCAACCCGCACTGCGCCCTTCAGTGGCTGAGAACTAACAGTGCAACACGATCCATCTTCTGCACTTGCTTCTCGCATTTTACTCTCACACACATGCATTCACTGCCTCCCACACTTTTCATTACGCAAATAATCTCCAGTCGTCCAAATGGACGCACTTTCACCTTATATCTTTCGTCGGTCTGTCTCACTCAACGTAACAATTCAACTTTCCGGCTGTTTATACATCCTTGAGAGAGCGACTGAAAGAGCAAATAAGAGAAGTGAAAAGACACTGACACCTAAGTTTAAGGCCATCCCAAAGTCTCCGAGCGATATTATCGCTATTATGAATACTTTGGCATCTGTCTTTACCAAGGAAGAAGATGCTTCCAAGGGCACAGTGAAACATGAAGTCATTAACACATTACAAACATTTCAAATTGACAAAGACGCGGTAATAAAACGGCTCCCGATAATAAAAGTTGATCAAACACCAGGGCTGAATCAGGTACATCCAGGCTTTATCTTGTTGTAGCATACGCGATCCTGAGGGGAGTTGATAGAGTGCATACGAGGAGAGATCGGCTTCACCTTCCACAGATGCTGCCTGAATAGTGGAATATTTCCATCATTTTCTTTTCTGTAATAGAAATTGTCCTTGCTCTACCTCGAGCTGGGGATCATAAAAGGAGCGTTAGCGGATATATTCTACATGATGAGGCTTTTTGATAGTTTAAAGAAGGAGAACCTGTCCAGTGGCAGAGCTTTCAGCAAAGAAATGGGCACAGATTCAAGTTGATTGGCAAAATAATCAGAGGCGAGCTGTGGAAACACTTAGTTTTATGCCCCCATTTTGTTGGAATCTGCAGTGCACTGTCTGAAATGACGGTGGAGGTTGAACCATAAGTAATCTTCAAAGTGCTTTGGTCTGCAGCCTGAAGAACGTAAAGGTTTAGGGAAAACAGAGCTGGCATATATGACGACGCACACGTATTCGAAGAACCGTCACAGGTATCACGGGTGGAACGGCACCCTGTGCTGTAAGTTTTTTTGTCTCTGTGAATGCAGGAAAAGCATGGGAAATCCTGTTATTATTTCAAAACCAACTTAAGCATGTCATTTCCCGAAGAGATTTTGAAGGGCAATGGAGTGATATTTGTCGCGTGAAGTGAATTAAACTTTAATTTGCTAAGCTGATGATTGATAAGGAAATTTTGAAGAATAAAGCTGGATAACAAGAACAAAAGAAAAATAGTAAGGATTGTGGAAATCTGAAATCAAAACCGAGAGTGCAAAAAAGACAAAGCAGGTCTGGCAGCATGTGTGGCGAGAAAAATAGAGTTAACGTTTCAGGTGCGTGACAATGCATCAGAATAATAACAACGATGTTCAACTGCCTTATTTGTGTATGTAAAAACTGGTAAAAAGTGATGACGGAGGTGATGCAATCCTGTTTAAGATTGAAACGATGCGATCAAGCAAAGCAGACGTCTTGCTGCAACTGAAAGAATTGCCGGTCAGAATGGACAAAAATTGCAACGAAAAGGGCTGCCAGAGTCTTGGCTCTCCACAGCCAAAGTACATGGCTTTGAATTCTTGAGGACACTGCACAAACACCACTGTGATAAAGGCATTAGACAAAGAGCACCTGAACAGGGACTTGAACCCTGGACCCTCAGATTAAAAGTCTGATGTTCTACCGACTGAGCTATCCAGGCTCAGACACTCAACCTACACTGCGCCCTTCAGTGGCTGAGAACTAACAGTGCAACACGATCCATCTTCTGCACTTGCTTCTCGCATTTTACTCTCACACACATGCATTCACTGCCTCCCACACTTTTCATTACGCAAATAATCTCCAGTCGTCCAAATGGACGCACTTTCACCTTATATCTTTCGTCGGTCTGTCTCACTCAACGTAACAATTCAACTTTCCGGCTGTTTATACATCCTTGAGAGAGCGACTGAAAGAGCAAATAAGAGAAGTGAAAAGACACTGACACCTAAGTTTAAGGCCATCCCAAAGTCTCCGAGCGATATTATCGCTATTATGAATACTTTGGCATCTGTCTTTACCAAGGAAGAAGATGCTTCCAAGGGCACAGTGAAACATGAAGTCATTAACACATTACAAACATTTCAAATTGACAAAGACGCGGTAATAAAACGGCTCCCGATAATAAAAGTTGATCAAACACCAGGGCTGAATCAGGTACATCCAGGCTTTATCTTGTTGTAGCATACGCGATCCTGAGGGGAGTTGATAGAGTGCATACGAGGAGAGATCGGCTTCACCTTCCACAGATGCTGCCTGAATAGTGGAATATTTCCATCATTTTCTTTTCTGTAATAGAAATTGTCCTTGCTCTACCTCGAGCTGGGGATCATAAAAGGAGCGTTAGTGGATATATTCTACATGATGAGGCTTTTTGATAGTTTAAAGAAGGAGAACCTGTCCAGTGGCAGAGCTTTCAGCAAAGAAATGGGCACAGATTCAAGTTGATTGGCAAAATAATCAGAGGCGAGCTGTGGAAACACTTAGTTTTATGCCCCCATTTTGTTGGAATCTGCAGTGCACTGTCTGAAATGACGGTGGAGGTTGAACCATAAGTAATCTTCAAAGTGCTTTGGTCTGCAGCCTGAAGAACGTAAAGGTTTAGGGAAAACAGAGCTGGCATATATGACGACGCACACGTATTCGAAGAACCGTCAGAGGTATCACGAGTGGAACGGCACCCTGTGCTGTAAGTTTTTTTGTCTCTGTGAATGCAGGAAAAGCATGGGAAATCCTGTTATTATTTCAAAACCAACTTAAGCATGTCATTTCCCGAAGAGATTTTGAAGGGCAATGGAGTGATATTTGTCGCGTGAAGTGAATTAAACTTTAATTTGCTAAGCTGATGATTGATAAGGAAATTTTGAAGAATAAAGCTGGATAACAAGAACAAAAGCGAAATAGTAAGGATTGTGGAAATCTGAAATCAAAACCGAGAGTGCAAAAAAGACAAAGCAGGTCTGGCAGCATGTGTGGCGAGAAAAATAGAGTTAACGTTTCAGGTGCGTGACAATGCATCAGAATAATAACAACGATGTTCAACTGCCTTATTTGTGTATGTAAAAACTGGTAAAAAGTGATGACGGAGGTGATGCAATCCTGTTTAAGATTGAAACGATGCGATCAAGCAAAGCAGACGTCTTGCTGCAACTGAAAGAATTGCCGGTCAGAATGGACAAAACTTGCTGCCAGAGTCTTGGCTCTCCACAGCCAAAGTACATGGCTTTGAATTCTTGAGGACACTGCACAAACACCACTGCGATAAAGGCATTAGACAAAGAGCACCTGAACAGGGACTTGAACCCTGGACCCTCAGATTAAAAGTCTGATGCTCTACCGACTGAGCTATCCAGGCTCAGACTCTCAACCCGCACTGCGCCCTTCAGTGGCTGAGAACTAACAGTGCAACACGATCCATCTTCTGCACTTGCTTCTCGCATTTTACTCTCACACACATGCATTCACTGCCTCCCACACTTTTCATTACGCAAATAATCTCCAGTCGTCCAAATGGACGCACTTTCACCTTATATCTTTCGTCGGTCTGTCTCACTCAACGTAACAATTCAACTTTCCGGCTGTTTATACATCCTTGAGAGAGCGACTGAAAGAGCAAATAAGAGAAGTGAAAAGACACTGACACCTAAGTTTAAGGCCATCCCAAAGTCTCCGAGCGATATTATCGCTATTATGAATACTTTGGCATCTGTCTTTACCAAGGAAGAAGATGCTTCCAAGGGCACAGTGAAACATGAAGTCATTAACACATTACAAACATTTCAAATTGACAAAGACGCGGTAATAAAACGGCTCCCGATAATAAAAGTTGATCAAACACCAGGGCTGAATCAGGTACATCCAGGCTTTATCTTGTTGTAGCATACGCGATCCTGAGGGGAGTTGATAGAGTGCATACGAGGAGAGATCGGCTTCACCTTCCACAGATGCTGCCTGAATAGTGGAATATTTCCATCATTTTCTTTTCTGTAATAGAAATTGTCCTTGCTCTACCTCGAGCTGGGGATCATAAAAGGAGCGTTAGCGGATATATTCTACATGATGAGGCTTTTTGATAGTTTAAAGAAGGAGAACCTGTCCAGTGGCAGAGCTTTCAGCAAAGAAATGGGCACAGATTCAAGTTGATTGGCAAAATAATCAGAGGCGAGCTGTGGAAACACTTAGTTTTATGCCCCCATTTTGTTGGAATCTGCAGTGCACTGTCTGAAATGACGGTGGAGGTTGAACCATAAGTAATCTTCAAAGTGCTTTGGTCTGCAGCCTGAAGAACGTAAAGGTTTAGGGAAAACAGAGCTGGCATATATGACGACGCACACGTATTCGAAGAACCGTCACAGGTATCACGGGTGGAACGGCACCCTGTGCTGTAAGTTTTTTTGTCTCTGTGAATGCAGGAAAAGCATGGGAAATCCTGTTATTATTTCAAAACCAACTTAAGCATGTCATTTCCCGAAGAGATTTTGAAGGGCAATGGAGTGATATTTGTCGCGTGAAGTGAATTAAACTTTAATTTGCTAAGCTGATGATTGATAAGGAAATTTTGAAGAATAAAGCTGGATAACAAGAACAAAAGAAAAATAGTAAGGATTGTGGAAATCTGAAATCAAAACCGAGAGTGCAAAAAAGACAAAGCAGGTCTGGCAGCATGTGTGGCGAGAAAAATAGAGTTAACGTTTCAGGTGCGTGACAATGCATCAGAATAATAACAACGATGTTCAACTGCCTTATTTGTGTATGTAAAAACTGGTAAAAAGTGATGACGGAGGTGATGCAATCCTGTTTAAGATTGAAACGATGCGATCAAGCAAAGCAGACGTCTTGCTGCAACTGAAAGAATTGCCGGTCAGAATGGACAAAACTTGCTGCCAGAGTCTTGGCTCTCCACAGCCAAAGTACATGGCTTTGAATTCTTGAGGACACTGCACAAACACCACTGCGATAAAGGCATTAGACAAAGAGCACCTGAACAGGGACTTGAACCCTGGACCCACAGATTAAAAGTCTGATGCTTTACCGACTGAGCTATCCAGGCTCAGACACTCAACCCGCACTGCGCCCTTCAGTGGCTGAGAACTAACAGTGCAACACGATCCATCTTCTGCACTTGCTTCTCGCATTTTACTCTCACACACATGCATTCACTGCCTCCCACACTTTTCATTACGCAAATAATCTCCAGTCGTCCAAATGGACGCACTTTCACCTTATATCTTTCGTCGGTCTGTCTCACTCAACGTAACAATTCAACTTTCCGGCTGTTTATACATCCTTGAGAGAGCGACTGAAAGAGCAAATAAGAGAAGTGAAAAGACACTGACACCTAAGTTTAAGGCCATCCCAAAGTCTCCGAGCGATATTATCGCTATTATGAATACTTTGGCATCTGTCTTTACCAAGGAAGAAGATGCTTCCAAGGGCACAGTGAAACATGAAGTCATTAACACATTACAAACATTTCAAATTGACAAAGACGCGGTAATAAAACGGCTCCCGATAATAAAAGTTGATCAAACACCAGGGCTGAATCAGGTACATCCAGGCTTTATCTTGTTGTAGCATACGCGATCCTGAGGGGAGTTGATAGAGTGCATACGAGGAGAGATCGGCTTCACCTTCCACAGATGCTGCCTGAATAGTGGAATATTTCCATCATTTTCTTTTCTGTAATAGAAATTGTCCTTGCTCTACCTCGAGCTGGGGATCATAAAAGGAGCGTTAGCGGATATATTCTACATGATGAGGCTTTTTGATAGTTTAAAGAAGGAGAACCTGTCCAGTGGCAGAGCTTTCAGCAAAGAAATGGGCACAGATTCAAGTTGATTGGCAAAATAATCAGAGGCGAGCTGTGGAAACACTTAGTTTTATGCCCCCATTTTGTTGGAATCTGCAGTGCACTGTCTGAAATGACGGTGGAGGTTGAACCATAAGTAATCTTCAAAGTGCTTTGGTCTGCAGCCTGAAGAACGTAAAGGTTTAGGGAAAACAGAGCTGGCATATATGACGACGCACACGTATTCGAAGAACCGTCACAGGTATCACGGGTGGAACGGCACCCTGTGCTGTAAGTTTTTTTGTCTCTGTGAATGCAGGAAAAGCATGGGAAATCCTGTTATTATTTCAAAACCAACTTAAGCATGTCATTTCCCGAAGAGATTTTGAAGGGCAATGGAGTGATATTTGTCGCGTGAAGTGAATTAAACTTTAATTTGCTAAGCTGATGATTGATAAGGAAATTTTGAAGAATAAAGCTGGATAACAAGAACAAAAGAAAAATAGTAAGGATTGTGGAAATCTGAAATCAAAACCGAGAGTGCAAAAAAGACAAAGCAGGTCTGGCAGCATGTGTGGCGAGAAAAATAGAGTTAACGTTTCAGGTGCGTGACAATGCATCAGAATAATAACAACGATGTTCAACTGCCTTATTTGTGTATGTAAAAACTGGTAAAAAGTGATGACGGAGGTGATGCAATCCTGTTTAAGATTGAAACGATGCGATCAAGCAAAGCAGACGTCTTGCTGCAACTGAAAGAATTGCCGGTCAGAATGGACAAAACTTGCAACAAAACAGGCTTCCAGAGTCTTGGCTCTCCACAGCCAAAGTACATGGCTTTGAATTCTTGAGGACACTGCACAAACACCACTGCGATAAAGGCATTAGACAAAGAGCACCTGAACAGGGACTTGAACCCTGGACCCTCAGATTAAAAGTCTGATGCTCTACCGACTGAGCTATCCAGGCTCAGACACTCAACCCGCACTGCGCCCTTCAGTGGCTGAGAACTAACAGTGCAACACGATCCATCTTCTGCACTTGCTTCTCGCATTTTACTCTCACACACATGCATTCACTGCCTCCCACACTTTTCATTACGCAAATAATCTCCAGTCGTCCAAATGGACGCACTTTCACCTTATATCTTTCGTCGGTCTGTCTCACTCAACGTAACAATTCAACTTTCCGGCTGTTTATACATCCTTGAGAGAGCGACTGAAAGAGCAAATAAGAGAAGTGAAAAGACACTGACACCTAAGTTTAAGGCCATCCCAAAGTCTCCGAGCGATATTATCGCTATTATGAATACTTTGGCATCTGTCTTTACCAAGGAAGAAGATGCTTCCAAGGGCACAGTGAAACATGAAGTCATTAACACATTACAAACATTTCAAATTGACAAAGACGCGGTAATAAAACGGCTCCCGATAATAAAAGTTGATCAAACACCAGGGCTGAATCAGGTACATCCAGGCTTTATCTTGTTGTAGCATACGCGATCCTGAGGGGAGTTGATAGAGTGCATACGAGGAGAGATCGGCTTCACCTTCCACAGATGCTGCCTGAATAGTGGAATATTTCCATCATTTTCTTTTCTGTAATAGAAATTGTCCTTGCTCTACCTCGAGCTGGGGATCATAAAAGGAGCGTTAGTGGATATATTCTACATGATGAGCCTTTTTGATAGTTTAAAGAAGGAGAACCTGTCCAGTGGCAGAGCTTTCAGCAAAGAAATGGGCACAGATTCAAGTTGATTGGCAAAATAATCAGAGGCGAGCTGTGGAAACACTTAGTTTTATGCCCCCATTTTGTTGGAATCAACAGTGCACTGTCTGAAATGACGGTGGAGGTTGAACCATAAGTAATCTTCAAAGTGCTTTGGTCTGCAGCCTGAAGAACGTAAAGGTTTAGGGAAAACAGAGCTGGCATATATGACGACGCACACGTATTCGAAGAACCGTCACAGGTATCACGAGTGGAACGGCACCCTGTGCTGTAAGTTTTTTTGTCTCTGTGAATGCAGGAAAAGCATGGGAAATCCTGTTATTATTTCAAAACCAACTTAAGCATGTCATTTCCCGAAGAGATTTTGAAGGGCAATGGAGTGATATTTGTCGCGTGAAGTGAATTAAACTTTAATTTGCTAAGCTGATGATTGATAAGGAAATTTTGAAGAATAAAGCTGGATAACAAGAACAAAAGCGAAATAGTGAGGATTGTGGAAATCTGAAATCAAAACCGAGAGTGCAAAAAAGACAAAGCAGGTCTGGCAGCATGTGTGGCGAGAAAAATAGAGTTAACGTTTCAGGTGCGTGACAATACATCAGAATAATAACAACGATGTTCAACTGCCTTATTTGTGTATGTAAAAACTGTTAAAAAGTGATGACGGAGGTGATGCAATCCTGTTTAAGATTGAAACGATGCGATCAAGCAAAGCAGACGTCTTGCTGCAACTGAAAGAATTGCCGGTCAGAATGGACAAAACTTGCAACGAAAAAGGCTGCCAGAGTCTTGGCTCCCCACAGCCAAAGTACATGGTTTTGAATTTTTGAGGACACTGCACAAACACCACTGTGATAAAGGCATTAGACAAAGAACACCTGAACAGGGACTTGAACCCTGGACCCTCAGATTAAAAGTCTGATGCTCTACCAACTGAGCTATCCAGGCTCAGACACTCAAGCGGCACTGCGCCCTTCAGTGGCTGAGAACTAACAGTGCAACACGATCCATCTTCTGCACCAGCTTCTCGCATTTTACTCTCACACACATGCATTCACTGCCTCCCACACTTTTCATTACGCAAATAATCTCCAGTCGTCCAAATGGACGCACTTTCACCTTATATCTTTCGTCGGTCTGTCTCACTCAACGTAACAATTCAACTTTCCGGCTGTTTATACATCCTTGAGAGAGCGACTGAAAGAGCAAATAAGAGAAGTGAAAAGACACTGACACCTCAGTTTAAGGCCATCCCAAAGTCTCCGAGCGATATTATCGCTATTATGAATACTTTGGCATCTGTCTTTACCAAGGAAGAAGATGCTTCCAAGAGCACAGTGAAACATGAAGTCATTAACACATTACAAACATTTCAAATTGACAAAGACGCAGTAATAGAACGGCTCCCGATAATAAAAGTTGATCAAACACCAGGGCTGAATCAGGTACATCCAGGCTTTATCTTGTTGTAGCATACGCGATCCTGAGGGGAGTTGATAGAGTGGATACGAGGAGAGATCGGCTTCACCTTCCACAGATGCTGCCTGAATAGTGGAATATTTCCATCATTTTCTTTTCTGTAATAGAAATTGTCCTTGCTCTACCTCGAGCTGGGGATCATAAAAGGAGCGTTAGTGGATATATTCTACATGATGAGGCTTTTTGATAGTTTAAAGAAGGAGAACCTGTCCAGTGGCAGAGCTTTCAGCAAAGAAATGGGCACAGATTCAAGTTGATTGGCAAAATTATCAGAGGCGAGCTGTGGAAACACTTAGTTTTATGCCCCAATTTTGTTGGAATCTGCAGTGCACTGTCTGAAATGACGGTGGAGGTTGAACCATAAGTAATCTTCAAAGTGCTTTGGTCTGCAGCCTGAAGAACGTAAAGGTTTAGGGAAAACAGAGCTTGCATATATGACGACGCACACATATTCGAAGAACCGTCACAGGTATCACGAGTGGAACGGCACCCTGTGCTGTAAGTTTTTTTGTCTCTGTGAATGCAGGAAAAGCATGGGAAATCCTGTTATTATTTCAAAACCAACTTAAGCATGTCATTTCCCGAAGAGATTTTGAAGGGCAATGGAGTGATATTTGTCGCGTGAAGTGAATTAAACTTTAATTTGCTAAGCTGATGATTGATAAGGAAATTTTGAAGAATAAAGCTGGATAACAAGAACAAAAGCGAAATAGTGAGGATTGTGGAAATCTGAAATCAAAACCGAGAGTGCAAAAAAGACAAAGCAGGTCTGGCAGCATGTGTGGCGAGAAAAATAGAGTTAACGTTTCAGGTGCGTGACAATACATCAGAATAATAACAACGATGTTCAACTGCCTTATTTGTGTATGTAAAAACTGGTAAAAAGTGATGACGGAGGTGATGCAATCCTGTTTAAGATTGAAACGATGCGATCAAGCAAAGCAGACGTCTTGCTGCAACTGAAAGAATTGCCGGTCAGAATGGACAAAACTTGCAACGAAAAGAGCTGCCAGAGTCTTGGCTCTCCACAGCCAAAGTACATGGCTTTGAATTCTTGAGGACACTGCACAAACACCACTGTGATAAGTGCATTGGACAAAGAACACCTGAATAGGGACTTGAACCCTGGACCCTCAAATTAAAAGTCTGATGCTCTACCGACTGAGCTATCCAGGCTCAAACACTCAACCCGCACTGCGCCCTTCAGTGGCTGAGAACTAACAGTGCAACACGATCCATCTTCTGCACCAGCTTCTCGCATTTTACTCTCACACCCATGCATTCACTGCCTCCCACACTTTTCATTACGCAAATATTCTCCAGTCGTCCAACTGGACGCACTTTCACCTTATTTCTTTCGTCGGTCTGTCTCACTCAACGTAACAATTCAACTTTCCGGCTGTTTATACATCCTTGAGAGAGCGACTGAAAGATCAAATAAGAGAAGTGAAAAGACACTGACACCTAAGTTTAAGGCCATCCCAAAGTCTCCGAGCGATATTATCGCTATTATGAATACTTTGGCATCTGTCTTTACCAAGGAAGAAGATGCTTCCAAGGGCACAGTGAAACATGAAGTCATTAACACATTACAAACATTTCAAATTGACAAAGACGCGGTAATAAAACGGCTCCCGATAATAAAAGTTGATCAAACACCAGGGCTGAATCAGGTACATCCAGGCTTTATCTTGTTGTAGCATACGCGATCCTGAGGGGAGTTGATAGAGTGCATACGAGGAGAGATCGGCTTCACCTTCCACAGATGCTGCTTGAATAGTGGAATATTTCCATCATTTTATTTTCTGTAATAGAAATTGTCCTTGCTCTACCTCGAGCTGGGGATCATAAAAGGAGCGTTAGTGGATATATTCTACATGATGAGGCTTTTTGATAGTTTAAAGAAGGAGAACCTGTCCAGTGGCAGAGCTTTCAGCAAAGAAATGGGCACAGATTCAAGTTGATTGGCAAAATAATCAGAGGCGACCTGTGGAAACACTTAGTGTTATGTCCCCATTTTGTTGGAATCTGCAGTGCACTGTCTGAAATGACGGTGGAGGTTGAACCATAAGTAATCTTCAAAGTGCTTTGGTCTGCAGCCTGAAGAACGTAAAGGTTTAGGGAAAACAGAGCTGGCATATATGACGACGCACACATATTCGAAGAACCGTCACAGGTATCACAAGTGGAACGGCACCCTGTGCTGTAAGTTTTTTTGTTTCTGTGAATGCTGGAAAAGCATGGGAAGTCCTGCTATTATTTCAAAACCAACTTAAGCATGTCATTTCCCGAAGAGATTTTGAAGGGCAATGGAGTGATATTTGTCGCGTGAAGTGAATTAAACTTTAATTTGCTAAGCTGATGATTGATAAGGAAATTTTGAAGAATAAAGCTGGATAACAAGAACAAAAGCGAAATAGTGAGGATTGTGGAAATCTGAAATCAAAACCGAGAGTGCAAAAAAGACAAAGCAGGTCTGGCAGCATGTGTGGCGAGAAAAATAGAGTTAACGTTTCAGGTGCGTGACAATACATCAGAATAATAACAACGATGTTCAACTGCCTTATTTGTGTATGTAAAAACTGTTAAAAAGTGATGACGGAGGTGATGCAATCCTGTTTAAGATTGAAACGATGCGATCAAGCAAAGCAGACGTCTTGCTGCAACTGAAAGAATTGCCGGTCAGAATGGACAAAACTTGCAACGAAAAGGGCTGCCAGAGTCTTGGCTCTCCACAGCCAAAGCACATGGCTTTGAATTCTTGAGTACACTGCACAAACACCACTGTGATAAAGGCATTAGACAAAGAGCACCTGAACAGGGACTTGAACCCTGGACCCTCAGATTAAAAGTCTGATGCTCTACCGACTGAGCTATCCAGGCTCAGACGCTCAAGCCGCACTGCGCCCTTCAGTGGCTGAGAACTAACAGTGCAACACGATCCATCTTCTGCACTGGCTTCTCGCATTTTGCTCTCACACACATGCATTCACTGCCTCCCACACTTTTCATTACGCAAATATTCTCCAGTCGTCCAACTGGACGCACTTTCACCTTATATCTTTCGTCGGTCTGTCTCACTCAACGTAACAATTCAACTTTCCGGCTGTTTATACATCCTTGAGAGAGCGACTGAAAGGGCAAATAAGAGAAGTGAAAGGACACTGACACCTAAGTTTAAGGCCATCCCAAAGTCTCCGAGCGACATTATCGCTATTATGAATACTTTGGCATCTGTCTTTACCAAGGAAGAAGATGCTTCCAAGGGCACAGTGAAACATGAAGTCATTAACACATTACAAACATCTCAAATTGACAAAGACGCGGTAATAAAACGGCTCCCGATAATAAAAGTTGATCAAACACCGGGGCTGAATCAGGTACATCCAGGCTTTATCTTGTTGTAGCATAAGCGATCCTGAGGGGAGTTGATAGAGTGCATATGAGGAGAGATCGGCTTCACCTTCCACAGATGCTGCCTGAATCGTGGAATATTTCCATCATTTTCTTTTCTGTAATAGAAATTGTCCTTGCTCTACCTCGAGCTGGGGAACATAAAAGGAGCGTTAGTGGATATATTCTACATGATGAGGCTTTTTGATAGTTTAAAGAAGGAGAACCTGTCCAGTGGCAGAGCTTTCAGCAAAGAAATGGGCACAGATTCAAGTTGATTGGCAAAATAATCAGAGGCGACCTGTGGAAACACTTAGTTTTATGCCCCCATTTTGTTGGAATCTGCAGTGCACTGTCTGAAATGACGGTGGAGGTTGAACCATAAGTAATCTTCAAAGTGCTTTGGTCTGCAGCCTGAAGAACGTAAAGGTTTAGGGAAAACAGAGCTTGCATATATGACGACGCACACGTTTTCGAAGAACCGTCACAGGTATCACGAGTGGAACGGCACCCTGTGCTGTAAGTTTTTTTGTCTCTGTGAATGCAGGAAAAGCATGGGAAATTCTGTTATTATTTCAAAACCAACTTAAGCATGTCATTTCCCGAAGAGATTTTGAAGGGCAATGGAGTGATATTTGTCGCGTGAAGTGAATTAAACTTTAATTTGCTAAGCTGATGATTGATAAGGAAATTTTGAAGAATAAAGCTGGATAACAAGAACAAAAGCGAAATAGTGAGGATTGTGGAAATCTGAAATCAAAACCGAGAGTGCAAAAAAGACAAAGCAGGTCTGGCAGCATGTGTGGCGAGAAAAATAGAGTTAACGTTTCAGGTGCGTGACAATACATCAGAATAATAACAACGATGTTCAACTGCCTTATTTGTGTATGTAAAAACTGTTAAAAAGTGATGACGGAGGTGATGCAATCCTGTTTAAGATTGAAACGATGCGATCAAGCAAAGCAGACGTCTTGCTGCAACTGAAAGAATTGCCGGTCAGAATGGACAAAACTTGCAACGAAAAGGGCTGCCAGAGTCTTGGCTCCCCACAGCCAAAGTACATGGTTTTGAACTCTTAAAGACACTGCACAAACACCACTGTGATAAAGGCATTAGACAAAGAGCGCCTGAACAGGGACTTGAACCCTGGACCCTCAGATTAAAAGTCTGATGCTCTACCGACTGAGCTATCGAGGCTCGGACGCTCAAGCCGCACTGCGCCCTTCAGTGGCTGAGAACTAACAGTGCAACACGATCCATCTTCTGCACCAGCTTCTCGCATTTTACTCTCACAGCCATGCATTCACTGCCTCCCACACTTTTCATTACGCAAATAATTCAGGTCGTCCAAATGGACGCACTTTCACCTTATATCTTTCGTCGGTCTGTCTCACTCAACGTAACAATTCAACTTTCCGACTGTTTATACATCCTTGAGAGAGCGACTGAAAGAGCAAATAAGAGAAGTGAAAAGACACTGACACATAAGTTTAAGGCCATCCCAAAGTCTCCGAGTGATATTATCGCTATTATGAATACTTTGGCATCTGTCTTTACCAAGGAAGAAGATGCTTCCAAGGGCACAGTGAAACATGAAGTCATTAACACATTACAAACATTTCAAATTGACAAAGACGCGGTAATAGAACGGCTCCCGATAATAAAAGTTGATCAAACACCAGGGCTGAATCAGGTACATCCAGGCTTTATCTTGTTGTAGCATACGCGATCCTGAGGGGAGTTGATAGAGTGGATACGAGGAGAGATCGGCTTCACCTTCCACAGATGCTGCCTGAATAGTGGAATATTTCCATCATTTTCTTTTCTGTAATAGAAATTGTCCTTGCTCTACCTCGAGCTGGGCATCATAAAAGGAGCGTTAGTGGATATATTCTACATGATGAGGCTTTTTGATAGTTTAAAGAAGGAGAACCTGTCCAGTGGCACAGCTTTCAGCAAAGAAATGGGCACAGATTCAAGTTGATTGGCAAAATAATCAGAGGCGACCTGTGGAAACACTTAGTTTTATGCCCCCATTTTGTAGGAATCTGCAGTGCACTGTCTGAAATGACGGTGGAGGTTGAACCATAAGTAATCTTCAAAGTGCTTTGGTCTGCAGCCTGAAGAACGTAAAGGTTTAGGGAAAACAGAGCTGGCATATATGACGACGCACACGTATTCGAAGAACCGTCACAGGTATCACGAGTGGAACGGCACCCTGTGCTGTAAGTTTTTTTGTCTCTGTGAATGCAGGAAAAGCATGGGAAATCCTGTTATTATTTCAAAACCAACTTAAGCATGTCATTTCCCGAAGAGATTTTGAAGGGCAATGGAGTGATATTTGTCGCGTGAAGTGAATTAAACTTTAATTTGCTAAGCTGATGATTGATAAGGAAATTTTGAAGAATAAAGCTGGATAACAAGAACAAAAGCGAAATAGTGAGGATTGTGGAAATCTGAAATCAAAACCGAGAGTGCAAAAAAGACAAAGCAGGTCTGGCAGCATGTGTGGCGAGAAAAATAGAGTTAACGTTTCAGGTGCGTGACAATACATCAGAATAATAACAACGATGTTCAACTGCCTTATTTGTGTATGTAAAAACTGGTAAAAAGTGATGACGGAGGTGATGCAATCCTGTTTAAGATTGAAACGATGCGATCAAGCAAAGCAGACGTCTCGCTGCAACTGAAAGAATTGCCGGTCAGAATGGACAAAACTTGCAAGGAAAAGGGCTGCCAGAGTCTTGGCTCTGCACAGCCAAAGTACATGGTTTTGAATTCTTGAGGACACTGCACAAACACCACTGCGATAAAGGCATTAGACAAAGAGCATCTGAACAGGGACTTGAACCCTGGACCCTCAGATTAAAAGTCTGATGCTCTGCTGACTGAGCTATCCAGGCTCAGACACTCAAACTGCACTGCGCCCTTCAGTGGCTGAGAACTAACAGTGCAACACGATCCATCTTCTGCACTTGCTTCTCGCATTTTACTCTCACACACATGCATTCACTGCCTCCCACACTTTTCATTCCGCAAATAATCTCCAGTCGTCCAAATGGACGCACTTTCAGCTTATATCTTTCGTCGGTCTGTCTCACTCAACGTAACAATTCAACTTTCCGGCTGTTTATACATCCTTGAGAGAGCGACTGAAAGAGCAAATAAGAGAAGTGAAAAGACACTGACACCTAAGTTTAAGGCCAACCCAAAGTCTCCGAGCGATATTATCGCTATTATGAATACGTTGGCATCTGTCTTTACCAAGGAAGAAGATGCTTCCAAGGGCACAGTGAAACATGAAGTCATTAACACATTACAAACATTTCAAATTGACAAAGACGCGGTAATAAAACGGCTCCCGATAATAAAAGTTGATCAAACACCAGGGCTGAATCAGGTACATCCAGGCTTTATCTTGTTGTAGCATACGCGATCCTGAGGGGAGTTGATAGAGTGGATACGAGGAGAGATCGGCTTCACCTTCCACAGATGCTGCCTGAATAGTGGAATATTTCCATCATTTTCTTTTCTGTAATAGAAATTCTCCTTGCTCTACCTCGAGCTGGGGATCATAAAAGGAGCGTTAGTGGATATATTCTACATGATGAGGCTTTTTGATAGTTTAAAGAAGGAGAACCTGTCCAGTAGCAGAGCTTTCAGCAAAGAAATGGGCACAGATTCAAGTTGATTGGCAAAATAATCAGAGGCGACCTGTGGAAACACTTAGTTTTATGCCCCCATTTTGTTGGAATCTGCAGTGCACTGTCTGAAATGTCGGTGGAGGTTGAACCATAAGTAATCTTCAAAGTGCTTTGGTCTGCAGCCTGAAGAACGTAAAGTTTTAGGGAAAACAGAGCTGGCATATATGACGACGCACACGTATTCGAAGAACCGTCACAGGTATCACGAGTGGAACGGCACCCTGTGCTGTAAGTTTTTTAGTCTCTGTGAATGCAGGAAAAGCATGGGAAATCCTGTTATTATTTCAAAACCAACTTAAGCATGTCATTTCCCGAAGAGATTTTGAAGGGCAATGGAGTGATATTTGTCGCGTGAAGTGAATTAAACTTTAATTTGCTAAGCTGATGATTGATAAGGAAATTTTGAAGAATAAAGCTGGATAACAAGAACAAAAGCGAAATAGTGAGGATTGTGGAAATCTGAAATCAAAACCGAGAGTGCAAAAAAGACAAAGCAGGTCTGGCAGCATGTGTGGCGAGAAAAATAGAGTTAACGTTTCAGGTGCGTGACAATACATCAGAATAATAACAACGATGTTCAACTGCCTTATTTGTGTATGTAAAAACTGGTAAAAAGTGATGACGGAGGTGATGCAATCCTGTTTAAGATTGAAACGATGCGATCAAGCAAAGCAGACGTCTTGCTGCAACTGTAAGAATTGCCGGTCAGAATGGACAAAACTTGCAACGAAAAGGGCTGCCAGAGTCTTGGCTCTCCACAGCCAAAGTACATGGCTTTGAATTCTTGAGGACACTGCACAAACACCACTGTGATGAAGGCATTTGACAAAGAGCACCTGAACAGGGACTTGAACCCTGGACCCTCAGATTAAAAGTCTGATGCTCTACCGACTGAACTATCCAGGCTCAGGCACGCAACCCGCACTGCGCCCTTCAGTGGCTGAGAACTAACAGTGCAACACGATCCATCTTCTGCACTAGCTTCTCGCATTTTACTCTCACACACATGCATTCACTGCCTCCCACACTTTTCATTACGCAAATAATCTCCAGTCGTCCAAATGGACGCACTTTCACCTTATATCTTTCGTCGGTCTGTCTCACTCAACGTAACAATTCAACTTTCCGGCTGTTTATACATCCTTGAGAGAGCGACTGAAAGAGCAAATAAGAGAAGTGAAAAGACACTGACACCTAAGTTTAAGGCCATCCCAAAGTCTCCGAGCGATATTATCGCTATTATGAATACTTTGGCATCTGTCTTTAACAAGGAAGAAGATGCTTCCAAGGGCACAGTGAAACATGAAGTCATTCACACATTACAAACATTTCAAATTGACAAAGACGCGGTAATAAAACGGCTCCCGATAATAAAAGTTGATCAAACACCAGGGCTGAATCAGGTACATCCAGGCTTTATCTTGTTGTAGCATACGCGATCCTGAGGGGAGTTGATAGAGTGCATACGAGGAGAGATCGGCTTCACCTTCCACAGATGCTGCCTGAATAGTGGAATATTTCCATCATTTTCTTTTCTGTAATAGAAATTGTCCTTGCTCTACCTCGAGCTGGGGATCATAAAAGGAGCGTTAGCGGATATATTCTACATGATGAGCCTTTTTGATAGTTTAAAGAAGGAGAACCTGTCCAGTGGCAGAGCTTTCAGCAAAGAAATGGGCACAGATTCAAGTTGATTGGCAAAATAATCAGAGGCGAGCTGTGGAAACACTTAGTTTTATGCCCCCATTTTGTTGGAATCTGCAGTGCACTGTCTGAAATGACGGTGGAGGTTGAACCATAAGTAATCTTCAAAGTGCTTTGGTCTGCAGCCTGAAGAACGTAAAGGTTTAGGGAAAACAGAGCTGGCATATATGACGACGCACACGTATTCGAAGAACCGTCACAGGTATCACGAGTGGAACGGCACCCTGTGCTGTAAGTTTTTTTGTCTCTGTGAATGCAGGAAAAGCATGGGAAATCCTGTTATTATTTCAAAACCAACTTAAGCATGTCATTTCCCGAAGAGATTTTGAAGGGCAATGGAGTGATATTTGTCGCGTGAAGTGAATTAAACTTTAATTTGCTAAGCTGATGATTGATAAGGAAATTTTGAAGAATAAAGCTGGATAACAAGAACAAAAGCGAAATAGTGAGGATTGTGGAAATCTGAAATCAAAACCGAGAGTGCAAAAAAGACAAAGCAGGTCTGGCAGCATGTGTGGCGAGAAAAATAGAGTTAACGTTTCAGGTGCGTGACAATACATCAGAATAATAACAACGATGTTCAACTGCCTTATTTGTGTATGTAAAAACTGGTAAAAAGTGATGACGGAGGTGATGCAATCCTGTTTAAGATTGAAACGATGCGATCAAGCAAAGCAGACGTCTTGCTGCAACTGAAAGAACTGCCGGTCAGAATGGACAAAACTTGCAACGAAAAGGGCTGCCAGAGTCTTGGCTCTCCACAGCCAAAGTACATGGCTTTGAATTCTTGAGGACACTGCACAAACACCACTGTGATAAAAGCATTAGACAAAGAACGCCTGAACAGGGACTTGAACCCTGGACCCTCAGATTAAAAGTCTGATGCTCTACCGACTGAACTATCCAGGCTCAGGCACTCAACCCGCACTGCGCCCTTCAGTGGCTGAGAACTAACAGTGCAACACGATCCATCTTCTGCACTAGCTTCTCGCATTTTACTCTCACACACATGCATTCACTGCCTCCCACACTTTTCATTACGCAAATAATCTCCAGTCGTCCAAATGGACGCACTTTCACCTTATATCTTTCGTCGGTCTGTCTCACTCAACGTAACAATTCAACTTTCCGGCTGTTTATACATCCTTGAGAGAGCGACTGAAAGAGCAAATAAGAGAAGTGAAAAGACACTGACACCTAAGTTTAAGGCCAGCCCAAATTCTCCGAGCGATATTATCGCTATTATGAATACTTTGGCATCTGTCTTTAACAAGGAAGAAGATGCTTCCAAGGGCACAGTGAAACATGAAGTCATTAACACATTACAAACATTTCAAATTGACAAAGACGCGGTAATAAAACGGCTCCCGATAATAAAAGTTGATCAAACACCAGGGCTGAATCAGGTACATCCAGGCTTTATCTTGTTGTAGCATACGCGATCCTGAGGGGAGTTGATAGAGTGCATACGAGGAGAGATCGGCTTCACCTTCCACAGATGCTGCCTGAATAGTGGAATATTTCCATCATTTTCTTTTCTGTAATAGAAATTGTCCTTGCTCTACCTCGAGCTGGGGATCATAAAAGGAGCGTTAGCGGATATATTCTACATGATGAGCCTTTTTGATAGTTTAAAGAAGGAGAACCTGTCCAGTGGCAGAGCTTTCAGCAAAGAAATGGGCACAGATTCAAGTTGATTGGCAAAATAATCAGAGGCGAGCTGTGGAAACACTTAGTTTTATGCCCCCATTTTGTTGGAATCTGCAGTGCACTGTCTGAAATGACGGTGGAGGTTGAACCATAAGTAATCTTCAAAGTGCTTTGGTCTGCAGCCTGAAGAACGTAAAGGTTTAGGGAAAACAGAGCTGGCATATATGACGACGCACACGTATTCGAAGAACCGTCACAGGTATCACGAGTGGAACGGCACCCTGTGCTGTAAGTTTTTTTGTCTCTGTGAATGCAGGAAAAGCATGGGAAATCCTGTTATTATTTCAAAACCAACTTAAGCATGTCATTTCCCGAAGAGATTTTGAAGGGCAATGGAGTGATATTTGTCGCGTGAAGTGAATTAAACTTTAATTTGCTAAGCTGATGATTGATAAGGAAATTTTGAAGAATAAAGCTGGATAACAAGAACAAAAGCGAAATAGTGAGGATTGTGGAAATCTGAAATCAAAACCGAGAGTGCAAAAAAGACAAAGCAGGTCTGGCAGCATGTGTGGCGAGAAAAATAGAGTTAACGTTTCAGGTGCGTGACAATACATCAGAATAATAACAACGATGTTCAACTGCCTTATTTGTGTATGTAAAAACTGGTAAAAAGTGATGACGGAGGTGATGCAATCCTGTTTAAGATTGAAACGATGCGATCAAGCAAAGCAGACGTCTTGCTGCAACTGAAAGAACTGCCGGTCAGAATGGACAAAACTTGCAACGAAAAGGGCTGCCAGAGTCTTGGCTCTCCACAGCCAAAGTACATGGCTTTGAATTCTTGAGGACACTGCACAAACACCACTGTGATAAAAGCATTAGACAAAGAACGCCTGAACAGGGACTTAAACCCTGGACCCTCAGATTAAAAGTCTGATGCTCTACCGACTGAACTATCCAGGCTCAGGCACTCAACCCGCACTGCGCCCTTCAGTGGCTGAGAACTAACAGTGCAACACGATCCATCTTCTGCACTAGCTTCTCGCATTTTACTCTCACACACATGCATTCACTGCCTCCCACACTTTTCATTACGCAAATAATCTCCAGTCGTCCAAATGGACGCACTTTCACCTTATATCTTTCGTCGGTCTGTCTCACTCAACGTAACAATTCAACTTTCCGGCTGTTTATACATCCTTGAGAGAGCGACTGAAAGAGCAAATAAGAGAAGTGAAAAGACACTGATACCTAAGTTTAAGGCCATCCCAAAGTCTCCGAGCGATATTATCGCTATTATGAATACTTTGGCATCTGTCTTTACCAAGGAAGAAGATGCTTCCAAGGGCACAGTGAAACATGAAGTCATTAACACATTACAAACATTTCAAATTGACAAAGACGCGGTAATAAAACGGCTCCCGATAATAAAAGTTGATCAAACACCAGGGCTGAATCAGGTACATCCAGGCTTTATCTTGTTGTAGCATACGCGATCCTGAGGGGAGTTGATAGAGTGCATACGAGGAGAGATCGGCTTCACCTTCCACAGATGCTGCCTGAATAGTGGAATATTTCCATCATTTTCTTTTCTGTAATAGAAATTGTCCTTGCTCTACCTCGAGCTGGGGATCATAAAAGGAGCGTTAGTGGATATCTTCTACATGATGAGGCTTTTTGATAGTTTAAAGAAGGAGAGCCTGTCCAGTGGCAGAGCTTTCAGCAAAGAAATGGGCACAGATTCAAGTTGATTGGCAAAATAATCAGAGGCGAGCTGTGGAAACACTTAGTTTTATGCCCCCATTTTGTTGGAATCTGCAGTGCACTGTCTGAAATGACGGTGGAGGTTGAACCATAAGTAATCTTCAAAGTGCTTTGGTCTGCAGCCTGAAGAACGTAAAGGTTTAGGGAAAACAGAGCTGGCATATATGACGACGCACACATATTCGAAGAACCGTCACAGGTATCACGAGTGGAACGGCACCCTGTGCTGTAAGTTTTTTTGTCTCTGTGAATGCAGGAAAAGCATGGGAAATCCTGTTATTATTTCAAAACCAACTTAAGCATGTCATTTCCCGAAGAGATTTTGAAGGGCAATGGAGTGATATTTGTCGCGTGAAGTGAATTAAACTTTAATTTGCTAAGCTGATGATTGATAAGGAAATTTTGAAGAATAAAGCTGGATAACAAGAACAAAAGCGAAATAGTGAGGATTGTGGAAATCTGAAATCAAAACCGAGAGTGCAAAAAAGACAAAGCAGGTCTGGCAGCATGTGTGGCGAGAAAAATAGAGTTAACGTTTCAGGTGCGTGACAATACATCAGAATAATAACAACGATGTTCAACTGCCTTATTTGTGTATGTAAAAACTGGTAAAAAGTGATGACGGAGGTGATGCAATCCTGTTTAAGATTGAAACGATGCGATCAAGCAAAGCAGACGTCTTGCTGCAACTGAAAGAACTGCCGGTCAGAATGGACAAAACTTGCAACGAAAAGGGCTGCCAGAGTCTTGGCTCTCCACAGCCAAAGTACATGGCTTTGAATTCTTGAGGACACTGCACAAACACCACTGTGATAAAGGCATTAGACAAAGAACGCCTGAACAGGGACTTGAACCCTGGACCCTCAGATTAAAAGTCTGATGTTCTACCGACTGAACTATCCAGGCTCAGCCACTCAACCCGCACTGCGCCCTTCAGTGGCTGAGAACTAACAGTGCAACACGATCCATCTTCTGCACTAGCTTCTCGCATTTTACTCTCACACACATGCATTCACTGCCTCCCACACTTTTCATTACGCAAATAATCTCCAGTCGTCCAAATGGACGCACTTTCACCTTATATCTTTCGTCGGTCTGTCTCACTCAACGTAACAATTCAACTTTCCGGCTGTTTATACATCCTTGAGAGAGCGACTGAAAGAGCAAATAAGAGAAGTGAAAAGACACTGACACCTAAGTTTAAGGCCAGCCCAAATTCTCCGAGCGATATTATCGCTATTATGAATACTTTGGCATCTGTCTTTACCAAGGAAGAAGATGCTTCCAAGGGCACAGTGAAACATGAAGTCATTAACACATTACAAACATTTCAAATTGACAAAGACGCGGTAATAAAACGGCTCCCGATAATAAAAGTTGATCAAACACCAGGGCTGAATCAGGTACATCCAGGCTTTATCTTGTTGTAGCATACGCGATCCTGAGGGGAGTTGATAGAGTGCATACGAGGAGAGATCGGCTTCACCTTCCACAGATGCTGCCTGAATAGTGGAATATTTCCATCATTTTCTTTTCTGTAATAGAAATTGTCCTTGCTCTACCTCGAGCTGGGGATCATAAAAGGAGCGTTAGCGGATATATTCTACATGATGAGCCTTTTTGATAGTTTAAAGAAGGAGAACCTGTCCAGTGGCAGAGCTTTCAGCAAAGAAATGGGCACAGATTCAAGTTGATTGGCAAAATAATCAGAGGCGAGCTGTGGAAACACTTAGTTTTATGCCCCCATTTTGTTGGAATCTGCAGTGCACTGTCTGAAATGACGGTGGAGGTTGAACCATAAGTAATCTTCAAAGTGCTTTGGTCTGCAGCCTGAAGAACGTAAAGGTTTAGGGAAAACAGAGCTGGCATATATGACGACGCACACGTATTCGAAGAACCGTCACAGGTATCACGAGTGGAACGGCACCCTGTGCTGTAAGTTTTTTTGTCTCTGTGAATGCAGGAAAAGCATGGGAAATCCTGTTATTATTTCAAAACCAACTTAAGCATGTCATTTCCCGAAGAGATTTTGAAGGGCAATGGAGTGATATTTGTCGCGTGAAGTGAATTAAACTTTAATTTGCTAAGCTGATGATTGATAAGGAAATTTTGAAGAATAAAGCTGGATAACAAGAACAAAAGCGAAATAGTGAGGATTGTGGAAATCTGAAATCAAAACCGAGAGTGCAAAAAAGACAAAGCAGGTCTGGCAGCATGTGTGGCGAGAAAAATAGAGTTAACGTTTCAGGTGCGTGACAATACATCAGAATAATAACAACGATGTTCAACTGCCTTATTTGTGTATGTAAAAACTGGTAAAAAGTGATGACGGAGGTGATGCAATCCTGTTTAAGATTGAAACGATGCGATCAAGCAAAGCAGACGTCTTGCTGCAACTGAAAGAACTGCCGGTCAGAATGGACAAAACTTGCAGCGAAAAGGGCTGCCAGAGTCTTGGCTCTCCACAGCCAAAGTACATGGCTTTGAATTCTTGAGGACACTGCACAAACACCACTGTGATAAAAGCATTAGACAAAGAACGCCTGAACAGGGACTTGAACCCTGGACCCTCAGATTAAAAGTCTGATGCTCTACCGACTGAACTATCCAGGCTCAGGCACTCAACCCGCACTGCGCCCTTCAGTGGCTGAGAACTAACAGTGCAACACGATCCATCTTCTGCACTAGCTTCTCGCATTTTACTCTCACACACATGCATTCACTGCCTCCCACACTTTTCATTACGCAAATAATCTCCAGTCGTCCAAATGGACGCACTTTCACCTTATATCTTTCGTCGGTCTGTCTCACTCAACGTAACAATTCAACTTTCCGGCTGTTTATACATCCTTGAGAGAGCGACTGAAAGAGCAAATAAGAGAAGTGAAAAGACACTGACACCTAAGTTTAAGGCCATCCCAAAGTCTCCGAGCGATATTATCGCTATTATGAATACTTTGGCATCTGTCTTTACCAAGGAAGAAGATGCTTCCAAGGGCACAGTGAAACATGAAGTCATTAACACATTACAAACATTTCAAATTGACAAAGACGCGGTAATAAAACGGCTCCCGATAATAAAAGTTGATCAAACACCAGGGCTGAATCAGGTACATCCAGGCTTTATCTTGTTGTAGCATACGCGATCCTGAGGGGAGTTGATAGAGTGCATACGAGGAGAGATCGGCTTCACCTTCCACAGATGCTGCCTGAATAGTGGAATATTTCCATCATTTTCTTTTCTGTAATAGAAATTGTCCTTGCTCTACCTCGAGCTGGGGATCATAAAAGGAGCGTTAGCGGATATATTCTACATGATGAGGCTTTTTGATAGTTTAAAGAAGGAGAACCTGTCCAGTGGCAGAGCTTTCAGCAAAGAAATGGGCACAGATTCAAGTTGATTGGCTAAATAATCAGAGGCGAGCTGTGGAAACACTTAGTTTTATGCCCCCATTTTGTTGGAATCTGCAGTGCACTGTCTGAAATGACGGTGGAGGTTGAACCATAAGTAATCTTCAAAGTGCTTTGGTCTGCAGCCTGAAGAACGTAAAGGTTTAGGGAAAACAGAGCTGGCATATATGACGACGCACACGTATTCGAAGAACCGTCACAGGTATCACGAGTGGAACGGCACCCTGTGCTGTAAGTTTTTTTGTCTCTGTGAATGCAGGAAAAGCATGGGAAATCCTGTTATTATTTCAAAACCAACTTAAGCATGTCATTTCCCGAAGAGATTTTGAAGGGCAATGGAGTGATATTTGTCGCGTGATGTGAATTAAACTTTAATTTGCTAAGCTGATGATTGATAAGGAAATTTTGAAGAATAAAGCTGGATAACAAGAACAAAAGCGAAATAGTGAGGATTGTGGAAATCTGAAATCAAAACCGAGAGTGCAAAAAAGACAAAGCAGGTCTGGCAGCATGTGTGGCGAGAAAAATAGAGTTAACGTTTCAGGTGCGTGACAATGCATCAGAATAATAACAACGATGTTCAACTGCCTTATTTGTGTATGTAAAAACTGTTAAAAAGTGATGACGGAGGTGATGCAATCCTGTTTAAGAATGAAACGATGCGATCAAGCAAAGCAGACGTCTTGCTGCAACTGAAAGAATTGCCGGTCAGAATGGACAAAACTTGCAACGAAAAGGGCTGCCAGAGTCTTGGCTCTCCACAGCCAAAGTACATGGCTTTGAATTCTTGAGGACACTGCACAAACACCACAGTGATGAAGGCATTTGACAAAGAGCACCTGAACAGGGACTTGAACCCTGGACCCTCAGATTAAAAGTCTGATGCTCTACCGACTGAGCTATCCAGGCTCAGGCACTCAACCCGCACTGCGCCCTTCAGTGGCTGAGAACTAACAGTGCAACACGATCCATCTTCTGCAGTGGCTTCTCGCATTTTACTCTCACACACATGCATTCACTGCCTCCCACACTTTTCATTACGCAAATAATCTCCAGTCGTCCAAATGGACGCACTGTCAGCTTATATCTTTCGTCGGTCTGTCTCACTCAACGTAACAATTCAACTTTCCGGCTGTTTATACATCCTTGAGAGAGCGACTGAAAGAGCAAATAAGAGAAGTGAAAAGACACTGACACCTAAGTTTAAGGCCATCCCAAAGTCTCCGAGCGATATTATCGCTATTATGAATACTTTGGCATCTGTCTTTACCAAGGAAGAAGATGCTTCCAAGGGCACAGTGAAACATGAAGTCATTAACACATTACAAACATTTCAAATTGTCAAAGACGCGGTAATAAAACGGCTCGCGGTAATAAAACGGCTCCCGATAATAAAAGTTGATCAAACACCAGGGCTGAATCAGGTACATCCAGGCTTTATCTTGTTGTAGCATACGCGATCCTGAGGGGAGTTGATAGAGTGGATACGAAGAGAGATCGGCTTCACCTTCCACAGATGCTGCCTGAATAGTGGAATATTTCCATCATTTTCTTTTCTGTAATAGAAATTGTCCTTGCTCTACCTCGAGCTGGGGATCATAAAAGGAGCGTTAGTGGATATCTTCTACATGATGAGGCTTTTTGATAGTTTAAAGAAGGAGAGCCTGTCCAGTGGCAGAGCTTTCAGCAAAGAAATGGGCACAGATTCAAGTTGATTGGCAAAATAATCAGAGGCGAGCTGTGGAAACACTTAGTTTTATGCCCCCATTTTGTTGGAATCTGCAGTGCACTGTCTGAAATGACGGTGGAGGTTGAACCATAAGTAATCTTCAAAGTGCTTTGGTCTGCAGCCTGAAGAACGTAAAGGTTTAGGGAAAACAGAGCTGGCATATATGACGACGCACACGTATTCGAAGAACCGTCACAGGTATCACGAGTGGAACGGCACCCTGTGCTGTAAGTTTTTTTGTCTCTGTGAATGCAGGAAAAGCATGGGAAATCCTGTTATTATTTCAAAACCAACTTAAGCATGTCATTTCCCGAAGAGATTTTGAAGGGCAATGGAGTGATATTTGTCGCGTGAAGTGAATTAAACTTTAATTTGCTAAGCTGATGATTGATAAGGAAATTTTGAAGAATAAAGCTGGATAACAAGAACAAAAGCGAAATAGTGAGGATTGTGGAAATCTGAAATCAAAACCGAGAGTGCAAAAAAGACAAAGCAGGTCTGGCAGCATGTGTGGCGAGAAAAATAGAGTTAACGTTTCAGGTGCGTGACAATACATCAGAATAATAACAACGATGTTCAACTGCCTTATTTGTGTATGTAAAAACTGGTAAAAAGTGATGACGGAGGTGATGCAATCCTGTTTAAGATTGAAACGATGCGATCAAGCAAAGCAGACGTCTTGCTGCAACTGAAAGAACTGCCGGTCAGAATGGACAAAACTTGCAACGAAAAGGGCTGCCAGAGTCTTGGCTCTCCACAGCCAAAGTACATGGCTTTGAATTCTTGAGGACACTGCACAAACACCACTGTGATAAAGGGATTAGACAAAGAACGCCTGAACAGGGACTTGAACCCTGGACCCTCAGATTAAGAGTCGGATGCTCTACCGACTGAACTATCCAGGCTCAGGCACTCAACCCGCACTGCGCCCTTCAGTGGCTGAGAACTAACAGTGCAACACGATCCATCTTCTGCACTGGCTTCTCGCATTTTACTCTCACACACATGCATTCACTGCCTCCCACACTTTTCATTACGCAAATAATCTCCAGTCGTCCAAATGGACGCACTTTCACCTTATATCTTTCGTCGGTCTGTCTCACTCAACGTAACAATTCAACTTTCCGGCTGTTTATACATCCTTGAGAGAGCGACTGAAAGAGCAAATAAGAGAAGTGAAAAGACACTGACACCTAAGTTTAAGGCCAGCCCAAATTCTCCGAGCGATATTATCGCTATTATGAATACTTTGGCATCTGTCTTTACCAAGGAAGAAGATGCTTCCAAGGGCACAGTGAAACATGAAGTCATTAACACATTACAAACATTTCAAATTGACAAAGACGCGGTAATAAAACGGCTCCCGATAATAAAAGTTGATCAAACACCAGGGCTGAATCAGGTACATCCAGGCTTTATCTTGTTGTAGCATACGCGATCCTGAGGGGAGTTGATAGAGTGCATACGAGGAGAGATCGGCTTCACCTTCCACAGATGCTGCCTGAATAGTGGAATATTTCCATCATTTTCTTTTCTGTAATAGAAATTGTCCTTGCTCTACCTCGAGCTGGGGATCATAAAAGGAGCGTTAGCGGATATATTCTACATGATGAGCCTTTTTGATAGTTTAAAGAAGGAGAACCTGTCCAGTGGCAGAGCTTTCAGCAAAGAAATGGGCACAGATTCAAGTTGATTGGCAAAATAATCAGAGGCGACCTGTGGAAACACTTAGTTTTATGCCCCCATTTTGTTGGAATCTGCAGTGCACTGTCTGAAATGACGGTGGAGGTTGAACCATAAGTAATCTTCAAAGTGCTTTGGTCTGCAGCCTGAAGAACGTAAAGGTTTAGGGAAAACAGAGCTGGCATATATGACGACGCACACATATTCGAAGAACCGTCACAGGTATCACGAGTGGAACGGCACCCTGTGCTGTAAGTTTTTTTGTCTCTGTGAATGCAGGAAAAGCATGGGAAATCCTGTTATTATTTCAAAACCAACTTAAGCATGTCATTTCCCGAAGAGATTTTGAAGGGCAATGGAGTGATATTTGTCGCGTGAAGTGAATTAAACTTTAATTTGCTAAGCTGATGATTGATAAGGAAATTTTGAAGAATAAAGCTGGATAACAAGAACAAAAGCGAAATAGTGAGGATTGTGGAAATCTGAAATCAAAACCGAGAGTGCAAAAAAGACAAAGCAGGTCTGGCAGCATGTGTGGCGAGAAAAATAGAGTTAACGTTTCAGGTGCGTGACAATACATCAGAATAATAACAACGATGTTCAACTGCCTTATTTGTGTATGTAAAAACTGGTAAAAAGTGATGACGGAGGTGATGCAATCCTGTTTAAGATTGAAACGATGCGATCAAGCAAAGCAGACGTCTTGCTGCAACTGAAAGAACTGCCGGTCAGAATGGACAAAACTTGCAACGAAAAGGGCTGCCAGAGTCTTGGCTCTCCACAGCCAAAGTACATGGCTTTGAATTCTTGAGGACACTGCACAAACACCACTGTGATAAAGGCATTAGACAAAGAACGCCTGAACAGGGACTTGAACCCTGGACCCTCAGATTAAAAGTCTGATGCTCTACCGACTGAACTATCCAGGCTCAGGCACTCAACCCGCACTGCGCCCTTCAGTGGCTGAGAACTAACAGTGCAACACGATCCATCTTCTGCACTAGCTTCTCGCATTTTACTCTCACACACATGCATTCACTGCCTCCCACACTTTTCATTACGCAAATAATCTCCAGTCGTCCAAATGGACGCACTTTCACCTTATATCTTTCGTCGGTCTGTCTCACTCAACGTAACAATTCAACTTTCCGGCTGTTTATACATCCTTGAGAGAGCGACTGAAAGAGCAAATAAGAGAAGTGAAAAGACACTGACACCTAAGTTTAAGGCCAGCCCAAATTCTCCGAGCGATATTATCGCTATTATGAATACTTTGGCATCTGTCTTTACCAAGGAAGAAGATGCTTCCAAGGGCACAGTGAAACATGAAGTCATTAACACATTACAAACATTTCAAATTGACAAAGACGCGGTAATAAAACGGCTCCCGATAATAAAAGTTGATCAAACACCAGGGCTGAATCAGGTACATCCAGGCTTTATCTTGTTGTAGCATACGCGATCCTGAGGGGAGTTGATAGAGTGCATACGAGGAGAGATCGGCTTCACCTTCCACAGATGCTGCCTGAATAGTGGAATATTTCCATCATTTTCTTTTCTGTAATAGAAATTGTCCTTGCTCTACCTCGAGCTGGGGATCATAAAAGGAGCGTTAGCGGATATATTCTACATGATGAGCCTTTTTGATAGTTTAAAGAAGGAGAACCTGTCCAGTGGCAGAGCTTTCAGCAAAGAAATGGGCACAGATTCAAGTTGATTGGCAAAATAATCAGAGGCGAGCTGTGGAAACACTTAGTTTTATGCCCCCATTTTGTTGGAATCTGCAGTGCACTGTCTGAAATGACGGTGGAGGTTGAACCATAAGTAATCTTCAAAGTGCTTTGGTCTGCAGCCTGAAGAACGTAAAGGTTTAGGGAAAACAGAGCTGGCATATATGACGACGCACACGTATTCGAAGAACCGTCACAGGTATCACGAGTGGAACGGCACCCTGTGCTGTAAGTTTTTTTGTCTCTGTGAATGCAGGAAAAGCAGGGGAAATCCTGTTATTATTTCAAAACCAACTTAAGCATGTCATTTCCCGAAGAGATTTTGAAGGGCAATGGAGTGATATTTGTCGCGTGAAGTGAATTAAACTTTAATTTGCTAAGCTGATGATTGATAAGGAAATTTTGAAGAATAAAGCTGGATAACAAGAACAAAAGCGAAATAGTGAGGATTGTGGAAATCTGAAATCAAAACCGAGAGTGCAAAAAAGACAAAGCAGGTCTGGCAGCATGTGTGGCGAGAAAAATAGAGTTAACGTTTCAGGTGCGTGACAATACATCAGAATAATAACAACGATGTTCAACTGCCTTATTTGTGTATGTAAAAACTGGTAAAAAGTGATGACGGAGGTGATGCAATCCTGTTTAAGATTGAAACGATGCGATCAAGCAAAGCAGACGTCTTGCTGCAACTGAAAGAACTGCCGGTCAGAATGGACAAAACTTGCAACGAAAAGGGCTGCCAGAGTCTTGGCTCTCCACAGCCAAAGTACATGGCTTTGAATTCTTGAGGACACTGCACAAACACCACTGTGATAAAGGCATTAGACAAAGAACGCCTGAACAGGGACTTGAACCCTGGACCCTCAGATTAAAAGTCTGATGCTCTACCGACTGAACTATCCAGGCTCAGGCACTCAACCCGCACTGCGCCCTTCAGTGGCTGAGAACTAACAGTGCAACACGATCCATCTTCTGCACTAGCTTCTCGCATTTTACTCTCACACACATGCATTCACTGCCTCCCACACTTTTCATTACGCAAATAATCTCCAGTCGTCCAAATGGACGCACTTTCACCTTATATCTTTCGTCGGTCTGTCTCACTCAACGTAACAATTCAACTTTCCGGCTGTTTATACATCCTTGAGAGAGCGACTGAAAGAGCAAATAAGAGAAGTGAAAAGACACTGACACCTAAGTTTAAGGCCAGCCCAAATTCTCCGAGCGATATTATCGCTATTATGAATACTTTGGCATCTGTCTTTACCAAGGAAGAAGATGCTTCCAAGGGCACAGTGAAACATGAAGTCATTAACACATTACAAACATTTCAAATTGACAAAGACGCGGTAATAAAACGGCTCCCGATAATAAAAGTTGATCAAACACCAGGGCTGAATCAGGTACATCCAGGCTTTATCTTGTTGTAGCATACGCGATCCTGAGGGGAGTTGATAGAGTGCATACGAGGAGAGATCGGCTTCACCTTCCACAGATGCTGCCTGAATAGTGGAATATTTCCATCATTTTCTTTTCTGTAATAGAAATTGTCCTTGCTCTACCTCGAGCTGGGGATCATAAAAGGAGCGTTAGTGGATATATTCTACATGATGAGGCTTTTTGATAGTTTAAAGAAGGAGAACCTGTCCAGTGGCAGAGCTTTCAGCAAAGAAATGGGCACAGATTCAAGTTGATTGGCAAAATAATCAGAGGCGACCTGTGGAAACACTTAGTTTTATGCCCCCATTTTGTTGGAATCTGCAGTGCACTGTCTGAAATGACGGTGGAGGTTGAACCATAAGTAATCTTCAAAGTGCTTTGGTCTGCAGCCTGAAGAACGTAAAGGTTTAGGGAAAACAGAGCTGGCATATATGACGACGCACACGTATTCGAAGAACCGTCACAGGTATCACGAGTGGAACGGCACCCTGTGCTGTAAGTTTTTTTGTCTCTGTGAATGCAGGAAAAGCATGGGAAATCCTGTTATTATTTCAAAACCAATTTAAGCATGTCATTTCCCGAAGAGATTTTGAAGGGCAATGGAGTGATATTTGTCGCGTGAAGTGAATTAAACTTTAATTTGCTAAGCTGATGATTGATAAGGAAATTTTGAAGAATAAAGCTGGATAACAAGAGCAAAAGCGAAATAGTGAGGATTGTGGAAATCTGAAATCAAAACCGTGAGTGCAAAAAAGACAAAGCAGGTCTGGCAGCATGTGTGGCGAGAAAAATAGAGTTAACGTTTCAGGTGCGTGACAATACATCAGAATAATAACAACGATGTTCAACTGCCTTATTTGTGTATGTAAAAACTGTTAAAAAGTGATGACGGAGGTGATGCAATCCTGTTTAAGATTGAAACAATGCGATCAAGCAAAGCAGACGTCTTGCTGCAACTGAAAGAATTGCCGGTCAGAATGGACAAAACTTGCAACGAAAAGGGCTGCCAGACTCTTGGCTCTCCACAGACAAAGTACATGGCTTTGAATTCTTGAGGACACTGCACAAACACCACTGTGATAAAAGCATTAGACAATGAGCACCTGAACAGGGACTTGAACCCTGGACCCTCAGATTAAAAGTCTGTTGCTCTACCGACTGAGCTATCCAGGCTCAGATACTCAGCCCACACTGCGCCCTTCAGTGGCTGAGAACTAACAGTGCAACACGATCCATCTTCTGCACCAGCTTCTCGCATTTTACTCTCACACCCATGCATTCACTGCCTCCCACACTTTTCATTACGCAAATAATCTCCAGTCGTCCAAATGGACGCACATTCAACTTATATCTTTCGTCGGTCTGTCTCACTCAACGTAACAATTCAACTTTCCGGCTGTTTATACATCCTTGAGAGAGCGACTGAAAGAGCAAATAAGAGAAGTGAAAAGACACTGACACCTAAGTTTAAGGCCATCCCAAAGTCTCCGAGCGATATTATCGCTATTATGAATACTTTGGCATCTGTCTTTACCAAGGAAGAAGATGCTTCCAAGGGCACAGTGAAACATGAAGTCATTAACACATTACAAACATTTCAAATTGACAAAGACGCGGTAATAAAACGGCTCCCGATAATAAAAGTTGATCAAACACCAGGGCTGAATCAGGTACATCCAGGCTTTATCTTGTTGTAGCATACGCGATCCTGAGGGGAGTTGATAGAGTGCATACGAGGAGAGATCGGCTTCACCTTCCACAGATGCTGCCTGAAAAGTGGAATATTTCCAGCATTTTCTTTTCTGTAATAGAAATTGTCCTTGCTCTACCTCGAGCTGGGGATCATAAAAGGAGCGTTAGTGGATATATTCTACATGATGAGGCTTTTTGATAGTTTAAAGAAGGAGAACCTGTCCAGTGGCAGAGCTTTCAGCAAAGAAATGGGCACAGATTCAAGTTGATTGGCAAAATAATCAGAGGCGACCTGTGGAAACACTTAGTTTTATGCCCCCATTTTGTTGGAATCTGCAGTGCACTGTCTGAAATGACGGTGGAGGTTGAACCATAAGTAATCTTCAAAGTGCTTTGGTCTGCAGCCTGAAGAACGTAAAGGTTTAGGGGAAACAGAGCTGGCATATATGACGACGCACACGTATTCGAAGAACCGTCACAGGTATCACGAGTGGAACGGCACCCTGTGCTGTAAGTTTTTTTGTCTCTGTGAATGCAGGAAAAGCATGGGAAATCCTGTTATTATTTCAAAACCAACTTAAGCATATCATTTCCCGAAGAGATTTTGAAGGGCAATGGAGTGATATTTGTCGCGTGAAGTGAATTAAACTTTAATTTGCTAAGCTGATGATTGATAAGGAAATTTTGAAGAATAAAGCTGGATAACAAGAACAAAAGCGAAATAGTGAGGATTGTGGAAATCTGAAATCAAAACCGAGAGTGCAAAAAAGACAAAGCAGGTCTGGCAGCATGTGTGGCGAGAAAAATAGAGTTAACGTTTCAGGTGCGTGACAATACATCAGAATAATAACAACGATGTTCAACTGCCTTATTTGTGAATGTAAAAACTGTTAATAAGTGATGACGGAGGTGATGCAATCCTGTTTAAGAATGAAACGATGCGATCAAGCAAAGCAGACGTCTTGCTGCAACTGAAAGAATTGCCGGTCAGAATGGACAAAACTTGCAACGAAAAGGGCTGCCAGAGTCTTGGCTCTCCACAGCCAAAGTACATGGCTTGGAATTCTTGAGGACACTGCACAAACACCACTGTGATAAAAGCACAAGACAAAGAGCGCCTGAACAGGGACTTGAACCCTGGCCCTCAGATTAAAAGTCTGATGCTCTACCGACTGAGCTATCCAGGCTCAGATACTCAGCCCACACTGCGCCCTTCAGTGGCTGAGAACTAACAGTGCAACACGATCCATCTTCTGCACTAGCTTCTCGCATTTTACTCTCACACACATGCATTCACTGCCTCCCACACTTTTCATTACGCAAATAATCTCCAGTCGTCCAAATGGACGCACTTTCACCTTATATCTTTCGTCGGTCTGTCTCACTCAACGTAACAATTCAACTTTCCGGCTGTTTATACATCCTTGAGAGAGCGACTGAAAGAGCAAATAAGAGAAGTGAAAAGACACTGACACCTAAGTTTAAGGCCATCCCAAAGTCTCCGAGCGATATTATCGCTATTATGAATACTTTGGCATCTGTCTTTACCAAGGAAGAAGATGCTTCCAAGGGCACAGTGAAACATGAAGTCATTAACACATTACAAACATTTCAAATTGACAAAGACGCGGTAATAAAACGGCTCCCGATAATAAAAGTTGATCAAACACCAGGGCTGAATCAGGTACATCCAGGCTTTATCTTGTTGTAGCATATGCGATCCTGAGGGGAGTTGATAGAGTGCATACGAGGAGAGATCGGCTTCACCTTCCACAGATGCTGCCTGAATAGTGGAATATTTCCATCATTTTCTTTTCTGTAATAGAAATTGTCCTTGCTCTACCTCGAGCTGGGGATCATAAAAGGAGCGTTAGTGGATATATTCGACATGATGAGGCTTTTTGATAGTTTAAAGAAGGAGAACCTGTCCAGTGGCAGAGCTTTCAGCAAAGAAATGGGCACAGATTCAAGTTGATTGGCAAAATAATCAGAGGCGAGCTGTGGAAACACTTAGTTTTATGCCCCCATTTTGTTGGAATCTGCAGTGCACTGTCTGAAATGACGGTGGAGGTTGTACCATAAGTAATCTTCAAAGTGCTTTGGTCTGCAGCCTGAAGAACGTAAAGGTTTAGGGAAAACAGAGCTGGCATATATGACGACGCACACGTATTCGAAGAACCGTCACAGGTATCACGAGTGGAACGGCACCCTGTGCTGTAAGTTTTTTTGTCTCTGTGAATGCAGGAAAAGCATGGGAAATCCTGTTATTATTTCAAAACCAATTTAAGCATGTCATTTCCCGAAGAGATTTTGAAGGGCAATGGAGTGATATTTGTCGCGTGAAGTGAATTAAACTTTAATTTGCTAAGCTGATGATTGATAAGGAAATTTTGAAGAATAAAGCTGGATAACAAGAACAAAAGCGAAATAGTGAGGATTGTGGAAATCTGAAATCAAAACCGTGAGTGCAAAAAAGACAAAGCAGGTCTGGCAGCATGTGTGCCGAGAAAAATAGAGTTAACGTTTCAGGTGCGTGACAATACATCAGAATAATAACAACGATGTTCAACTGCCTTATTTGTGTATGTAAAAACTGTTAAAAAGTGATGACGGAGGTGATGCAATCCTGTTTAAGATTGAAACAATGCGATCAAGCAAAGCAGACGTCTTGCTGCAACTGAAAGAATTGCCGGTCAGAATGGACAAAACTTGCAACGAAAAGGGCTGCCAGAGTCTTGGCTCTCCACAGCCAAAGTACATGGCTTTGAATTCTTGAGGACACTGCACAAACACCACTGTGATAAAAGCATTAGACAAAGAGCACCTGAACATGGACTTGAACCCTGGACCCTCAGATTAAAAGTCTGTTGCTCTACCAACTGAGCTATCCAGGCTCAGATACTCAATCCGCACTGCGCCCTTCAGTGGCTGAGAACTAACAGTGCAACACGATCCATCTTCTGCACTAGCTTCTCGCATTTTACTCTCACACCCATGCATTCACTGCCTCCCACACTTTTCATTACGCAAATAATCTCCAGTCGTCCAAATGGACGCACATTCACCTTATATCTTTCGTCGGTCTGTCTCACTCAACGTAACAATTCAACTTTCCGGCTGTTTATACATCCTTGAGAGAGCGACTGAAAGAGCAAATAAGAGAAGTGAAAAGACACTGACACCTAAGTTTAAGGCCATCCCAAAGTCTCCGAGCGATATTATCGCTATTATGAATACTTTGGCATCTGTCTTTACCAAGGAAGAAGATGCTTCCAAGGGCACAGTGAAACATGAAGTCATTAACACATTACAAACATTTCAAATTGACAAAGACGCGGTAATAAAACGGCTCCCGATAATAAAAGTTGATCAAACACCAGGGCTGAATCAGGTACATCCAGGCTTTATCTTGTTGTAGCATACGCGATCCTGAGGGGAGTTGATAGAGTGCATACGAGGAGAGATCGGCTTCACCTTCCACAGATGCTGCCTGAATAGTGGAATATTTCCAGCATTTTCTTTTCTGTAATAGAAATTGTCCTTGCTCTACCTCGAGCTGGGGATCATAAAAGGAGCGTTAGTGGATATATTCTACATGATGAGGCTTTTTGATAGTTTAAAGAAGGAGAACCTGTCCAGTGGCAGAGCTTTCAGCAAAGAAATGGGCACAGATTCAAGTTGATTGGCAAAATAATCAGAGGCGACCTGTGGAAACACTTAGTTTTATGCCCCCATTTTGTTGGAATCTGCAGTGCACTGTCTGAAATGACGGTGGAGGTTGAACCATAAGTAATCTTCAAAGTGCTTTGGTCTGCAGCCTGAAGAACGTAAAGGTTTAGGGAAAACAGAGCTGGCATATATGACGACGCACACGTATTCGAAGAACCGTCACAGGTATCACGAGTGGAACGGCACCCTGTGCTGTAAGTTTTTTTGTCTCTGTGAATGCAGGAAAAGCATGGGAAATCCTGTTATTATTTCAAAACCAACTTAAGCATATCATTTCCCGAAGAGATTTTGAAGGGCAATGGAGTGATATTTGTCGCGTGAAGTGAATTAAACTTTAATTTGCTAAGCTGATGATTGATAAGGAAATTTTGAAGAATAAAGCTGGATAACAAGAACAAAAGCGAAATAGTGAGGATTGTGGAAATCTGAAATCAAAACCGAGAGTGCAAAAAAGACAAAGCAGGTCTGGCAGCATGTGTGGCGAGAAAAATAGAGTTAACGTTTCAGGTGCGTGACAATACATCAGAATAATAACAACGATGTTCAACTGCCTTATTTGTGAATGTAAAAACTGTTAATAAGTGATGACGGAGGTGATGCAATCCTGTTTAAGAATGAAACGATGCGATCAAGCAAAGCAGACGTCTTGCTGCAACTGAAAGAATTGCCGGTCAGAATGGACAAAACTTGCAACGAAAAGGGCTGCCAGAGTCTTGGCTCTCCACAGCCAAAGTACATGGCTTGGAATTCTTGAGGACACTGCACAAACACCACTGTGATAAAAGCACAAGACAAAGAGCGCCTGAACAGGGACTTGAACCCTGGCCCTCAGATTAAAAGTCTGATGCTCTACCGACTGAGCTATCTAGGCTCAGACACTCAACCCGCACTGCGCCCTTCAGTGGCTGAGAACTAACAGTGCAACACGATCCATCTTCTGCACTAGCTTCTCGCATTTTACTCTCACACCCATGCATTCACTGCCTCCCACACTTTTCATTACGCAAATAATCTCCAGTCGTCCAAATGGACGCACTTTCACCTTATATCTTTCGTCGGTCTGTCTCACTCAACGTAACAATTCAACTTTCCGGCTGTTTATACATCCTTGAGAGAGCGACTGAAAGAGCAAATAAGAGAAGTGAAAAGACATTGACACCTAAGTTTAAGGCCATCCCAAAGTCTCCGAGCGATATTATCGCTATTATGAATACTTTGGCATCTGTCTTTACCAAGGAAGAAGATGCTTCCAAGGGCACAGTGAAACATGAAGTCATTAACACATTACAAACATTTCAAATTGACAAAGACGCGGTAATAAAACGGCTCCCGATAATAAAAGTTGATCAAACACCAGGGCTGAATCAGGTACATCCAGGCTTTATCTTGTTGTAGCATACGCGATCCTGAGGGGAGTTGATAGAGTGGATACGAGGAGAGATCGGCTTCACCTTCCACAGATGCTGCCTGAATAGTGGAATATTTCCATCATTTTCTTTTCTGTAATAGAAATTGTTCTTGCTCTACCTCGAGCTGGGGATTATAAAAGGAGTGTTAGTGGATATATTCTACATGATGAGGCTTTCTGATAGTTTAAAGAAGGAGAACCTGTCCAGTGGCAGAGCTTTCAGCAAAGAAATGGGCACAGATTCAAGTTGATTGGCAAAATAATCAGAGGCGAGCTGTGGAAACACTTAGTTTTATGCCCCCATTTTGTTGGAATCTGCAGTGCACTGTCTGAAATGACGGTGGAGGTTGAACCATAAGTAATCTTCAAAGTGCTTTGGTCTGCAGCCTGAAGAACGTAAAGGTTTAGGGAAAACAGAGCTGGCATATATGACGACGCACACGTATTCGAAGAACCGTCACAGGTATCACGAGTGAAACGGCACCCTGTGCTGTAAGTTTTTTTGTCTCTGTGAATGCAGGAAAAGCATGGGAAATCCTGTTATTATTTCAAAACCAACTTAAGCATGTCATTTCCCGAAGTGATTTTGAAGGGCAATGGAGTGATATTTGTCGCGTGAAGTGAATTAAGCTTTAATTTCCTAAGCTGATGATCGATAAGGAAATTTTGAAGAATAAAGCTGGATAACAAGAACAAAAGCGAAATAGTGAGGATTGTGGAAATCTGAAATCAAAACCGAGAGTGCAAAAAAGACAAAGCAGGTCTGGCAGCATGTGTGGCGAGAAAAATAGAGTTAACGTTTCAGGTGCGTGACAATACATCAGAATAATAACAACGATGTTCAACTGCCTTATTTGTGTATGTAAAAACTGTTAAAAAGTGATGACGGAGGTGATGCAATCCTGTTTAAGATTGAAACGATGCGATCAAGCAAAGCAGACGTCTTGCTGCAACTGAAAGAATTGCCGGTCAGAATGGACAAAACTTGCAACGAACAGGGCTGCCAGAGTCTTGGCTCTCCACAGCCAAAGTACATTGTTTTGAATTCTTGAGGACACTGCACAAACACCACTGTGATAAAGGCACAAGACAAATAGCACATGAACAGGGATTTGAACCCTGGACCCTCAGATTAAAAGTCTGATGCTCTACCGACTGAGCTATCCAGGCTCAGATACTCAACCCGCACTGCGCCCTTCAGTGGCTGAGAACTAACAGTGCAACACGATCCATCTTCTGCACTAGCTTCTCGCATTTTACTCTCACACCCATGCATTCACTGCCTCCCACACTTTTCATTACGCAAATAATCTCCAGTCGTCCAAATGGACGCACATTCACCTTATATCTTTCGTCGGTCTGTCTCACTCAACGTAACAATTCAACTTTCCGGCTGTTTATACATCCTTGAGAGAGCGACTGAAAGAGCAAATAAGAGAAGTGAAAAGACACTGACACCTAAGTTTAAGGCCAGCCCAAAGTCTCCGAGCGATATTATCGCTATTATGAATACTTTGGCATCTGTCTTTACCAAGGAAGAAGATGCTTCCAAGGGCACAGTGAAACATGAAGTCATTAACACATTACAAACATTTCAAATTGACAAAGACGCGGTAATAAAACGGCTCCCGATAATAAAAGTTGATCAAACACCAGGGCTGAATCAGGTACATCCAGGCTTTATCTTGTTGTAGCATACGCGATCCTGAGGGGAGTTGATAGAGTGCATACGAGGAGAGATCGGCTTCACCTTCCACAGATGCTGCCTGAATAGTGGAATATTTCCAGCATTTTCTTTTCTGTAATAGAAATTGTCCTTGCTCTACCTCGAGCTGGGGATCATAAAAGGAGCGTTAGTGGATATATTCTACATGATGAGGCTTTTTGATAGTTTAAAGAAGGAGAACCTGTCCAGTGGCAGAGCTTTCAGCAAAGAAATGGGCACAGATTCAAGTTGATTGGCAAAATAATCAGAGGCGACCTGTGGAAACACTTAGTTTTATGCCCCCATTTTGTTGGAATCTGCAGTGCACTGTCTGAAATGACGGTGGAGGTTGAACCATAAGTAATCTTCAAAGTGCTTTGGTCTGCAGCCTGAAGAACGTAAAGGTTTAGGGAAAACAGAGCTGGCATATATGACGACGCACACGTATTCGAAGAACCGTCACAGGTATCACGAGTGGAACGGCACCCTGTGCTGTAAGTTTTTTTGTCTCTGTGAATGCAGGAAAAGCATGGGAAATCCTGTTATTATTTCAAAACCAACTTAAGCATATCATTTCCCGAAGAGATTTTGAAGGGCAATGGAGTGATATTTGTCGCGTGAAGTGAATTAAACTTTAATTTGCTAAGCTGATGATTGATAAGGAAATTTTGAAGAATAAAGCTGGATAACAAGAACAAAAGCGAAATAGTGAGGATTGTGGAAATCTGAAATCAAAACCGAGAGTGCAAAAAAGACAAAGCAGGTCTGGCAGCATGTGTGGCGAGAAAAATAGAGTTAACGTTTCAGGTGCGTGACAATACATCAGAATAATAACAACGATGTTCAACTGCCTTATTTGTGAATGTAAAAACTGTTAATAAGTGATGACGGAGGTGATGCAATCCTGTTTAAGAATGAAACGATGCGATCAAGCAAAGCAGACGTCTTGCTGCAACTGAAAGAATTGCCGGTCAGAATGGACAAAACTTGCAACGAAAAGGGCTGCCAGAGTCTTGGCTCTCCACAGCCAAAGTACATGGCTTGGAATTCTTGAGGACACTGCACAAACACCACTGTGATAAAAGCACAAGACAAAGAGCGCCTGAACAGGGACTTGAACCCTGGCCCTCAGATTAAAAGTCTGATGCTCTACCGACTGAGCTATCTAGGCTCAGACACTCAACCCGCACTGCGCCCTTCAGTGGCTGAGAACTAACAGTGCAACACGATCCATCTTCTGCACTAGCTTCTCGCATTTTACTCTCACACCCATGCATTCACTGCCTCCCACACTTTTCATTACGCAAATAATCTCCAGTCGTCCAAATGGACGCACTTTCACCTTATATCTTTCGTCGGTCTGTCTCACTCAACGTAACAATTCAACTTTCCGGCTGTTTATACATCCTTGAGAGAGCGACTGAAAGAGCAAATAAGAGAAGTGAAAAGACATTGACACCTAAGTTTAAGGCCATCCCAAAGTCTCCGAGCGATATTATCGCTATTATGAATACTTTGGCATCTGTCTTTACCAAGGAAGAAGATGCTTCCAAGGGCACAGTGAAACATGAAGTCATTAACACATTACAAACATTTCAAATTGACAAAGACGCGGTAATAAAACGGCTCCCGATAATAAAAGTTGATCAAACACCAGGGCTGAATCAGGTACATCCAGGCTTTATCTTGTTGTAGCATACGCGATCCTGAGGGGAGTTGATAGAGTGGATACGAGGAGAGATCGGCTTCACCTTCCACAGATGCTGCCTGAATAGTGGAATATTTCCATCATTTTCTTTTCTGTAATAGAAATTGTTCTTGCTCTACCTCGAGCTGGGGATTATAAAAGGAGTGTTAGTGGATATATTCTACATGATGAGGCTTTCTGATAGTTTAAAGAAGGAGAACCTGTCCAGTGGCAGAGCTTTCAGCAAAGAAATGGGCACAGATTCAAGTTGATTGGCAAAATAATCAGAGGCGAGCTGTGGAAACACTTAGTTTTATGCCCCCATTTTGTTGGAATCTGCAGTGCACTGTCTGAAATGACGGTGGAGGTTGAACCATAAGTAATCTTCAAAGTGCTTTGGTCTGCAGCCTGAAGAACGTAAAGGTTTAGGGAAAACAGAGCTGGCATATATGACGACGCACACGTATTCGAAGAACCGTCACAGGTATCACGAGTGAAACGGCACCCTGTGCTGTAAGTTTTTTTGTCTCTGTGAATGCAGGAAAAGCATGGGAAATCCTGTTATTATTTCAAAACCAACTTAAGCATGTCATTTCCCGAAGTGATTTTGAAGGGCAATGGAGTGATATTTGTCGCGTGAAGTGAATTAAGCTTTAATTTCCTAAGCTGATGATCGATAAGGAAATTTTGAAGAATAAAGCTGGATAACAAGAACAAAAGCGAAATAGTGAGGATTGTGGAAATCTGAAATCAAAACCGAGAGTGCAAAAAAGACAAAGCAGGTCTGGCAGCATGTGTGGCGAGAAAAATAGAGTTAACGTTTCAGGTGCGTGACAATACATCAGAATAATAACAACGATGTTCAACTGCCTTATTTGTGTATGTAAAAACTGTTAAAAAGTGATGACGGAGGTGATGCAATCCTGTTTAAGATTGAAACGATGCGATCAAGCAAAGCAGACGTCTTGCTGCAACTGAAAGAATTGCCGGTCAGAATGGACAAAACTTGCAACGAAAAGGGCTGCCAGAGTCTTGGCTCTCCACAGCCAAAGTACATTGTTTTGAATTCTTGAGGACACTGCACAAACACCACTGTGATAAAGGCACAAGACAAATAGCACATGAACAGGGATTTGAACCCTGGACCCTCAGATTAAAAGTCTGATGCTCTACCGACTGAGCTATCCAGGCTCAGATACTCAACCCGCACTGCGCCCTTCAGTGGCTGAGAACTAACAGTGCAACACGATCCATCTTCTGCACTAGCTTCTCGCATTTTACTCTCACACCCATGCATTCACTGCCTCCCACACTTTTCATTACGCAAATAATCTCCAGTCGTCCAAATGGACGCACATTCACCTTATATCTTTCGTCGGTCTGTCTCACTCAACGTAACAATTCAACTTTCCGGCTGTTTATACATCCTTGAGAGAGCGACTGAAAGAGCAAATAAGAGAAGTGAAAAGACACTGACACCTAAGTTTAAGGCCATCCCAAAGTCTCCGAGCGATATTATCGCTATTATGAATACTTTGGCATCTGTCTTTACCAAGGAAGAAGATGCTTCCAAGGGCACAGTGAAACATGAAGTCATTAACACATTACAAACATTTCAAATTGACAAAGACGCGGTAATAAAACGGCTCCCGATAATAAAAGTTGATCAAACACCAGGGCTGAATCAGGTACATCCAGGCTTTATCTTGTTGTAGCATACGCGATCCTGAGGGGAGTTGATAGAGTGCATACGAGGAGAGATCGGCTTCACCTTCCACAGATGCTGCCTGAATAGTGGAATATTTCCATCATTTTCTTTTCTGTAATAGAAATTGTCCTTGCTCTACCTCGAGCTGGGGATCATAAAAGGAGCGTTAGTGGATATATTCTACATGATGAGGCTTTTTGATAGTTTAAAGAAGGAGAACCTATCCAGTGGCAGAGCTTTCAGCAAAGAAATGGGCACAGATTCAAGTTGATTGGCAAAATAATCAGAGGCGACCTGTGGAAACACTTAGTTTTATGCCCCCATTTTGTTGGAATCTGCAGTGCACTGTCTGAAATGACGGTGGAGGTTGAACCATAAGTAATCTTCAAAGTGCTTTGGTCTGCAGCCTGAAGAACGTAAAGGTTTAGGGAAAACAGAGCTGGCATATATGACGACGCACACGTATTCGAAGAACCGTCACAGGTATCACGAGTGGAACGGCACCCTGTGCTGTAAGTTTTTTTGTCTCTGTGAATGCAGGAAAAGCATGGGAAATCCTGTTATTATCTCAAAACCAACTTAAGCATATCATTTCCCGAAGAGATTTTGAAGGGCAATGGAGTGATATTTGTCGCGTGAAGTGAATTAAACTTTAATTTGCTAAGCTGATGATTGATAAGGAAATTTTGAAGAATAAAGCTGAATAACAAGAACAAAAGCGAAATAGTGAGGATTGTGGAAATCTGAAATCAAAACCGAGAGTGCAAAAAAGACAAAGCAGGTCTGGCAGCATGTGTGGCGAGAAAAATAGAGTTAACGTTTCAGGTGCGTGACAATACATCAGAATAATAACAACGATGTTCAACTGCCTTATTTGTGAATGTAAAAACTGTTAATAAGTGATGACGGAGGTGATGCAATCCTGTTTAAGAATGAAACGATGCGATCAAGCAAAGCAGACGTCTTGCTGCAACTGAAAGAATTGCCGGTCAGAATGGACAAAACTTGCAACGAAAAGGGCTGCCAGAGTCTTGGCTCTCCACAGCCAAAGTGCATGGCTTTGAATTCTTGAGGACACTGCACAAACACCACTGTGATAAAGGCATTAGACAAAGAGCACCAGAACAGGGACTTGAACCCTGGACCCTCAGATTAAAAGCCTGATGCTCTACCGACTGAGCTATCCAGGCTCAGACACTCAACCCGCACTGCGCCCTTCAGTGGCTGAGAACTAACAGTGCAACACGATCCATCTTCTGCACTCGCTTCTCGCATGTTAGTCTCACACACATGCATTCACTGCCTCCCACACTTTTCATTACGCAAATAATTCAGGTCGTCCAAATGGACGCACTTTCACCTTATATCTTTCGTCGGTCTGTCTCACTCAACGTAACAATTCAACTTTCCGGCTGTTTATACATCCTTGAGAGAGCGTCTGAAAGAGCAAATAAGAGAAGTGAAAAGACACTGACACCTAAGTTTAAGGCCATCCCAAAGACTCCGAGCGATATTATCGCTATTATGAATACTTTGGCATCTGTCTTTACCAAGGAAGAAGATGCTTCCAAGGGCACAGTGAAACATGAAGTCATTAACACATTACAAACATTTCAAATTGACAAAGACGCGGTAATAAAACGGCTCGCGGTAATAAAAGTTGATCAAACACCAGGGCTGAATCAGGTACATCCAGGCTTCATCTTGTTGTAGCATACGCGATCCTGAGGGGAGTTGATAGAGTGCATACGAGGAGAGATCAGCTTCACCTTCCACAGATGCTACCTGAAAAGTGGAATATTTCCATCATTTTCTTTTCTGTAATAGAAATTGTCCTTGCTCTACCTCGAGCTGGGGATCATAAAAGGAGCGTTAGTGGATATATTCTACATGATGAGGCTTTTTGATAGTTTAAAGAAGGAGAACCTGTCCAGTGGCAGAGCTTTCAGCAAAGAAATGGGCACAGATTCAAGTTGATTGGCAAAATAATCAGAGGCGCCCTGTGGAAACACTTAGTTTTATGCCCCCATTTTGTTGGAATCTGCAGTGCACTGTCTGAAATGACGGTGGAGGTTGAACCATAAGTAATCTTCAAAGTGCTTTGGTCTGCAGCCTGAAGAACGTAAAGGTTTAGGGAAAACAGAGCTGGCATATATGACGACGCACACGTATTCGAAGAACCGTCACAGGTATCACGAGTGGAACGGCACCCTGTGCTGTAAGTTTTTTTGTCTCTGTGAATGCAGGAAAAGCATGGGAAATCCTGTTATTATTTCAAAACCAATTTAAGCATGTCATTTCCCGAAGAGATTTTGAAGGGCAATGGAGTGATATTTGTCGCGTGAAGTGAATTAAACTTTAATTTGCTAAGCTGATGATTGATAAGGAAATTTTGAAGAATAAAGCTGGATAACAAGAACAAAAGCGAAATAGTGAGGATTGTGGAAATCTGAAATCAAAACCGTGAGTGCAAAAAAGACAAAGCAGGTCTGGCAGCATGTGTGGCGAGAAAAATAGAGTAAACGTTTCAGGTGCGTGACAATACATCAGAATAATAACAACGATGTTCAACTGCCTTATTTGTGTATGTAAAAACTGTTAAAAAGTGATGACGGAGGTGATGCAATCCTGTTTAAGATTGAAACAATGCGATCAAGCAAAGCAGACGTCTTGCTGCAACTGAAAGAATTGCCGGTCAGAATGGACAAAACTTGCAACGAAAAGGGCTGCCAGAGTCTTGGCTCTCCACAGACAAAGTACATGGCTTTGAATTCTTGAGGACACTGCACAAACACCACTGTGATAAAAGCATTAGACAAAGAGCGCCTGAACAGGGACTTGAACCCTGGCCCTCAGATTAAAAGTCTGATGCTCTACCGACTGAGCTATCCAGGCTCAGATACTCAGCCCACACTGCGCCCTTCAGTGGCTGAGAACTAACAGTGCAACACGATCCATCTTCTGCACTAGCTTCTCGCATTTTACTCTCACACACATGCATTCACTGCCTCCCACACTTTTCATTACGCAAATAATCTCCAGTCGTCCAAATGGACGCACTTTCACCTTATATCTTTCGTCGGTCTGTCTCACTCAACGTAACAATTCAACTTTCCGGCTGTTTATACATCCTTGAGAGAGCGACTGAAAGAGCAAATAAGAGAAGTGAAAAGACACTGACACCTAAGTTTAAGGCCATCCCAAAGTCTCCGAGCGATATTATCGCTATTATGAATACTTTGGCATCTGTCTTTACCAAGGAAGAAGATGCTTCCAAGGGCACAGTGAAACATGAAGTCATTAACACATTACAAACATTTCAAATTGACAAAGATGCGGTAATAAAACGGCTCCCGATAATAAAAGTTGATCAAACACCAGGGCTGAATCAGGTACATCCAGGCTTTATCTTGTTGTAGCATATGCGATCCTGAGGGGAGTTGATAGAGTGCATACGAGGAGAGATCGGCTTCACCTTCCACAGATGCTGCCTGAATAGTGGAATATTTCCATCATTTTCTTTTCTGGAATAGAAATTGTCCTTGCTCTACCTCGAGCTGGGGATCATAAAAGGAGCGTTAGTGGATATATTCTACATGATGAGGCTTTTTGATAGTTTAAAGAAGGAGAACCTGTCCAGTGGCAGAGCTTTCAGCAAAGAAATGGGCACAGATTCAAGTTGATTGGCAAAATAATCAGAGGCGACCTGTGGAAACACTTAGTTTTATGCCCCCATTTTGTTGGAATCTGCAGTGCACTGTCTGAAATGACGGTGGAGGTTGTACCATAAGTAATCTTCAAAGTGCTTTGGTCTGCAGCCTGAAGAACGTAAAGGTTTAGGGAAAACAGAGCTGGCATATATGACGACGCACACGTATTCGAAGAACCGTCACAGGTATCACGAGTGGAACGGCACCCTGTGCTGTAAGTTTTTTTGTCTCTGTGAATGCAGGAAAAGCATGGGAAATCCTGTTATTATTTCAAAACCAATTTAAGCATGTCATTTCCCGAAGAGATTTTGAAGGGCAATGGAGTGATATTTGTCGCGTGAAGTGAATTAAACTTTAATTTGCTAAGCTGATGATTGATAAGGAAATTTTGAAGAATAAAGCTGGATAACAAGAACAAAAGCGAAATAGTGAGGATTGTGGAAATCTGAAATCAAAACCGTGAGTGCAAAAAAGACAAAGCAGGTCTGGCAGCATGTGTGCCGAGAAAAATAGAGTTAACGTTTCAGGTGCGTGACAATACATCAGAATAATAACAACGATGTTCAACTGCCTTATTTGTGTATGTAAAAACTGTTAAAAAGTGATGACGGAGGTGATGCAATCCGGTTTAAGATTGAAACAATGCGATCAAGCAAAGCAGACGTCTTGCTGCAACTGAAAGAATTGCCGGTCAGAATGGACAAAACTTGCAACGAAAAGGGCTGCCAGAGTCTTGGCTCTCCACAGACAAAGTACATGGCTTTGAATTCTTGAGGACACTGCACAAACACCACTGTGATAAAAGCATTAGACAAAGAGCACCTGAACAGGGACTTGAACCCTGGACCCTCAGATTAAAAGTCTGTTGCTCTACCGACTGAGCTATCCAGGCTCAGATACTCAATCCGCACTGCGCCCTTCAGTGGCTGAGAACTAACAGTGCAACACGATCCATCTTCTGCACTAGCTTCTCGCATTTTACTCTCACACCCATGCATTCACTGCCTCCCACACTTTTCATTACGCAAATAATCTCCAGTCGTCCAAATGGACGCACATTCACCTTATATCTTTCGTCGGTCTGTCTCACTCAACGTAACAATTCAACTTTCCGGCTGTTTATACATCCTTGAGAGAGCGACTGAAAGAGCAAATAAGAGAAGTGAAAAGACACTGACACCTAAGTTTAAGGCCATCCCAAAGTCTCCGAGCGATATTATCGCTATTATGAATACTTTGGCATCTGTCTTTACCAAGGAAGAAGATGCTTCCAAGGGCACAGTGAAACATGAAGTCATTAACACATTACAAACATTTCAAATTGACAAAGACGCGGTAATAAAACGGCTCCCGATAATAAAAGTTGATCAAACACCAGGGCTGAATCAGGTACATCCAGGCTTTATCTTGTTGTAGCATACGCGATCCTGAGGGGAGTTGATAGAGTGCATACGAGGAGAGATCGGCTTCACCTTCCACAGATGCTGCCTGAATAGTGGAATATTTCCAGCATTTTCTTTTCTGTAATAGAAATTGTCCTTGCTCTACCTCGAGCTGGGGATCATAAAAGGAGCGTTAGTGGATATATTCTACATGATGAGGCTTTTTGATAGTTTAAAGAAGGAGAACCTGTCCAGTGGCAGAGCTTTCAGCAAAGAAATGGGCACAGATTCAAGTTGATTGGCAAAATAATCAGAGGCGACCTGTGGAAACACTTAGTTTTATGCCCCCATTTTGTTGGAATCTGCAGTGCACTGTCTGAAATGACGGTGGAGGTTGAACCATAAGTAATCTTCAAAGTGCTTTGGTCTGCAGCCTGAAGAACGTAAAGGTTTAGGGAAAACAGAGCTGGCATATATGACGACGCACACGTATTCGAAGAACCGTCACAGGTATCACGAGTGGAACGGCACCCTGTGCTGTAAGTTTTTTTGTCTCTGTGAATGCAGGAAAAGCATGGGAAATCCTGTTATTATTTCAAAACCAACTTAAGCATATCATTTCCCGAAGAGATTTTGAAGGGCAATGGAGTGATATTTGTCGCGTGAAGTGAATTAAACTTTAATTTGCTAAGCTGATGATTGATAAGGAAATTTTGAAGAATAAAGCTGGATAAAAAGAACAAAAGCGAAATAGTGAGGATTGTGGAAATCTGAAATCAAAACCGAGAGTGCAAAAAAGCCAAAGCAGGTCTGGCAGCATGTGTGGCGAGAAAAATAGAGTTAACGTTTCAGGTGCGTGACAATACATCAGAATAATAACAACGATGTTCAACTGCCTTATTTGTGTATGTAAAAACTGTTAAAAAGTGATGACAGAGGTGATGCAATCCTGTTTAAGATTGAAACGATGCGATCAAGCAAAGCAGACGTCTTGCTGCAACTGAAAGAATTGCCGGTCAGAATGGACAATACTTGCAACGAAAAAGGCTGCCAGAGTCTTGGCTCCCCACAGCCAAAGTACATGGTTTTGAATTTTTGAGGACACTGCACAAACACCACTGTGATAAAGGCACAAGACAAAGAGCACCTGAACAGGGACTTGAACCCTGGACCCTCAGATTAAAAGTCTGATGCTCCACCGACTGAGCTATCCAGGCCCAGACACTCAACCCGCACTGCGCCCTTCAGTGGCTGAGAACTAACAGTGCAACACGATCCATCTTCTGCACCAGCTTCTCGCATTTTACTCTCACACACATGCATTCACTGCCTCCCACACTTTTCATTACGCAAATAATCTCCAGTCGTCCAAATGGACGCACTTTCACCTTATATCTTTCGTCGGTCTGTCTCACTCAACGTAACAATTCAACTTTCCGGCTGTTTATACATCCTTGAGAGAGTGACTGAAAGAGCAAATAAGAGAAGTGAAAAGACACTGACACCTAAGTTTAAGGCCATCCCAAAGTCTCCGAGCGATATTATCGCTATTATGAATACTTTGGCGTCTGTCTTTACCAAGGAAGAAGATGCTTCCAAGGGCACAGTGAAACATGAAGTCATTAACACATTACAAACATTTCAAATTGACAAAGACGCGGTAATAGAACGGCTCCCGATAATAAAAGTTGATCAAACACCAGGGCTGAATCAGGTACATCCAGGCTTTATCTTGTTGTAGCATACGCGATCCTGAGGGGAGTTGATAGAGTGCATATGAGGAGAGATCGGCTTCACCTTCCACAGTTGCTGCCTGAATAGTGGAATATTTCCATCATTTTCTTTTCTGTAATAGAAATTGTCCTTGCTCTACCTCGAGCTGGGGATCATAAAAGGAGCGTTAGTGGATATATTCTACATGATGAGGCTTTTTGATAGTTTAAAGAAGGAGAACCTGTCCAGTGGCAGAGCTTTCAGCAAAGAAATGGGCACAGATTCAAGTTGATTGGCAAAATAATCAGAGGCGAGCTGTGGAAACACTTAGTTTTATGCCCCCATTTTGTTGGAATCTGCAGTGCACTGTCTGAAATGACGGTGGAGGTTGAACCATAAGTAATCTTCAAAGTGCTTTGGTCTGCAGCCTGAAGAACGTAAAGGTTTAGGGAAAACAGAGCTGGCATATATGACGACGCACACGTATTCGAAGAACCGTCACAGGTATCACGAGTGGAACGGCACCCTGTGCTGTAAGTTTTTTTGTCTCTCTGAATGCAGGAAAAGCATGGGAAATCCTGTTATTATTTCAAAACCAACTTAAGCATGTCATTTCCCGAAGAGATTTTGAAGGGCAATGGAGTGATATTTGTCGCGTGAAGTGAATTAAACTTTAATTTGCTAAGCTGATGATTGATAAGGAAATTTTGAAGAATAAAGCTGGATAACAAGAACAAAAGCGAAATAGTGAGGATTGTGGAAATCTGAAATCAAAACCGAGAGTGCAAAAAAGACAAAGCAGGTCTGGCAGCATGTGTGGCGAGAAAAATAGAGTTAACGTTTCAGGTGCGTGACAATACATCAGAATAATAACAACGATGTTCAACTGCCTTATTTGTGTATGTAAAAACTGTTAAAAAGTGATGACGGAGGTGATGCAATCCTGTTTAAGATTGAAACGATGCGATCAAGCAAAGCAGACGTCTTGCTGCAACTGAAAGAATTGCCGGTCAGAATGGACAAAACTTGCAACGAAAAAGGCTGCCAGAGTCTTGGCTCCCCACAGCCAAAGTACATGGTTTTGAATTTTTGAGGACACTGCACAAACACCACTGTGATAAAGGCACAAGACAAAGAGCGCCTGAACAGGGACTTGAACCCTGGACCCTCAGATTAAAAGTCTGATGTTCTACCGACTGAGCTATCTTGGCTCGGAAACTCAACCCGCACTTCGCCCTTCAGTGGCTGAGAACAAACAGTGCAACACGATCCATCTTCTGCACTCGCTTCTCGCATTTTACTCTCACACCCATGCATTCACTGCCTCCCACACTTTTCATTACGCAAATAATCTCCAGTCGTCCAACTGGACGCACTTTCACCTTATATCTTTCGTCGGTCTGTCTCACTCAACGTAACAATTCAACTTTCCGGCTGTTTATACATCCTTGAGAGAGCGACTGAAAGAGCAAATAAGAGAAGTGAAAAGACACTGACACCTAAGTTTAAGGCCATCCCAAAGACTCCGAGCGATATTATCGCTATTATGAATACTTTGGCATCTGTCTTTACCAAGGAAGAAGATGCTTCCAAGGGCACAGTGAAACATGAAGTCATTAACACATTACAAACATTTCAAATTGACAAAGACGCGGTAATAAAACGGCTCCCGATAATAAAAGTTGATCAAACACCAGGGCTGAATCAGGTACATCCAGGCTTTATCTTGTTGTAGCATACGCGATCCTGAGGGGAGTTGATAGAGTGGATACGAGGAGAGATCGGCTTCACCTTCCACAGATGCTGCCTGAATAGTGGAATATTTCCATCATTTTCTTTTCTGTAATAGAAATTGTCCTTGCTCTACCTCGAGCTGGGGATCATAAAAGGAGCGTTAGTGGATATATTCTACATGATGAGGCTTTTTGATAGTTTAAAGAAGGAGAACCTGTCCAGTAGCAGAGCTTTCAGCAAAGAAATGGGCACAGATTCAAGTTGATTGGCAAAATAATCAGAGGCGAGCTGTGGAAACACTTAGTTTTATGCCCCCATTTTGTTGGAATCTGCAGTGCACTGTCTGAAATGACGGTGGAGGTTGAACCATAAGTAATCTTCAAAGTGCTTTGGTCTGCAGCCTGAAGAACGTAAAGGTTTAGGGAAAACAGAGCTGGCATATATGACGACGCACACATATTCGAAGAACCGTCACAGGTATCACGAGTGGAACGGCACCCTGTGCTGTAAGTTTTTTTGTCTCTGTGAATGCAGGAAAAGCATGGGAAATCCTGTTATTATTTCAAAACCAACTTAAGCATGTCATTTCCCGAAGAGATTTTGAAGGGCAATGGAGTGATATTTGTCGCGTGAAGTGAATTAAACTTTAATTTGCTAAGCTGATGATTGATAAGGAAATTTTGAAGAATAAAGCTGGATAACAAGAACAAAAGTGAAATAGTGAGGATTGTGGAAATCTGAAATCAAAACCGAGAGTGCAAAAAAGACAAAGCAGGTCTGGCAGCATGTGTGGCGAGAAAAATAGAGTTAACGTTTCAGGTGCGTGACAATACATCAGAATAATAACAACGATGTTCAACTGCCTTATTTGTGTATGTAAAAACTGGTAAAAAGTGATGACGGAGGTGATGCAATCCTGTTTAAGATTGAAACGATGCGATCAAGCAAAGCAGACGTCTTGCTGCAACTGAAAGAATTGCCGGTCAGAATGGACAATACTTGCAACGAAAAAGGCCGCCAGAGTCTTGGCTCCCCACAGCCAAAGTACATGGCTTTGAATTTTTGAGGACACTGCACAAACACCACTGTGATAAAGGCACAAGACAAAGAGCGCCTGAACAGGGACTTGAACCCTGGACCCTCAGATTAAAAGTCTGATGCTCTACCGACTGAGCTATCCAGGCTCAGGCACTCAACCCGCACTGCGCCCTTCAGTGGCTGAGAACTAACAGTGCAACACGATCCATCTTCTGCACCAGCTTCTCGCATTTTACTCTCACACACATGCATTCACTGCCTCCCACACTTTTCATTACGCAAATAATCTCCAGTCGTCCAAATGGACGCACTTTCACCTTATATCTTTCGTCGGTCTGTCTCACTCAACGTAACAATTCAACTTTCCGGCTGTTTATACATCCTTGAGAGAGTGACTGAAAGAGCAAATAAGAGAAGTGAAAAGACACTGACACCTAAGTTTAAGGCCATCCCAAAGTCTCCGAGCGATATTATCGCTATTATGAATACTTTGGCGTCTGTCTTTACCAAGGAAGAAGATGCTTCCAAGGGCACAGTGAAACATGAAGTCATTAACACATTACAAACATTTCAAATTGACAAAGACGCGGTAATAGAACGGCTCCCGATAATAAAAGTTGATCAAACACCAGGGCTGAATCAGGTACATCCAGGCTTTATCTTGTTGTAGCATCCGCGATCCTGAGGGGAGTTGATAGAGTGCATATGAGGAGAGATCGGCTTCACCTTCCACAGTTGCTGCCTGAATAGTGGAATATTTCCATCATTTTCTTTTCTGTAATAGAAATTGTCCTTGCTCTACCTCGAGCTGGGGATCATAAAAGGAGCGTTAGTGGATATATTCTACATGATGAGGCTTTTTGATAGTTTAAAGAAGGAGAACCTGTCCAGTGGCAGAGCTTTCAGCAAAGAAATGGGCACAGATTCAAGTTGATTGGCAAAATAATCAGAGGCGAGCTGTGGAAACACTTAATTTTATGCCCCCATTTTGTTGGAATCTGCAGTGCACTGTCTGAAATGACGGTGGAGGTTGAACCATAAGTAATCTTCAAAGTGCTTTGGTCTGCAGCCTGAAGAACGTAAAGGTTTAGGGAAAACAGAGCTGGCATATATGACGACGCACACGTATTCGAAGAACCGTCACAGGTATCACGAGTGGAACGGCACCCTGTGCTGTAAGTTTTTTTGTCTCTCTGAATGCAGGAAAAGCATGGGAAATCCTGTTATTATTTCAAAACCAACTTAAGCATGTCATTTCCCGAAGAGATTTTGAAGGGCAATGGAGTGATATTTGTCGCGTGAAGTGAATTAAACTTTAATTTGCTAAGCTGATGATTGATAAGGAAATTTTGAAGAATAAAGCTGGATAACAAGAACAAAAGCGAAATAGTGAGGATTGTGGAAATCTGAAATCAAAACCGAGAGTGCAAAAAAGACAAAGCAGGTCTGGCAGCATGTGTGGCGAGAAAAATAGAGTTAACGTTTCAGGTGCGTGACAATACATCAGAATAATAACAACGATGTTCAACTGCCTTATTTGTGTATGTAAAAACTGTTAAAAAGTGATGACGGAGGTGATGCAATCCTGTTTAAGATTGAAACGATGCGATCAAGCAAAGCAGACGTCTTGCTGCAACTGAAAGAATTGCCGGTCAGAATGGACAAAACTAGCAACGAAAAAGGCTGCCAGAGTCTTGGCTCCCCACAGCCAAAGTACATGGTTTTGAATTTTTGAGGACACTGCACAAACACCACTGTGATAAAGGCACAAGACTAAGAGCGCCTGAACAGGGACTTGAACCCTGGACCCTCAGATTAAAAGTCTGATGTTCTACCGACTGAGCTATCTTGGCTCGGAAACTCAACCCGCACTTCGCCCTTCAGTGGCTGAGAACTAACAGTGCAACACGATCCATCTTCTGCAGCAGCTTCTCGCATTTTACTCTCACACACATGCATTCACTGCCTCCCACACTTTTCATTACGCAAATAATCTCCAGTCGTCCAAATGGACGCACTTTCACCTTATATCTTTCGTCGGTCTGTCTCACTCAACGTAACAATTCAACTTTCCGGCTGTTTATACATCCTTGAGAGAGTGACTGAAAGAGCAAATAAGAGAAGTGAAAAGACACTGACACCTAAGTTTAAGGCCATCCCAAAGTCTCCGAGCGATATTATCGCTATTATGAATACTTTGGCGTCTGTCTTTACCAAGGAAGAAGATGCTTCCAAGGGCACAGTGAAACATGAAGTCATTAACACATTACAAACATTTCAAATTGACAAAGACGCGGTAATAGAACGGCTCCCGATAATAAAAGTTGATCAAACACCAGGGCTGAATCAGGTACATCCAGGCTTTATCTTGTTGTAGCATACGCGATCCTGAGGGGAGTTGATAGAGTGCATATGAGGAGAGATCGGCTTCACCTTCCACAGTTGCTGCCTGAATAGTGGAATATTTCCATCATTTTCTTTTCTGTAATAGAAATTGTCCTTGCTCTACCTCGAGCTGGGGATCATAAAAGGAGCGTTAGTGGATATATTCTACATGATGAGGCTTTTTGATAGTTTAAAGAAGGAGAACCTGTCCAGTGGCAGAGCTTTCAGCAAAGAAATGGGCACAGATTCAAGTTGATTGGCAAAATAATCAGAGGCGAGCTGTGGAAACACTTAATTTTATGCCCCCATTTTGTTGGAATCTGCAGTGCACTGTCTGAAATGACGGTGGAGGTTGAACCATAAGTAATCTTCAAAGTGCTTTGGTCTGCAGCCTGAAGAACGTAAAGGTTTAGGGAAAACAGAGCTGGCATATATGACGACGCACACGTATTCGAAGAACCGTCACAGGTATCACGAGTGGAACGGCACCCTGTGCTGTAAGTTTTTTTGTCTCTCTGAATGCAGGAAAAGCATGGGAAATCCTGTTATTATTTCAAAACCAACTTAAGCATGTCATTTCCCGAAGAGATTTTGAAGGGCAATGGAGTGATATTTGTCGCGTGAAGTGAATTAAACTTTAATTTGCTAAGCTGATGATTGATAAGGAAATTTTGAAGAATAAAGCTGGATAACAAGAACAAAAGCGAAATAGTGAGGATTGTGGAAATCTGAAATCAAAACCGAGAGTGCAAAAAAGACAAAGCAGGTCTGGCAGCATGTGTGGCGAGAAAAATAGAGTTAACGTTTCAGGTGCGTGACAATACATCAGAATAATAACAACGATGTTCAACTGCCTTATTTGTGTATGTAAAAACTGTTAAAAAGTGATGACGGAGGTGATGCAATCCTGTTTAAGATTGAAACGATGCGATCAAGCAAAGCAGACGTCTTGCTGCAACTGAAAGAACTGCCGGTCAGAATGGACAAAACTTGCAACGAAAAGGGCTGCCAGAGTCTTGGCTCTCCACAGCCAAAGTACATGGCTTTGAATTCTTGAGGACACTGCACAAACACCACTGTGATAAAAGCATTAGACAAAGAACGCCTGAACAGGGACTTAAACCCTGGACCCTCAGATTAAAAGTCTGATGCTCTACCGACTGAACTATCCAGGCTCAGGCACTCAACCCGCACTGCGCCCTTCAGTGGCTGAGAACTAACAGTGCAACACGATCCATCTTCTGCACTAGCTTCTCGCATTTTACTCTCACACACATGCATTCACTGCCTCCCACACTTTTCATTACGCAAATAATCTCCAGTCGTCCAAATGGACGCACTTTCACCTTATATCTTTCGTCGGTCTGTCTCACTCAACGTAACAATTCAACTTTCCGGCTGTTTATACATCCTTGAGAGAGCGACTGAAAGAGCAAATAAGAGAAGTGAAAAGACACTGATACCTAAGTTTAAGGCCATCCCAAAGTCTCCGAGCGATATTATCGCTATTATGAATACTTTGGCATCTGTCTTTACCAAGGAAGAAGATGCTTCCAAGGGCACAGTGAAACATGAAGTCATTAACACATTACAAACATTTCAAATTGACAAAGACGCGGTAATAAAACGGCTCCCGATAATAAAAGTTGATCAAACACCAGGGCTGAATCAGGTACATCCAGGCTTTATCTTGTTGTAGCATACGCGATCCTGAGGGGAGTTGATAGAGTGCATACGAGGAGAGATCGGCTTCACCTTCCACAGATGCTGCCTGAATAGTGGAATATTTCCATCATTTTCTTTTCTGTAATAGAAATTGTCCTTGCTCTACCTCGAGCTGGGGATCATAAAAGGAGCGTTAGTGGATATCTTCTACATGATGAGGCTTTTTGATAGTTTAAAGAAGGAGAGCCTGTCCAGTGGCAGAGCTTTCAGCAAAGAAATGGGCACAGATTCAAGTTGATTGGCAAAATAATCAGAGGCGAGCTGTGGAAACACTTAGTTTTATGCCCCCATTTTGTTGGAATCTGCAGTGCACTGTCTGAAATGACGGTGGAGGTTGAACCATAAGTAATCTTCAAAGTGCTTTGGTCTGCAGCCTGAAGAACGTAAAGGTTTAGGGAAAACAGAGCTGGCATATATGACGACGCACACATATTCGAAGAACCGTCACAGGTATCACGAGTGGAACGGCACCCTGTGCTGTAAGTTTTTTTGTCTCTGTGAATGCAGGAAAAGCATGGGAAATCCTGTTATTATTTCAAAACCAACTTAAGCATGTCATTTCCCGAAGAGATTTTGAAGGGCAATGGAGTGATATTTGTCGCGTGAAGTGAATTAAACTTTAATTTGCTAAGCTGATGATTGATAAGGAAATTTTGAAGAATAAAGCTGGATAACAAGAACAAAAGCGAAATAGTGAGGATTGTGGAAATCTGAAATCAAAACCGAGAGTGCAAAAAAGACAAAGCAGGTCTGGCAGCATGTGTGGCGAGAAAAATAGAGTTAACGTTTCAGGTGCGTGACAATACATCAGAATAATAACAACGATGTTCAACTGCCTTATTTGTGTATGTAAAAACTGGTAAAAAGTGATGACGGAGGTGATGCAATCCTGTTTAAGATTGAAACGATGCGATCAAGCAAAGCAGACGTCTTGCTGCAACTGAAAGAACTGCCGGTCAGAATGGACAAAACTTGCAACGAAAAGGGCTGCCAGAGTCTTGGCTCTCCACAGCCAAAGTACATGGCTTTGAATTCTTGAGGACACTGCACAAACACCACTGTGATAAAGGCATTAGACAAAGAACGCCTGAACAGGGACTTGAACCCTGGACCCTCAGATTAAAAGTCTGATGTTCTACCGACTGAACTATCCAGGCTCAGCCACTCAACCCGCACTGCGCCCTTCAGTGGCTGAGAACTAACAGTGCAACACGATCCATCTTCTGCACTAGCTTCTCGCATTTTACTCTCACACACATGCATTCACTGCCTCCCACACTTTTCATTACGCAAATAATCTCCAGTCGTCCAAATGGACGCACTTTCACCTTATATCTTTCGTCGGTCTGTCTCACTCAACGTAACAATTCAACTTTCCGGCTGTTTATACATCCTTGAGAGAGCGACTGAAAGAGCAAATAAGAGAAGTGAAAAGACACTGACACCTAAGTTTAAGGCCAGCCCAAATTCTCCGAGCGATATTATCGCTATTATGAATACTTTGGCATCTGTCTTTACCAAGGAAGAAGATGCTTCCAAGGGCACAGTGAAACATGAAGTCATTAACACATTACAAACATTTCAAATTGACAAAGACGCGGTAATAAAACGGCTCCCGATAATAAAAGTTGATCAAACACCAGGGCTGAATCAGGTACATCCAGGCTTTATCTTGTTGTAGCATACGCGATCCTGAGGGGAGTTGATAGAGTGCATACGAGGAGAGATCGGCTTCACCTTCCACAGATGCTGCCTGAATAGTGGAATATTTCCATCATTTTCTTTTCTGTAATAGAAATTGTCCTTGCTCTACCTCGAGCTGGGGATCATAAAAGGAGCGTTAGCGGATATATTCTACATGATGAGCCTTTTTGATAGTTTAAAGAAGGAGAACCTGTCCAGTGGCAGAGCTTTCAGCAAAGAAATGGGCACAGATTCAAGTTGATTGGCAAAATAATCAGAGGCGAGCTGTGGAAACACTTAGTTTTATGCCCCCATTTTGTTGGAATCTGCAGTGCACTGTCTGAAATGACGGTGGAGGTTGAACCATAAGTAATCTTCAAAGTGCTTTGGTCTGCAGCCTGAAGAACGTAAAGGTTTAGGGAAAACAGAGCTGGCATATATGACGACGCACACGTATTCGAAGAACCGTCACAGGTATCACGAGTGGAACGGCACCCTGTGCTGTAAGTTTTTTTGTCTCTGTGAATGCAGGAAAAGCATGGGAAATCCTGTTATTATTTCAAAACCAACTTAAGCATGTCATTTCCCGAAGAGATTTTGAAGGGCAATGGAGTGATATTTGTCGCGTGAAGTGAATTAAACTTTAATTTGCTAAGCTGATGATTGATAAGGAAATTTTGAAGAATAAAGCTGGATAACAAGAACAAAAGCGAAATAGTGAGGATTGTGGAAATCTGAAATCAAAACCGAGAGTGCAAAAAAGACAAAGCAGGTCTGGCAGCATGTGTGGCGAGAAAAATAGAGTTAACGTTTCAGGTGCGTGACAATACATCAGAATAATAACAACGATGTTCAACTGCCTTATTTGTGTATGTAAAAACTGGTAAAAAGTGATGACGGAGGTGATGCAATCCTGTTTAAGATTGAAACGATGCGATCAAGCAAAGCAGACGTCTTGCTGCAACTGAAAGAACTGCCGGTCAGAATGGACAAAACTTGCAGCGAAAAGGGCTGCCAGAGTCTTGGCTCTCCACAGCCAAAGTACATGGCTTTGAATTCTTGAGGACACTGCACAAACACCACTGTGATAAAAGCATTAGACAAAGAACGCCTGAACAGGGACTTGAACCCTGGACCCTCAGATTAAAAGTCTGATGCTCTACCGACTGAACTATCCAGGCTCAGGCACTCAACCCGCACTGCGCCCTTCAGTGGCTGAGAACTAACAGTGCAACACGATCCATCTTCTGCACTAGCTTCTCGCATTTTACTCTCACACACATGCATTCACTGCCTCCCACACTTTTCATTACGCAAATAATCTCCAGTCGTCCAAATGGACGCACTTTCACCTTATATCTTTCGTCGGTCTGTCTCACTCAACGTAACAATTCAACTTTCCGGCTGTTTATACATCCTTGAGAGAGCGACTGAAAGAGCAAATAAGAGAAGTGAAAAGACACTGACACCTAAGTTTAAGGCCAGCCCAAATTCTCCGAGCGATATTATCGCTATTATGAATACTTTGGCATCTGTCTTTACCAAGGAAGAAGATGCTTCCAAGGGCACAGTGAAACATGAAGTCATTAACACATTACAAACATTTCAAATTGACAAAGACGCGGTAATAGAACGGCTCCCGATAATAAAAGTTGATCAAACACCAGGGCTGAATCAGGTACATCCAGGCTTTATCTTGTTGTAGCATCCGCGATCCTGAGGGGAGTTGATAGAGTGCATATGAGGAGAGATCGGCTTCACCTTCCACAGTTGCTGCCTGAATAGTGGAATATTTCCATCATTTTCTTTTCTGTAATAGAAATTGTCCTTGCTCTACCTCGAGCTGGGGATCATAAAAGGAGCGTTAGTGGATATATTCTACATGATGAGGCTTTTTGATAGTTTAAAGAAGGAGAACCTGTCCAGTGGCAGAGCTTTCAGCAAAGAAATGGGCACAGATTCAAGTTGATTGGCAAAATAATCAGAGGCGAGCTGTGGAAACACTTAATTTTATGCCCCCATTTTGTTGGAATCTGCAGTGCACTGTCTGAAATGACGGTGGAGGTTGAACCATAAGTAATCTTCAAAGTGCTTTGGTCTGCAGCCTGAAGAACGTAAAGGTTTAGGGAAAACAGAGCTGGCATATATGACGACGCACACGTATTCGAAGAACCGTCACAGGTATCACGAGTGGAACGGCACCCTGTGCTGTAAGTTTTTTTGTCTCTCTGAATGCAGGAAAAGCATGGGAAATCCTGTTATTATTTCAAAACCAACTTAAGCATGTCATTTCCCGAAGAGATTTTGAAGGGCAATGGAGTGATATTTGTCGCGTGAAGTGAATTAAACTTTAATTTGCTAAGCTGATGATTGATAAGGAAATTTTGAAGAATAAAGCTGGATAACAAGAACAAAAGCGAAATAGTGAGGATTGTGGAAATCTGAAATCAAAACCGAGAGTGCAAAAAAGACAAAGCAGGTCTGGCAGCATGTGTGGCGAGAAAAATAGAGTTAACGTTTCAGGTGCGTGACAATACATCAGAATAATAACAACGATGTTCAACTGCCTTATTTGTGTATGTAAAAACTGTTAAAAAGTGATGACGGAGGTGATGCAATCCTGTTTAAGATTGAAACGATGCGATCAAGCAAAGCAGACGTCTTGCTGCAACTGAAAGAATTGCCGGTCAGAATGGACAAAACTAGCAACGAAAAAGGCTGCCAGAGTCTTGGCTCCCCACAGCCAAAGTACATGGTTTTGAATTTTTGAGGACACTGCACAAACACCACTGTGATAAAGGCACAAGACTAAGAGCGCCTGAACAGGGACTTGAACCCTGGACCCTCAGATTAAAAGTCTGATGTTCTACCGACTGAGCTATCTTGGCTCGGAAACTCAACCCGCACTTCGCCCTTCAGTGGCTGAGAACTAACAGTGCAACACGATCCATCTTCTGCAGCAGCTTCTCGCATTTTACTCTCACACACATGCATTCACTGCCTCCCACACTTTTCATTACGCAAATAATCTCCAGTCGTCCAAATGGACGCACTTTCACCTTATATCTTTCGTCGGTCTGTCTCACTCAACGTAACAATTCAACTTTCCGGCTGTTTATACATCCTTGAGAGAGTGACTGAAAGAGCAAATAAGAGAAGTGAAAAGACACTGACACCTAAGTTTAAGGCCATCCCAAAGTCTCCGAGCGATATTATCGCTATTATGAATACTTTGGCGTCTGTCTTTACCAAGGAAGAAGATGCTTCCAAGGGCACAGTGAAACATGAAGTCATTAACACATTACAAACATTTCAAATTGACAAAGACGCGGTAATAGAACGGCTCCCGATAATAAAAGTTGATCAAACACCAGGGCTGAATCAGGTACATCCAGGCTTTATCTTGTTGTAGCATACGCGATCCTGAGGGGAGTTGATAGAGTGCATATGAGGAGAGATCGGCTTCACCTTCCACAGTTGCTGCCTGAATAGTGGAATATTTCCATCATTTTCTTTTCTGTAATAGAAATTGTCCTTGCTCTACCTCGAGCTGGGGATCATAAAAGGAGCGTTAGTGGATATATTCTACATGATGAGGCTTTTTGATAGTTTAAAGAAGGAGAACCTGTCCAGTGGCAGAGCTTTCAGCAAAGAAATGGGCACAGATTCAAGTTGATTGGCAAAATAATCAGAGGCGAGCTGTGGAAACACTTAATTTTATGCCCCCATTTTGTTGGAATCTGCAGTGCACTGTCTGAAATGACGGTGGAGGTTGAACCATAAGTAATCTTCAAAGTGCTTTGGTCTGCAGCCTGAAGAACGTAAAGGTTTAGGGAAAACAGAGCTGGCATATATGACGACGCACACGTATTCGAAGAACCGTCACAGGTATCACGAGTGGAACGGCACCCTGTGCTGTAAGTTTTTTTGTCTCTCTGAATGCAGGAAAAGCATGGGAAATCCTGTTATTATTTCAAAACCAACTTAAGCATGTCATTTCCCGAAGAGATTTTGAAGGGCAATGGAGTGATATTTGTCGCGTGAAGTGAATTAAACTTTAATTTGCTAAGCTGATGATTGATAAGGAAATTTTGAAGAATAAAGCTGGATAACAAGAACAAAAGCGAAATAGTGAGGATTGTGGAAATCTGAAATCAAAACCGAGAGTGCAAAAAAGACAAAGCAGGTCTGGCAGCATGTGTGGCGAGAAAAATAGAGTTAACGTTTCAGGTGCGTGACAATACATCAGAATAATAACAACGATGTTCAACTGCCTTATTTGTGTATGTAAAAACTGTTAAAAAGTGATGACGGAGGTGATGCAATCCTGTTTAAGATTGAAACGATGCGATCAAGCAAAGCAGACGTCTTGCTGCAACTGAAAGAACTGCCGGTCAGAATGGACAAAACTTGCAACGAAAAGGGCTGCCAGAGTCTTGGCTCTCCACAGCCAAAGTACATGGCTTTGAATTCTTGAGGACACTGCACAAACACCACTGTGATAAAAGCATTAGACAAAGAACGCCTGAACAGGGACTTAAACCCTGGACCCTCAGATTAAAAGTCTGATGCTCTACCGACTGAACTATCCAGGCTCAGGCACTCAACCCGCACTGCGCCCTTCAGTGGCTGAGAACTAACAGTGCAACACGATCCATCTTCTGCACTAGCTTCTCGCATTTTACTCTCACACACATGCATTCACTGCCTCCCACACTTTTCATTACGCAAATAATCTCCAGTCGTCCAAATGGACGCACTTTCACCTTATATCTTTCGTCGGTCTGTCTCACTCAACGTAACAATTCAACTTTCCGGCTGTTTATACATCCTTGAGAGAGCGACTGAAAGAGCAAATAAGAGAAGTGAAAAGACACTGATACCTAAGTTTAAGGCCATCCCAAAGTCTCCGAGCGATATTATCGCTATTATGAATACTTTGGCATCTGTCTTTACCAAGGAAGAAGATGCTTCCAAGGGCACAGTGAAACATGAAGTCATTAACACATTACAAACATTTCAAATTGACAAAGACGCGGTAATAAAACGGCTCCCGATAATAAAAGTTGATCAAACACCAGGGCTGAATCAGGTACATCCAGGCTTTATCTTGTTGTAGCATACGCGATCCTGAGGGGAGTTGATAGAGTGCATACGAGGAGAGATCGGCTTCACCTTCCACAGATGCTGCCTGAATAGTGGAATATTTCCATCATTTTCTTTTCTGTAATAGAAATTGTCCTTGCTCTACCTCGAGCTGGGGATCATAAAAGGAGCGTTAGTGGATATCTTCTACATGATGAGGCTTTTTGATAGTTTAAAGAAGGAGAGCCTGTCCAGTGGCAGAGCTTTCAGCAAAGAAATGGGCACAGATTCAAGTTGATTGGCAAAATAATCAGAGGCGAGCTGTGGAAACACTTAGTTTTATGCCCCCATTTTGTTGGAATCTGCAGTGCACTGTCTGAAATGACGGTGGAGGTTGAACCATAAGTAATCTTCAAAGTGCTTTGGTCTGCAGCCTGAAGAACGTAAAGGTTTAGGGAAAACAGAGCTGGCATATATGACGACGCACACATATTCGAAGAACCGTCACAGGTATCACGAGTGGAACGGCACCCTGTGCTGTAAGTTTTTTTGTCTCTGTGAATGCAGGAAAAGCATGGGAAATCCTGTTATTATTTCAAAACCAACTTAAGCATGTCATTTCCCGAAGAGATTTTGAAGGGCAATGGAGTGATATTTGTCGCGTGAAGTGAATTAAACTTTAATTTGCTAAGCTGATGATTGATAAGGAAATTTTGAAGAATAAAGCTGGATAACAAGAACAAAAGCGAAATAGTGAGGATTGTGGAAATCTGAAATCAAAACCGAGAGTGCAAAAAAGACAAAGCAGGTCTGGCAGCATGTGTGGCGAGAAAAATAGAGTTAACGTTTCAGGTGCGTGACAATACATCAGAATAATAACAACGATGTTCAACTGCCTTATTTGTGTATGTAAAAACTGGTAAAAAGTGATGACGGAGGTGATGCAATCCTGTTTAAGATTGAAACGATGCGATCAAGCAAAGCAGACGTCTTGCTGCAACTGAAAGAACTGCCGGTCAGAATGGACAAAACTTGCAACGAAAAGGGCTGCCAGAGTCTTGGCTCTCCACAGCCAAAGTACATGGCTTTGAATTCTTGAGGACACTGCACAAACACCACTGTGATAAAGGCATTAGACAAAGAACGCCTGAACAGGGACTTGAACCCTGGACCCTCAGATTAAAAGTCTGATGTTCTACCGACTGAACTATCCAGGCTCAGCCACTCAACCCGCACTGCGCCCTTCAGTGGCTGAGAACTAACAGTGCAACACGATCCATCTTCTGCACTAGCTTCTCGCATTTTACTCTCACACACATGCATTCACTGCCTCCCACACTTTTCATTACGCAAATAATCTCCAGTCGTCCAAATGGACGCACTTTCACCTTATATCTTTCGTCGGTCTGTCTCACTCAACGTAACAATTCAACTTTCCGGCTGTTTATACATCCTTGAGAGAGCGACTGAAAGAGCAAATAAGAGAAGTGAAAAGACACTGACACCTAAGTTTAAGGCCAGCCCAAATTCTCCGAGCGATATTATCGCTATTATGAATACTTTGGCATCTGTCTTTACCAAGGAAGAAGATGCTTCCAAGGGCACAGTGAAACATGAAGTCATTAACACATTACAAACATTTCAAATTGACAAAGACGCGGTAATAAAACGGCTCCCGATAATAAAAGTTGATCAAACACCAGGGCTGAATCAGGTACATCCAGGCTTTATCTTGTTGTAGCATACGCGATCCTGAGGGGAGTTGATAGAGTGCATACGAGGAGAGATCGGCTTCACCTTCCACAGATGCTGCCTGAATAGTGGAATATTTCCATCATTTTCTTTTCTGTAATAGAAATTGTCCTTGCTCTACCTCGAGCTGGGGATCATAAAAGGAGCGTTAGCGGATATATTCTACATGATGAGCCTTTTTGATAGTTTAAAGAAGGAGAACCTGTCCAGTGGCAGAGCTTTCAGCAAAGAAATGGGCACAGATTCAAGTTGATTGGCAAAATAATCAGAGGCGAGCTGTGGAAACACTTAGTTTTATGCCCCCATTTTGTTGGAATCTGCAGTGCACTGTCTGAAATGACGGTGGAGGTTGAACCATAAGTAATCTTCAAAGTGCTTTGGTCTGCAGCCTGAAGAACGTAAAGGTTTAGGGAAAACAGAGCTGGCATATATGACGACGCACACGTATTCGAAGAACCGTCACAGGTATCACGAGTGGAACGGCACCCTGTGCTGTAAGTTTTTTTGTCTCTGTGAATGCAGGAAAAGCATGGGAAATCCTGTTATTATTTCAAAACCAACTTAAGCATGTCATTTCCCGAAGAGATTTTGAAGGGCAATGGAGTGATATTTGTCGCGTGAAGTGAATTAAACTTTAATTTGCTAAGCTGATGATTGATAAGGAAATTTTGAAGAATAAAGCTGGATAACAAGAACAAAAGCGAAATAGTGAGGATTGTGGAAATCTGAAATCAAAACCGAGAGTGCAAAAAAGACAAAGCAGGTCTGGCAGCATGTGTGGCGAGAAAAATAGAGTTAACGTTTCAGGTGCGTGACAATACATCAGAATAATAACAACGATGTTCAACTGCCTTATTTGTGTATGTAAAAACTGGTAAAAAGTGATGACGGAGGTGATGCAATCCTGTTTAAGATTGAAACGATGCGATCAAGCAAAGCAGACGTCTTGCTGCAACTGAAAGAACTGCCGGTCAGAATGGACAAAACTTGCAGCGAAAAGGGCTGCCAGAGTCTTGGCTCTCCACAGCCAAAGTACATGGCTTTGAATTCTTGAGGACACTGCACAAACACCACTGTGATAAAAGCATTAGACAAAGAACGCCTGAACAGGGACTTGAACCCTGGACCCTCAGATTAAAAGTCTGATGCTCTACCGACTGAACTATCCAGGCTCAGGCACTCAACCCGCACTGCGCCCTTCAGTGGCTGAGAACTAACAGTGCAACACGATCCATCTTCTGCACTAGCTTCTCGCATTTTACTCTCACACACATGCATTCACTGCCTCCCACACTTTTCATTACGCAAATAATCTCCAGTCGTCCAAATGGACGCACTTTCACCTTATATCTTTCGTCGGTCTGTCTCACTCAACGTAACAATTCAACTTTCCGGCTGTTTATACATCCTTGAGAGAGCGACTGAAAGAGCAAATAAGAGAAGTGAAAAGACACTGACACCTAAGTTTAAGGCCATCCCAAAGTCTCCGAGCGATATTATCGCTATTATGAATACTTTGGCATCTGTCTTTACCAAGGAAGAAGATGCTTCCAAGGGCACAGTGAAACATGAAGTCATTAACACATTACAAACATTTCAAATTGACAAAGACGCGGTAATAAAACGGCTCCCGATAATAAAAGTTGATCAAACACCAGGGCTGAATCAGGTACATCCAGGCTTTATCTTGTTGTAGCATACGCGATCCTGAGGGGAGTTGATAGAGTGCATACGAGGAGAGATCGGCTTCACCTTCCACAGATGCTGCCTGAATAGTGGAATATTTCCATCATTTTCTTTTCTGTAATAGAAATTGTCCTTGCTCTACCTCGAGCTGGGGATCATAAAAGGAGCGTTAGCGGATATATTCTACATGATGAGGCTTTTTGATAGTTTAAAGAAGGAGAACCTGTCCAGTGGCAGAGCTTTCAGCAAAGAAATGGGCACAGATTCAAGTTGATTGGCTAAATAATCAGAGGCGAGCTGTGGAAACACTTAGTTTTATGCCCCCATTTTGTTGGAATCTGCAGTGCACTGTCTGAAATGACGGTGGAGGTTGAACCATAAGTAATCTTCAAAGTGCTTTGGTCTGCAGCCTGAAGAACGTAAAGGTTTAGGGAAAACAGAGCTGGCATATATGACGACGCACACGTATTCGAAGAACCGTCACAGGTATCACGAGTGGAACGGCACCCTGTGCTGTAAGTTTTTTTGTCTCTGTGAATGCAGGAAAAGCATGGGAAATCCTGTTATTATTTCAAAACCAACTTAAGCATGTCATTTCCCGAAGAGATTTTGAAGGGCAATGGAGTGATATTTGTCGCGTGATGTGAATTAAACTTTAATTTGCTAAGCTGATGATTGATAAGGAAATTTTGAAGAATAAAGCTGGATAACAAGAACAAAAGCGAAATAGTGAGGATTGTGGAAATCTGAAATCAAAACCGAGAGTGCAAAAAAGACAAAGCAGGTCTGGCAGCATGTGTGGCGAGAAAAATAGAGTTAACGTTTCAGGTGCGTGACAATGCATCAGAATAATAACAACGATGTTCAACTGCCTTATTTGTGTATGTAAAAACTGTTAAAAAGTGATGACGGAGGTGATGCAATCCTGTTTAAGAATGAAACGATGCGATCAAGCAAAGCAGACGTCTTGCTGCAACTGAAAGAATTGCCGGTCAGAATGGACAAAACTTGCAACGAAAAGGGCTGCCAGAGTCTTGGCTCTCCACAGCCAAAGTACATGGCTTTGAATTCTTGAGGACACTGCACAAACACCACAGTGATGAAGGCATTTGACAAAGAGCACCTGAACAGGGACTTGAACCCTGGACCCTCAGATTAAAAGTCTGATGCTCTACCGACTGAGCTATCCAGGCTCAGGCACTCAACCCGCACTGCGCCCTTCAGTGGCTGAGAACTAACAGTGCAACACGATCCATCTTCTGCAGTGGCTTCTCGCATTTTACTCTCACACACATGCATTCACTGCCTCCCACACTTTTCATTACGCAAATAATCTCCAGTCGTCCAAATGGACGCACTGTCAGCTTATATCTTTCGTCGGTCTGTCTCACTCAACGTAACAATTCAACTTTCCGGCTGTTTATACATCCTTGAGAGAGCGACTGAAAGAGCAAATAAGAGAAGTGAAAAGACACTGACACCTAAGTTTAAGGCCATCCCAAAGTCTCCGAGCGATATTATCGCTATTATGAATACTTTGGCATCTGTCTTTACCAAGGAAGAAGATGCTTCCAAGGGCACAGTGAAACATGAAGTCATTAACACATTACAAACATTTCAAATTGTCAAAGACGCGGTAATAAAACGGCTCGCGGTAATAAAACGGCTCCCGATAATAAAAGTTGATCAAACACCAGGGCTGAATCAGGTACATCCAGGCTTTATCTTGTTGTAGCATACGCGATCCTGAGGGGAGTTGATAGAGTGGATACGAGGAGAGATCGGCTTCACCTTCCACAGATGCTGCCTGAATAGTGGAATATTTCCATCATTTTCTTTTCTGTAATAGAAATTGTCCTTGCTCTACCTCGAGCTGGGGATCATAAAAGGAGCGTTAGTGGATATCTTCTACATGATGAGGCTTTTTGATAGTTTAAAGAAGGAGAGCCTGTCCAGTGGCAGAGCTTTCAGCAAAGAAATGGGCACAGATTCAAGTTGATTGGCAAAATAATCAGAGGCGAGCTGTGGAAACACTTAGTTTTATGCCCCCATTTTGTTGGAATCTGCAGTGCACTGTCTGAAATGACGGTGGAGGTTGAACCATAAGTAATCTTCAAAGTGCTTTGGTCTGCAGCCTGAAGAACGTAAAGGTTTAGGGAAAACAGAGCTGGCATATATGACGACGCACACGTATTCGAAGAACCGTCACAGGTATCACGAGTGGAACGGCACCCTGTGCTGTAAGTTTTTTTGTCTCTGTGAATGCAGGAAAAGCATGGGAAATCCTGTTATTATTTCAAAACCAACTTAAGCATGTCATTTCCCGAAGAGATTTTGAAGGGCAATGGAGTGATATTTGTCGCGTGAAGTGAATTAAACTTTAATTTGCTAAGCTGATGATTGATAAGGAAATTTTGAAGAATAAAGCTGGATAACAAGAACAAAAGCGAAATAGTGAGGATTGTGGAAATCTGAAATCAAAACCGAGAGTGCAAAAAAGACAAAGCAGGTCTGGCAGCATGTGTGGCGAGAAAAATAGAGTTAACGTTTCAGGTGCGTGACAATACATCAGAATAATAACAACGATGTTCAACTGCCTTATTTGTGTATGTAAAAACTGGTAAAAAGTGATGACGGAGGTGATGCAATCCTGTTTAAGATTGAAACGATGCGATCAAGCAAAGCAGACGTCTTGCTGCAACTGAAAGAACTGCCGGTCAGAATGGACAAAACTTGCAACGAAAAGGGCTGCCAGAGTCTTGGCTCTCCACAGCCAAAGTACATGGCTTTGAATTCTTGAGGACACTGCACAAACACCACTGTGATAAAGGGATTAGACAAAGAACGCCTGAACAGGGACTTGAACCCTGGACCCTCAGATTAAGAGTCTGATGCTCTACCGACTGAACTATCCAGGCTCAGGCACTCAACCCGCACTGCGCCCTTCAGTGGCTGAGAACTAACAGTGCAACACGATCCATCTTCTGCACTGGCTTCTCGCATTTTACTCTCACACACATGCATTCACTGCCTCCCACACTTTTCATTACGCAAATAATCTCCAGTCGTCCAAATGGACGCACTTTCACCTTATATCTTTCGTCGGTCTGTCTCACTCAACGTAACAATTCAACTTTCCGGCTGTTTATACATCCTTGAGAGAGCGACTGAAAGAGCAAATAAGAGAAGTGAAAAGACACTGACACCTAAGTTTAAGGCCAGCCCAAATTCTCCGAGCGATATTATCGCTATTATGAATACTTTGGCATCTGTCTTTACCAAGGAAGAAGATGCTTCCAAGGGCACAGTGAAACATGAAGTCATTAACACATTACAAACATTTCAAATTGACAAAGACGCGGTAATAAAACGGCTCCCGATAATAAAAGTTGATCAAACACCAGGGCTGAATCAGGTACATCCAGGCTTTATCTTGTTGTAGCATACGCGATCCTGAGGGGAGTTGATAGAGTGCATACGAGGAGAGATCGGCTTCACCTTCCACAGATGCTGCCTGAATAGTGGAATATTTCCATCATTTTCTTTTCTGTAATAGAAATTGTCCTTGCTCTACCTCGAGCTGGGGATCATAAAAGGAGCGTTAGCGGATATATTCTACATGATGAGCCTTTTTGATAGTTTAAAGAAGGAGAACCTGTCCAGTGGCAGAGCTTTCAGCAAAGAAATGGGCACAGATTCAAGTTGATTGGCAAAATAATCAGAGGCGACCTGTGGAAACACTTAGTTTTATGCCCCCATTTTGTTGGAATCTGCAGTGCACTGTCTGAAATGACGGTGGAGGTTGAACCATAAGTAATCTTCAAAGTGCTTTGGTCTGCAGCCTGAAGAACGTAAAGGTTTAGGGAAAACAGAGCTGGCATATATGACGACGCACACATATTCGAAGAACCGTCACAGGTATCACGAGTGGAACGGCACCCTGTGCTGTAAGTTTTTTTGTCTCTGTGAATGCAGGAAAAGCATGGGAAATCCTGTTATTATTTCAAAACCAACTTAAGCATGTCATTTCCCGAAGAGATTTTGAAGGGCAATGGAGTGATATTTGTCGCGTGAAGTGAATTAAACTTTAATTTGCTAAGCTGATGATTGATAAGGAAATTTTGAAGAATAAAGCTGGATAACAAGAACAAAAGCGAAATAGTGAGGATTGTGGAAATCTGAAATCAAAACCGAGAGTGCAAAAAAGACAAAGCAGGTCTGGCAGCATGTGTGGCGAGAAAAATAGAGTTAACGTTTCAGGTGCGTGACAATACATCAGAATAATAACAACGATGTTCAACTGCCTTATTTGTGTATGTAAAAACTGGTAAAAAGTGATGACGGAGGTGATGCAATCCTGTTTAAGATTGAAACGATGCGATCAAGCAAAGCAGACGTCTTGCTGCAACTGAAAGAACTGCCGGTCAGAATGGACAAAACTTGCAACGAAAAGGGCTGCCAGAGTCTTGGCTCTCCACAGCCAAAGTACATGGCTTTGAATTCTTGAGGACACTGCACAAACACCACTGTGATAAAGGCATTAGACAAAGAACGCCTGAACAGGGACTTGAACCCTGGACCCTCAGATTAAAAGTCTGATGCTCTACCGACTGAACTATCCAGGCTCAGGCACTCAACCCGCACTGCGCCCTTCAGTGGCTGAGAACTAACAGTGCAACACGATCCATCTTCTGCACTAGCTTCTCGCATTTTACTCTCACACACATGCATTCACTGCCTCCCACACTTTTCATTACGCAAATAATCTCCAGTCGTCCAAATGGACGCACTTTCACCTTATATCTTTCGTCGGTCTGTCTCACTCAACGTAACAATTCAACTTTCCGGCTGTTTATACATCCTTGAGAGAGCGACTGAAAGAGCAAATAAGAGAAGTGAAAAGACACTGACACCTAAGTTTAAGGCCAGCCCAAATTCTCCGAGCGATATTATCGCTATTATGAATACTTTGGCATCTGTCTTTACCAAGGAAGAAGATGCTTCCAAGGGCACAGTGAAACATGAAGTCATTAACACATTACAAACATTTCAAATTGACAAAGACGCGGTAATAAAACGGCTCCCGATAATAAAAGTTGATCAAACACCAGGGCTGAATCAGGTACATCCAGGCTTTATCTTGTTGTAGCATACGCGATCCTGAGGGGAGTTGATAGAGTGCATACGAGGAGAGATCGGCTTCACCTTCCACAGATGCTGCCTGAATAGTGGAATATTTCCATCATTTTCTTTTCTGTAATAGAAATTGTCCTTGCTCTACCTCGAGCTGGGGATCATAAAAGGAGCGTTAGTGGATATATTCTACATGATGAGGCTTTTTGATAGTTTAAAGAAGGAGAACCTGTCCAGTGGCAGAGCTTTCAGCAAAGAAATGGGCACAGATTCAAGTTGATTGGCAAAATAATCAGAGGCGACCTGTGGAAACACTTAGTTTTATGCCCCCATTTTGTTGGAATCTGCAGTGCACTGTCTGAAATGACGGTGGAGGTTGAACCATAAGTAATCTTCAAAGTGCTTTGGTCTGCAGCCTGAAGAACGTAAAGGTTTAGGGAAAACAGAGCTGGCATATATGACGACGCACACGTATTCGAAGAACCGTCACAGGTATCACGAGTGGAACGGCACCCTGTGCTGTAAGTTTTTTTGTCTCTGTGAATGCAGGAAAAGCATGGGAAATCCTGTTATTATTTCAAAACCAATTTAAGCATGTCATTTCCCGAAGAGATTTTGAAGGGCAATGGAGTGATATTTGTCGCGTGAAGTGAATTAAACTTTAATTTGCTAAGCTGATGATTGATAAGGAAATTTTGAAGAATAAAGCTGGATAACAAGAGCAAAAGCGAAATAGTGAGGATTGTGGAAATCTGAAATCAAAACCGTGAGTGCAAAAAAGACAAAGCAGGTCTGGCAGCATGTGTGGCGAGAAAAATAGAGTTAACGTTTCAGGTGCGTGACAATACATCAGAATAATAACAACGATGTTCAACTGCCTTATTTGTGTATGTAAAAACTGTTAAAAAGTGATGACGGAGGTGATGCAATCCTGTTTAAGATTGAAACAATGCGATCAAGCAAAGCAGACGTCTTGCTGCAACTGAAAGAATTGCCGGTCAGAATGGACAAAACTTGCAACGAAAAGGGCTGCCAGACTCTTGGCTCTCCACAGACAAAGTACATGGCTTTGAATTCTTGAGGACACTGCACAAACACCACTGTGATAAAAGCATTAGACAATGAGCACCTGAACAGGGACTTGAACCCTGGACCCTCAGATTAAAAGTCTGTTGCTCTACCGACTGAGCTATCCAGGCTCAGATACTCAGCCCACACTGCGCCCTTCAGTGGCTGAGAACTAACAGTGCAACACGATCCATCTTCTGCACCAGCTTCTCGCATTTTACTCTCACACCCATGCATTCACTGCCTCCCACACTTTTCATTACGCAAATAATCTCCAGTCGTCCAAATGGACGCACATTCAACTTATATCTTTCGTCGGTCTGTCTCACTCAACGTAACAATTCAACTTTCCGGCTGTTTATACATCCTTGAGAGAGCGACTGAAAGAGCAAATAAGAGAAGTGAAAAGACACTGACACCTAAGTTTAAGGCCATCCCAAAGTCTCCGAGCGATATTATCGCTATTATGAATACTTTGGCATCTGTCTTTACCAAGGAAGAAGATGCTTCCAAGGGCACAGTGAAACATGAAGTCATTAACACATTACAAACATTTCAAATTGACAAAGACGCGGTAATAAAACGGCTCCCGATAATAAAAGTTGATCAAACACCAGGGCTGAATCAGGTACATCCAGGCTTTATCTTGTTGTAGCATACGCGATCCTGAGGGGAGTTGATAGAGTGCATACGAGGAGAGATCGGCTTCACCTTCCACAGATGCTGCCTGAAAAGTGGAATATTTCCAGCATTTTCTTTTCTGTAATAGAAATTGTCCTTGCTCTACCTCGAGCTGGGGATCATAAAAGGAGCGTTAGTGGATATATTCTACATGATGAGGCTTTTTGATAGTTTAAAGAAGGAGAACCTGTCCAGTGGCAGAGCTTTCAGCAAAGAAATGGGCACAGATTCAAGTTGATTGGCAAAATAATCAGAGGCGACCTGTGGAAACACTTAGTTTTATGCCCCCATTTTGTTGGAATCTGCAGTGCACTGTCTGAAATGACGGTGGAGGTTGAACCATAAGTAATCTTCAAAGTGCTTTGGTCTGCAGCCTGAAGAACGTAAAGGTTTAGGGGAAACAGAGCTGGCATATATGACGACGCACACGTATTCGAAGAACCGTCACAGGTATCACGAGTGGAACGGCACCCTGTGCTGTAAGTTTTTTTGTCTCTGTGAATGCAGGAAAAGCATGGGAAATCCTGTTATTATTTCAAAACCAACTTAAGCATATCATTTCCCGAAGAGATTTTGAAGGGCAATGGAGTGATATTTGTCGCGTGAAGTGAATTAAACTTTAATTTGCTAAGCTGATGATTGATAAGGAAATTTTGAAGAATAAAGCTGGATAACAAGAACAAAAGCGAAATAGTGAGGATTGTGGAAATCTGAAATCAAAACCGAGAGTGCAAAAAAGACAAAGCAGGTCTGGCAGCATGTGTGGCGAGAAAAATAGAGTTAACGTTTCAGGTGCGTGACAATACATCAGAATAATAACAACGATGTTCAACTGCCTTATTTGTGAATGTAAAAACTGTTAATAAGTGATGACGGAGGTGATGCAATCCTGTTTAAGAATGAAACGATGCGATCAAGCAAAGCAGACGTCTTGCTGCAACTGAAAGAATTGCCGGTCAGAATGGACAAAACTTGCAACGAAAAGGGCTGCCAGAGTCTTGGCTCTCCACAGCCAAAGTACATGGCTTGGAATTCTTGAGGACACTGCACAAACACCACTGTGATAAAAGCACAAGACAAAGAGCGCCTGAACAGGGACTTGAACCCTGGCCCTCAGATTAAAAGTCTGATGCTCTACCGACTGAGCTATCCAGGCTCAGATACTCAGCCCACACTGCGCCCTTCAGTGGCTGAGAACTAACAGTGCAACACGATCCATCTTCTGCAGTGGCTTCTCGCATTTTACTCTCACACACATGCATTCACTGCCTCCCACACTTTTCATTACGCAAATAATCTCCAGTCGTCCAAATGGACGCACTTTCACCTTATATCTTTCGTCGGTCTGTCTCACTCAACGTAACAATTCAACTTTCCGGCTGTTTATACATCCTTGAGAGAGCGACTGAAAGAGCAAATAAGAGAAGTGAAAAGACACTGACACCTAAGTTTAAGGCCATCCCAAAGTCTCCGAGCGATATTATCGCTATTATGAATACTTTGGCATCTGTCTTTACCAAGGAAGAAGATGCTTCCAAGGGCACAGTGAAACATGAAGTCATTAACACATTACAAACATTTCAAATTGACAAAGACGCGGTAATAAAACGGCTCCCGATAATAAAAGTTGATCAAACACCAGGGCTGAATCAGGTACATCCAGGCTTTATCTTGTTGTAGCATACGCGATCCTGAGGGGAGTTGATAGAGTGCATACGAGGAGAGATCGGCTTCACCTTCCACAGATGCTGCCTGAATAGTGGAATATTTCCAGCATTTTCTTTTCTGTAATAGAAATTGTCCTTGCTCTACCTCGAGCTGGGGATCATAAAAGGAGCGTTAGTGGATATATTCTACATGATGAGGCTTTTTGATAGTTTAAAGAAGGAGAACCTGTCCAGTGGCAGAGCTTTCAGCAAAGAAATGGGCACAGATTCAAGTTGATTGGCAAAATAATCAGAGGCGACCTGTGGAAACACTTAGTTTTATGCCCCCATTTTGTTGGAATCTGCAGTGCACTGTCTGAAATGACGGTGGAGGTTGAACCATAAGTAATCTTCAAAGTGCTTTGGTCTGCAGCCTGAAGAACGTAAAGGTTTAGGGAAAACAGAGCTGGCATATATGACGACGCACACGTATTCGAAGAACCGTCACAGGTATCACGAGTGGAACGGCACCCTGTGCTGTAAGTTTTTTTGTCTCTGTGAATGCAGGAAAAGCATGGGAAATCCTGTTATTATTTCAAAACCAACTTAAGCATATCATTTCCCGAAGAGATTTTGAAGGGCAATGGAGTGATATTTGTCGCGTGAAGTGAATTAAACTTTAATTTGCTAAGCTGATGATTGATAAGGAAATTTTGAAGAATAAAGCTGGATAACAAGAACAAAAGCGAAATAGTGAGGATTGTGGAAATCTGAAATCAAAACCGAGAGTGCAAAAAAGACAAAGCAGGTCTGGCAGCATGTGTGGCGAGAAAAATAGAGTTAACGTTTCAGGTGCGTGACAATACATCAGAATAATAACAACGATGTTCAACTGCCTTATTTGTGAATGTAAAAACTGTTAATAAGTGATGACGGAGGTGATGCAATCCTGTTTAAGAATGAAACGATGCGATCAAGCAAAGCAGACGTCTTGCTGCAACTGAAAGAATTGCCGGTCAGAATGGACAAAACTTGCAACGAAAAGGGCTGCCAGAGTCTTGGCTCTCCACAGCCAAAGTACATGGCTTGGAATTCTTGAGGACACTGCACAAACACCACTGTGATAAAAGCACAAGACAAAGAGCGCCTGAACAGGGACTTGAACCCTGGCCCTCAGATTAAAAGTCTGATGCTCTACCGACTGAGCTATCTAGGCTCAGACACTCAACCCGCACTGCGCCCTTCAGTGGCTGAGAACTAACAGTGCAACACGATCCATCTTCTGCACTAGCTTCTCGCATTTTACTCTCACACCCATGCATTCACTGCCTCCCACACTTTTCATTACGCAAATAATCTCCAGTCGTCCAAATGGACGCACTTTCACCTTATATCTTTCGTCGGTCTGTCTCACTCAACGTAACAATTCAACTTTCCGGCTGTTTATACATCCTTGAGAGAGCGACTGAAAGAGCAAATAAGAGAAGTGAAAAGACATTGACACCTAAGTTTAAGGCCATCCCAAAGTCTCCGAGCGATATTATCGCTATTATGAATACTTTGGCATCTGTCTTTACCAAGGAAGAAGATGCTTCCAAGGGCACAGTGAAACATGAAGTCATTAACACATTACAAACATTTCAAATTGACAAAGACGCGGTAATAAAACGGCTCCCGATAATAAAAGTTGATCAAACACCAGGGCTGAATCAGGTACATCCAGGCTTTATCTTGTTGTAGCATACGCGATCCTGAGGGGAGTTGATAGAGTGGATACGAGGAGAGATCGGCTTCACCTTCCACAGATGCTGCCTGAATAGTGGAATATTTCCATCATTTTCTTTTCTGTAATAGAAATTGTTCTTGCTCTACCTCGAGCTGGGGATTATAAAAGGAGTGTTAGTGGATATATTCTACATGATGAGGCTTTCTGATAGTTTAAAGAAGGAGAACCTGTCCAGTGGCAGAGCTTTCAGCAAAGAAATGGGCACAGATTCAAGTTGATTGGCAAAATAATCAGAGGCGAGCTGTGGAAACACTTAGTTTTATGCCCCCATTTTGTTGGAATCTGCAGTGCACTGTCTGAAATGACGGTGGAGGTTGAACCATAAGTAATCTTCAAAGTGCTTTGGTCTGCAGCCTGAAGAACGTAAAGGTTTAGGGAAAACAGAGCTGGCATATATGACGACGCACACGTATTCGAAGAACCGTCACAGGTATCACGAGTGAAACGGCACCCTGTGCTGTAAGTTTTTTTGTCTCTGTGAATGCAGGAAAAGCATGGGAAATCCTGTTATTATTTCAAAACCAACTTAAGCATGTCATTTCCCGAAGTGATTTTGAAGGGCAATGGAGTGATATTTGTCGCGTGAAGTGAATTAAGCTTTAATTTCCTAAGCTGATGATCGATAAGGAAATTTTGAAGAATAAAGCTGGATAACAAGAACAAAAGCGAAATAGTGAGGATTGTGGAAATCTGAAATCAAAACCGAGAGTGCAAAAAAGACAAAGCAGGTCTGGCAGCATGTGTGGCGAGAAAAATAGAGTTAACGTTTCAGGTGCGTGACAATACATCAGAATAATAACAACGATGTTCAACTGCCTTATTTGTGTATGTAAAAACTGTTAAAAAGTGATGACGGAGGTGATGCAATCCTGTTTAAGATTGAAACGATGCGATCAAGCAAAGCAGACGTCTTGCTGCAACTGAAAGAATTGCCGGTCAGAATGGACAAAACTTGCAACGAAAAGGGCTGCCAGAGTCTTGGCTCTCCACAGCCAAAGTACATTGTTTTGAATTCTTGAGGACACTGCACAAACACCACTGTGATAAAGGCACAAGACAAATAGCACATGAACAGGGATTTGAACCCTGGACCCTCAGATTAAAAGTCTGATGCTCTACCGACTGAGCTATCCAGGCTCAGATACTCAACCCGCACTGCGCCCTTCAGTGGCTGAGAACTAACAGTGCAACACGATCCATCTTCTGCACTAGCTTCTCGCATTTTACTCTCACACCCATGCATTCACTGCCTCCCACACTTTTCATTACGCAAATAATCTCCAGTCGTCCAAATGGACGCACATTCACCTTATATCTTTCGTCGGTCTGTCTCACTCAACGTAACAATTCAACTTTCCGGCTGTTTATACATCCTTGAGAGAGCGACTGAAAGAGCAAATAAGAGAAGTGAAAAGACACTGACACCTAAGTTTAAGGCCATCCCAAAGTCTCCGAGCGATATTATCGCTATTATGAATACTTTGGCATCTGTCTTTACCAAGGAAGAAGATGCTTCCAAGGGCACAGTGAAACATGAAGTCATTAACACATTACAAACATTTCAAATTGACAAAGACGCGGTAATAAAACGGCTCCCGATAATAAAAGTTGATCAAACACCAGGGCTGAATCAGGTACATCCAGGCTTTATCTTGTTGTAGCATACGCGATCCTGAGGGGAGTTGATAGAGTGCATACGAGGAGAGATCGGCTTCACCTTCCACAGATGCTGCCTGAATAGTGGAATATTTCCATCATTTTCTTTTCTGTAATAGAAATTGTCCTTGCTCTACCTCGAGCTGGGGATCATAAAAGGAGCGTTAGTGGATATATTCTACATGATGAGGCTTTTTGATAGTTTAAAGAAGGAGAACCTATCCAGTGGCAGAGCTTTCAGCAAAGAAATGGGCACAGATTCAAGTTGATTGGCAAAATAATCAGAGGCGACCTGTGGAAACACTTAGTTTTATGCCCCCATTTTGTTGGAATCTGCAGTGCACTGTCTGAAATGACGGTGGAGGTTGAACCATAAGTAATCTTCAAAGTGCTTTGGTCTGCAGCCTGAAGAACGTAAAGGTTTAGGGAAAACAGAGCTGGCATATATGACGACGCACACGTATTCGAAGAACCGTCACAGGTATCACGAGTGGAACGGCACCCTGTGCTGTAAGTTTTTTTGTCTCTGTGAATGCAGGAAAAGCATGGGAAATCCTGTTATTATCTCAAAACCAACTTAAGCATATCATTTCCCGAAGAGATTTTGAAGGGCAATGGAGTGATATTTGTCGCGTGAAGTGAATTAAACTTTAATTTGCTAAGCTGATGATTGATAAGGAAATTTTGAAGAATAAAGCTGAATAACAAGAACAAAAGCGAAATAGTGAGGATTGTGGAAATCTGAAATCAAAACCGAGAGTGCAAAAAAGACAAAGCAGGTCTGGCAGCATGTGTGGCGAGAAAAATAGAGTTAACGTTTCAGGTGCGTGACAATACATCAGAATAATAACAACGATGTTCAACTGCCTTATTTGTGAATGTAAAAACTGTTAATAAGTGATGACGGAGGTGATGCAATCCTGTTTAAGAATGAAACGATGCGATCAAGCAAAGCAGACGTCTTGCTGCAACTGAAAGAATTGCCGGTCAGAATGGACAAAACTTGCAACGAAAAGGGCTGCCAGAGTCTTGGCTCTCCACAGCCAAAGTGCATGGCTTTGAATTCTTGAGGACACTGCACAAACACCACTGTGATAAAGGCATTAGACAAAGAGCACCAGAACAGGGACTTGAACCCTGGACCCTCAGATTAAAAGCCTGATGCTCTACCGACTGAGCTATCCAGGCTCAGACACTCAACCCGCACTGCGCCCTTCAGTGGCTGAGAACTAACAGTGCAACACGATCCATCTTCTGCACTCGCTTCTCGCATGTTAGTCTCACACACATGCATTCACTGCCTCCCACACTTTTCATTACGCAAATAATTCAGGTCGTCCAAATGGACGCACTTTCACCTTATATCTTTCGTCGGTCTGTCTCACTCAACGTAACAATTCAACTTTCCGGCTGTTTCTACATCCTTGAGAGAGCGTCTGAAAGAGCAAATAAGAGAAGTGAAAAGACACTGACACCTAAGTTTAAGGCCATCCCAAAGACTCCGAGCGATATTATCGCTATTATGAATACTTTGGCATCTGTCTTTACCAAGGAAGAAGATGCTTCCAAGGGCACAGTGAAACATGAAGTCATTAACACATTACAAACATTTCAAATTGACAAAGACGCGGTAATAAAACGGCTCGCGGTAATAAAAGTTGATCAAACACCAGGGCTGAATCAGGTACATCCAGGCTTCATCTTGTTGTAGCATACGCGATCCTGAGGGGAGTTGATAGAGTGCATACGAGGAGAGATCAGCTTCACCTTCCACAGATGCTACCTGAATAGTGGAATATTTCCATCATTTTCTTTTCTGTAATAGAAATTGTCCTTGCTCTACCTCGAGCTGGGGATCATAAAAGGAGCGTTAGTGGATATATTCTACATGATGAGGCTTTTTGATAGTTTAAAGAAGGAGAACCTGTCCAGTGGCAGAGCTTTCAGCAAAGAAATGGGCACAGATTCAAGTTGATTGGCAAAATAATCAGAGGCGCCCTGTGGAAACACTTAGTTTTATGCCCCCATTTTGTTGGAATCTGCAGTGCACTGTCTGAAATGACGGTGGAGGTTGAACCATAAGTAATCTTCAAAGTGCTTTGGTCTGCAGCCTGAAGAACGTAAAGGTTTAGGGAAAACAGAGCTGGCATATATGACGACGCACACGTATTCGAAGAACCGTCACAGGTATCACGAGTGGAACGGCACCCTGTGCTGTAAGTTTTTTTGTCTCTGTGAATGCAGGAAAAGCATGGGAAATCCTGTTATTATTTCAAAACCAATTTAAGCATGTCATTTCCCGAAGAGATTTTGAAGGGCAATGGAGTGATATTTGTCGCGTGAAGTGAATTAAACTTTAATTTGCTAAGCTGATGATTGATAAGGAAATTTTGAAGAATAAAGCTGGATAACAAGAACAAAAGCGAAATAGTGAGGATTGTGGAAATCTGAAATCAAAACCGTGAGTGCAAAAAAGACAAAGCAGGTCTGGCAGCATGTGTGGCGAGAAAAATAGAGTAAACGTTTCAGGTGCGTGACAATACATCAGAATAATAACAACGATGTTCAACTGCCTTATTTGTGTATGTAAAAACTGTTAAAAAGTGATGACGGAGGTGATGCAATCCTGTTTAAGATTGAAACAATGCGATCAAGCAAAGCAGACGTCTTGCTGCAACTGAAAGAATTGCCGGTCAGAATGGACAAAACTTGCAACGAAAAGGGCTGCCAGAGTCTTGGCTCTCCACAGACAAAGTACATGGCTTTGAATTCTTGAGGACACTGCACAAACACCACTGTGATAAAAGCATTAGACAAAGAGCGCCTGAACAGGGACTTGAACCCTGGCCCTCAGATTAAAAGTCTGATGCTCTACCGACTGAGCTATCCAGGCTCAGATACTCAGCCCACACTGCGCCCTTCAGTGGCTGAGAACTAACAGTGCAACACGATCCATCTTCTGCACTAGCTTCTCGCATTTTACTCTCACACACATGCATTCACTGCCTCCCACACTTTTCATTACGCAAATAATCTCCAGTCGTCCAAATGGACGCACTTTCACCTTATATCTTTCGTCGGTCTGTCTCACTCAACGTAACAATTCAACTTTCCGGCTGTTTATACATCCTTGAGAGAGCGACTGAAAGAGCAAATAAGAGAAGTGAAAAGACACTGACACCTAAGTTTAAGGCCATCCCAAAGTCTCCGAGCGATATTATCGCTATTATGAATACTTTGGCATCTGTCTTTACCAAGGAAGAAGATGCTTCCAAGGGCACAGTGAAACATGAAGTCATTAACACATTACAAACATTTCAAATTGACAAAGATGCGGTAATAAAACGGCTCCCGATAATAAAAGTTGATCAAACACCAGGGCTGAATCAGGTACATCCAGGCTTTATCTTGTTGTAGCATATGCGATCCTGAGGGGAGTTGATAGAGTGCATACGAGGAGAGATCGGCTTCACCTTCCACAGATGCTGCCTGAATAGTGGAATATTTCCATCATTTTCTTTTCTGTAATAGAAATTGTCCTTGCTCTACCTCGAGCTGGGGATCATAAAAGGAGCGTTAGTGGATATATTCTACATGATGAGGCTTTTTGATAGTTTAAAGAAGGAGAACCTGTCCAGTGGCAGAGCTTTCAGCAAAGAAATGGGCACAGATTCAAGTTGATTGGCAAAATAATCAGAGGCGACCTGTGGAAACACTTAGTTTTATGCCCCCATTTTGTTGGAATCTGCAGTGCACTGTCTGAAATGACGGTGGAGGTTGTACCATAAGTAATCTTCAAAGTGCTTTGGTCTGCAGCCTGAAGAACGTAAAGGTTTAGGGAAAACAGAGCTGGCATATATGACGACGCACACATATTCGAAGAACCGTCACAGGTATCACGAATGGAACGGCACCCTGTGCTGTAAGTTTTTTTGTCTCTGTGAATGCAGGAAAAGCATGGGAAATCCTGTTATTATTTCAAAACCAATTTAAGCATGTCATTTCCCGAAGAGATTTTGAAGGGCAATGGAGTGATATTTGTCGCGTGAAGTGAATTAAACTTTAATTTGCTAAGCTGATGATTGATAAGGAAATTTTGAAGAATAAAGCTGGATAACAAGAACAAAAGCGAAATAGTGAGGATTGTGGAAATCTGAAATCAAAACCGTGAGTGCAAAAAAGACAAAGCAGGTCTGGCAGCATGTGTGCCGAGAAAAATAGAGTTAACGTTTCAGGTGCGTGACAATACATCAGAATAATAACAACGATGTTCAACTGCCTTATTTGTGTATGTAAAAACTGTTAAAAAGTGATGACGGAGGTGATGCAATCCGGTTTAAGATTGAAACAATGCGATCAAGCAAAGCAGACGTCTTGCTGCAACTGAAAGAATTGCCGGTCAGAATGGACAAAACTTGCAACGAAAAGGGCTGCCAGAGTCTTGGCTCTCCACAGACAAAGTACATGGCTTTGAATTCTTGAGGACACTGCACAAACACCACTGTGATAAAAGCATTAGACAAAGAGCACCTGAACAGGGACTTGAACCCTGGACCCTCAGATTAAAAGTCTGTTGCTCTACCGACTGAGCTATCCAGGCTCAGATACTCAATCCGCACTGCGCCCTTCAGTGGCTGAGAACTAACAGTGCAACACGATCCATCTTCTGCACTAGCTTCTCGCATTTTACTCTCACACCCATGCATTCACTGCCTCCCACACTTTTCATTACGCAAATAATCTCCAGTCGTCCAAATGGACGCACATTCACCTTATATCTTTCGTCGGTCTGTCTCACTCAACGTAACAATTCAACTTTCCGGCTGTTTATACATCCTTGAGAGAGCGACTGAAAGAGCAAATAAGAGAAGTGAAAAGACACTGACACCTAAGTTTAAGGCCATCCCAAAGTCTCCGAGCGATATTATCGCTATTATGAATACTTTGGCATCTGTCTTTACCAAGGAAGAAGATGCTTCCAAGGGCACAGTGAAACATGAAGTCATTAACACATTACAAACATTTCAAATTGACAAAGACGCGGTAATAAAACGGCTCCCGATAATAAAAGTTGATCAAACACCAGGGCTGAATCAGGTACATCCAGGCTTTATCTTGTTGTAGCATACGCGATCCTGAGGGGAGTTGATAGAGTGCATACGAGGAGAGATCGGCTTCACCTTCCACAGATGCTGCCTGAATAGTGGAATATTTCCAGCATTTTCTTTTCTGTAATAGAAATTGTCCTTGCTCTACCTCGAGCTGGGGATCATAAAAGGAGCGTTAGTGGATATATTCTACATGATGAGGCTTTTTGATAGTTTAAAGAAGGAGAACCTGTCCAGTGGCAGAGCTTTCAGCAAAGAAATGGGCACAGATTCAAGTTGATTGGCAAAATAATCAGAGGCGACCTGTGGAAACACTTAGTTTTATGCCCCCATTTTGTTGGAATCTGCAGTGCACTGTCTGAAATGACGGTGGAGGTTGAACCATAAGTAATCTTCAAAGTGCTTTGGTCTGCAGCCTGAAGAACGTAAAGGTTTAGGGAAAACAGAGCTGGCATATATGACGACGCACACGTATTCGAAGAACCGTCACAGGTATCACGAGTGGAACGGCACCCTGTGCTGTAAGTTTTTTTGTCTCTGTGAATGCAGGAAAAGCATGGGAAATCCTGTTATTATTTCAAAACCAACTTAAGCATATCATTTCCCGAAGAGATTTTGAAGGGCAATGGAGTGATATTTGTCGCGTGAAGTGAATTAAACTTTAATTTGCTAAGCTGATGATTGATAAGGAAATTTTGAAGAATAAAGCTGGATAAAAAGAACAAAAGCGAAATAGTGAGGATTGTGGAAATCTGAAATCAAAACCGAGAGTGCAAAAAAGACAAAGCAGGTCTGGCAGCATGTGTGGCGAGAAAAATAGAGTTAACGTTTCAGGTGCGTGACAATACATCAGAATAATAACAACGATGTTCAACTGCCTTATTTGTGTATGTAAAAACTGTTAAAAAGTGATGACAGAGGTGATGCAATCCTGTTTAAGATTGAAACGATGCGATCAAGCAAAGCAGACGTCTTGCTGCAACTGAAAGAATTGCCGGTCAGAATGGACAATACTTGCAACGAAAAAGGCTGCCAGAGTCTTGGCTCCCCACAGCCAAAGTACATGGTTTTGAATTTTTGAGGACACTGCACAAACACCACTGTGATAAAGGCACAAGACAAAGAGCACCTGAACAGGGACTTGAACCCTGGACCCTCAGATTAAAAGTCTGATGCTCCACCGACTGAGCTATCCAGGCCCAGACACTCAACCCGCACTGCGCCCTTCAGTGGCTGAGAACTAACAGTGCAACACGATCCATCTTCTGCACCAGCTTCTCGCATTTTACTCTCACACACATGCATTCACTGCCTCCCACACTTTTCATTACGCAAATAATCTCCAGTCGTCCAAATGGACGCACTTTCACCTTATATCTTTCGTCGGTCTGTCTCACTCAACGTAACAATTCAACTTTCCGGCTGTTTATACATCCTTGAGAGAGTGACTGAAAGAGCAAATAAGAGAAGTGAAAAGACACTGACACCTAAGTTTAAGGCCATCCCAAAGTCTCCGAGCGATATTATCGCTATTATGAATACTTTGGCGTCTGTCTTTACCAAGGAAGAAGATGCTTCCAAGGGCACAGTGAAACATGAAGTCATTAACACATTACAAACATTTCAAATTGACAAAGACGCGGTAATAGAACGGCTCCCGATAATAAAAGTTGATCAAACACCAGGGCTGAATCAGGTACATCCAGGCTTTATCTTGTTGTAGCATACGCGATCCTGAGGGGAGTTGATAGAGTGCATATGAGGAGAGATCGGCTTCACCTTCCACAGTTGCTGCCTGAATAGTGGAATATTTCCATCATTTTCTTTTCTGTAATAGAAATTGTCCTTGCTCTACCTCGAGCTGGGGATCATAAAAGGAGCGTTAGTGGATATATTCTACATGATGAGGCTTTTTGATAGTTTAAAGAAGGAGAACCTGTCCAGTGGCAGAGCTTTCAGCAAAGAAATGGGCACAGATTCAAGTTGATTGGCAAAATAATCAGAGGCGAGCTGTGGAAACACTTAGTTTTATGCCCCCATTTTGTTGGAATCTGCAGTGCACTGTCTGAAATGACGGTGGAGGTTGAACCATAAGTAATCTTCAAAGTGCTTTGGTCTGCAGCCTGAAGAACGTAAAGGTTTAGGGAAAACAGAGCTGGCATATATGACGACGCACACGTATTCGAAGAACCGTCACAGGTATCACGAGTGGAACGGCACCCTGTGCTGTAAGTTTTTTTGTCTCTCTGAATGCAGGAAAAGCATGGGAAATCCTGTTATTATTTCAAAACCAACTTAAGCATGTCATTTCCCGAAGAGATTTTGAAGGGCAATGGAGTGATATTTGTCGCGTGAAGTGAATTAAACTTTAATTTGCTAAGCTGATGATTGATAAGGAAATTTTGAAGAATAAAGCTGGATAACAAGAACAAAAGCGAAATAGTGAGGATTGTGGAAATCTGAAATCAAAACCGAGAGTGCAAAAAAGACAAAGCAGGTCTGGCAGCATGTGTGGCGAGAAAAATAGAGTTAACGTTTCAGGTGCGTGACAATACATCAGAATAATAACAACGATGTTCAACTGCCTTATTTGTGTATGTAAAAACTGTTAAAAAGTGATGACGGAGGTGATGCAATCCTGTTTAAGATTGAAACGATGCGATCAAGCAAAGCAGACGTCTTGCTGCAACTGAAAGAATTGCCGGTCAGAATGGACAAAACTTGCAACGAAAAAGGCTGCCAGAGTCTTGGCTCCCCACAGCCAAAGTACATGGTTTTGAATTTTTGAGGACACTGCACAAACACCACTGTGATAAAGGCACAAGACAAAGAGCGCCTGAACAGGGACTTGAACCCTGGACCCTCAGATTAAAAGTCTGATGTTCTACCGACTGAGCTATCTTGGCTCGGAAACTCAACCCGCACTTCGCCCTTCAGTGGCTGAGAACAAACAGTGCAACACGATCCATCTTCTGCACTCGCTTCTCGCATTTTACTCTCACACCCATGCATTCACTGCCTCCCACACTTTTCATTACGCAAATAATCTCCAGTCGTCCAACTGGACGCACTTTCACCTTATATCTTTCGTCGGTCTGTCTCACTCAACGTAACAATTCAACTTTCCGGCTGTTTATACATCCTTGAGAGAGCGACTGAAAGAGCAAATAAGAGAAGTGAAAAGACACTGACACCTAAGTTTAAGGCCATCCCAAAGACTCCGAGCGATATTATCGCTATTATGAATACTTTGGCATCTGTCTTTACCAAGGAAGAAGATGCTTCCAAGGGCACAGTGAAACATGAAGTCATTAACACATTACAAACATTTCAAATTGACAAAGACGCGGTAATAAAACGGCTCCCGATAATAAAAGTTGATCAAACACCAGGGCTGAATCAGGTACATCCAGGCTTTATCTTGTTGTAGCATACGCGATCCTGAGGGGAGTTGATAGAGTGGATACGAGGAGAGATCGGCTTCACCTTCCACAGATGCTGCCTGAATAGTGGAATATTTCCATCATTTTCTTTTCTGTAATAGAAATTGTCCTTGCTCTACCTCGAGCTGGGGATCATAAAAGGAGCGTTAGTGGATATATTCTACATGATGAGGCTTTTTGATAGTTTAAAGAAGGAGAACCTGTCCAGTAGCAGAGCTTTCAGCAAAGAAATGGGCACAGATTCAAGTTGATTGGCAAAATAATCAGAGGCGAGCTGTGGAAACACTTAGTTTTATGCCCCCATTTTGTTGGAATCTGCAGTGCACTGTCTGAAATGACGGTGGAGGTTGAACCATAAGTAATCTTCAAAGTGCTTTGGTCTGCAGCCTGAAGAACGTAAAGGTTTAGGGAAAACAGAGCTGGCATATATGACGACGCACACGTATTCGAAGAACCGTCACAGGTATCACGAGTGGAACGGCACCCTGTGCTGTAAGTTTTTTTGTCTCTCTGAATGCAGGAAAAGCATGGGAAATCCTGTTATTATTTCAAAACCAACTTAAGCATGTCATTTCCCGAAGAGATTTTGAAGGGCAATGGAGTGATATTTGTCGCGTGAAGTGAATTAAACTTTAATTTGCTAAGCTGATGATTGATAAGGAAATTTTGAAGAATAAAGCTGGATAACAAGAACAAAAGCGAAATAGTGAGGATTGTGGAAATCTGAAATCAAAACCGAGAGTGCAAAAAAGACAAAGCAGGTCTGGCAGCATGTGTGGCGAGAAAAATAGAGTTAACGTTTCAGGTGCGTGACAATACATCAGAATAATAACAACGATGTTCAACTGCCTTATTTGTGTATGTAAAAACTGGTAAAAAGTGATGACGGAGGTGATGCAATCCTGTTTAAGATTGAAACGATGCGATCAAGCAAAGCAGACGTCTTGCTGCAACTGAAAGAATTGCCGGTCAGAATGGACAATACTTGCAACGAAAAAGGCCGCCAGAGTCTTGGCTCCCCACAGCCAAAGTACATGGCTTTGAATTTTTGAGGACACTGCACAAACACCACTGTGATAAAGGCACAAAACAAAGAGCGCCTGAACAGGGACTTGAACCCTGGACCCTCAGATTAAAAGTCTGATGCTCTACCGACTGAGCTATCCAGGCTCAGGCACTCAACCCGCACTGCGCCCTTCAGTGGCTGAGAACTAACAGTGCAACACGATCCATCTTCTGCACCAGCTTCTCGCATTTTACTCTCACACACATGCATTCACTGCCTCCCACACTTTTCATTACGCAAATAATCTCCAGTCGTCCAAATGGACGCACTTTCACCTTATATCTTTCGTCGGTCTGTCTCACTCAACGTAACAATTCAACTTTCCGGCTGTTTATACATCCTTGAGAGAGTGACTGAAAGAGCAAATAAGAGAAGTGAAAAGACACTGACACCTAAGTTTAAGGCCATCCCAAAGTCTCCGAGCGATATTATCGCTATTATGAATACTTTGGCGTCTGTCTTTACCAAGGAAGAAGATGCTTCCAAGGGCACAGTGAAACATGAAGTCATTAACACATTACAAACATTTCAAATTGACAAAGACGCGGTAATAGAACGGCTCCCGATAATAAAAGTTGATCAAACACCAGGGCTGAATCAGGTACATCCAGGCTTTATCTTGTTGTAGCATCCGCGATCCTGAGGGGAGTTGATAGAGTGCATATGAGGAGAGATCGGCTTCACCTTCCACAGTTGCTGCCTGAATAGTGGAATATTTCCATCATTTTCTTTTCTGTAATAGAAATTGTCCTTGCTCTACCTCGAGCTGGGGATCATAAAAGGAGCGTTAGTGGATATATTCTACATGATGAGGCTTTTTGATAGTTTAAAGAAGGAGAACCTGTCCAGTGGCAGAGCTTTCAGCAAAGAAATGGGCACAGATTCAAGTTGATTGGCAAAATAATCAGAGGCGAGCTGTGGAAACACTTAATTTTATGCCCCCATTTTGTTGGAATCTGCAGTGCACTGTCTGAAATGACGGTGGAGGTTGAACCATAAGTAATCTTCAAAGTGCTTTGGTCTGCAGCCTGAAGAACGTAAAGGTTTAGGGAAAACAGAGCTGGCATATATGACGACGCACACGTATTCGAAGAACCGTCACAGGTATCACGAGTGGAACGGCACCCTGTGCTGTAAGTTTTTTTGTCTCTCTGAATGCAGGAAAAGCATGGGAAATCCTGTTATTATTTCAAAACCAACTTAAGCATGTCATTTCCCGAAGAGATTTTGAAGGGCAATGGAGTGATATTTGTCGCGTGAAGTGAATTAAACTTTAATTTGCTAAGCTGATGATTGATAAGGAAATTTTGAAGAATAAAGCTGGATAACAAGAACAAAAGCGAAATAGTGAGGATTGTGGAAATCTGAAATCAAAACCGAGAGTGCAAAAAAGACAAAGCAGGTCTGGCAGCATGTGTGGCGAGAAAAATAGAGTTAACGTTTCAGGTGCGTGACAATACATCAGAATAATAACAACGATGTTCAACTGCCTTATTTGTGTATGTAAAAACTGTTAAAAAGTGATGACGGAGGTGATGCAATCCTGTTTAAGATTGAAACGATGCGATCAAGCAAAGCAGACGTCTTGCTGCAACTGAAAGAATTGCCGGTCAGAATGGACAAAACTTGCAACGAAAAAGGCTGCCAGAGTCTTGGCTCCCCACAGCCAAAGTACATGGTTTTGAATTTTTGAGGACACTGCACAAACACCACTGTGATAAAGGCACAAGACTAAGAGCGCCTGAACAGGGACTTGAACCCTGGACCCTCAGATTAAAAGTCTGATGTTCTACCGACTGAGCTATCTTGGCTCGGAAACTCAACCCGCACTTCGCCCTTCAGTGGCTGAGAACTAACAGTGCAACACGATCCATCTTCTGCAGCAGCTTCTCGCATTTTACTCTCACACACATGCATTCACTGCCTCCCACACTTTTCATTACGCAAATAATCTCCAGTCGTCCAAATGGACGCACTTTCACCTTATATCTTTCGTCGGTCTGTCTCACTCAACGTAACAATTCAACTTTCCGGCTGTTTATACATCCTTGAGAGAGTGACTGAAAGAGCAAATAAGAGAAGTGAAAAGACACTGACACCTAAGTTTAAGGCCATCCCAAAGTCTCCGAGCGATATTATCGCTATTATGAATACTTTGGCGTCTGTCTTTACCAAGGAAGAAGATGCTTCCAAGGGCACAGTGAAACATGAAGTCATTAACACATTACAAACATTTCAAATTGACAAAGACGCGGTAATAGAACGGCTCCCGATAATAAAAGTTGATCAAACACCAGGGCTGAATCAGGTACATCCAGGCTTTATCTTGTTGTAGCATACGCGATCCTGAGGGGAGTTGATAGAGTGCATATGAGGAGAGATCGGCTTCACCTTCCACAGTTGCTGCCTGAATAGTGGAATATTTCCATCATTTTCTTTTCTGTAATAGAAATTGTCCTTGCTCTACCTCGAGCTGGGGATCATAAAAGGAGCGTTAGTGGATATATTCTACATGATGAGGCTTTTTGATAGTTTAAAGAAGGAGAACCTGTCCAGTGGCAGAGCTTTCAGCAAAGAAATGGGCACAGATTCAAGTTGATTGGCAAAATAATCAGAGGCGAGCTGTGGAAACACTTAATTTTATGCCCCCATTTTGTTGGAATCTGCAGTGCACTGTCTGAAATGACGGTGGAGGTTGAACCATAAGTAATCTTCAAAGTGCTTTGGTCTGCAGCCTGAAGAACGTAAAGGTTTAGGGAAAACAGAGCTGGCATATATGACGACGCACACGTATTCGAAGAACCGTCACAGGTATCACGAGTGGAACGGCACCCTGTGCTGTAAGTTTTTTTGTCTCTCTGAATGCAGGAAAAGCATGGGAAATCCTGTTATTATTTCAAAACCAACTTAAGCATGTCATTTCCCGAAGAGATTTTGAAGGGCAATGGAGTGATATTTGTCGCGTGAAGTGAATTAAACTTTAATTTGCTAAGCTGATGATTGATAAGGAAATTTTGAAGAATAAAGCTGGATAACAAGAACAAAAGCGAAATAGTGAGGATTGTGGAAATCTGAAATCAAAACCGAGAGTGCAAAAAAGACAAAGCAGGTCTGGCAGCATGTGTGGCGAGAAAAATAGAGTTAACGTTTCAGGTGCGTGACAATACATCAGAATAATAACAACGATGTTCAACTGCCTTATTTGTGTATGTAAAAACTGTTAAAAAGTGATGACGGAGGTGATGCAATCCTGTTTAAGATTGAAACGATGCGATCAAGCAAAGCAGACGTCTTGCTGCAACTGAAAGAATTGCCGGTCAGAATGGACAAAACTTGCAACGAAAAAGGCTGCCAGAGTCTTGGCTCCCCACAGCCAAAGTACATGGTTTTGAATTTTTGAGGACACTGCACAAACACCACTGTGATAAAGGCACAAGACTAAGAGCGCCTGAACAGGGACTTGAACCCTGGACCCTCAGATTAAAAGTCTGATGTTCTACCGACTGAGCTATCTTGGCTCGGAAACTCAACCCGCACTTCGCCCTTCAGTGGCTGAGAACTAACAGTGCAACACGATCCATCTTCTGCACTCGCTTCTCGCATTTTACTCTCACACCCATGCATTCACTGCCTCCCACACTTTTCATTACGCAAATAATCTCCAGTCGTCCAACTGGACGCACTTTCACCTTATATCTTTCGTCGGTCTGTCTCACTCAACGTAACAATTCAACTTTCCGGCTGTTTATACATCCTTGAGAGAGCGACTGAAAGAGCAAATAAGAGAAGTGAAAAGACACTGACACCTAAGTTTAAGGCCATCCCAAAGACTCCGAGCGATATTATCGCTATTATGAATACTTTGGCATCTGTCTTTACCAAGGAAGAAGATGCTTCCAAGGGCACAGTGAAACATGAAGTCATTAACACATTACAAACAGTTCAAATTGACAAAGACGCGGTAATAAAACGGCTCCCGATAATAAAAGTTGATCAAACACCAAGGCTGAATCAGGTACATCCAGGCTTTATCTTGTTGTAGCATACGCGATCCTGAGGGGAGTTGATAGAGTGGATACGAGGAGAGATCGGCTTCACCTTCCACAGATGCTGCCTGAATAGTGGAATATTTCCATCATTTTCTTTTCTGTAATAGAAATTGTCCTTGCTCTACCTCGAGCTGGGGATCATAAAAGGAGCGTTAGTGGATATATTCTACATGATGAGGCTTTTTGATAGTTTAAAGAAGGAGAACCTGTCCAGTAGCAGAGCTTTCAGCAAAGAAATGGGCACAGATTCAAGTTGATTGGCAAAATAATCAGAGGCGAGCTGTGGAAACACTTAGTTTTATGCCCCCATTTTGTTGGAATCTGCAGTGCACTGTCTGAAATGACGGTGGAGGTTGAACCATAAGTAATCTTCAAAGTGCTTTGGTCTGCAGCCTGAAGAACGTAAAGGTTTAGGGAAAACAGAGCTGGCATATATGACGACGCACACGTATTCGAAGAACCGTCACAGGTATCACGAGTGGAACGGCACCCTGTGCTGTAAGTTTTTTTGTCTCTGTGAGTGCAGGAAAAGCATGGGAAATCCTGTTATTATTTCAAAACCAACTTAAGCATGTCATTTCCCGAAGAGATTTTGAAGGGCAATGGAGTGATATTTGTCGCGTGAAGTGAATTAAACTTTAATTTGCTAAGCTGATGATTGATAAGGAAATTTTGAAGAATAAAGCTGGATAACAAGAACAAAAGCGAAATAGTGAGGATTGTGGAAATCTGAAATCAAAACCGAGAGTGCAAAAAAGACAAAGCAGGTCTGGCAGCATGTGTGGCGAGAAAAATAGAGTTAACGTTTCAGGTGCGTGACAATACATCAGAATAATAACAACGATGTTCAACTGCCTTATTTGTGTATGTAAAAACTGTTAAAAAGTGATGACGGAGGTGATGCAATCCTGTTTAAGATTGAAACGATGCGATCAAGCAAAGCAGACGTCTTGCTGCAACTGAAAGAATTGCCGGTCAGAATGGACAAAACTTGCAACGAAAAAGGCTGCCAGAGTCTTGGCTCCCCACAGCCAAAGTACATGGTTTTGAATTTTTGAGGACACTGCACAAACACCACTGTGATAAAGGCACAAGACAAAGAGCGCCTGAACAGGGACTTGAACCCTGGACCCTCAGATTAAAAGTCTGATGTTCTACCGACTGAGCTATCTTGGCTCGGAAACTCAACCCGCACTTCGCCCTTCAGTGGCTGAGAACTAACAGTGCAACACGATCCATCTTCTGCACCAGCTTCTCGCATTTTACTCTCACACACATGCATTCACTGCCTCCCACACTTTTCATTACGCAAATAATCTCCAGTCGTCCAAATGGACGCACTTTCACCTTATATCTTTCGTCGGTCTGTCTCACTCAACGTAACAATTCAACTTTCCGGCTCTTTATACATCCTTGAGAGAGTGACTGAAAGAGCAAATAAGAGAAGTGAAAAGACACTGACACCTATGTTTAAGGCCATCCCAAAGTCTCCGAGCGATATTATCGCTATTATGAATACTTTGGCGTCTGTCTTTACCAAGGAAGAAGATGCTTCCAAGGGCACAGTGAAACATGAAGTCATTAACACATTACAAACATTTCAAATTGACAAAGACGCGGTAATAGAACGGCTCCCGATAATAAAAGTTGATCAAACACCAGGGCTGAATCAGGTACATCCAGGCTTTATCTTGTTGTAGCATACGCGATCCTGAGGGGAGTTGATAGAGTGCATATGAGGAGAGATCGGCTTCACCTTCCACAGATGCTGCCTGAATAGTGGAATATTTCCATCATTTTCTTTTCTGTAATAGAAATTGTCCTTGCTCTACCTCGAGCTGGGGATCATAAAAGGAGCGTTAGTGGATATATTCTACATGATGAGGCTTTTTGATAGTTTAAAGAAGGAGAACCTGTCCAGTAGCAGAGCTTTCAGCAAAGAAATGGGCACAGATTCAAGTTGATTGGCAAAATAATCAGAGGCGAGCTGTGGAAACACTTAGTTTTATGCCCCCATTTTGTTGGAATCTGCAGTGCACTGTCTGAAATGACGGTGGAGGTTGAACCATAAGTAATCTTCAAAGTGCTTTGGTCTGCAGCCTGAAGAACGTAAAGGTTTAGGGAAAACAGAGCTGGCATATATGACGACGCACACGTATTCGAAGAACCGTCACAGGTATCACGAGTGGAACGGCACCCTGTGCTGTAAGTTTTTTTGTCTCTCTGAATGCAGGAAAAGCATGGGAAATCCTGTTATTATTTCAAAACCAACTTAAGCATGTCATTTCCCGAAGAGATTTTGAAGGGCAATGGAGTGATATTTGTCGCGTGAAGTGAATTAAACTTTAATTTGCTAAGCTGATGATTGATAAGGAAATTTTGAAGAATAAAGCTGGATAACAAGAACAAAAGCGAAATAGTGAGGATTGTGGAAATCTGAAATCAAAACCGAGAGTGCAAAAAAGACAAAGCAGGTCTGGCAGCATGTGTGGCGAGAAAAATAGAGTTAACGTTTCAGGTGCGTGACAATACATCAGAATAATAACAACGATGTTCAACTGCCTTATTTGTGTATGTAAAAACTGTTAAAAAGTGATGACGGAGGTGATGCAATCCTGTTTAAGATTGAAACGATGCGATCAAGCAAAGCAGACGTCTTGCTGCAACTGAAAGAATTGCCGGTCAGAATGGACAAAACTTGCAACGAAAAAGGCTGCCAGAGTCTTGGCTCCCCACAGCCAAAGTACATGGTTTTGAATTTTTGAGGACACTGCACAAACACCACTGTGATAAAGGCACAAGACAAAGAGCGCCTGAACAGGGACTTGAACCCTGGACCCTCAGATTAAAAGTCTGATGTTCTACCGAATGAGCTATCTTGGCTCGGAAACTCAACCCGCACTTCGCCCTTCAGTGGCTGAGAACTAACAGTGCAACACGATCCATCTTCTGCACTCGCTTCTCGCATTTTACTCTCACACCCATGCATTCACTGCCTCCCACACTTTTCATTACGCAAATAATCTCCAGTCGTCCAACTGGACGCACTTTCACCTTATATCTTTCGTTGGTCTGTCTCACTCAACGTAACAATTCAACTTTCCGGCTGTTTATACATCCTTGAGAGAGCGACTGAAAGAGCAAATAAGAGAAGTGAAAAGACACTGACACCTAAGTTTAAGGCCATCCCAAAGACTCCGAGCGATATTATCGCTATTATGAATACTTTGGCATCTGTCTTTACCAAGGAAGAAGATGCTTCCAAGGGCACAGTGAAACATGAAGTCATTAACACATTACAAACATTTCAAATTGACAAAGACGCGGTAATAAAACGGCTCCCGATAATAAAAGTTGATCAAACACCAGGGCTGAATCAGGTACATCCAGGCCTTATCTTGTTGTAGCATACGCGATCCTGAGGGGAGTTGATAGAGTGGATACGAGGAGAGATCGGCTTCACCTTCCACAGATGCTGCCTGAATAGTGGAATATTTCCATCATTTTCTTTTCTGTAATAGAAATTGTCCTTGCTCTACCTCGAGCTGGGGATCATAAAAGGAGCGTTAGTGGATATATTCTACATGATGAGGCTTTTTGATAGTTTAAAGAAGGAGAACCTGTCCAGTAGCAGAGCTTTCAGCAAAGAAATGGGCACAGATTCAAGTTGATTGGCAAAATAATCAGAGGCGAGCTGTGGAAACACTTAGTTTTATGCCCCCATTTTGTTGGAATCTGCAGTGCACTGTCTGAAATGACGGTGGAGGTTGAACCATAAGTAATCTTCAAAGTGCTTTGGTCTGCAGCCTGAAGAACGTAAAGGTTTAGGGAAAACAGAGCTGGCATATATGACGACGCACACGTATTCGAAGAACCGTCACAGGTATCACGAGTGGAACGGCACCCTGTGCTGTAAGTTTTTTTGTCTCTCTGAATGCAGGAAAAGCATGGGAAATCCTGTTATTATTTCAAAACCAACTTAAGCATGTCATTTCCCGAAGAGATTTTGAAGGGCAATGGAGTGATATTTGTCGCGTGAAGTGAATTAAACTTTAATTTGCTAAGCTGATGATTGATAAGGAAATTTTGAAGAATAAAGCTGGATAACAAGAACAAAAGCGAAATAGTGAGGATTGTGGAAATCTGAAATCAAAACCGAGAGTGCAAAAAAGACAAAGCAGGTCTGGCAGCATGTGTGGCGAGAAAAATAGAGTTAACGTTTCAGGTGCGTGACAATACATCAGAATAATAACAACGATGTTCAACTGCCTTATTTGTGTATGTAAAAACTGTTAAAAAGTGATGACGGAGGTGATGCAATCCTGTTTAAGATTGAAACGATGCGATCAAGCAAAGCAGACGTCTTGCTGCAACTGAAAGAATTGCCGGTCAGAATGGACAAAACTTGCAACGAAAAAGGCTGCCAGAGTCTTGGCTCCCCACAGCCAAAGTACATGGTTTTGAATTTTTGAGGACACTGCACAAACACCACTGTGATAAAGGCACAAGACAAAGAGCGCCTGAACAGGGACTTGAACCCTGGACCCTCAGATTAAAAGTCTGATGTTCTACCGACTGAGCTATCTTGGCTCGGAAACTCAACCCGCACTTTGCCCTTCAGTGGCTGAGAACTAACAGTGCAACACGATCCATCTTCTGCACTCGCTTCTCGCATTTTACTCTCACACCCATGCATTCACTGCCTCCCACACTTTTCATTACGCAAATAATCTCCAGTCGTCCAACTGGACGCACTTTCACCTTATATCTTTCGTCGGTCTGTCTCACTCAACGTAACAATTCAACTTTCCGGCTGTTTATACATCCTTGAGAGAGCGACTGAAAGAGCAAATAAGAGAAGTGAAAAGACACTGACACCTAAGTTTAAGGCCATCCCAAAGACTCCGAGCGATATTATCGCTATTATGAATACTTTGGCATCTGTCTTTACCAAGGAAGAAGATGCTTCCAAGGGCACAGTGAAACATGAAGTCATTAACACATTACAAACATTTCAAATTGACAAAGACGCGGTAATAAAACGGCTCCCGATAATAAAAGTTGATCAAACACCAAGGCTGAATCAGGTACATCCAGGCTTTATCTTGTTGTAGCATACGCGATCCTGAGGGGAGTTGATAGAGTGGATACGAGGAGAGATCGGCTTCACCTTCCACAGATGCTGCCTGAATAGTGGAATATTTCCATCATTTTCTTTTCTGTAATAGAAATTGTCCTTGCTCTACCTCGAGCTGGGGATCATAAAAGGAGCGTTAGTGGATATATTCTACATGATGAGGCTTTTTGATAGTTTAAAGAAGGAGAACCTGTCCAGTAGCAGAGCTTTCAGCAAAGAAATGGGCACAGATTCAAGTTGATTGGCAAAATAATCAGAGGCGAGCTGTGGAAACACTTAGTTTTATGCCCCCATTTTGTTGGAATCTGCAGTGCACTGTCTGAAATGACGGTGGAGGTTGAACCATAAGTAATCTTCAAAGTGCTTTGGTCTGCAGCCTGAAGAACGTAAAGGTTTAGGGAAAACAGAGCTGGCATATATGACGACGCACACGTATTCGAAGAACCGTCACAGGTATCACGAGTGGAACGGCACCCTGTGCTGTAAGTGTTTTTGTCTCTCTGAATGCAGGAAAAGCAGGGGAAATCCTGTTATTATTTCAAAACCAACTTAAGCATGTCATTTCCCGAAGAGATTTTGAAGGGCAATGGAGTGATATTTGTCGCGTGAAGTGAATTAAACTTTAATTTGCTAAGCTGATGATTGATAAGGAAATTTTGAAGAATAAAGCTGGATAACAAGAACAAAAGCGAAATAGTGAGGATTGTGGAAATCTGAAATCAAAACCGAGAGTGCAAAAAAGACAAAGCAGGTCTGGCAGCATGTGTGGCGAGAAAAATAGAGTTAACGTTTCAGGTGCGTGACAATACATCAGAATAATAACAACGATGTTCAACTGCCTTATTTGTGTATGTAAAAACTGGTAAAAAGTGATGACGGAGGTGATGCAATCCTGTTTAAGATTGAAACGATGCGATCAAGCAAAGCAGACGTCTTGCTGCAACTGAAAGAATTGCCGGTCAGAATGGACAATACTTGCAACGAAAAAGGCTGCCAGAGTCTTGGCTCCCCACAGCCAAAGTACATGGTTTTGAATTTTTGAGGACACTGCACAAACACCACTGTGATAAAGGCACAAGACAAAGAGCGCCTGAACAGGGACTTGAACCCTGGACCCTCAGATTAAAAGTCTGATGCTCTACCGACTGAGCTATCCAGGCTCAGATGCTCAACCCGCACTGCGCCCTTCAGTGGCTGAGAACTAACAGTGCAACACGATCCATCTTCTGCACCAGCTTCTCGCATTTTACTCTCACACACATGCATTCACTGCCTCCCACACTTTTCATTACGCAAATAATCTCCAGTCGTCCAAATGGACGCACTTTCACCTTATATCTTTCGTCGGTCTGTCTCACTCAACGTAACAATTCAACTTTCCGGCTGTTTATACATCCTTGAGAGAGTGACTGAAAGAGCAAATAAGAGAAGTGAAAAGACACTGACACCTAAGTTTAAGGCCATCCCAAAGTCTCCGAGCGATATTATCGCTATTATGAATACTTTGGCGTCTGTCTTTACCAAGGAAGAAGATGCTTCCAAGGGCACAGTGAAACATGAAGTCATTAACACATTACAAACATTTCAAATTGACAAAGACGCGGTAATAGAACGGCTCCCGATAATAAAAGTTGATCAAACACCAGGGCTGAATCAGGTACATCCAGGCTTTATCTTGTTGTAGCATACGCGATCCTGAGGGGAGTTGATAGAGTGCATATGAGGAGAGATCGGCTTCACCTTCCACAGATGCTGCCTGAATAGTGGAATATTTCCATCATTTTCTTTTCTGTAATAGAAATTGTCCTTGCTCTACCTCGAGCTGGGGATCATAAAAGGAGCGTTAGTGGATATATTCTACATGATGAGGCTTTTTGATAGTTTAAAGAAGGAGAACCTGTCCAGTAGCAGAGCTTTCAGCAAAGAAATGGGCACAGATTCAAGTTGATTGGCAAAATAATCAGAGGCGAGCTGTGGAAACACTTAGTTTTATGCCCCCATTTTGTTGGAATCTGCAGTGCACTGTCTGAAATGACGGTGGAGGTTGAACCATAAGTAATCTTCAAAGTGCTTTGGTCTGCAGCCTGAAGAACGTAAAGGTTTAGGGAAAACAGAGCTGGCATATATGACGACGCACACGTATTCGAAGAACCGTCACAGGTATCACGAGTGGAACGGCACCCTGTGCTGTAAGTTTTTTTGTCTCTCTGAATGCAGGAAAAGCATGGGAAATCCTGTTATTATTTCAAAACCAACTTAAGCATGTCATTTCCCGAAGAGATTTTGAAGGGCAATGGAGTGATATTTGTCGCGTGAAGTGAATTAAACTTTAATTTGCTAAGCTGATGATTGATAAGGAAATTTTGAAGAATAAAGCTGGATAACAAGAACAAAAGCGAAATAGTGAGGATTGTGGAAATCTGAAATCAAAACCGAGAGTGCAAAAAAGACAAAGCAGGTCTGGCAGCATGTGTGGCGAGAAAAATAGAGTTAACGTTTCAGGTGCGTGACAATACATCAGAATAATAACAACGATGTTCAACTGCCTTATTTGTGTATGTAAAAACTGTTAAAAAGTGATGACGGAGGTGATGCAATCCTGTTTAAGATTGAAACGATGCGATCAAGCAAAGCAGACGTCTTGCTGCAACTGAAAGAATTGCCGGTCAGAATGGACAAAACTTGCAACGAAAAAGGCTGCCAGAGTCTTGGCTCCCCACAGCCAAAGTACATGGTTTTGAATTTTTGAGGACACTGCACAAACACCACTGTGATAAAGGCACAAGACAAAGAGCGCCTGAACAGGGACTTGAACCCTGGACCCTCAGATTAAAAGTCTGATGTTCTACCGACTGAGCTATCTTGGCTCGGAAACTCAACCCGCACTTCGCCCTTCAGTGGCTGAGAACTAACAGTGCAACACGATCCATCTTCTGCACTCGCTTCTCGCATTTTACTCTCACACCCATGCATTCACTGCCTCCCACACTTTTCATTACGCAAATAATCTCCAGTCGTCCAACTGGACGCACTTTCACCATATATCTTTCGTTGGTCTGTCTCACTCAACGTAACAATTCAACTTTCCGGCTGTTTATACATCCTTGAGAGAGCGACTGAAAGAGCAAATAAGAGAAGTGAAAAGACACTGACACCTAAGTTTAAGGCCATCCCAAAGTCTCCGAGCGATATTATCGCTATTATGAATACTTTGGCATCTGTCTTTACCAAGGAAGAAGATGCTTCCAAGGGCACAGTGAAACATGAAGTCATGAACACATTACAAACATTTCAAATTGACAAAGACGCGGTAATAAAACGGCTCCCGATAATAAAAGTTGATCAAACACCAGGGCTGAATCAGGTACATCCAGGCTTTATCTTGTTGTAGCATACGCGATCCTGAGGGGAGTTGATAGAGTGGATACGAGGAGAGATCGGCTTCACCTTCCACAGATGCTGCCTGAATAGTGGAATATTTCCATCATTTTCTTTTCTGTAATAGAAATTGTCCTTGCTCTACCTCGAGCTGGGGATCATAAAAGGAGCGTTAGTGGATATATTCTACATGATGAGGCTTTTTGATAGTTTAAAGAAGGAGAACCTGTCCAGTAGCAGAGCTTTCAGCAAAGAAATGGGCACAGATTCAAGTTGATTGGCAAAATAATCAGAGGCGAGCTGTGGAAACACTTAGTTTTATGCCCCCATTTTGTTGGAATCTGCAGTGCACTGTCTGAAATGACGGTGGAGGTTGAACCATAAGTAATCTTCAAAGTGCTTTGGTCTGCAGCCTGAAGAACGTAAAGGTTTAGGGAAAACAGAGCTGGCATATATGACGACGCACACGTATTCGAAGAACCGTCACAGGTATCACGAGTGGAACGGCACCCTGTGCTGTAAGTTTTTTTGTCTCTCTGAATGCAGGAAAAGCATGGGAAATCCTGTTATTATTTCAAAACCAACTTAAGCATGTCATTTCCCGAAGAGATTTTGAAGGGCAATGGAGTGATATTTGTCGCGTGAAGTGAATTAAACTTTAATTTGCTAAGCTGATGATTGATAAGGAAATTTTGAAGAATAAAGCTGGATAACAAGAACAAAAGCGAAATAGTGAGGATTGTGGAAATCTGAAATCAAAACCGAGAGTGCAAAAAAGACAAAGCAGGTCTGGCAGCATGTGTGGCGAGAAAAATAGAGTTAACGTTTCAGGTGCGTGACAATACATCAGAATAATAACAACGATGTTCAACTGCCTTATTTGTGTATGTAAAAACTGTTAAAAAGTGATGACGGAGGTGATGCAATCCTGTTTAAGATTGAAACGATGCGATCAAGCAAAGCAGACGTCTTGCTGCAACTGAAAGAATTGCCGGTCAGAATGGACAATACTTGCAACGAAAAAGGCTGCCAGAGTCTTGGCTCCCCACAGCCAAAGTACATGGTTTTGAATTTTTGAGGACACTGCACAAACACCACTGTGATAAAGGCACAAGGACAAAGAGCACCTGAACAGGGACTTGAACCCTGGACCCTCAGATTAAAAGTCTGATGCTCTACCGACTGAGCTATCCAGGCTCAGACACTCAACCCGCACTGCGCCCTTCAGTGGCTGAGAACTAACAGTGCAACACGATCCATCTTCTGCACCAGCTTCTCGCATTTTACTCTCACACACATGCATTCACTGCCTCCCACACTTTTCATTACGCAAATAATCTCCAGTCGTCCAAATGGACGCACTTTCACCTTATATCTTTCGTCGGTCTGTCTCACTCAACGTAACAATTCAACTTTCCGGCTGTTTATACATCCTTGAGAGAGTGACTGAAAGAGCAAATAAGAGAAGTGAAAAGACACTGACACCTAAGTTTAAGGCCATCCCAAAGTCTCCGAGCGATATTATCGCTATTATGAATACTTTGGCGTCTGTCTTTACCAAGGAAGAAGATGCTTCCAAGGGCACAGTGAAACATGAAGTCATTAACACATTACAAACATTTCAAATTGACAAAGACGCGGTAATAGAACGGCTCCCGATAATAAAAGTTGATCAAACACCAGGGCTGAATCAGGTACATCCAGGCTTTATCTTGTTGTAGCATACGCGATCCTGAGGGGAGTTGATAGAGTGCATATGAGGAGAGATCGGCTTCACCTTCCACAGATGCTGCCTGAATAGTGGAATATTTCCATCATTTTCTTTTCTGTAATAGAAATTGTCCTTGCTCTACCTCGAGCTGGGGATCATAAAAGGAGCGTTAGTGGATATATTCTACATGATGAGGCTTTTTGATAGTTTAAAGAAGGAGAACCTGTCCAGTGGCAGAGCTTTCAGCAAAGAAATGGGCACAGATTCAAGTTGATTGGCAAAATAATCAGAGGCGAGCTGTGGAAACACTTAGTTTTATGCCCCCATTTTGTTGGAATCTGCAGTGCACTGTCTGAAATGACGGTGGAGGTTGAACCATAAGTAATCTTCAAAGTGCTTTGGTCTGCAGCCTGAAGAACGTAAAGGTTTAGGGAAAACAGAGCTGGCATATATGACGACGCACACGTATTCGAAGAACCGTCACAGGTATCACGAGTGGAACGGCACCCTGTGCTGTAAGTTTTTTTGTCTCTCTGAATGCAGGAAAAGCATGGGAAATCCTGTTATTATTTCAAAACCAACTTAAGCATGTCATTTCCCGAAGAGATTTTGAAGGGCAATGGAGTGATATTTGTCGCGTGAAGTGAATTAAACTTTAATTTGCTAAGCTGATGATTGATAAGGAAATTTTGAAGAATAAAGCTGGATAACAAGAACAAAAGCGAAATAGTGAGGATTGTGGAAATCTGAAATCAAAACCGAGAGTGCAAAAAAGACAAAGCAGGTCTGGCAGCATGTGTGGCGAGAAAAATAGAGTTAACGTTTCAGGTGCGTGACAATACATCAGAATAATAACAACGATGTTCAACTGCCTTATTTGTGTATGTAAAAACTGTTAAAAAGTGATGACGGAGGTGATGCAATCCTGTTTAAGATTGAAACGATGCGATCAAGCAAAGCAGACGTCTTGCTGCAACTGAAAGAATTGCCGGTCAGAATGGACAAAACTTGCAACGAAAAAGGCTGCCAGAGTCTTGGCTCCCCACAGCCAAAGTACATGGTTTTGAATTTTTGAGGACACTGCACAAACACCACTGTGATAAAGGCACAAGACAAAGAGCGCCTGAACAGGGACTTGAACCCTGGACCCTCAGATTAAAAGTCTGATGTTCTACCGACTGAGCTATCTTGGCTCGGAAACTCAACCCGCACTTCGCCCTTCAGTGGCTGAGAACTAACAGTGCAACACGATCCATCTTCTGCACCAGCTTCTCGCATTTTACTCTCACACACATGCATTCACTGCCTCCCACACTTTTCATTACGCAAATAATCTCCAGTCGTCCAAATGGACGCACTTTCACCTTATATCTTTCGTCGGTCTGTCTCACTCAACGTAACAATTCAACTTTCCGGCTCTTTATACATCCTTGAGAGAGTGACTGAAAGAGCAAATAAGAGAAGTGAAAAGACACTGACACCTATGTTTAAGGCCATCCCAAAGTCTCCGAGCGATATTATCGCTATTATGAATACTTTGGCGTCTGTCTTTACCAAGGAAGAAGATGCTTCCAAGGGCACAGTGAAACATGAAGTCATTAACACATTACAAACATTTCAAATTGACAAAGACGCGGTAATAGAACGGCTCCCGATAATAAAAGTTGATCAAACACCAGGGCTGAATCAGGTACATCCAGGCTTTATCTTGTTGTAGCATACGCGATCCTGAGGGGAGTTGATAGAGTGCATATGAGGAGAGATCGGCTTCACCTTCCACAGATGCTGCCTGAATAGTGGAATATTTCCATCATTTTCTTTTCTGTAATAGAAATTGTCCTTGCTCTACCTCGAGCTGGGGATCATAAAAGGAGCGTTAGTGGATATATTCTACATGATGAGGCTTTTTGATAGTTTAAAGAAGGAGAACCTGTCCAGTAGCAGAGCTTTCAGCAAAGAAATGGGCACAGATTCAAGTTGATTGGCAAAATAATCAGAGGCGAGCTGTGGAAACACTTAGTTTTATGCCCCCATTTTGTTGGAATCTGCAGTGCACTGTCTGAAATGACGGTGGAGGTTGAACCATAAGTAATCTTCAAAGTGCTTTGGTCTGCAGCCTGAAGAACGTAAAGGTTTAGGGAAAACAGAGCTGGCATATATGACGACGCACACGTATTCGAAGAACCGTCACAGGTATCACGAGTGGAACGGCACCCTGTGCTGTAAGTTTTTTTGTCTCTCTGAATGCAGGAAAAGCATGGGAAATCCTGTTATTATTTCAAAACCAACTTAAGCATGTCATTTCCCGAAGAGATTTTGAAGGGCAATGGAGTGATATTTGTCGCGTGAAGTGAATTAAACTTTAATTTGCTAAGCTGATGATTGATAAGGAAATTTTGAAGAATAAAGCTGGATAACAAGAACAAAAGCGAAATAGTGAGGATTGTGGAAATCTGAAATCAAAACCGAGAGTGCAAAAAAGACAAAGCAGGTCTGGCAGCATGTGTGGCGAGAAAAATAGAGTTAACGTTTCAGGTGCGTGACAATACATCAGAATAATAACAACGATGTTCAACTGCCTTATTTGTGTATGTAAAAACTGTTAAAAAGTGATGACGGAGGTGATGCAATCCTGTTTAAGATTGAAACGATGCGATCAAGCAAAGCAGACGTCTTGCTGCAACTGAAAGAATTGCCGGTCAGAATGGACAAAACTTGCAACGAAAAAGGCTGCCAGAGTCTTGGCTCCCCACAGCCAAAGTACATGGTTTTGAATTTTTGAGGACACTGCACAAACACCACTGTGATAAAGGCACAAGACAAAGAGCGCCTGAACAGGGACTTGAACCCTGGACCCTCAGATTAAAAGTCTGATGTTCTACCGAATGAGCTATCTTGGCTCGGAAACTCAACCCGCACTTCGCCCTTCAGTGGCTGAGAACTAACAGTGCAACACGATCCATCTTCTGCACTCGCTTCTCGCATTTTACTCTCACACCCATGCATTCACTGCCTCCCACACTTTTCATTACGCAAATAATCTCCAGTCGTCCAACTGGACGCACTTTCACCTTATATCTTTCGTTGGTCTGTCTCACTCAACGTAACAATTCAACTTTCCGGCTGTTTATACATCCTTGAGAGAGCGACTGAAAGAGCAAATAAGAGAAGTGAAAAGACACTGACACCTAAGTTTAAGGCCATCCCAAAGACTCCGAGCGATATTATCGCTATTATGAATACTTTGGCATCTGTCTTTACCAAGGAAGAAGATGCTTCCAAGGGCACAGTGAAACATGAAGTCATTAACACATTACAAACATTTCAAATTGACAAAGACGCGGTAATAAAACGGCTCCCGATAATAAAAGTTGATCAAACACCAGGGCTGAATCAGGTACATCCAGGCTTTATCTTGTTGTAGCATACGCGATCCTGAGGGGAGTTGATAGAGTGGATACGAGGAGAGATCGGCTTCACCTTCCACAGATGCTGCCTGAATAGTGGAATATTTCCATCATTTTCTTTTCTGTAATAGAAATTGTCCTTGCTCTACCTCGAGCTGGGGATCATAAAAGGAGCGTTAGTGGATATATTCTACATGATGAGGCTTTTTGATAGTTTAAAGAAGGAGAACCTGTCCAGTAGCAGAGCTTTCAGCAAAGAAATGGGCACAGATTCAAGTTGATTGGCAAAATAATCAGAGGCGAGCTGTGGAAACACTTAGTTTTATGCCCCCATTTTGTTGGAATCTGCAGTGCACTGTCTGAAATGACGGTGGAGGTTGAACCATAAGTAATCTTCAAAGTGCTTTGGTCTGCAGCCTGAAGAACGTAAAGGTTTAGGGAAAACAGAGCTGGCATATATGACGACGCACACGTATTCGAAGAACCGTCACAGGTATCACGAGTGGAACGGCACCCTGTGCTGTAAGTTTTTTTGTCTCTCTGAATGCAGGAAAAGCATGGGAAATCCTGTTATTATTTCAAAACCAACTTAAGCATGTCATTTCCCGAAGAGATTTTGAAGGGCAATGGAGTGATATTTGTCGCGTGAAGTGAATTAAACTTTAATTTGCTAAGCTGATGATTGATAAGGAAATTTTGAAGAATAAAGCTGGATAACAAGAACAAAAGCGAAATAGTGAGGATTGTGGAAATCTGAAATCAAAACCGAGAGTGCAAAAAAGACAAAGCAGGTCTGGCAGCATGTGTGGCGAGAAAAATAGAGTTAACGTTTCAGGTGCGTGACAATACATCAGAATAATAACAACGATGTTCAACTGCCTTATTTGTGTATGTAAAAACTGTTAAAAAGTGATGACGGAGGTGATGCAATCCTGTTTAAGATTGAAACGATGCGATCAAGCAAAGCAGACGTCTTGCTGCAACTGAAAGAATTGCCGGTCAGAATGGACAAAACTTGCAACGAAAAAGGCTGCCAGAGTCTTGGCTCCCCACAGCCAAAGTACATGGTTTTGAATTTTTGAGGACACTGCACAAACACCACTGTGATAAAGGCACAAGACAAAGAGCGCCTGAACAGGGACTTGAACCCTGGACCCTCAGATTAAAAGTCTGATGTTCTACCGACTGAGCTATCTTGGCTCGGAAACTCAACCCGCACTTTGCCCTTCAGTGGCTGAGAACTAACAGTGCAACACGATCCATCTTCTGCACTCGCTTCTCGCATTTTACTCTCACACCCATGCATTCACTGCCTCCCACACTTTTCATTACGCAAATAATCTCCAGTCGTCCAACTGGACGCACTTTCACCTTATATCTTTCGTCGGTCTGTCTCACTCAACGTAACAATTCAACTTTCCGGCTGTTTATACATCCTTGAGAGAGCGACTGAAAGAGCAAATAAGAGAAGTGAAAAGACACTGACACCTAAGTTTAAGGCCATCCCAAAGACTCCGAGCGATATTATCGCTATTATGAATACTTTGGCATCTGTCTTTACCAAGGAAGAAGATGCTTCCAAGGGCACAGTGAAACATGAAGTCATTAACACATTACAAACATTTCAAATTGACAAAGACGCGGTAATAAAACGGCTCCCGATAATAAAAGTTGATCAAACACCAAGGCTGAATCAGGTACATCCAGGCTTTATCTTGTTGTAGCATACGCGATCCTGAGGGGAGTTGATAGAGTGGATACGAGGAGAGATCGGCTTCACCTTCCACAGATGCTGCCTGAATAGTGGAATATTTCCATCATTTTCTTTTCTGTAATAGAAATTGTCCTTGCTCTACCTCGAGCTGGGGATCATAAAAGGAGCGTTAGTGGATATATTCTACATGATGAGGCTTTTTGATAGTTTAAAGAAGGAGAACCTGTCCAGTAGCAGAGCTTTCAGCAAAGAAATGGGCACAGATTCAAGTTGATTGGCAAAATAATCAGAGGCGAGCTGTGGAAACACTTAGTTTTATGCCCCCATTTTGTTGGAATCTGCAGTGCACTGTCTGAAATGACGGTGGAGGTTGAACCATAAGTAATCTTCAAAGTGCTTTGGTCTGCAGCCTGAAGAACGTAAAGGTTTAGGGAAAACAGAGCTGGCATATATGACGACGCACACGTATTCGAAGAACCGTCACAGGTATCACGAGTGGAACGGCACCCTGTGCTGTAAGTGTTTTTGTCTCTCTGAATGCAGGAAAAGCAGGGGAAATCCTGTTATTATTTCAAAACCAACTTAAGCATGTCATTTCCCGAAGAGATTTTGAAGGGCAATGGAGTGATATTTGTCGCGTGAAGTGAATTAAACTTTAATTTGCTAAGCTGATGATTGATAAGGAAATTTTGAAGAATAAAGCTGGATAACAAGAACAAAAGCGAAATAGTGAGGATTGTGGAAATCTGAAATCAAAACCGAGAGTGCAAAAAAGACAAAGCAGGTCTGGCAGCATGTGTGGCGAGAAAAATAGAGTTAACGTTTCAGGTGCGTGACAATACATCAGAATAATAACAACGATGTTCAACTGCCTTATTTGTGTATGTAAAAACTGGTAAAAAGTGATGACGGAGGTGATGCAATCCTGTTTAAGATTGAAACGATGCGATCAAGCAAAGCAGACGTCTTGCTGCAACTGAAAGAATTGCCGGTCAGAATGGACAATACTTGCAACGAAAAAGGCTGCCAGAGTCTTGGCTCCCCACAGCCAAAGTACATGGTTTTGAATTTTTGAGGACACTGCACAAACACCACTGTGATAAAGGCACAAGACAAAGAGCGCCTGAACAGGGACTTGAACCCTGGACCCTCAGATTAAAAGTCTGATGCTCTACCGACTGAGCTATCCAGGCTCAGATGCTCAACCCGCACTGCGCCCTTCAGTGGCTGAGAACTAACAGTGCAACACGATCCATCTTCTGCACCAGCTTCTCGCATTTTACTCTCACACACATGCATTCACTGCCTCCCACACTTTTCATTACGCAAATAATCTCCAGTCGTCCAAATGGACGCACTTTCACCTTATATCTTTCGTCGGTCTGTCTCACTCAACGTAACAATTCAACTTTCCGGCTGTTTATACATCCTTGAGAGAGTGACTGAAAGAGCAAATAAGAGAAGTGAAAAGACACTGACACCTAAGTTTAAGGCCATCCCAAAGTCTCCGAGCGATATTATCGCTATTATGAATACTTTGGCGTCTGTCTTTACCAAGGAAGAAGATGCTTCCAAGGGCACAGTGAAACATGAAGTCATTAACACATTACAAACATTTCAAATTGACAAAGACGCGGTAATAGAACGGCTCCCGATAATAAAAGTTGATCAAACACCAGGGCTGAATCAGGTACATCCAGGCTTTATCTTGTTGTAGCATACGCGATCCTGAGGGGAGTTGATAGAGTGCATATGAGGAGAGATCGGCTTCACCTTCCACAGATGCTGCCTGAATAGTGGAATATTTCCATCATTTTCTTTTCTGTAATAGAAATTGTCCTTGCTCTACCTCGAGCTGGGGATCATAAAAGGAGCGTTAGTGGATATATTCTACATGATGAGGCTTTTTGATAGTTTAAAGAAGGAGAACCTGTCCAGTAGCAGAGCTTTCAGCAAAGAAATGGGCACAGATTCAAGTTGATTGGCAAAATAATCAGAGGCGAGCTGTGGAAACACTTAGTTTTATGCCCCCATTTTGTTGGAATCTGCAGTGCACTGTCTGAAATGACGGTGGAGGTTGAACCATAAGTAATCTTCAAAGTGCTTTGGTCTGCAGCCTGAAGAACGTAAAGGTTTAGGGAAAACAGAGCTGGCATATATGACGACGCACACGTATTCGAAGAACCGTCACAGGTATCACGAGTGGAACGGCACCCTGTGCTGTAAGTTTTTTTGTCTCTCTGAATGCAGGAAAAGCATGGGAAATCCTGTTATTATTTCAAAACCAACTTAAGCATGTCATTTCCCGAAGAGATTTTGAAGGGCAATGGAGTGATATTTGTCGCGTGAAGTGAATTAAACTTTAATTTGCTAAGCTGATGATTGATAAGGAAATTTTGAAGAATAAAGCTGGATAACAAGAACAAAAGCGAAATAGTGAGGATTGTGGAAATCTGAAATCAAAACCGAGAGTGCAAAAAAGACAAAGCAGGTCTGGCAGCATGTGTGGCGAGAAAAATAGAGTTAACGTTTCAGGTGCGTGACAATACATCAGAATAATAACAACGATGTTCAACTGCCTTATTTGTGTATGTAAAAACTGTTAAAAAGTGATGACGGAGGTGATGCAATCCTGTTTAAGATTGAAACGATGCGATCAAGCAAAGCAGACGTCTTGCTGCAACTGAAAGAATTGCCGGTCAGAATGGACAAAACTTGCAACGAAAAAGGCTGCCAGAGTCTTGGCTCCCCACAGCCAAAGTACATGGTTTTGAATTTTTGAGGACACTGCACAAACACCACTGTGATAAAGGCACAAGACAAAGAGCGCCTGAACAGGGACTTGAACCCTGGACCCTCAGATTAAAAGTCTGATGTTCTACCGACTGAGCTATCTTGGCTCGGAAACTCAACCCGCACTTCGCCCTTCAGTGGCTGAGAACTAACAGTGCAACACGATCCATCTTCTGCACTCGCTTCTCGCATTTTACTCTCACACCCATGCATTCACTGCCTCCCACACTTTTCATTACGCAAATAATCTCCAGTCGTCCAACTGGACGCACTTTCACCATATATCTTTCGTTGGTCTGTCTCACTCAACGTAACAATTCAACTTTCCGGCTGTTTATACATCCTTGAGAGAGCGACTGAAAGAGCAAATAAGAGAAGTGAAAAGACACTGACACCTAAGTTTAAGGCCATCCCAAAGTCTCCGAGCGATATTATCGCTATTATGAATACTTTGGCATCTGTCTTTACCAAGGAAGAAGATGCTTCCAAGGGCACAGTGAAACATGAAGTCATGAACACATTACAAACATTTCAAATTGACAAAGACGCGGTAATAAAACGGCTCCCGATAATAAAAGTTGATCAAACACCAGGGCTGAATCAGGTACATCCAGGCTTTATCTTGTTGTAGCATACGCGATCCTGAGGGGAGTTGATAGAGTGGATACGAGGAGAGATCGGCTTCACCTTCCACAGATGCTGCCTGAATAGTGGAATATTTCCATCATTTTCTTTTCTGTAATAGAAATTGTCCTTGCTCTACCTCGAGCTGGGGATCATAAAAGGAGCGTTAGTGGATATATTCTACATGATGAGGCTTTTTGATAGTTTAAAGAAGGAGAACCTGTCCAGTAGCAGAGCTTTCAGCAAAGAAATGGGCACAGATTCAAGTTGATTGGCAAAATAATCAGAGGCGAGCTGTGGAAACACTTAGTTTTATGCCCCCATTTTGTTGGAATCTGCAGTGCACTGTCTGAAATGACGGTGGAGGTTGAACCATAAGTAATCTTCAAAGTGCTTTGGTCTGCAGCCTGAAGAACGTAAAGGTTTAGGGAAAACAGAGCTGGCATATATGACGACGCACACGTATTCGAAGAACCGTCACAGGTATCACGAGTGGAACGGCACCCTGTGCTGTAAGTTTTTTTGTCTCTCTGAATGCAGGAAAAGCATGGGAAATCCTGTTATTATTTCAAAACCAACTTAAGCATGTCATTTCCCGAAGAGATTTTGAAGGGCAATGGAGTGATATTTGTCGCGTGAAGTGAATTAAACTTTAATTTGCTAAGCTGATGATTGATAAGGAAATTTTGAAGAATAAAGCTGGATAACAAGAACAAAAGCGAAATAGTGAGGATTGTGGAAATCTGAAATCAAAACCGAGAGTGCAAAAAAGACAAAGCAGGTCTGGCAGCATGTGTGGCGAGAAAAATAGAGTTAACGTTTCAGGTGCGTGACAATACATCAGAATAATAACAACGATGTTCAACTGCCTTATTTGTGTATGTAAAAACTGTTAAAAAGTGATGACGGAGGTGATGCAATCCTGTTTAAGATTGAAACGATGCGATCAAGCAAAGCAGACGTCTTGCTGCAACTGAAAGAATTGCCGGTCAGAATGGACAATACTTGCAACGAAAAAGACTGCCAGAGTCTTGGCTCCCCACAGCCAAAGTACATGGTTTTGAATTTTTGAGGACACTGCACAAACACCACTGTGATAAAGGCACAAGGACAAAGAGCACCTGAACAGGGACTTGAACCCTGGACCCTCAGATTAAAAGTCTGATGCTCTACCGACTGAGCTATCCAGGCTCAGACACTCAACCCGCACTGCGCCCTTCAGTGGCTGAGAACTAACAGTGCAACACGATCCATCTTCTGCACCAGCTTCTCGCATTTTACTCTCACACACATGCATTCACTGCCTCCCACACTTTTCATTACGCAAATAATCTCCAGTCGTCCAAATGGACGCACTTTCACCTTATATCTTTCGTCGGTCTGTCTCACTCAACGTAACAATTCAACTTTCCGGCTGTTTATACATCCTTGAGAGAGTGACTGAAAGAGCAAATAAGAGAAGTGAAAAGACACTGACACCTAAGTTTAAGGCCATCCCAAAGTCTCCGAGCGATATTATCGCTATTATGAATACTTTGGCGTCTGTCTTTACCAAGGAAGAAGATGCTTCCAAGGGCACAGTGAAACATGAAGTCATTAACACATTACAAACATTTCAAATTGACAAAGACGCGGTAATAGAACGGCTCCCGATAATAAAAGTTGATCAAACACCAGGGCTGAATCAGGTACATCCAGGCTTTATCTTGTTGTAGCATACGCGATCCTGAGGGGAGTTGATAGAGTGCATATGAGGAGAGATCGGCTTCACCTTCCACAGATGCTGCCTGAATAGTGGAATATTTCCATCATTTTCTTTTCTGTAATAGAAATTGTCCTTGCTCTACCTCGAGCTGGGGATCATAAAAGGAGCGTTAGTGGATATATTCTACATGATGAGGCTTTTTGATAGTTTAAAGAAGGAGAACCTGTCCAGTGGCAGAGCTTTCAGCAAAGAAATGGGCACAGATTCAAGTTGATTGGCAAAATAATCAGAGGCGAGCTGTGGAAACACTTAGTTTTATGCCCCCATTTTGTTGGAATCTGCAGTGCACTGTCTGAAATGACGGTGGAGGTTGAACCATAAGTAATCTTCAAAGTGCTTTGGTCTGCAGCCTGAAGAACGTAAAGGTTTAGGGAAAACAGAGCTGGCATATATGACGACGCACACGTATTCGAAGAACCGTCACAGGTATCACGAGTGGAACGGCACCCTGTGCTGTAAGTTTTTTTGTCTCTCTGAATGCAGGAAAAGCATGGGAAATCCTGTTATTATTTCAAAACCAACTTAAGCATGTCATTTCCCGAAGAGATTTTGAAGGGCAATGGAGTGATATTTGTCGCGTGAAGTGAATTAAACTTTAATTTGCTAAGCTGATGATTGATAAGGAAATTTTGAAGAATAAAGCTGGATAACAAGAACAAAAGCGAAATAGTGAGGATTGTGGAAATCTGAAATCAAAACCGAGAGTGCAAAAAAGACAAAGCAGGTCTGGCAGCATGTGTGGCGAGAAAAATAGAGTTAACGTTTCAGGTGCGTGACAATACATCAGAATAATAACAACGATGTTCAACTGCCTTATTTGTGTATGTAAAAACTGTTAAAAAGTGATGACGGAGGTGATGCAATCCTGTTTAAGATTGAAACGATGCGATCAAGCAAAGCAGACGTCTTGCTGCAACTGAAAGAATTGCCGGTCAGAATGGACAATACTTGCAACGAAAAAGGCTGCCAGAGTCTTGGCTCCCCACAGCCAAAGTACATGGTTTTGAATTTTTGAGGACACTGCACAAACACCACTGTGATAAAGGCACAAGACAAAGAGCGCCTGAACAGGGACTTGAACCCTGGACCCTCAGATTAAAAGTCTGATGCTCTACCGACTGAGCTATCCAGGCTCAGACACTCAACCCGCACTGCGCCCTTCAGTGGCTGAGAACTAACAGTGCAACACGATCCATCTTCTGCACCAGCTTCTCGCATTTTACTCTCACACACATGCATTCACTGCCTCCCACACTTTTCATTACGCAAATAATCTCCAGTCGTCCAAATGGACGCACTTTCACCTTATATCTTTCGTCGGTCTGTCTCACTCAACGTAACAATTCAACTTTCCGGCTGTTTATACATCCTTGAGAGAGTGACTGAAAGAGCAAATAAGAGAAGTGAAAAGACACTGACACCTAAGTTTAAGGCCATCCCAAAGTCTCCGAGCGATATTATCGCTATTATGAATACTTTGGCGTCTGTCTTTACCAAGGAAGAAGATGCTTCCAAGGGCACAGTGAAACATGAAGTCATTAACACATTACAAACATTTCAAATTGACAAAGACGCGGTAATAGAACGGCTCCCGATAATAAAAGTTGATCAAACACCAGGGCTGAATCAGGTACATCCAGGCTTTATCTTGTTGTAGCATACGCGATCCTGAGGGGAGTTGATAGAGTGCATATGAGGAGAGATCGGCTTCACCTTCCACAGATGCTGCCTGAATAGTGGAATATTTCCATCATTTTCTTTTCTGTAATAGAAATTGTCCTTGCTCTACCTCGAGCTGGGGATCATAAAAGGAGCGTTAGTGGATATATTCTACATGATGAGGCTTTTTGATAGTTTAAAGAAGGAGAACCTGTCCAGTGGCAGAGCTTTCAGCAAAGAAATGGGCACAGATTCAAGTTGATTGGCAAAATAATCAGAGGCGAGCTGTGGAAACACTTAGTTTTATGCCCCCATTTTGTTGGAATCTGCAGTGCACTGTCTGAAATGACGGTGGAGGTTGAACCATAAGTAATCTTCAAAGTGCTTTGGTCTGCAGCCTGAAGAACGTAAAGGTTTAGGGAAAACAGAGCTGGCATATATGACGACGCACACGTATTCGAAGAACCGTCACAGGTATCACGAGTGGAACGGCACCCTGTGCTGTAAGTTTTTTTGTCTCTCTGAATGCAGGAAAAGCATGGGAAATCCTGTTATTATTTCAAAACCAACTTAAGCATGTCATTTCCCGAAGAGATTTTGAAGGGCAATGGAGTGATATTTGTCGCGTGAAGTGAATTAAACTTTAATTTGCTAAGCTGATGATTGATAAGGAAATTTTGAAGAATAAAGCTGGATAACAAGAACAAAAGCGAAATAGTGAGGATTGTGGAAATCTGAAATCAAAACCGAGAGTGCAAAAAAGACAAAGCAGGTCTGGCAGCATGTGTGGCGAGAAAAATAGAGTTAACGTTTCAGGTGCGTGACAATACATCAGAATAATAACAACGATGTTCAACTGCCTTATTTGTGTATGTAAAAACTGTTAAAAAGTGATGACGGAGGTGATGCAATCCTGTTTAAGATTGAAACGATGCGATCAAGCAAAGCAGACGTCTTGCTGCAACTGAAAGAATTGCCGGTCAGAATGGACAATACTTGCAACGAAAAAGGCTGCCAGAGTCTTGGCTCCCCACAGCCAAAGTACATGGTTTTGAATTTTTGAGGACACTGCACAAACACCACTGTGATAAAGGCACAAGACAAAGAGCGCCTGAACAGGGACTTGAACCCTGGACCCTCAGATTAAAAGTCTGATGCTCTACCGACTGAGCTATCCAGGCTCAGACACTCAACCCGCACTGCGCCCTTCAGTGGCTGAGAACTAACAGTGCAACACGATCCATCTTCTGCACCAGCTTCTCGCATTTTACTCTCACACACATGCATTCACTGCCTCCCACACTTTTCATTACGCAAATAATCTCCAGTCGTCCAAATGGACGCACTTTCACCTTATATCTTTCGTCGGTCTGTCTCACTCAACGTAACAATTCAACTTTCCGGCTGTTTATACATCCTTGAGAGAGTGACTGAAAGAGCAAATAAGAGAAGTGAAAAGACACTGACACCTAAGTTTAAGGCCATCCCAAAGTCTCCGAGCGATATTATCGCTATTATGAATACTTTGGCGTCTGTCTTTACCAAGGAAGAAGATGCTTCCAAGGGCACAGTGAAACATGAAGTCATTAACACATTACAAACATTTCAAATTGACAAAGACGCGGTAATAGAACGGCTCCCGATAATAAAAGTTGATCAAACACCAGGGCTGAATCAGGTACATCCAGGCTTTATCTTGTTGTAGCATACGCGATCCTGAGGGGAGTTGATAGAGTGCATATGAGGAGAGATCGGCTTCACCTTCCACAGATGCTGCCTGAATAGTGGAATATTTCCATCATTTTCTTTTCTGTAATAGAAATTGTCCTTGCTCTACCTCGAGCTGGGGATCATAAAAGGAGCGTTAGTGGATATATTCTACATGATGAGGCTTTTTGATAGTTTAAAGAAGGAGAACCTGTCCAGTAGCAGAGCTTTCAGCAAAGAAATGGGCACAGATTCAAGTTGATTGGCAAAATAATCAGAGGCGAGCTGTGGAAACACTTAGTTTTATGCCCCCATTTTGTTGGAATCTGCAGTGCACTGTCTGAAATGACGGTGGAGGTTGAACCATAAGTAATCTTCAAAGTGCTTTGGTCTGCAGCCTGAAGAACGTAAAGGTTTAGGGAAAACAGAGCTGGCATATATGACGACGCACACGTATTCGAAGAACCGTCACAGGTATCACGAGTGGAACGGCACCCTGTGCTGTAAGTTTTTTTGTCTCTCTGAATGCAGGAAAAGCATGGGAAATCCTGTTATTATTTCAAAACCAACTTAAGCATGTCATTTCCCGAAGAGATTTTGAAGGGCAATGGAGTGATATTTGTCGCGTGAAGTGAATTAAACTTTAATTTGCTAAGCTGATGATTGATAAGGAAATTTTGAAGAATAAAGCTGGATAACAAGAACAAAAGCGAAATAGTGAGGATTGTGGAAATCTGAAATCAAAACCGAGAGTGCAAAAAAGACAAAGCAGGTCTGGCAGCATGTGTGGCGAGAAAAATAGAGTTAACGTTTCAGGTGCGTGACAATACATCAGAATAATAACAACGATGTTCAACTGCCTTATTTGTGTATGTAAAAACTGGTAAAAAGTGATGACGGAGGTGATGCAATCCTGTTTAAGATTGAAACGATGCGATCAAGCAAAGCAGACGTCTTGCTGCAACTGAAAGAATTGCCGGTCAGAATGGACAATACTTGCAACGAAAAAGGCTGCCAGAGTCTTGGCTCCCCACAGCCAAAGTACATGGTTTTGAATTTTTGAGGACACTGCACAAACACCACTGTGATAAAGGCACAAGACAAAGAGCGCCTGAACAGGGACTTGAACCCTGGACCCTCAGATTAAAAGTCTGATGCTCTACCGACTGAGCTATCCAGGCTCAGACATGCAACCCGCACTGCGCCCTTCAGTGGCTGAGAACTAACAGTGCAACACGATCCATCTTCTGCACCAGCTTCTCGCATTTTACTCTCACACACATGCATTCACTGCCTCCCACACTTTTCATTACGCAAATAATCTCCAGTCGTCCAAATGGACGCACTTTCACCTTATATCTTTCGTCGGTCTGTCTCACTCAACGTAACAATTCAACTTTCCGGCTGTTTATACATCCTTGAGAGAGTGACTGAAAGAGCAAATAAGAGAAGTGAAAAGACACTGACACCTAAGTTTAAGGCCATCCCAAAGTCTCCGAGCGATATTATCGCTATTATGAATACTTTGGCGTCTGTCTTTACCAAGGAAGAAGATGCTTCCAAGGGCACAGTGAAACATGAAGTCATTAACACATTACAAACATTTCAAATTGACAAAGACGCGGTAATAGAACGGCTCCCGATAATAAAAGTTGACCAAACACCAGGGCTGAATCAGGTACATCCAGGCTTTATCTTGTTGTAGCATACGCGATCCTGAGGGGAGTTGATAGAGTGCATATGAGGAGAGATCGGCTTCACCTTCCACAGATGCTGCCTGAATAGTGGAATATTTCCATCATTTTCTTTTCTGTAATAGAAATTGTCCTTGCTCTACCTCGAGCTGGGGATCATAAAAGGAGCGTTAGTGGATATATTCTACATGATGAGGCTTTTTGATAGTTTAAAGAAGGAGAACCTGTCCAGTAGCAGAGCTTTCAGCAAAGAAATGGGCACAGATTCAAGTTGATTGGCAAAATAATCAGAGGCGAGCTGTGGAAACACTTAGTTTTATGCCCCCATTTTGTTGGAATCTGCAGTGCACTGTCTGAAATGACGGTGGAGGTTGAACCATAAGTAATCTTCAAAGTGCTTTGGTCTGCAGCCTGAAGAACGTAAAGGTTTAGGGAAAACAGAGCTGGCATATATGACGACGCACACGTATTCGAAGAACCGTCACAGGTATCACGAGTGGAACGGCACCCTGTGCTGTAAGTTTTTTTGTCTCTCTGAATGCAGGAAAAGCATGGGAAATCCTGTTATTATTTCAAAACCAACTTAAGCATGTCATTTCCCGAAGAGATTTTGAAGGGCAATGGAGTGATATTTGTCGCGTGAAGTGAATTAAACTTTAATTTGCTAAGCTGATGATTGATAAGGAAATTTTGAAGAATAAAGCTGGATAACAAGAACAAAAGCGAAATAGTGAGGATTGTGGAAATCTGAAATCAAAACCGAGAGTGCAAAAAAGACAAAGCAGGTCTGGCAGCATGTGTGGCGAGAAAAATAGAGTTAACGTTTCAGGTGCGTGACAATACATCAGAATAATAACAACGATGTTCAACTGCCTTATTTGTGTATGTAAAAACTGGTAAAAAGTGATGACGGAGGTGATGCAATCCTGTTTAAGATTGAAACGATGCGATCAAGCAAAGCAGACGTCTTGCTGCAACTGAAAGAATTGCCGGTCAGAATGGACAATACTTGCAACGAAAAAGGCTGCCAGAGTCTTGGCTCCCCACAGCCAAAGTACATGGTTTTGAATTTTTGAGGACACTGCACAAACACCACTGTGATAAAGGCACAAGACAAAGAGCGCCTGAACAGGGACTTGAACCCTGGACCCTCAGATTAAAAGTCTGATGCTCTACCGACTGAGCTATCCAAACTCAGACACTCAACCCGCACTGCGCCCTTCAGTGGCTGAGAACTAACAGTGCAACACGATCCATCTTCTGCACCAGCTTCTCGCATTTTACTCTCACACACATGCATTCACTGCCTCCCACACTTTTCATTACGCAAATAATCTCCAGTCGTCCAAATGGACGCACTTTCACCTTATATCTTTCGTCGGTCTGTCTCACTCAACGTAACAATTCAACTTTCCGGCTGTTTATACATCCTTGAGAGAGTGACTGAAAGAGCAAATAAGAGAAGTGAAAAGACACTGACACCTAAGTTTAAGGCCATCCCAAAGTCTCCGAGCGATATTATCGCTATTATGAATACTTTGGCGTCTGTCTTTACCAAGGAAGAAGATGCTTCCAAGGGCACAGTGAAACATGAAGTCATTAACACATTACAAACATTTCAAATTGACAAAGACGCGGTAATAGAACGGCTCCCGATAATAAAAGTTGACCAAACACCAGGGCTGAATCAGGTACATCCAGGCTTTATCTTGTTGTAGCATACGCGATCCTGAGGGGAGTTGATAGAGTGCATATGAGGAGAGATCGGCTTCACCTTCCACAGATGCTGCCTGAATAGTGGAATATTTCCATCATTTTCTTTTCTGTAATAGAAATTGTCCTTGCTCTACCTCGAGCTGGGGATCATAAAAGGAGCGTTAGTGGATATATTCTACATGATGAGGCTTTTTGATAGTTTAAAGAAGGAGAACCTGTCCAGTAGCAGAGCTTTCAGCAAAGAAATGGGCACAGATTCAAGTTGATTGGCAAAATAATCAGAGGCGAGCTGTGGAAACACTTAGTTTTATGCCCCCATTTTGTTGGAATCTGCAGTGCACTGTCTGAAATGACGGTGGAGGTTGAACCATAAGTAATCTTCAAAGTGCTTTGGTCTGCAGCCTGAAGAACGTAAAGGTTTAGGGAAAACAGAGCTGGCATATATGACGACGCACACGTATTCGAAGAACCGTCACAGGTATCACGAGTGGAACGGCACCCTGTGCTGTAAGTTTTTTTGTCTCTCTGAATGCAGGAAAAGCATGGGAAATCCTGTTATTATTTCAAAACCAACTTAAGCATGTCATTTCCCGAAGAGATTTTGAAGGGCAATGGAGTGATATTTGTCGCGTGAAGTGAATTAAACTTTAATTTGCTAAGCTGATGATTGATAAGGAAATTTTGAAGAATAAAGCTGGATAACAAGAACAAAAGCGAAATAGTGAGGATTGTGGAAATCTGAAATCAAAACCGAGAGTGCAAAAAAGACAAAGCAGGTCTGGCAGCATGTGTGGCGAGAAAAATAGAGTTAACGTTTCAGGTGCGTGACAATACATCAGAATAATAACAACGATGTTCAACTGCCTTATTTGTGTATGTAAAAACTGTTAAAAAGTGATGACGGAGGTGATGCAATCCTGTTTAAGATTGAAACGATGCGATCAAGCAAAGCAGACGTCTTGCTGCAACTGAAAGAATTGCCGGTCAGAATGGACAATACTTGCAACGAAAAAGGCTGCCAGAGTCTTGGCTCCCCACAGCCAAAGTACATGGTTTTGAATTTTTGAGGACACTGCACAAACACCACTGTGATAAAGGCACAAGACAAAGAGCGCCTGAACAGGGACTTGAACCCTGGACCCTCAGATTAAAAGTCTGATGCTCTACCGACTGAGCTATCCAGGCTCAGACATGCAACCCGCACTGCGCCCTTCAGTGGCTGAGAACTAACAGTGCAACACGATCCATCTTCTGCACCAGCTTCTCGCATTTTACTCTCACACACATGCATTCACTGCCTCCCACACTTTTCATTACGCAAATAATCTCCAGTCGTCCAAATGGACGCACTTTCACCTTATATCTTTCGTCGGTCTGTCTCACTCAACGTAACAATTCAACTTTCCGGCTGTTTATACATCCTTGAGAGAGTGACTGAAAGAGCAAATAAGAGAAGTGAAAAGACACTGACACCTAAGTTTAAGGCCATCCCAAAGTCTCCGAGCGATATTATCGCTATTATGAATACTTTGGCGTCTGTCTTTACCAAGGAAGAAGATGCTTCCAAGGGCACAGTGAAACATGAAGTCATTAACACATTACAAACATTTCAAATTGACAAAGACGCGGTAATAGAACGGCTCCCGATAATAAAAGTTGATCAAACACCAGGGCTGAATCAGGTACATCCAGGCTTTATCTTGTTGTAGCATACGCGATCCTGAGGGGAGTTGATAGAGTGCATATGAGGAGAGATCGGCTTCACCTTCCACAGATGCTGCCTGAATAGTGGAATATTTCCATCATTTTCTTTTCTGTAATAGAAATTGTCCTTGCTCTACCTCGAGCTGGGGATCATAAAAGGAGTGTTAGTGGATATATTCTACATGATGAGGCTTTTTGATAGTTTAAAGAAGGAGAACCTGTCCAGTAGCAGAGCTTTCAGCAAAGAAATGGGCACAGATTCAAGTTGATTGGCAAAATAATCAGAGGCGAGCTGTGGAAACACTTAGTTTTATGCCCCCATTTTGTTGGAATCTGCAGTGCACTGTCTGAAATGACGGTGGAGGTTGAACCATAAGTAATCTTCAAAGTGCTTTGGTCTGCAGCCTGAAGAACGTAAAGGTTTAGGGAAAACAGAGCTGGCATATATGACGACGCACACGTATTCGAAGAACCGTCACAGGTATCACGAGTGGAACGGCACCCTGTGCTGTAAGTTTTTTTGTCTCTCTGAATGCAGGAAAAGCATGGGAAATCCTGTTATTATTTCAAAACCAACTTAAGCATGTCATTTCCCGAAGAGATTTTGAAGGGCAATGGAGTGATATTTGTCGCGTGAAGTGAATTAAACTTTAATTTGCTAAGCTGATGATTGATAAGGAAATTTTGAAGAATAAAGCTGGATAACAAGAACAAAAGCGAAATAGTGAGGATTGTGGAAATCTGAAATCAAAACCGAGAGTGCAAAAAAGACAAAGCAGGTCTGGCAGCATGTGTGGCGAGAAAAATAGAGTTAACGTTTCAGGTGCGTGACAATACATCAGAATAATAACAACGATGTTCAACTGCCTTATTTGTGTATGTAAAAACTGGTAAAAAGTGATGACGGAGGTGATGCAATCCTGTTTAAGATTGAAACGATGCGATCAAGCAAAGCAGACGTCTTGCTGCAACTGAAAGAATTGCCGGTCAGAATGGACAATACTTGCAACGAAAAAGGCTGCCAGAGTCTTGGCTCCCCACAGCCAAAGTACATGGTTTTGAATTTTTGAGGACACTGCACAAACACCACTGTGATAAAGGCACAAGACAAAGAGCGCCTGAACAGGGACTTGAACCCTGGACCCTCAGATTAAAAGTCTGATGCTCTACCGACTGAGCTATCCAAACTCAGACACTCAACCCGCACTGCGCCCTTCAGTGGCTGAGAACTAACAGTGCAACACGATCCATCTTCTGCACCAGCTTCTCGCATTTTACTCTCACACACATGCATTCACTGCCTCCCACACTTTTCATTACGCAAATAATCTCCAGTCGTCCAAATGGACGCACTTTCACCTTATATCTTTCGTCGGTCTGTCTCACTCAACGTAACAATTCAACTTTCCGGCTGTTTATACATCCTTGAGAGAGCGACTGAAAGAGCAAATAAGAGAAGTGAAAAGACACTGACACCTAAGTTTAAGGCCATCCCAAAGTCTCCGAGCGATATTATCGCTATTATGAATACTTTGGCGTCTGTCTTTACCAAGGAAGAAGATGCTTCCAAGGGCACAGTGAAACATGAAGTCATTAACACATTACAAACATTTCAAATTGACAAAGACGCGGTAATAGAACGGCTCCCGATAATAAAAGTTGATCAAACACCAGGGCTGAATCAGGTACATCCAGGCTTTATCTTGTTGTAGCATACGCGATCCTGAGGGGAGTTGATAGAGTGCATATGAGGAGAGATCGGCTTCACCTTCCACAGATGCTGCCTGAATAGTGGAATATTTCCATCATTTTCTTTTCTGTAATAGAAATTGTCCTTGCTCTACCTCGAGCTGGGGATCATAAAAGGAGCGTTAGTGGATATATTCTACATGATGAGGCTTTTTGATAGTTTAAAGAAGGAGAACCTGTCCAGTAGCAGAGCTTTCAGCAAAGAAATGGGCACAGATTCAAGTTGATTGGCAAAATAATCAGAGGCGAGCTGTGGAAACACTTAGTTTTATGCCCCCATTTTGTTGGAATCTGCAGTGCACTGTCTGAAATGACGGTGGAGGTTGAACCATAAGTAATCTTCAAAGTGCTTTGGTCTGCAGCCTGAAGAACGTAAAGGTTTAGGGAAAACAGAGCTGGCATATATGACGACGCACACGTATTCGAAGAACCGTCACAGGTATCACGAGTGGAACGGCACCCTGTGCTGTAAGTTTTTTTGTCTCTCTGAATGCAGGAAAAGCATGGGAAATCCTGTTATTATTTCAAAACCAACTTAAGCATGTCATTTCCCGAAGAGATTTTGAAGGGCAATGGAGTGATATTTGTCGCGTGAAGTGAATTAAACTTTAATTTGCTAAGCTGATGATTGATAAGGAAATTTTGAAGAATAAAGCTGGATAACAAGAACAAAAGCGAAATAGTGAGGATTGTGGAAATCTGAAATCAAAACCGAGAGTGCAAAAAAGACAAAGCAGGTCTGGCAGCATGTGTGGCGAGAAAAATAGAGTTAACGTTTCAGGTGCGTGACAATACATCAGAATAATAACAACGATGTTCAACTGCCTTATTTGTGTATGTAAAAACTGTTAAAAAGTGATGACGGAGGTGATGCAATCCTGTTTAAGATTGAAACGATGCGATCAAGCAAAGCAGACGTCTTGCTGCAACTGAAAGAATTGCCGGTCAGAATGGACAAAACTTGCAACGAAAAAGGCTGCCAGAGTCTTGGCTCCCCACAGCCAAAGTACATGGTTTTGAATTTTTGAGGACACTGCACAAACACCACTGTGATAAAGGCACAAGACAAAGAGCGCCTGAACAGGGACTTGAACCCTGGACCCTCAGATTAAAAGTCTGATGTTCTACCGACTGAGCTATCTTGGCTCGGAAACTCAACCCGCACTTCGCCCTTCAGTGGCTGAGAACTAACAGTGCAACACGATCCATCTTCTGCACTCGCTTCTCGCATTTTACTCTCACACCCATGCATTCACTGCCTCCCACACTTTTCATTACGCAAATAATCTCCAGTCGTCCAACTGGACGCACTTTCACCTTATATCTTTCGTCGGTCTGTCTCACTCAACGTAACAATTCAACTTTCCGGCTGTTTATACATCCTTGAGAGAGCGACTGAAAGAGCAAATAAGAGAAGTGAAAAGACACTGACACCTAAGTTTAAGGCCATCCCAAAGACTCCGAGCGATATTATCGCTATTATGAATACTTTGGCATCTGTCTTTACCAAGGAAGAAGATGCTTCCAAGGGCACAGTGAAACATGAAGTCATTAACACATTACAAACATTTCAAATTGACAAAGACGCGGTAATAAAACGGCTCCCGATAATAAAAGTTGATCAAACACCAAGGCTGAATCAGGTACATCCAGGCTTTATCTTGTTGTAGCATACGCGATCCTGAGGGGAGTTGATAGAGTGGATACGAGGAGAGATCGGCTTCACCTTCCACAGATGCTGCCTGAATAGTGGAATATTTCCATCATTTTCTTTTCTGTAATAGAAATTGTCCTTGCTCTACCTCGAGCTGGGGATCATAAAAGGAGAGTTAGTGGATATATTCTACATGATGAGGCTTTTTGATAGTTTAAAGAAGGAGAACCTGTCCAGTAGCAGAGCTTTCAGCAAAGAAATGGGCACAGATTCAAGTTGATTGGCAAAATAATCAGAGGCGAGCTGTGGAAACACTTAGTTTTATGCCCCCATTTTGTTGGAATCTGCAGTGCACTGTCTGAAATGACGGTGGAGGTTGAACCATAAGTAATCTTCAAAGTGCTTTGGTCTGCAGCCTGAAGAACGTAAAGGTTTAGGGAAAACAGAGCTGGCATATATGACGACGCACACGTATTCGAAGAACCGTCACAGGTATCACGAGTGGAACGGCACCCTGTGCTGTAAGTTTTTTTGTCTCTCTGAATGCAGGAAAAGCATGGGAAATCCTGTTATTATTTCAAAACCAACTTAAGCATGTCATTTCCCGAAGAGATTTTGAAGGGCAATGGAGTGATATTTGTCGCGTGAAGTGAATTAAACTTTAATTTGCTAAGCTGATGATTGAGAAGGAAATTTTGAAGAATAAAGCTGGATAACAAGAACAAAAGCGAAATAGTGAGGATTGTGGAAATCTGAAATCAAAACCGAGAGTGCAAAAAAGACAAAGCAGGTCTGGCAGCATGTGTGGCGAGAAAAATAGAGTTAACGTTTCAGGTGCGTGACAATACATCAGAATAATAACAACGATGTTCAACTGCCTTATTTGTGTATGTAAAAACTGTTAAAAAGTGATGACGGAGGTGATGCAATCCTGTTTAAGATTGAAACGATGCGATCAAGCAAAGCAGACGTCTTGCTGCAACTGAAAGAATTGCCGGTCAGAATGGACAATACTTGCAACGAAAAAGGCTGCCAGAGTCTTGGCTCCCCACAGCCAAAGTACATGGTTTTGAATTTTTGAGGACACTGCACAAACACCACTGTGATAAAGGCACAAGACAAAGAGCGCCTGAACAGGGACTTGAACCCTGGACCCTCAGATTAAAAGTCTGATGCTCTACCGACTGAGCTATCCAGGCTCAGATGCTCAACCCGCACTGCGCCCTTCAGTGGCTGAGAACTAACAGTGCAACACGATCCATCTTCTGCACCAGCTTCTCGCATTTTACTCTCACACACATGCATTCACTGCCTCCCACACTTTTCATTACGCAAATAATCTCCAGTCGTCCAAATGGACGCACTTTCACCTTATATCTTTCGTCGGTCTGTCTCACTCAACGTAACAATTCAACTTTCCGGCTGTTTATACATCCTTGAGAGAGTGACTGAAAGAGCAAATAAGAGAAGTGAAAAGACACTGACACCTAAGTTTAAGGCCATCCCAAAGTCTCCGAGCGATATTATCGCTATTATGAATACTTTGGCGTCTGTCTTTACCAAGGAAGAAGATGCTTCCAAGGGCACAGTGAAACATGAAGTCATTAACACATTACAAACATTTCAAATTGACAAAGACGCGGTAATAGAACGGCTCCCGATAATAAAAGTTGATCAAACACCAGGGCTGAATCAGGTACATCCAGGCTTTATCTTGTTGTAGCATACGCGATCCTGAGGGGAGTTGATAGAGTGCATATGAGGAGAGATCGGCTTCACCTTCCACAGATGCTGCCTGAATAGTGGAATATTTCCATCATTTTCTTTTCTGTAATAGAAATTGTCCTTGCTCTACCTCGAGCTGGGGATCATAAAAGGAGCGTTAGTGGATATATTCTACATGATGAGGCTTTTTGATAGTTTAAAGAAGGAGAACCTGTCCAGTAGCAGAGCTTTCAGCAAAGAAATGGGCACAGATTCAAGTTGATTGGCAAAATAATCAGAGGCGAGCTGTGGAAACACTTAGTTTTATGCCCCCATTTTGTTGGAATCTGCAGTGCACTGTCTGAAATGACGGTGGAGGTTGAACCATAAGTAATCTTCAAAGTGCTTTGGTCTGCAGCCTGAAGAACGTAAAGGTTTAGGGAAAACAGAGCTGGCATATATGACGACGCACACGTATTCGAAGAACCGTCACAGGTATCACGAGTGGAACGGCACCCTGTGCTGTAAGTTTTTTTGTCTCTCTGAATGCAGGAAAAGCATGGGAAATCCTGTTATTATTTCAAAACCAACTTAAGCATGTCATTTCCCGAAGAGATTTTGAAGGGCAATGGAGTGATATTTGTCGCGTGAAGTGAATTAAACTTTAATTTGCTAAGCTGATGATTGATAAGGAAATTTTGAAGAATAAACCTGGATAACAAGAACAAAAGCGAAATAGTGAGGATTGTGGAAATCTGAAATCAAAACCGAGAGTGCAAAAAAGACAAAGCAGGTCTGGCAGCATGTGTGGCGAGAAAAATAGAGTTAACGTTTCAGGTGCGTGACAATACATCAGAATAATAACAACGATGTTCAACTGCCTTATTTGTGTATGTAAAAACTGTTAAAAAGTGATGACGGAGGTGATGCAAAACTGCTTAAGATTGAAACGATGCGATCAAGCAAAGCAGACGTCTTGCTGCAACTGAAAGAATTGCCGGTCAGAATGGACAAAACTTGCAACGAAAAAGGCTGCCAGAGTCTTGGCTCCCCACAGCCAAAGTACGTGGTTTTGAATTTTTGAGGACACTGCACAAACACCACTGTGATAAAGGCACAAGACAAAGAGCGCCTGAACAGGAACTTGAACCCTGGACCCTCAGATTAAAAGTCTGATGCTCTACCAACTGAGCTATCCAGGCTCAGACACTCAACCCGCACTGCGCCCTTCAGTGGCTGAGAACTAACAGTGCAACACGATCCATCTTCTGCACCAGCTTCTCGCATTTTACTCTCACACACATGCATTCACTGCCTCCCACACTTTTCATTACGCAAATAATCTCCAGTCGTCCAAATGGACGCACTTTCACCTTATATCTTTCGTCGGTCTGTCTCACTCAACGTAACAATTCAACTTTCCGGCTGTTTATACATCCTTGAGAGAGTGACTGAAAGAGCAAATAAGAGAAGTGAAAAGACACTGACACCTAAGTTTAAGGCCATCCCAAAGTCTCCGAGCGATATTATCGCTATTATGAATACTTTGGCGTCTGTCTTTACCAAGGAAGAAGATGCTTCCAAGGGCACAGTGAAACATGAAGTCATTAACACATTACAAACATTTCAAATTGACAAAGACGCGGTAATAGAACGGCTCCCGATAATAAAAGTTGATCAAACACCAGGGCTGAATCAGGTACATCCAGGCTTTATCTTGTTGTAGCATACGCGATCCTGAGGGGAGTTGATAGAGTGCATATGAGGAGAGATCGGCTTCACCTTCCACAGATGCTGCCTGAATAGTGGAATATTTCCATCATTTTCTTTTCTGTAATAGAAATTGTCCTTGCTCTACCTCGAGCTGGGGATCATAAAAGGAGCGTTAGTGGATATATTCTACATGATGAGGCTTTTTGATAGTTTAAAGAAGGAGAACCTGTCCAGTGGCAGAGCTTTCAGCAAAGAAATGGGCACAGATTCAAGTTGATTGGCAAAATAATCAGAGGCGAGCTGTGGAAACACTTAGTTTTATGCCCCCATTTTGTTGGAATCTGCAGTGCACTGTCTGAAATGACGGTGGAGGTTGAACCATAAGTAATCTTCAAAGTGCTTTGGTCTGCAGCCTGAAGAACGTAAAGGTTTAGGGAAAACAGAGCTGGCATATATGACGACGCACACGTATTCGAAGAACCGTCACAGGTATCACGAGTGGAACGGCACCCTGTGCTGTAAGTTTTTTTGTCTCTCTGAATGCAGGAAAAGCATGGGAAATCCTGTTATTATTTCAAAACCAACTTAAGCATGTCATTTCCCGAAGAGATTTTGAAGGGCAATGGAGTGATATTTGTCGCGTGAAGTGAATTAAACTTTAATTTGCTAAGCTGATGATTGATAAGGAAATTTTGAAGAATAAAGCTGGATAACAAGAACAAAAGCGAAATAGTGAGGATTGTGGAAATCTGAAATCAAAACCGAGAGTGCAAAAAAGACAAAGCAGGTCTGGCAGCATGTGTGGCGAGAAAAATAGAGTTAACGTTTCAGGTGCGTGACAATACATCAGAATAATAACAACGATGTTCAACTGCCTTATTTGTGTATGTAAAAACTGTTAAAAAGTGATGACGGAGGTGATGCAATCCTGTTTAAGATTGAAACGATGCGATCAAGCAAAGCAGACGTCTTGCTGCAACTGAAAGAATTGCCGGTCAGAATGGACAAAACTTGCAACGAAAAGGGCTGCCAGAGTCTTTGCTCTCCACAGCCAAAGTACATGGCTTTGAATTCTTGAGGACACTGCACAAACACCACTGTGATAAAGGCGCTAGACAAACAACGCCTGAACAGAGACTTGAACCCTGGACCCTCAGATTAAAAGTCTGATGCTCTACCGACTGAGCTATCCAGGCTCAGGTGCTTAACCCGCACTGCGCCCTTCAGTGGCTGAGAACTAACAGTGCAACACGATCCATCTTCTGCACCAGCTTCTCGCATTTTACTCTCACACACATGCATTCACTGCCTCCCACACTTTTCATTACGCAAATAATCTCCAGTCGTCCAAATGGACGCACTTTCACCTTATATCTTTCGTCGGTCTGTCTCACTCAACGTAACAATTCAACTTTCCGGCTGTTTATACATCCTTGAGAGAGTGACTGAAAGAGCAAATAAGAGAAGTGAAAAGACACTGACACCTAAGTTTAAGGCCATCCCAAAGTCTCCGAGCGATATTATCGCTATTATGAATACTTTGGCGTCTGTCTTTACCAAGGAAGAAGATGCTTCCAAGGGCACAGTGAAACATGAAGTCATTAACACATTACAAACATTTCAAATTGACAAAGACGCGGTAATAGAACGGCTCCCGATAATAAAAGTTGATCAAACACCAGGGCTGAATCAGGTACATCCAGGCTTTATCTTGTTGTAGCATACGCGATCCTGAGGGGAGTTGATAGAGTGCATATGAGGAGAGATCGGCTTCACCTTCCACAGATGCTGCCTGAATAGTGGAATATTTCCATCATTTTCTTTTCTGTAATAGAAATTGTCCTTGCTCTACCTCGAGCTGGGGATCATAAAAGGAGCGTTAGTGGATATATTCTACAAGATGAGGCTTTTTGATAGTTTAAAGAAGGAGAACCTGTCCAGTGGCAGAGCTTTCAGCAAAGAAATGGGCACAGATTCAAGTTGATTGGCAAAATAATCAGAGGCGAGCTGTGGAAACACTTAGTTTTATGCCCCCATTTTGTTGGAATCTGCAGTGCACTGTCTGAAATGACGGTGGAGGTTGAACCATAAGTAATCTTCAAAGTGCTTTGGTCTGCAGCCTGAAGAACGTAAAGGTTTAGGGAAAACAGAGCTGGCATATATGACGACACACACGTATTCGAAGAACCGTCACAGGTATCACGAGTGGAACGGCACCCTGTGCTGTAAGTTTTTTTGTCTCTCTGAATGCAGGAAAAGCATGGGAAATCCTGTTATTATTTCAAAACCAACTTAAGCATGTCATTTCCCGAAGAGATTTTGAAGGGCAATGGAGTGATATTTGTCGCGTGAAGTGAATTAAACTTTAATTTGCTAAGCTGATGATTGATAAGGAAATTTTGAAGAATAAAGCTGGATAACAAGAACAAAAGCGAAATAGTGAGGATTGTGGAAATCTGAAATCAAAACCGAGAGTGCAAAAAAGACAAAGCAGGTCTGGCAGCATGTGTGGCGAGAAAAATAGAGTTAACGTTTCAGGTGCGTGACAATACATCAGAATAATAACAACGATGTTCAACTGCCTTATTTGTGTATGTAAAAACTGGTAAAAAGTGATGACGGAGGTGATGCAATCCTGTTTAAGATTGAAACGATGCGATCAAGCAAAGCAGACGTCTTGCTGCAACTGAAAGAATTGCCGGTCAGAATGGACAAAACTTGCAGCCAGAGTCTTGGCTCTCCACAGCCAAAGCACATGGCTTAGAATTCTTGAGGACACTGCACAAACACCACTGTGATAAAGGCATTAGACAAAGAGCACCTGAACAGGGACTTGAACTCTGGACCCTCAGATTAAAAGTCTGATGCTCTACCGACTGAGCTATCCAGGCTCAGACACTCAACCCGCACTGCGCCCTTCAGTGGCTGAGAACTAACAGTGCAACACGATCCATCTTCTGCACCAGCTTCTCGCATTTTACTCTCACACACATGCATTCACTGCCTCCCACACTTTTCATTACGCAAATAATCTCCAGTCGTCCAAATGGACGCACTTTCACCTTATATCTTTCGTCGGTCTGTCTCACTCAACGTAACAATTCAACTTTCCGGCTGTTTATACATCCTTGAGAGAGCGACTGAAAGAGCAAATAAGAGAAGTGAAAAGACACTGACACCTAAGTTTAAGGCCATCCCAAAGTCTCCGAGCGATATTATCGCTATTATGAATACTTTGGCATCTGTCTTTACCAAGGAAGAAGATGCTTCCAAGGGCACAGTGAAACATGAAGTCATTAACACATTACAAACATTTCAAATTGACAAAGACGCGGTAATAAAACGGCTCCCGATAATAAAAGTTGATCAAACACCAGGGCTGAATCAGGTACATCCAGGCTTTATCTTGTTGTAGCATACGCGATCCTGAGGGGAGTTGATAGAGTGCATACAAGGAGAGATCGGCTTCACCTTCCACAGATGCTGCCTGAATAGTGGAATATTTCCATCATTTTCTTTTCTGTAATAGAAATTGTCCTTGCTCTACCTCGAGCTGGGGATCATAAAAGGAGCGTTAGCGGATATATTCTACATGATGAGCCTTTTTGATAGTTTAAAGAAGGAGAACCTGTCCAGTGGCAGAGCTTTCAGCAAAGAAATGGGCACAGATTCAAGTTGATTGGCAAAATAATCAGAGGCGAGCTGTGGAAACACTTAGTTTTATGCCCCCATTTTGTTGGAATCTGCAGTGCACTGTCTGAAATGACGGTGGAGGTTGAACCATAAGTAATCTTCAAAGTGCTTTGGTCTGCAGCCTGAAGAACGTAAAGGTTTAGGGAAAACAGAGCTGGCATATATGACGACGCACACGTATTCGAAGAACCGTCACAGGTATCACGAGTGGAACGGCACCCTGTGCTGTAAGTTTTTTTGTCTCTGTGAATGCAGGAAAAGCATGGGAAATCCTGTTATTATTTCAAAACCAACTTAAGCGTGTCATTTCCCGAAGAGATTTTGAAGGGCAATGGAGAGATATTTGTCACGAGAAGTGAATTAAACTTTAATTTGCTAAGCTGATGATTGATAAGGAAATTTTGAAGAATAAAGCTGGATAACAAGAACAAAAGCGAAATAGTAAGGATTGTGGAAATCTGAAATCAAAACCGAGAGTGCAAAAAAGACAAAGCAGGTCTGGCAGCATGTGTGGCGAGAAAAATAGAGTTAACGTTTCAGGTGCGTGACAATGCATCAGAATAATAACAACGATGTTCAACTGCCTTATTTGTGTATGTAAAAACTGGTAAAAAGTGATGACGGAGGTGATGCAATCCTGTTTAAGATTGAAACGATGCGATCAAGCAAAGCAGACGTCTTGCTGCAACTGAAAGAATTGCCGGTCAGAATGGACAAAACTTGCAACGAAAAGGGCTGCCAGAGTCTTGGCTCTCCACAGCCAAAGTACATGGCTTTGAATTCTTGAGGACACTGCACAAACACCACTGTGATAAAGGCATTAGACAAAGAGCATCTGAACAGGGACTTGAACCCTGGACCCTCAGATTAAAAGTCTGATGCTCTACCGACTGAGCTATCCAGGCTCAGACACTCAACCTACACTGCGCCCTTCAGTGGCTGAGAACTAACAGTGCAACACGATCCATCTTCTGCACTTGCTTCTCGCATTTTACTCTCACACACATGCATTCACTGCCTCCCACACTTTTCATTACGCAAATAATCTCCAGTTGTCCAAATGGACGCACTTTCACCTTATATCTTTCGTCGGTCTGTCTCACTCAACGTAACAATTCAACTTTCCGGCTGTTTATACATCCTTGAGAGAGCGACTGAAAGAGCAAATAAGAGAAGTGAAAAGACACTGACACCTAAGTTTAAGGCCATCCCAAAGTCTCCGAGCGATATTATCGCTATTATGAATACTTTGGCATCTGTCTTTACCAAGGAAGAAGATGCTTCCAAGGGCACAGTGAAACATGAAGTCATTAACACATTACAAACATTTCAAATTGACAAAGACGCGGTAATAAAACGGCTCCCGATAATAAAAGTTGATCAAACACCAGGGCTGAATCAGGTACATCCAGGCTTTATCTTGTTGTAGCATACGCGATCCTGAGGGGAGTTGATAGAGTGCATACGAGGAGAGATCGGCTTCACCTTCCACAGATGCTGCCTGAATAGTGGAATATTTCCATCATTTTCTTTTCTGTAATAGAAATTGTCCTTGCTCTACCTCGAGCTGGGGATCATAAAAGGAGCGTTAGCGGATATATTCTACATGATGAGCCTTTTTGATAGTTTAAAGAAGGAGAACCTGTCCAGTGGCAGAGCTTTCAGCAAAGAAATGGGCACAGATTCAAGTTGATTGGCAAAATAATCAGAGGCGAGTTGTGGAAACACTTAGTTTTATGCCCCCATTTTGTTGGAATCTGCAGTGCACTGTCTGAAATGACGGTGGAGGTTGAACCATAAGTAATCTTCAAAGTGCTTTGGTCTGCAGCCTGAAGAACGTAAAGGTTTAGGGAAAACAGAGCTGGCATATATGACGACGCACACGTATTCGAAGAACCGTCACAGGTATCACGAGTGGAACGGCACCCTGTGCTGTAAGTTTTTTTGTCTCTGTGAATGCAGGAAAAGCATGGGAAATCCTGTTATTATTTCAAAACCAACTTAAGCATGTCATTTCCCGAAGAGATTTTGAAGGGCAATGGAGTGATATTTGTCGCGTGAAGTGAATTAAACTTTAATTTGCTAAGCTGATGATTGATAAGGAAATTTTGAAGAATAAAGCTGAATAACAAGAACAAAAGCGAAATAGTAAGGATTGTGGAAATCTGAAATCAAAACCGAGAGTGCAAAAAAGACAAAGCAGGTCTGGCAGCATGTGTGGCGAGAAAAATAGAGTTAACGTTTCAGGTGCGTGACAATGCATCAGAATAATAACAACGATGTTCAACTGCCTTATTTGTGTATGTAAAAACTGGTAAAAAGTGATGACGGAGGTGATGCAATCCTGTTTAAGATTGAAACGATGCGATCAAGCAAAGCAGACGTCTTGCTGCAACTGAAAGAATTGCCGGTCAGAATGGACAAAACTTGCAACGAAAAGGGCTGCCAGAGTCTTGGCTCTCCACAGCCAAAGTACATGGCTTGGAATTCTTGAGGACACTGCACAAACACCACTGTGATAAAGGCATTAGACAAAGAGCACCTGAACAGGGACTTGAACCCTGGACCCTCAGATTAAAAGTCTGATGCTCTACCGACTGAGCTATCCAGGCTCAGACACTCAACCTACACTGCGCCCTTCAGTGGCTGAGAACTAACAGTGCAACACGATCCATCTTCTGCACTTGCTTCTCGCATTTTACTCTCACACACATGCATTCACTGCCTCCCACACTTTTCATTACGCAAATAATCTCCAGTTGTCCAAATGGACGCACTTTCACCTTATATCTTTCGTCGGTCTGTCTCACTCAACGTAACAATTCAACTTTCCGGCTGTTTATACATCCTTGAGAGAGCGACTGAAAGAGCAAATAAGAGAAGTGAAAAGACACTGACACCTAAGTTTAAGGCCATCCCAAAGTCTCCGAGCGATATTATCGCTATTATGAATACTTTGGCATCTGTCTTTACCAAGGAAGAAGATGCTTCCAAGGGCACAGTGAAACATGAAGTCATTAACACATTACAAACATTTCAAATTGACAAAGACGCGGTAATAAAACGGCTCCCGATAATAAAAGTTGATCAAACACCAGGGCTGAATCAGGTACATCCAGGCTTTATCTTGTTGTAGCATACGCGATCCTGAGGGGAGTTGATAGAGTGCATACGAGGAGAGATCGGCTTCACCTTCCACAGATGCTGCCTGAATAGTGGAATATTTCCATCATTTTCTTTTCTGTAATAGAAATTGTCCTTGCTCTACCTCGAGCTGGGGATCATAAAAGGAGCGTTAGCGGATATATTCTACATGATGAGCCTTTTTGATAGTTTAAAGAAGGAGAACCTGTCCAGTGGCAGAGCTTTCAGCAAAGAAATGGGCACAGATTCAAGTTGATTGGCAAAATAATCAGAGGCGAGTTGTGGAAACACTTAGTTTTATGCCCCCATTTTGTTGGAATCTGCAGTGCACTGTCTGAAATGACGGTGGAGGTTGAACCATAAGTAATCTTCAAAGTGCTTTGGTCTGCAGCCTGAAGAACGTAAAGGTTTAGGGAAAACAGAGCTGGCATATATGACGACGCACACGTATTCGAAGAACCGTCACAGGTATCACGAGTGGAACGGCACCCTGTGCTGTAAGTTTTTTTGTCTCTGTGAATGCAGGAAAAGCATGGGAAATCCTGTTATTATTTCAAAACCAACTTAAGCATGTCATTTCCCGAAGAGATTTTGAAGGGCAATGGAGTGATATTTGTCGCGTGAAGTGAATTAAACTTTAATTTGCTAAGCTGATGATTGATAAGGAAATTTTGAAGAATAAAGCTGGATAACAAGAACAAAAGCGAAATAGTAAGGATTGTGGAAATCTGAAATCAAAACCGAGAGTGCAAAAAAGACAAAGCAGGTCTGGCAGCATGTGTGGCGAGAAAAATAGAGTTAACGTTTCAGGTGCGTGACAATGCATCAGAATAATAACAACGATGTTCAACTGCCTTATTTGTGTATGTAAAAACTGGTAAAAAGTGATGACGGAGGTGATGCAATCCTGTTTAAGATTGAAACGATGCGATCAAGCAAAGCAGACGTCTTGCTGCAACTGAAAGAATTGCCGGTCAGAATGGACAAAACTTGCAACGAAAAGGGCTGCCAGAGTCTTGGCTCTCCACAGCCAAAGTACATGGCTTGGAATTCTTGAGGACACTGCACAAACACCACTGTGATAAAGGCATTAGACAAAGAGCACCAGAACAGGGACTTGAATCCTGGACCCTCAGATTAAAAGTCTGATGCTCTACCGACTGAGCTATCCAGGCTCAGACACTCAACCTACACTGCGCCCTTCAGTGGCTGAGAACTAACAGTGCAACACGATCCATCTTCTGCACTAACGTCTCGCATTTTACTCTCATACCCATGCATTCACTGCCTCCCACACTTTTCATTACGCAAATAATCTCCAGTCGTCCAAATGGACGCACTTTCACCTTATATCTTTCGTCGGTCTGTCTCACTCAACGTAACAATTCAACTTTCCGGCTGTTTATACATCCTTGAGAGAGCGACTGAAAGAGCAAATAAGAGAAGTGAAAAGACACTGACACCTAAGTTTAAGGCCATCCCAAAGTCTCCGAGCGATATTATCGCTATTATGAATACTTTGGCATCTGTCTTTACCAAGGAAGAAGATGCTTCCAAGGGCACAGTGAAACATGAAGTCATTAACACATTACAAACATTTCAAATTGACAAAGACGCGGTAATAAAACGGCTCCCGATAATAAAAGTTGATCAAACACCAGGGCTGAATCAGGTACATCCAGGCTTTATCTTGTTGTAGCATACGCGATCCTGAGGGGAGTTGATAGAGTGCATACGAGGAGAGATCGGCTTCACCTTCCACAGATGCTGCCTGAATAGTGGAATATTTCCATCATTTTCTTTTCTGTTATAGAAATTGTCCTTGCTCTACCTCGAGCTGGGGATCATAAAAGGAGCGTTAGTGGATATATTCTAGATGATGAGGCTTTTTGATAGTTTAAAGAAGGAGAACCTGTCCAGTGGCAGAGCTTTCAGCAAAGAAATGGGCACAGATTCAAGTTGATTGGCAAAATAATCAGAGGCGACCTGTGGAAAGACTTAGTTTTATGCCCCCATTTTGTTGGAATCTGCAGTGCACTGTCTGAAATGATGGTGGAGGTTGAACCATAAATAATCTTCAAAGTGCTTTGGTCTGCAGCCTGAAGAACGTAAAGGTTTAGGGAAAACAGCGCGGGCATATATGACGACGCACACGTATTCGAAGAACCGTCACAGGTCCCACGAGTGGAACGGCACCCTGTGCTGTAAGTTTTTTTTGTCTCTGTGAATGCAGGAAAAGCATGGGAAATCCTGTTATTATTTCAAAACCAACTTAAGCATGTCATTTGCCGAAGAGATTTTGAAGGGCAATGGAGAGATATTTGTCGCGAGAAGTGAATTAAACTTTAATTTCCTAAGCTGATGATTGATAAGGGCATTTTTAACACTCAAGCTGGATAACAAGAACAAAAGCAAAATAGTGCGGATTCTGGAAATCTGAAATCAAATGAGGAAGTGCAGGAAAGACAAAGCAGGTCTGGCAACATCTGTGTTGAGAGAAATAGAGTTAACGTTTCAGGTGCGTGACAATACATCAGATTGATGTTCAACTCCCTTATTTGTGTATCTAAAAAAGTGGTGACAAAGGATGACGAAGGTGATGCAATCCTGTTTAATATTGAAACGATGGTATGTGGCGAAGTGGAAGTCCTTGCTGCAAGTGAAAGAATGCCCGGTCAGAATGGACAAAGTTTGCAAGGAAAAGGAATGCCAGAGTTGGCACATTCTACTGCCAACGTACACAATTAGGAATGTGCGACGGCACGGTAAGAACAACAGAGCTGCAATGACGAATGCATAGCGCCCGAATAGGGACATGAACCCTGGGCTCTTCGTTGCGAAGAAGGGTCACTGACCCGAAACGTTAACTCTGCTTCTCTTTCCACAGATGCTGCCAGACCTGCCGAGTGGTCCCAGCATTTCTTGTTTTTATCTCTATACTTAATGTTGGTCAAGTACCAGGGCTGCAAATTGTGCTTCTAAAGTGTATTAACAAGGGATGACGAAGGTCATGCATTCCTGTTTAATATTGAAACAGTGCGAACTGGCAAAGCAGTAACTGAAAGTCATTAATAGATATTGTGAATAGCTGGGGACCAAGCACTGATCCCTACTCTACCCCACTCGTCACTGTCTGACACCCAGAAAAAGACCCATTTATTCCTCCTCTCTGTTTCTTGTCTGTCAACCGATTCGCAGTCCATGCCAATATATTACGTCCAATCCCATGTGCTTACATTTTGCACACTCGCCTCTTATTTGGGACCTTGTGAAAATCCTTCTGAAAATCCAAATACACCACATCCACTGGTTCTCACTTATCTATTCTACTTAGTTGCATCCTCAAAAAAACCCCAGTAGGTTTTTACATAGCATGATTTCCCTTTCGTATACCCATGCTGACTTTGCCCAATTCCATACCATGCTTCCTGGATGTTCTGCTATCACATCCTTGATAATATACTCTCACATTTCCCCACTACTGATGTAAGGCTAACTGGTCTGTAGTTCTCTTCTTTTTTCTCTTCCTACTTTTTGAAAACACTGTGATTCATGACAACGCTTCGTCACCACCGACATCATCAGGTTGTGCCGCGGTGCGCACATGCGCAGACGGTCTCCTGTCCTCTGCGCATGCGTTGCGGTCCGGCCTGCCAGGACCGTTTTGCGCCTGCGCAAATGACGTCATCGCGTTACGTCGTCTTCCTCAGGCAACGCGCCAAGTTGGCCTCTGCGCATGCGTCAAAGCTTCGGCGCGACTTTTTGAAAGTGGAAGGAGGGGAGGTTTCGTCGGGCATTTTCTCGCATTTTATCTGAATCATTTATTCGTTTTGGAGACTTGCTTCATTTTTATTTGACACAGGAGATTGTTCCAAGGTAAGTTGCTCTGCCTTTGTCAGTTGCTCTGAAAACAGTTCCATTGTCTGGGGCACCGCATGTTCTCCAGTCCCTGTTGTAAGTTGCTCTGAAAACAGTTCCATTGTCTGGGGCACCGCATGTTCTCCAGTCCCTGTTGTGAGTTGCTGTGTGCAGGCAGTACATGTGCTGCAACCTACCGTCTTAAAGGTCACTTTCGTTTTTGTAACATTTTAATGGAGTGCATTCTGTGAAGAGGGGGAGGGAGGGGTGGGTGAAGAGGGGGATAGAGGAGGGGGAAGGAGGGGTGGGTGAAGAGGGGGAGGGAGGGGTGGGTGAAGAGGGGGAGGTGAAGATGGAGAGGGGGGAGGGGTGGGGAGAGCAGGGAGGGGTGGAGAGAGGGAGCATGTAAAATGCAGGGACCAGACAGTTGCAATGCCTGAAGTACTGTGGAGAAGTAGGGGAGAAGCAACTGGATTGGGCATCCGCAGCTGGAGGGAACGGCTGAATGGAGAGGGCCGGAAGCGAGAGGCCGTAGAGAGCTGCAGGGAGCGAGTGTGCGAAGACCTTGGTGTCGCCGGGTCCAGGGACTGGCCGGTAAGTCTTTTGCTGTTGTGTTTCTGGCGCATGCTCCGCGCCCCCCCCCACTCCTCCCCACCTCTGCCCTTCCCCCCCTCTCTCCCCTCCCCAACCCCCCCTCTCCCCTTCCTCCCTCTCCCCTTCCTCCCTCTCCCCCTCCACCCGCTCTCCCCCCTCCCTCTCCCCCTCCCACCACCCTCTCCACCCCCTCCCACCACCCTCTCCCCAGTTCTCCCTCTTCCCCCCTCCCTCTTCCCCCCTCCCTCGTCCCCCCTCCCCCCCTCCCCCACCCTCTACCCCCCTCCCCTCCCTCTCTTCCCCCCCTTCCACTCCCTCTCTTCCCCTCTCCCACTCCCTGTGCCCCCTTCCCCCTCCCTCTCTTTCTCCCCCCTCCCTCTCTTCCCCCCCCTCCCTATCTTCCACCCCCCCCCCACCCCGCCGTCACCGTCAACGCTGCTCTCCCCGGCCCCCACCGCTGCTCTCCCCGGCCCTCGCGCTGCTCTCCCCGGCCCCCGCGCTGCTCTCTCACTCCGGCCATTGTATACTGCCACGTGTTCATTAGGTTTCCTCTGTGTGATTCTTTGAGCAGCGCCATCTTTAGTCCTGGCAGCTACTACAGTCGCAATCTGTGACGTTTTCGTGGCACATGCTGTATTTGCACATGTGCCAAAACAGCGCCACCTACCGTTTGCGTTGTCAACAAATCCGGTCGATCTTTTTACTGATACTGATTTCCTTCAGTTCCTCCCTCTCATTAGAATTTTGGTTCCCTAACATTCTGGGAGGTTATTTCTGTCCTCCTTTGTGAAGACAGGAACAAGGTGTGTTTAATTGTTCTGCCATTTCTTTGTTCACCAATATAATTTCCCCCGTTTCTGACTGCAAATGACCTACATTTGTCTTTGCTAATCTTTTTCTCTTCACATATTTATAGAATCTTTTACAGTCAGTTTTTTTGTTCCCCGCATGTTTACTCATACTCTATTTTCCCCTGCTTAATCAACCCCTTTGTCCTCCTTTGGTGAATTCTAAAGTGCTCCCAATCATCAGACTTGCTGCTTTTTCTGGCACTTTTATAGGCCTCCTCTTTGGATCGAATGCTATCCCTAATTTCTTTTATAAGCCATGGTTGAGCCACCTTTCCGGTTTTACTTTTGCACCAGACAGGAATGAATAATTGTCGTAATTCATGCACACATTCTTTAAATATTATCCATTGCCTATCAACCATTAGTAAAGTTCCCCAATCCATCATAGCCAGCTCGTGCCTCATACCTTCGTAGTTTCCTTAATTTAGATTCAGAACCATGGTTTCCGATTCAACTACTTCACTCTCCATCTTAATTAATAATTCTATCATGTTATGGTCGCTCCTCCCCAAGGGACCCCGCACAACAAGATTGTTGATTAATCCTTTCTCATTGCTCAATACCCAGTCTGGGATAGCCTGTTCTCTAGTTGGTTCCTCAATGTATTGGTCTAAAACAAATCACTTACATACTCCAGGACATCCTTCTCCACAGTATTATTGCTAATTTGGTTTGACCAATGTAAATGTAGATTTATGTCACCAATGATCACAGTTGTTCCCTTATTGCATGCATCTCTAATTTCTTGTTTAATGCCATCCCTTATATCACCACTACTGTTTGATGCCCCACAGACAACCCCAACAAACGTTTAATGCCCTTTGGTGTTTCTTAGCTCCACCCATACAGATTCCACATCATGATTTCCAGAGCCAATATCCTTCCTCACTCTTGCATTGATTTCCTCCTTCACTAACAAATCTACCCCTCCTCCTTTCCCTTTTTTCCTACCCTTCCTAAATGTTGAATATCCCTGGATGTTCAGTTCCCATCCTCCGCCACCTTGCAGCCATGTCTTCATAATCGCTACTATCTCATAACCGCTTATATCTACTTGTGCTGTTAATTCATCTTTTTTAACATTGTTAGTCATCTCAGTTTTATTTTTCACTATGGCCCCATTTGTTTTTGCCCTTGTTTTCTCTGCCTTCCACTTTTGCTTCTTACCTTTCTGTCTTTCATTTCTATCCTTGTTTCCCTCGCCTCTGTCTCCCTCTTCTGTTTCCCATCCGTCTGCCATTCTAGTTTAAGTCCTCCACGACAGCATTAGTAAACAACCCCCCCACACCCCTCCCACCCCCGTGGACATATTTCCCAGTACTGCCCAGATACAGCCCATCCAGCTTGTACTGGTCCCACCGTCCCCAGAACTGGTCCCAATGTCCCAGGAATCTGAAACCCTCCCTGCTACAGCATTTCTTCAGCCACGTATTCATCTGATATATCCTGCTTTTTCTGCTCTTACTAGCACGTGGCATTGGTAGTAATCTTGAGATTACTACCTTTGTGGTCCTACTTTTTAATTTTCGTCCAAACTCCCTATATTCAGTTTGTGGGACCTCGTCCCTTTTTTCTTTACCTATGTCGTTGGTACCAATATGTACCACGACAACTGGCTGCTCGCCCTTGCCCCTCAGAATACCCTGCAGCCACTCAGAAACATCCTTCACCCTAGCACCAGGGAGGCAACATGCCATCCTGGAGCCTGTTTTGCGGCCACAGAAACGCCTGTCTGTTCCCCTTACGATTGAATCCACTATCACTGTAGCCCTGCCACTCTTCTTTCTCCACTCCTGTGCAGCAGAGCCACCCATGGTGACATGAACTTGGCTCTTGCTGCTTTCCCCTGAGCCATCTCCCCCAACAATATCAAAAGTGGTATATCTGTTATAGAGGGGGATGGCCACAGGGGACTCCTGCACTACCTGCCTTCATCTACTGTGGACCCTCGCCAGAGCCAGCAATCAGCAAAATCAGTTGATCTGGTGACAGCAACCCTCTTTCCATTCTCATATCGTGATAAAAATCCCATAAAAATGTAAGCCTACTTCAATGAGGTGCAATCTGTTTAAGAACTACTGCTCAACAACACATCAGTCCCCAGAAAAAAATAATACTCATCACAGTGGATGCTGTTAGATGTCTCTATTATATTTAACTACTCGATTTTTAAACACAGCCTTTTTAATTTTTTTAATAAACTTTCTTTATGATATCTCAGCTTCTGTCTTTAAGCCTAGTGCTATATTTTTATTTCTCTCTGCGTATTTAGTTGATTTGATTATTGGAGCTTTTCATTGGCACAGCGGCACAGTGGTTAGCACCGCAGCCTCACAGCTCCAGGGACCCGGGTTCAATTCCGGGTACAGCCTGTGTGGAGTTTGCAAGTTCTCCCTGTGTCTGTGTGGGTTTCCTCCGGGTGCTCAGGTTTCCTCCCACATGTCAAAAGACTTGCAGGTTGATAGGTAAATTGGCCATTATAAATTGTCACTAGTATAGGTAGGTGGTTGGGAAATATAGGAACAGGTGGGGATGTTTGGTCGGAATATGGGATTAGTGTAGGATTAGTATAAATGGGTGGTTGATGTTTGGCACAGACTCGAAGGGCCTGTTTCAGTGCTGTATCTCTAATCATTTTCTGGTTCAGTGTCTATGAGAATTCTTTAAGTGATTGTCGGCTGGACAGAATAATTCATTTACTGCAATTCAGTGCTGGAATTCCTCCCTAAACAAGCTATAATCAGTTGCAAGTCGAGACAGTTAAAACTTTTGGCGATACTTTCTTCGCCACCGATCGCAAACTTCGGGCCATTGAAAAGGGTACATTATAAAGTGGGAGCAAGAACAGAGCGGCCTGCTGGTGTCGGTTGTCGAGTATTTGCAGCCGTAAAGACACGTTGAGGAGGCTTTTCATAAGACATTTGGGATCCGTGGATTTCTTAAGTAGAGGCATAGAGTAAAAAAGCAACAACGTTATGCTGAGCCAGTATAAAATGCTTGTTACCACCAGTTGGAATATTGTGGGCATCACACAAGATGAAAGATAAAGATTGGCTGCAAGCACTTTTGTATATCCTGAACATATGAAGACGCACAACAAAAGACTAAGCAAACCATTGATTCTCGTTTTGTGACACGGAAAGTGAGATCATGGACAGCTCAGTTGGTACAGCACCATTATTTTAGTTAAGGATCTCGGCTTCAGGTGCCTGGCTGTTTCTTTGAGAGCAAGCTTACCGAATCACAAAACTCTTGGTCATACTCCCGACGCTGCGCCCATAATAAACACGACAAAAAGCAGGGACCCAGTACTGAGACCTGTGGAACGCCACTGGAAACAGCCCTCCAGTCGCAAAAGCAGCCGTCAACAATTACCGTTCGTTCCCTGTCACTGAGCCAATTTGTGTCCACCTTCCTGCATTTCCCTGGACCCTATGGGATTTTTTTCTTTAACCAGTCTGCCATGTGGGATCTTGTCAAAAGTCTTGCCTTAATCCATGTTGACCGCATCAACTGCACGACCCTCATCTATCTTCCTTGTTACTTCTTCAAAAAATTCGATCAAGTTGGTCAAACAAGATCTTCCCTTAACAAATCCATGCTGATATCCTTGATTAACCTGTGCCTTTCTATGTGTCAGTTTATCCTGTCTCTCAGAATAGATTACAAACATTTGCCACTACTGACGTTCGACTGACTAGCTTGTAATTATTCGGTCTATCCTTTGCTCTCTTTTTGAACAGAGGTACAATGCTAGCAATTCTCCAATCCTCCAGGACTACACCTCTATCCAGTGAGGACTGGAAAATGATGGTCAAACTCGCTGCCATTTTCTCTCTTGCGTCTTTTAACAGCCTAGGATACATTTCATCTGGCCCTGGTGATTTATCAAATTTCAAGGATGCAAATCCCATTAATACTTCCTCTCTCCCTATGTTTATCAGATCCAATACTTCACACTCTTCCTCCTTAACTACAATATCTGCATCTTTCCCCTCTTTTGTGAAGACAGACGCAAAGTATTCATTGAGAGCCATACCAATATCTTCCACCTCAACATATAGGTTACCTTTTTGGTCTTTTATGGGCCCTACTCTCTCCTTAGTTATCCTCTTACTCTTAATGTATTGATAAAACATCTTTGGGTTCACCTTGATTTTGGTTGTCAATATTATTTCATGCCCTCTCATTGCTTTTCTAATTTCCTTTCTGATTTCACCCCTTCACTTTCTATACTCCTCTTGGCTTTCTGTAGTATTGAGTTCTTGCTGTCAGACAAAAGCTTTCCTTTTCTGCCTTAGGTTACCCTGTAAGCTCATTGACATTCATGGGGCTCTAGATTTGGCCGTCTCACCCTTTTTCTTTGTGGGAACATGTTTACTCTGAACCCCTTGAATCTCCCCTTTGAATGCCTCCCACTGTTCTGACACTGATTTACCTTCAAGTAGCTGTTTTCAGTCCATTTGTACTAAATCACTCCTCAGTTCAGTAAAAGTGGCCTTGCCTCAAATAAGAATTCTAACTCCTGTTCTGTCTCTGTCCTTTTCCATAATTATGTTAAAAGCCTGACTGAACTATGATCACTACCACCAAAATGCTCTCCCACTGCCACCCCGTCCACTTATTCATCTTCATTTCCTAAAACGAAGTCTAAAACTGCTCCCTCTCATGTTGGACTTGCTACATACTGGGATAAAAAGTTCTCCTGAATGCACCTCAAGAGTTCTGCTCCCTCAATTCCTTTCACACTGAAACTATCCCAGTTAATATTGGGGTCGTTAAAATTCCTTACTACTACTGCCCTATTTATCTTGCACATCTCAGATATTTGCCTACATATCTGCTCTTCTATCTCCCTCTGACTGTTTGGGGGCCGAGAGTACCCTCCCAGTAGTGTGGTTGCTCCTTTATTGCTCCTTAGCTCAATTCATCTGGCCTCATTTGATGAACCTTCCAACATATCATCCCTCCTCACAGCTGTAATAGTTTCCTTGACCAAAATTGTCACTCCCCCTCCTTTCGTAACCCTTCCCTATTGCGTCTGAAAGCCCTGCAACCAAGAACTTTGGTCTGCCATTCCTATCCCTCCTTAAGCCATGTTTCTGTAATAGCTATGATATCATACTGCCACGTGTCTATCTGTGCCCTCAGCTCATCTGCTTCATTTGCTATACTCCTTGCATTGAAATAGATACCCTTGAGCACTGCCAAACTCATTTTTAAAATTATTTTCTAACCCTCGTTTCCTCTGTCTTCCAGACTCATCCATTACTTTTCTGCCTTCCATTTTCATTTCTGATTTTGTCCCAATTGCGTCTACCCACAGTACCCCATCCCCCTGCCAAACTAGTTTAAACCCGACCCAACAGCACTGCCAAAATATCCCGCAAGGAACTCAGTCCCAGCTCTGTTCAGGTCCAACCCATCTGGCCTGTATAGGTCCCATCTCCCCCACAGCCAGTCCCTATGTCCCAGGAATCTAAAGCCCTCCCTCCTGCACCATCTTTCCAGCCACGCATTCATCACTATTTCTATACTCACTTGCGCGTGGCACTAGGAATAATAGAGATTACTACTTTTGAGGTCCTACTTGCTAATTTCTTCCCCAGCTCCCTGGATTCTGACTGCAAGACCACAGCCCTCTTTTTAGCTATGTCGTTGGTTCCAATGTGGACCACAACTGCTGGCTGTTCAGTCTCCCCCTTCAGGATGCTCTGCAGCCACTCAGTGAAATCATTGGCCCTGGCACCATGGAGGCAACACACCATCCTGGATTCACGTCGGCAGCCACAGAAACGCCTGTCTGCTCCCCTGACTATTGGATCACCTATCACTAATGCTCTTCCAGTCTTCCCTGCACCCCTCTGTGCAGCTGAGCCACCCGTGCTGCCATGGGGTTGGCTCTGGCTGCACTCTCCAGGTGACGCATCATCACCTTCCTTCATATTCAGAACTGAATACCTGTCGGAGTGTGAGGTGCACTCAGCGGTCTCTGGCACTACCTGCCTGATTTTCTTTGACTGCCTGAAGGTCGCCCTCTCTCCCTGCATACTCTTAAGCTGTGGGGTGACCACATCTATAAACATGCTATTCACGAAGCTCTCAACCTCATGAATGGGGTGGCACAGTGGTTAGCACTGCAGCCTCACAGCTCCAGCGACCCGGGTTCAATTCTGGGTACTGCCTGTGTGGAGTTTGCAAGTTCTCCCTGTGTCTGCGTGGGTTTCCTCTGGGTGCTCCGGTTTCCTCCCACAAGCCAAAGACTTGCAGGTTGGTAGGTAAATTGGCCATTGTAAATTGCCCCTAGTATAGGTAGGTGGTAGGGAAATATAGGGATAGGTGGGGATGTGGTAGGAATATGAGATTAGTGTAGGATTAGTATAAATGGGGCTTCAGTTCACACATGCACTCCGAGAAGCAGCACAGATGAATGATGAAGAAGGGAAGTGAGTATTTCCAGTGCATGAATTTTAATAAGTTATGTATTGTCTTCACCATTTATGTGCATCTGTGTTAAAGTCAAAGTAGATTAAATCAAATTTCTGCTCCTTTATTACTATGGGAGTGTGTTTTCTTGATTGATATTTAAGTTAAATATGGCCTTCAGCTCTGTTACTTTGCAACAGGCCTATTGATTTCCACTGAAAAGAAAGCAGTGCACTATATTAATGTAGGAGAATTGGGGGTAGCCAAGCAATCTTTATAAAAAGTACATTTTGATTGCTATATTTGGCACTCTTTTTAGCTATCCAAGTTTGAGATTTGAGAGAATCAGTGTTCTGTGCCTGTACGTGTTGAGTATCGAACAAGACTGAAATCTGATATACAACAAAGTAACTTACCAGCTAGAGATTCTTGGCTGTTACTTGATATCTGGTGCAATTGTACCTTTACTAGTATAGGTTCTGTAACCAATTTTCCATGTAACAATTTATAGTTTTCACACCTATTGCATTTTTCTAGATTTCCCAATCTGTCCCTGGTAAATTGAAGTCTCCTTGTACAAATGCACCTGGTTTTGTACAAAAACAATAACAACTTGTATTTATATAGTGCCTTTAACATAATAGGATTGAGGGAAGAGGAGGTGGGTCTTGTGGACAAGATGCGCTCGGAAAAGGGTATGAGGGAAGATTGGAGAAAAACTAGAGAAAGATGCAAGCTCAGGACTCTAGCAGGGAGGAGCTTTAGAGGAAGTTTGGACAGGTGGGCTAGTGGAAGGGAGGAAGGTGTTAGAGGCAGCTGAACAGATGGTCTCTATCTTAATGACAAATCTATGAGCTTGCACTTATTGTTGGAGGTGTGGGTGGAGGAGACAGAGGAGAAGGGTTTAAGATGGTTTGCAGTAGAGGAAAGAAGGCAGGGGTTATCTTTTGCATTCCAGGATGATACTGGAATAGTGAGCAGTTTTAGCAGACTAGAGCTGGAGCTAATGGTGCTTTATTGGTCCAGCTTTTTAGCAGTGGATGGCTAAACTAGCTGTGCAGCATATCCTTTCAGGTCTGCGTCCCTTGAACTTAAGGGAGTGGGGATGAGGGCCATACCAGAGGGAACGGCCAGGGTGAGAGAGTAATAGTTTTATTGGGAACTAGGGCATCAAAGGTGTAGATGAGGGCATGGTTGAGCAAATCAGTAGCTGCAGAAGTGTTGGGTGAATGGAGGACCAAAGGCTAGACAGTTACGATTTTGAAAGGGCTGTTGTAAATCAATTGAGGAATAAATATTTTTCCAGGAATGGATACAGAAGAAGGTAGGGATGGAGTGAGAAAGGGGATATGGGTGGGAGAGTGATTCAAGGAAATGATTAGAGATGGCCTTTTCTATAATTAATATGATGAGACTAGCAAGACCATGTGAGCTGGCAAGGTCAAGAAGGGTGGGTTTGAATATGGATTGGGGAGTTTACATGGAGGGATAGATTTAAGAAGGATAAGATGGTAGTGAACTCAGAGAGAGAGCTTGATGAGTTGAGATGGAGGTTGAAATCACCGAGGATGAGAAGTTGTTCGGTGCAGAGGCTGAGGGAGGAAAAACAGTGAAGGTAGCTCAGAGATTAAATTTTTATCCCACTTGGGAGAGCAGTAGAAAATGATTTTGAAAGAGGTGAGAGGGGTGGAATTAGGTGAGATGCTGAAAGGAGGAGAAAGTGCCAGAGGAGTAGGGGGTCAGGCCAAGGTGTGATTTGGTGGTAGCAGCCACACTGCCACCGTGGCGGTCTTGGTGGGGCAAGTGGTGGAAGGTATAACCCGACGGGGAGGCTTCATTAAGGGGCAAGGTATCATCACCCTTCAGCCAGGTTTCAGTTAAGGCCATGATGTCAATGCAATCATCCACAGTAAGCTCATGGATGGCAAGGGCCTTGTCCACAAGTGAACAGACATTCTGGAGGAAGATGCATGGAGGGGTGGTGAGAGCTGATCAGCTGTAAGAGTCCACAGAGTCACCAGTGGGAGGGGTGAGTTGAATAGGAAGGAGATTGGCAAGATTAGCCCTGGGTGGATGCACTGGGCAGGAAAGACAATGAGAGATTAAGAGATATGAGGGGGCTGTTCACTTGGTTTTGATAAAATAATCCTTTTTTTATTGGTGTAAAATTACATCCACATAATTCTCCGAAAGTTCATTGTTCTGATAGTGGTAATATTTTCATTATTTTTACACGCTTTACACATTCATTTTGTTCCTCCACCCATACACTCCTTTGCCTATTGGTGGCAATGATTCCTAAAAAATGTGCTCTGTAAGGCAACTTGGGAAGCAATTTTTGCTGGATCTTTTTGGGTCTAAAGAGGTGGCCAGGATGGGGTCATAGTCATAGAGAGATACAGCACCGAAACAGGCCCTTCGGCGCACCGAGTCTGTGCTGGTCATCAACCATCCATTTATACTAATCCTACATTAATCCCATTTCCCTCTCACATCCCCACCTTCCCTCAATTCTCCTACCACCTACCTACACTAGAGGCAATTTACAATGGCCAATTTACCTATCAACCTGCAAGTCTTTGGCATGTGGGAGGAAACCGGAGCACCCAGAAGAAACCCACGAAGGTCACAGGGAGAACTTGCAAACTTCGCACAGACAGTACCCAGAACCGAACCCGGGTCGCTGGAGCTGTGAGGCTGCGGTGCTAACCACTGTGCCGCCAAACTGGGTCTTAAGCTGAAATGCCTGTTTAGCCTGTGTTGAGTGCAAGACACCATCTTGTTAAAGGATTTGAAGTTAGCGCTAGGAATGGCCGCTGAGAGGCTAGATAAACAGCTGAATGCCACTTAAAATGTCTACCCGCGCTCATTAAAGAGGCTGTACGGCATTTTGGTGACTCTTGCTTCAACTAACACTTTCCTTCTAACAGCAGCTAGCTACTTGAGAATAAACACATTGCTGATGTCTACTTCTAGCACTACTTTAAGTGCTACACACCATTCCATGGTAATTGCTGCTGCAGCAGAAAGGAGGACCTCTGAGACATTTTGGAACACTTTGTCAAGCATCATTTATTCAGGAAATTCTGTGAGGATTTCACCTGAAAAGAGTAGGTGCTGTACTGCACCATATATGAGTCAGCGGGAGAAAGGCAGTGCTTGGTCATCAGCAACTTGCTAGGGACCTCTTTGGTCTGACCGAGAAATGGGAGGAGGAGATGAGGCCAGACAGAGCAGCACCAACTGCAGCAGGAGCAATGGAGAGGAGGGCGAGATGGCACCTTTTCCCCCTTGCAGGTATAGGACATCCCTCCTCCTGGACCTCTTTCACCAGCACCTCCAGTGTTGCGCCCTCTCCAATGGCCCCTGAACAATTCTGCAACGTGTTTCTGTGTGCCAGCCAGCATGCTCCATGCCTTCATTGGAAGTAGGTGGGAGGAGCCCACATTTACTGATCAGGAAAATTGTGTCTAATTAGCGCTGGTTAAGGCCGCAGGCAAGTTCAAATCTTGATGATCAAGCCCGAAATTGCCTCCGAAATCCAGACTTTAGAACAGGTATTTCTTATTAGTGCAGCACTCATTTAGCACATGTTTTCACTCTTTGGCTAAAATAACTCCCAGTTTCTATTAGTGCTACTATATAAATGCAAATAATTGTTGAGTTTTTAATGAAGATCAGTTTTTGTTACAGTGTGCAACTCAAGTCTTCAGCTTTTTTTCATGAATCATTGCTTGTTTTTAGGTTGAAAATGAAAACGATCAAGCACTCTTTAGATCTTTGTTCTGAGATTCTAGCAACCCAGGAAGTAAGTCTAATATGATTAATAACTCCTGTAGTTTGGGGTTGAAAATTGTTGCCGACATTATGTAATGTTTTATTATCTGCAGGTACTTTACATAGCAGTATCTTCAGTTGTAAGCTACTGTAGTTGACTTTTTTTGTATACGAACAAGAGTAGGCCATTTAGCCATAGAACGATAGAAATGTTATGGCACAGAGTGGCCATTCAGCCCATTGTCTCTGCACCAGCTGAAAAAACTAGCCTCCCAATCTAATCCCACCTTCCAGCACCTGGTCCATAGCCTTGCAGGTTACATTACTTCAGATGCAGGTCAGGGTACCTTTTAAATATAGCAGAGCGAGCCCCTCAAGCCTGTTTTGCCATTCTATGAGATCTTGGCTGATCTGTGACCAACTCCATTGCCCCCATCCCTTAAATTTCTGTTAACCAAACGTATTATCAGTTTAAGATTTAAAATTAACCATTGACGTAGCATCAATTGCTTTTTGTGGAAGAGTGTTCCAAACTTCTACCACCCTTTACGTGTAGGAATGTTTCTTAACCACTCTGAAAGGCCAGGGTCTAACCTTTGGGCTATGTTTCCTAGTCCTTTACTCCCCAGCCAGTGGAAATAGAATAGTTTCTCTCTATCAGTTCCCCTTTAATACCTTGAAAACTTTGATCAAATCATTCCTTATCCTTCTAAATTCCAGGGAATGCAACCCTAGTTTGTCCAATCTGTCTTCGTAACTTAACCCTTGGAGTCCAGGTATCATGTTGGTAAATCTGTGCTGCCCTGTCTCCAAGGCCTCAGGTGTGGTGCCCAGAACTGCTCACAGTACTGCAGGTGTGGACTAACCAGGGCTTTGTATAGCTGTAGCACAACTTCTACTCCCTTGTATTCCAGTCCTCTTGATATAAAGGCCAGTATTCCACCAGTCATTTTGATTATTTTCTGTACCTATTTATGCCATTTTAATGATATATGTACCTGGACCTCCACTGTTTCAGCATTTTCACCATTTAGAAAGTACTCTGACCTGTCCTTTTTCAATCCACAGTGGATGACCTTATATTTTGTAATGGCATTTGCATTATTTTTCATATTTTAAATTATGCACAAACTCAGACCAGTAATATGAATTTCCGATACAACAATACCCTTCATGAGTAATCCCTATTATATTCAAAGTAATTTAGTGTAATTGTTTGCAAATATTTATTTATAGAATATATCATGGAGTTTTGTTAAAGCCCATGTAACTCAAAGGCTTCAAACAAAAGACTTTAGCCTCTTTACATTGGGTGCTGGCCTTGGTTCGGTGGTAGTGTTCTTGCCTGAGTCAAAAGTCTGTGGATTCGAGCCCCACTCCAAGACTTGAGCACATAAAGCTGACACTGGGCTGAGGGAGTATTGTACTGTTCGAGGTACTGTTTTTTTGAATGAGATCCCTGTTTATTCAGGTGTACATATACATGAAAAGGATCCCACAGAATGATTCGAAGAAGAGTTCTCCTGGTGTTCTAGCCAACATTTATTCTTAATCTGTCTTTTTGGCAGTTGGTTTATCTGATTATTCATTTCGATGCTGTTCGTGAGACCTCACCTTACCCATGGGAAGATTGGCTGCTGTGTTTGCCTACAGAACAGCAGTTCAAAAGTCATTAATTGGCTGTAAAGCACTTTTGGGTGTCCTGAGGATGTGAAAAACATGTCTGTTTGTTCGTTCATACTTTCTTTCTATCTGCAGCTAAAGTGCACTCTTTCCATATAGAGGAAACAATTATTTGCTACATAGTTTTAGACTTAATCATCCTGCCAATACAGGCTAACACTGTTTGCTTTTACAGCACCGTTTGTAGGCCTTCAAAGATTTATGCATAATTAAAACACCCAGCTCCTTCTCCTGCTTGGCAGCCTTGATCAGTCAACCCTGCATGGTTGACATGTGCTTGGTGTTGGCCCTGCCAGCATACATAACATTGCATTTATCTTTCAGATGCAAATCCACTTTTCCCACCACACCCCCCCCCATCTACGTCTGTTGGAAATCTTTTTCTCATTGAGGGTTTTAATACTTGCACATATCTTTTTGTATCATCCACAAATTTGTGGATGGTTCCTTGATGCCTTAATCCAGATCATATATAAACATGGTGAAAAGCAGTGGTTCGGATAATAGTCCGTATGGACTGTGCTAATAACTGCTCCTCGTACAGACCACTACTATTAATAACTACCTTCTGTCCTACGAGAATGAAACTAATTCTTTATGCAACCCAAAATCTGCCCACTACTCCAACAAGACTATCTTCTTTAGTGGCCTATTATAAGGCACCTTATCAAAAGCTTTTTGAAAATCAAGTTACTCGCTGTAATTGGGCTACCTACATCCAACAGACTTGTTCCTGGGATGGTGGGACTGTCCTATGAAGAGAGATTGGGGAAACTGGGCCTGTATTCCCTAGCATTTCGAAGAATGAGAGGTGATCTCATTGAAACCTACAAGATACTTGAAGGGATAGACAGGGTAGATGCAGGTAAGATATTTCCCCTCGGCGGGTCTGGCGGCATCTGTGGAAAGGGAGGCAGAGTTGGCGTTTCGGGTCAGTGATCCTTCTTCGGAAGAGGTGTCGCTGACCCGAGGCGTTGACTCTGCTTCTCTTTCCACAGATGCTGCCAGACCTGCTGAGTTATTCCAGCATTTCTTGTTTTTGTTTCAGATTTCCAGCATCCGCAGTATTTTGCTTTTAAGATATTTCCCCTGATTGGGGAGTCTTGAACCAGGGGACACAATTTCAAAATAAGGGGGAAGCTTAGGACAGAGATGAGGAGAAATTTCTTTACTTAGAGGGTCGTGAATGTTTGGAATTCTCTACCCCAGAGGGCTGTGGAAGCTCAGTTATTGAGTATGTTTAAAGCAGAGATTGACGGATTTCTAAATACAAATGACATAAAGGGATCTGAGGATAGCGTAGGGAAAAAAGCATTGAAGTGGAAGATCAGCCATAATCATACTGAATGGTGAAGCAGGCTCGATGGGCTGAATGGCCTACTCCTATTCCTAAATTCAACACTAATATGAGCACACAAAGAACTAGAGTGAATGCTGTTGACATTTTTACTTTATTCAATTAATTAAGTGGTTAATTGTTATAGTAAACACTTAATTAGAACACAAGGTTGTGCAAAATCTGGTACCATACTACATGTGAACCTAAGGGACAGGATGAAGGATGTGCATTTAGAAAGGTTGAAGGCCACTGCCTAGAGCCCTCCCTGCATATAATTTAGAAGTTCTTACAGTACGCTAAGGATAAATGAATGCAGAACAATGATAGTTAGATGTGATCTGCAAATATCTCCTAGTTCATACTAGTTCAGTTCTAAGAGACTAATTGTTAAATATTATGGGGAACAAAGTTTAAGTATTTAACCAACTGGAGAGCGAGCATATATTCACAGCTTTACACAGGAATGGAAGGGAACATAGGACATCTCTGCAATGTCAACCAGTCCTTAAATAAAAGTCAACTTTGAGTTTCCTACAGGTGATTAGATCACAAAAAGCCTTTCACAACAGTCTGTACTTACTGCCCACTGCTGAGCAGATCTCAGCTTCACAGGATGTTTTAGATGGCATTATTCTAACAAGCTGTATGAAAGCAGCAAGATTGGTGATAGTTAAAATGTATAAAGTTGCAAAATGACTAATGTACAAGTTTAGATGATTAAAAATCCAGAAATAATAAAATTGTCTTTGTGAGACATTAGATATAATCAAATTTGTTTGTGTTACACTCCCTAATGGTCTAAGTAAGAGCACTGCCTGGTATGGTCCTGAAGCACATAGAACAGGAGTTTTGATGCTAGGTCTGTGCTAAGATGCTGTCAGCCTGAACATCAATTGAGGAGCTGGAATTGGAATCAGTGCCCCCGGAAAGAAAACAAAATCAGCCACGGTTCCTGCTTCTAGTCAGCATCCATTGATCCCTGCTAGAAAGGATGTACATTTGATGTTGGATAAATGGTAGAATGGGATTTGGCTCATAATGCCATTGAATATGCTGCTAACCAAGGTTATAATTATCAGGAAGGATTGAACAGGCTGAGGCTCTTTTCCCTGGAAAAAGAGAAGACTGCAGGGGAGGTGGGGTGACCTGATAGAAGTCTTAAAAATTATGTAAGGGTTTGATAGGGGAGACAGAGAAGCAGCTTTGGAGGGAGAGACCAGTACTAGAGGTCATAAATACAAGATAGCATAGATGTATTTGAGAAGAAGCCAGCTAAGTATGAGGGAGAAAGGAATAGAAGGGTATTTTGATGGGGTTAAATGAAGTAGGTAGGGAGGAGGCTCATGTGGAGCATATCATATACACCAGCATAGACTAATTGGGCTGAATGGCCTGTTTCTGTTCTGTCAGGAAAACTGGCAAAAACTGAAGTGTTTCAATTGTACTTTTTCCCCCACATGTTTAATTTTATTGGAAAGTTGGCTTGTTTAGCATTGAGATTAATTTTGTCAATCCACAGATTTCATTGTGATGATGCATGTTTTGTTTGGACATGAACTCTCACAATCGCCATGTTTTGAGGTGTGTTGCCTTTGCCTTAACAGCCTCAGAAATTAATGGCAACTACTTGGGGGTTTTGGGGAGGGGGTTGGGGGGGGGGGGTGGAAATGTCTGTTGATCCCAGTCCCTGCTGTAGCAGTAAATTCAGAGTGTGCAGAAAACAGCTTTCAGGAAACAATCTTTGTCTGGATTTGCTGGGAAGGTTGATTTCTGGTTACAGCCAGCATTGGCACAGTTCTGATGAAGGGTCGCTGACCTGAAACGTTAACTCTACTTCTCTCTCCACAGGATGCTGCCAGACCTGCTGAGTATTTCCAGCATTTCTTGTTTTTATTTCAGATTTCCAGCATCAGCAGTATTTTGCTTTTATTTTGGCACAAATCGTGTCTGTGTCTATCTCGCTGCCATAAAATGAAAAACATTCGGAGGATCTTTGCTGGGATCCGCATATGTGTCTGTCTCAGGCTAGCTCAGTGTTCATTATCAACTTGTGTATCAAGCACACACCTTTGTAGCCTGTCAACATAGGTTTGGAACCATGTTATATATCCTATAGGTGTCTGATCAGAGCTATGTTCGAGGAAGATTTAATTGTTAGTCAAAATTGAGGTGAAATTAAGGCATTTTGATAGAGTAACTATTCCACTGGCAGGAGGTGTTGGTAACCAGAGGGCACAGATTTTCTAATTTGCAAAAGAAGCACAGGGAGAATTAGGATAATTTCACACTGAGTTGTTATGATCTGGAATGTCTGAAAGGGTGGTGAAAGCAGGTTCAATAATAACTTTCAAAAGGGATTTGGATAAATACTTAAAGTTTAAATTTGCAGAGCTATAGGGAAAGCAGGGGAATGGGACTAATTTGATAGCGCTTTCAAAGAGCCAGCACAGGCACGATGGGCGAATGGCTCCTTCTGTAAGATTTTGTGTTGGTAAACCTTGGGCAAAGTTTCCATGAGTGTTTCAGCACTTTGTAAGTTAATGGGATCCTGTTGTGAATGCTTTTGTTCAAAATAATGATCCAGGCATGTTCCTCTCAACTTTGAGTTGTGTTCCACACCTCTGGAGATGCTGTCAGATTAGTTAGATGTTTCCTTCTGGGAACATTTTGTATGTTAAAGCAGCTGATGATTGAGGAAATGACGTTGGAAGATAACGGGTTCTGCAGTTGCAATCCAAAAAGGGCAGGAAGGCATTTGATACCAGCTCCTGTGAAACAATGTTTGAGCCAGTAATGTCCCAGCTAATTCAAAGTATGTTGCGACTGCCTGTCTCCTACAGACCTCAAGGACATGGTCACGTGATACAGATCACACTCCCAAGGTTTCAGTGTGAAGAACAGACACAGGTATTTCCCCTGGGTCTGATGTGCCATATGGGTAAGAGTCTGGAGACGTGTCAATTTTCCAAGTTCATTGCATCCTAAACCAGGGCTTGGTAATGGAACAAGATTGATAGTTAGGAAGCTGTTTTCTTCGATGATAGATGCTGAAATTATAACAGGCAGATTTCAAGGAAATAAGCTGTTTATTCCTCGAACAATATTGAGCCCATCAGATGTTAACCTGCCTTTTCAACTCAGGAGAAAACAGTTTCCAATTAGAGTTTCATATTCTGTGACTATAACTGGAGGACAGTAAATGTACCATTTTTCAGGAAGGCAAGGCTAAGGGAGTAAACCCTAACAGAAAATCCGGAGCGGAACCCCGTAGGCGGTCATGTGTCACCTTTGGCATGTTTCCGGCAGTTCCTGCAGCCATACTGGTGCCAAACGTCGTGCTCTGCACTCCTTTGGACCCCACCAGAAAGGCCAAGAGGGGGGTTTTGACGCTTGGGCAACTCTCAACCTCCATACATTCGCCCAGGCATGCGCCATGGAGAGGTCACTTCATAGTTGCCTCGCAGCGACTGACACCACTGACCACCTCCAGGTGCTTACCCATTGTCTCTCGAGACAAGGAGGCCAAAGAAGAGTATAAATGGGTGGTTGATGGTTGGCACAGACTCGGTGGGCCGAAGGGCTTGTTTCAGTGCTGTATCTCTAAACTAAACTAAACTAAATGCACCGCAGTGTCGCCAGCTGTTTCTCAAGTTCCAAAACCCGGAGCTCAAGCTGCTTCAATTGATGAAACTTCCTGCACAAATTGTTCTCCATGATACGGAAATCATCCTGGAGCTCCCACATAGTACAGGAGGTGCGCTCTCGGGTTTGAAGCAACCCTGCCACACCTTTATTTGTGATTTTACTATTTGCTACTGCTAAAAAAGCCTTACCAATACTACAGCACCTTCGAGTTAATAAAACCTTACTAGTACCGATAAATCCTACTAAAAATCAATACAGTTCACGAGTTATAATAAACCGTACTCAAAAAAATATGAGCTACTCTCTTGTCCTTTATTATTGAACTATTTACACACACACCCTAACAGTGGTAGAATAACTTAGCTATTTAACGATACTCCCTAACAGCAGTTAATCACCAACCAATCACTTTGTAGCTTTCTTTGATGTCCCTGTTCACTTCTGTTTCAAACTCCGGCGCGCCTGGACTCCTCTCCACTGTTCTCCTGAAGGTAAATTCTCTCGGCCGAGATCCTTGGGCTATATTTATCGGCTCCCCGCTCCATGTTCTTCCCGCAGGTCCGCTCCTCATATCTGGTGTCCCGGAAGGTAAATCCTGCTCTCCCGGAAGGTTAGCCCTGCTCTCCCGGATCTTCCATCTGTGGTTACTTGATGAATTGTCTGCCATATTTCACGACTGAATGTGGCAGGACTGTAGATCTTGATCTGATCTGCTGGTTGTTGTATCCCTTAGCTATGTCTCGCGTGTGTATCATCCACTGTTTAGCGTGCATGTATTCCAGTGATGTAGTTTCACTAGGCTGACACCGCATTTTTAGGTGTGCCTGTCACTGCTACTGGCATGAACTCTTGCACTCCTCATTTAACCAGGGCTGTTCCTCTGGATTGATGATGATTGTAGGGTGAGGGATATACCGGGCCATGAGGTTGCATATTGTGGTTAAATACAACTCTGCTGCTGGCACTGGCCCAGAGCGCCTCAAGGATGCCCAGTTTGGAGCTGGTAGATCTGCTCTGACTCTATCCTATATAGGATAATGCTAGTGCCATACCACAAGATGGAGCGTATCCTCAGTGTGTATATCAAACTTGGTCTTCACGAAGACTGCGCAGTGGTCACTCCTACTATTACTGACATGGACAGATACATTTACTGTGTGTTGCTTGGTGAGGGCGAGATCAATTAGCTGTTTTTCCTCTTGTTGTTTCTGCCACCACTCTTAGGATTCAGCCATTCGGTATGTTGTAGTGATGGGCATTGAATTCCAAGGTGCAGATGGATCTAGGTGTGCTAGTGCATACATCACAAAAAGCTAGTATGCAGGTGCACCAAGAAATAAAGGCGGCTAATGGAATGCTATCCTTATGTACGAGAGGAATTTAAAATAAAGTAAAGATGCTATGCTTCAGTTATACAGGACATCGGTGTGATGACATCTCGAACACTGTGTGCTGTTTTGGTCTCCTTATTTAAGGAAGGATGTGAATGTATTAAAGGCAGTTCAGGGGAGGTTTACTAGACTGTTGCATGTCATGAATGGGTTGTCTTATGAGGAAAGGTTCGACAGACTGGGCTTGTTTTTACTGGCGTTTAGAACAGTTTGGGGGGGAGAGTTGATTGAAGTATATAAGATTCTGAACGGTCTTGACAGGGTGGATGTGGAAAGGATTTTTCCTCTTGTGGGTGAGTCCAGAACTAGAGGGCACCGTTTTAAAATTAGGGGTTGCCCTTTTAGGACAGAGACGAGGACTATTTTATTTTCTCTCAGAGGGTTGTGCGACTTTGGAACCCTTTGCCCCAGAATGTGGTGGAGGCAGGTTTATTGAATAATTTTAAGGTGGAGGTGGATAGATTCTTGTTAGGCAAGCGAATCAAAGCTTATGCAGGGTAGATGGGAGTGTCTAATTCGAAACATAAACAGATCAGCCATGATCTTATTGAATGGTGGAGCAGGCTCGAGGGGCCGAATGGCCTACTTCTGCTCCTAATTCGTATGTTTGCATGTATGTCTCCCACCCAGACTATATTTTGCTCCCTTGCTACCCTCAGTGCTTCTTCTACGTGGTGCTGAACATGAAGGAGTCCTGATTCATCAGCTGAGGGCGGGCAGTAGATGATAATCAGCAAGAGGTTTCCTAACATATGTTTCAGCTGATGCCATAAGACTTCATGGGGTACAAAGTCAATGTTGGGAATTCCCAGGGCCACACCCTCCCGACTGTCGACAACTCTGCCACAACCTCTGCTGGTTCTGTCCTGCTGGTAGTACAGAACATACCGAGGGGTGGTAATAGCGTGATCTGGGATATTAGGTGTAAGGTATGCTTCATTGAGTATGAGCATGCCAGGTTGTTGTTTCACAAATCTGTGGGGCAGCTCTTAACAATTTGGCACAAGTACCCATGTGTTTCCGAGCAGAACTTTGCAAGGTCGACAGGGCAGGGTGATATAAAGATTTTACAGCAGAGCACTAAGAGAACAGTGGTAGAATCAGACAGTCAGCATTTATTTACGAAAGGGAAATCATGCTTGAAAAATCTACTAGAATTCTTCGAGGATGTAACTAGTCGAGTTGATGAGGGACAGCCAGTGGATGTGGTTTATTTGGACTTTCACAAGGCTTATGACAAAATCCCACATAAGAGATTGGCGTGAAAATTAAAGTGCATGGGATTGGGGTTAGTGTATTGCGATGGATAGAAAATTGGTTGGCAGACAGGAAACAAAGAGTAGAAATAAACGGGTCTTTTTCTGAATGGCAGGCAGTGGCCCCAGCTATTCACAATATATATTAATGATTTAGATGAGGGAACTAAATGTAATATCTCCAAATTTGCAAGATGACACAAAACTAGGTGGGAGGGTGAATTGTGAGGAGGATGCAGAGAGGCTTCAGGTGATTTGGACAACTTGAGTGAGTGGGAAAATGTATGGCAGATGCAGTATAATGTGGATAAATGTGAGGTTATACACTTCTGTAGCAAAAACAGGAAGAGAGATTATTATCTGAATGGCTATAAACTGAGAGAGGGGAACATGCAACGAGACCTGGGTATTCTCATACACAAGTCGCTGAAGGTAAGCATGCAGGTGCAACAGGCGATAAAAAGGCAAGTGGTATGTTGGCCGTCATAGCGAGAGGATTCGAGTACAGGAGCAGGGATGTCTTGCTGCAATTATACAGGGCCTTGTTGAGGCCATACCTGGAATATTGTGTGCAGTTTTGGTCTACGTATCTGAGGAAAGATGATCTTGCTATAGCGGGAGTGCAGCGAAGGTTTACCAGACTGATTCCTGGGATCGCGGGACTGCTGTATGAGGAGAGATTGAGTTGGTTAGGATTATATTCGATGAAGTTCAGAAGAGTGAGGGGGGATTTCATAGAAACCTATAAAATTCTGAAAAGACTTGACAGGGTAGATGCAGGAAGGATGTTCCCGATGGTGGGGGAGTCCAGAACCAGGGGTCATAGTCTAAGGGTACGGGGTAAACCTTTCAGGACTGAGATGAGGAGAAATTACTTCACCCAGAGAGTGGTGAGCCTGTGGAATTCGCTACCACAGAAAGCAGTTGATGCTAAAAACTTATATGCTTTCGAGAAGGAGTTAGATATAACTCTTGGGGTGAAAGGGATCAAAGGATATGGGGAGAAAGCGGGAACAGGTTACTGAGTTGGATGATCAGCCATGATCATAATGAATGGCGGAGCAGGCTCGAAGGGCCGAATGACCTATTCCTGCTCCTATTTTCTATTTTTATATTATTTTCACCTGTTGCTATATTCCTTGACGAAGAAATGATAAAATTAAAAACTTAAAATTAATTTGTTGCTTTCCCTCACATTGTTATACTTGCCATTTGTCCTGATGAGTGCAAAACATAGACGCATGTGCAAATCACATATGGTACAGAATGGCAAAGGTCGCTGCAATGTGGAGAGAACGAGGAATAACAACTGATTTCCACACAAACTATATTCAAGATGAACGAACATAAATCTGCATACATTAGACCCAAATGAATAAAGAGCATGTCTAGCCAATGCCCCTTCTCTTCCCATCAACTGTTATACTGGAGTTCACCTTGAAATTTTCTGCATTTTACAGGACTAGAAGGAAGGAACTTGCCGCTATGTAACGCAGGTTTGGCTCAGTGGGTCTCACTCTCACACCTGAATCCAAAATGGTAGTTTTAACCCTCATTCCAGAGATTTGAGTTCAAAAGCTAAACTCGCACTCCAGTGCACCACTGATGGAGCAGAGCACTGATGGAGGTGTCATCTTATGTTAAACAAGATGACGTTAAACTGTCGCCCCAGCTACCCTTTCAAGAGCATGTTATGGCTTTCTTGGAAGAAGGGACGTGTATAGCAATCATATGCACAGAATCACAGAATGATCACAACATAGAAGAAGGCCATTTGCTCCATCCAGCTCAGGCCATAGCTCTGTAAGAGCAGTCCTGCTAGTTCCGCTACCTTACCCTTTTCTTGTAACTCTGTATTTTTTTTCCCTTCAGGTTCTTATCTATTCCCTTTTGAAAGTCATGATTGAGTCTGCCTCCATCACCCTTTCAGGCACGTTAAAATGTTTTCTTTCTCAGGTCGCCTTTTGTTCTTTTGCCAATCACCTTAAATCTGTGTCCTCTGGTGCTCGACCCTTCTACCAATGGAAACATTTTTTCTCTATCTACTATGCATATTAATTTGACATCTATATCAAATTTCCTCTTAATCATTTCTTCTCTAAGAGGAAGAACCCAAATCACAGCAAGCCCACTCTATCCACATAACTGAAGTCCGCCTTTCATGAAACCATTCTCGTTAAACTCTTCTTCACCTTCCTAACGTCTTCACATCCTTCCTAAATGCATTGCCCAGAACTGTAGACAACAACTCCAGGTGAGGGCGAACGATTGTTTCGCAAAGCTTCATCATAGTTTCCTCCCTTGTGCATGCATATAGACAGGTCTCTATGATCCTGCATCATCTTTAGTATTGTATCCTTTATTGCATATTGCCTCTCCTCCTTCCTCCGACCAAAATGTGTCACTTCACACTTCTCTACATTAAAATTCATCTGCCTCATGTCCATCTATTCCACTAGGCTGCCTATGTCCACTTGATATCTATCCAGACCCTCTTCACAGTTCATAATACCTCGAGCTTTTGTGTCATCTGCAGATTTCGAAATTTGAACCCCAATGTGTATCTCTCAACCAACATAAAGTCATTCACAGCATGGAAGGAGCTCATTCAGCCCATCGAGTCCATGCTGGCTCTCCGCAGAGCCATCCAGTCAGTCCCACATCCTGCTCAAAACCTGTTGCCCTGAAAATGTCTTTCCTTCAAATGTCCATACAATTTCCTTTGGGAATCATTGATTGTCTCCTCTTCCATCACAATTGTGGGCAGTGAGTTCCAGCTCATTACCACTCACTGCGTAAATATGTTCTTTATTACATTCCCCTTACATCTCTCATCTAAAACCTTCAATCTGTGTCCTCTAGTCCTTGTACCATCAATTTATGGGAACAGATTTTCATTGTTTATCTTCTCTAAGCCTGTCCTAATCTTGAACACCTCTATCAAATCTCCTTTGCTCCAGGGAGAACACCCCAGCTTTTTCAACCTAACCTTGTAAGTAAAATCCTTCATCGCTGGACCCATTCTGGTAAATCTCCTCTGCACCCTTTCAGGAACCCTCACGTCCTTCCAAAATTGTGCTAACCAGAACTGGCCTCATGACTCTAGTTGGGGGTCTAACCAGTGCTTCATAAATGTTCAGCATAACGTCTCTGCTTTTGTGTTGTATGTCTTTTTTTTATGAAGCCCAAGATCCCATATGCTTTGCTAGCCACACTCTCAGTATGCCCTGCCACTTTCATAGATTGATGCCCAGGCACCCCCCGGTCACTCTGTTCCTGCACACACTTCAGAACTGCGTCATTAAGTCTATGTTGCCTGACCCTTATCCCTTCCGTCAAGATGCATCACTTCACACTTGTATGCATTAGATTCCATCTGCCCTTTATCTGCCCATTCTATTAGCCTATATTTGTCCTGCTGTAGGCAGTTCATATCATCCTCACCGTTTGCCACTCCTCCAAGTTTGGTATCCATTGGTACATTTTGAAATTATACTCTGTATTCCAAGATCCAAATCATTTACATACAGAAAAATAATAGTTTCCCCCAGCACAGAACCTTGGGGAACACCACATGTTTTACCATCCTCCAGTCTGAAATAAGCAACTACTTACCCCGACTTGCTGTTTCTGTCCTTTCGTCATTCTTTTTTGAAAATCGAATTGGACACTAACACTCCTGTTCCACGATTCCCAGTTTTGTTAACAGTCTTTTTTGCAGAACTTTATCAGACGTTTTCTTAAGATTCATAGAGAAAATATCCAACGCTTTCCCTTCACGAGCCTTCTCTGTTACTCGATAAAAAAAAATTAACTTAAGCTAGTCAAGCAAGATCTGCCTTTTACAAATCCCATATCTAAAATTGATCGTCACATTGCTGTTTGTGGGACATCTGATTACGCTAAAAGAACGTCTAAGCATCAAAAGTACTTCACTTGGTGTAAAGTGCTGAGGATTTCCTGAGGTTGTGAAGGCTGTAAAGATGCATCATTTTCTTTCACTATGTGAAGGACATAGCAGAAATCTTCAGTTTCAACTTGTCAGTAGAGCCACAAACCACACTGTGGCTAATTAAGATGTGGCCGGTGACAGGTAACTGACAGTTAACTGTCAACAGATTTGTGATTGCCTCAATAGGAAGATAAGTTTGAACTTCAATTTGGTTTAAAAGGAAAACACGATTTCTGTATGACAACAGTTTCCCTTCTACTCACCACTTTCACCAAATTCCCATCGTAAATTTCATCATACTACTTCCTCCCTTCTTCACAGTTCCCTAAATTAAAATGCATTTGCCACAGTTTATTTAACCATTCATTTAATCCAATAGTATCTCTTCATAATTTTATGATTCATCTACACTGCTTACAGTCCCAACTATCGTTTCCCAACTTGGATATGTGGCTCTCTATCTTATCATCGAAGTCGTTTATAAATACAATGACTACTTGAGACCACAGCGCACATCCCTATGGAACAATACAAGTCACATCCTTCCCATTATTCCGACACTTTGTTTCCTGCCACTTAGCCAAATTCTGAACAGGTCAGTAATCGCACTTCAGAGCCACCAGCTAACGCAGGGGGACACAAATGGAAGTGCTCAGTTCCGGATTCTATCGACCTTAAGACGCCCTAGAGAGGATTTAGAGGAGTTTTTTTTCTTGAGAATGGCAACAGGGACGAAAGATGACATTAATGTAGATAAATTAAAGAAAACAAAGCTGTTTCCCTGGAATCGGGATTTAATAGAGGTTTTCAAAATCATGAAGGGTTTAGATAAAGTAAATAATGAGGAATGTTTTCTGCAGCGTAAGGCTATCACAGAATCACAAAATTGTTACAGCACGGAAGGCGGCCATTCGGCCCCCGTGTCTGTGCTCGCTCGCCAGAAGAGCAATTTTCCGAGTGCCACTCCCCCGCCTTCTCCCTGTAGCCCAGCACATTCTTCCTTTCCAGATAACAATCCAATTACCTCTTGAATGCCTCCATTGAATCTGCCTCCATCAAACCCTCGGGTAGTGCATTCCAGATTCCGACTAAATGCTGCTTTTGTACTCTATGCCCCAATTTTCAAAGTCCAGAATGGGGTTTCTTTTATTACCTGCTCTCTCAACCTGTCCTGCCACCTTTAGCGATTTATGCACATATGCACCCAGGTCGCTCTGCTCCTGCACCACTTTTAGAGATGTACCCCCATTTTTTAAAATTGCCCCTCCATGTTCTTCCTACCGAAATGAGTCACTGCGCCATCTTGGGATTAAATTTCACCTGCCAATTGTCCGTGCGTTCCATCAACCTGCCTATGTCATTTTGAATTTCTACACTGTCCCCCCTCACAGTTCACAATATTTCCAGCTTCGGATCAACTGTAAATTTGGAATTGCGCCCTGCACACCAAGGTCTCGGTGATTAAAATGTGTAAAGAAAAGCAGGAAGAGCATCCGAACACTGACTTTCGGTGATCTGCACGGGAAGCCTTTCTCCAATCCGAAAATCATCCATTCAGCACGAGTCTCTGCTTCCTCTCACGCAGTCAAATTCATAACACTTTTACTACGGTCGCTTTTATTCCATAAGCTATAACTTTGCTCACAAATCTGTTGTACTGCACTTTATCAAAAGTCTTTTCGAAGCTGATGTACACCACAACATCGTCTTTACCCTCATCAAACCTCTCTGTTACCTTTTCAAAGAACTCCGGCGAGTTAGTCAAAAAATGATTTTTCCTTAACAAATCCGTGCTGTCTTTCATTAATTAACTCATGTTTGCCCAAGTGACCATTAATCATGTCCTGGCTTTTCGTTTCTCGAAACTTCCCCAACAGCGAGGTTAAACTGACTGGCTTGTAGTTGCTGGGCTTATCTTTACACCCTTTTTTGAAAAAGGGTGTAACCTTTGTAATTCTCCAGTTCTCTGGTACCACCCATGAGTCCATGTAAGACTGAAAAATTGTGGCCAATGCCTCCACAATTTCCACTCTCGCTTCCCCCATTATCTTTGGATGCATCCCATCTGTTCCTGGTGCCTTATCAACATTAAGTACAGCCAGCCTATCCAATAATTTCTCATGATCAATTTTAAACTGTTCAAATGTCTGAATTGTCTCCTCTTTCACCCTGAGCTGCGCCGCATCCTCTTGTTTGGTAAAGGCAGCTGCAAAGTATCCATTTAATACCTCGGCCATGCCCCCTACCCTCATGCATAAATCCCCTTTTTGTCCCTCAATAGCTCCACTTCTCCTTTTACCACGTTTTTACTATTTATATGCCTGTAGGGGACTTTTGGATTCCCTTTTATGCCAGCCGCCAGTCTCTTTTCATACTCGTTCTTTGCTCCTTTTATTAACTTTTTCACTTCCCTCTGAACCTTCTATACTCAGCCTGTTTCTCGATTGTATTAGCCTCCTGACATCGGTCATAAGCACAATATTTTCTGCTTCATCTTAATCTCTATCCCTTTCGTCATCCAGGAAGCTCCAATTTGTTCGCCATACCTTTCCCCTTTGTGAAAATGTCCCTTGACTGTGCCCGAACTACCTCTTCTTCAAAGGTAGCCCATTGTTCAGTTCCCGTTTTGCCTGCCAACCTTTGATTCTAATTTTTCTGGGTCATACAAGGGAATAAAATTCAAACTGTCCGCGTGTAATATTTCCAAAGGTGGATGTCGAGAGTCAAAATTTAACTTGATTCTGAGCAATATTAGCAAAAAGTCTTCAAATGCAGTTTGGAAGCTGGACCTATTCATGTTAGATTAGAGATACAGCACTGAAACAGGCCCTTTGGCCCACTGAGTCTGTGCTGACCATCAACCACCCATTCATACTAATCCTATATTCCTACCAAACACCCCCATCTGTCCCTATATTTCCCTACCACCTACCTATACTAGTGACAATTTATAATGGCCAATTTACCTATCAACTTGCAAGTCTTTTGGCAGGAAACCGGAGCACCCGGAGAAAACCCACGCAGACACAGGGAGAACTTACAAACTCCACACAGGCAGTGCCCAGAATCGAACCCAGGTCCCTGGAGCTGTGAGGCTGCAGTGCTAACCACTGCGCCACTGTGCCGCCCTCATAGACCACGAGCCATTCTCATAGACTATGAGAATGAAACAGTATAATGGAGGCCACTGGGCTAATCTTGCCTGCACCAGTCTTTTTGAAATAAGTGTGCATTTATTGTCATTTTCGTGCCCGTTTCCTATAAGCCTGCACATTTCCCCCCTTCAGGTATTCATCCTATTCTCTTTTGAAAGATGCCTTTAAATCTGCTTGTGCTTTCCATTCAGGCAGCACATATACAATTTAATCAGTTTAATCATATCAAAATAACATCTGATGGCAAATGTGTTTTCCTACCCCCTGCTTGCATGTTTAGAATGAACCAGTACTTGAAATAAACTTCTGGTTATTTGATGCCCTGTGATGTTATAAAGAGCTGCACCACCATTCAATTAATGTGGGTGCTCATTTACTGTTCTTATATAGAGAGACATACAACGAGACTTACTTCATATTAGTAAGCATTGCAGAAATACAGAGAACGAGCTGCACAGGGACAGGCTATTCAACTAGTTTTTTTGTTCCATCGACCTTCTATCCATTCCGCTTCATCTGACCTTATCAACGTATCTTTCTATTCCTGTCTCACGCATTCTAATCTTTAGCTTCCCCATGAATGCATCTGTACTATTCACCTCTGCCACTCAATGTCGGAAGAAGTTCCACATCCGTACTACTCTGTGAGTAAGAGTTTCTCCTGAATTCCTTGTTGGATATATTAGTACTCTTATATTAATAACTTATCATTCTGGACTCCCTCACAAGTGGAAACATCATCTCTCCGTCTACCCTTTCACATCCATGATCAGGTAACCCTTCTCTTTCTTTTTTTCTTTTTTTCTTTTGGGCCTCCTTATCTCGAGAGACAATGGATACGCGCCTGGAGGTGGTCAGTGGTTTGTGAAGCAGCGCCTGGAGTGGCTATAAAGGCCAATTCTGGAGTGACAGGCTCTTCCACAGGTGCTGCAGAGAAATTTGTTTGTCGGGGCTGTTGCACAGTTGGCTCTCCCCTTGCGCCTCTGTCTTTTTTCCTGCCAACTACTAAGTCTCTTCGACTCGCCACAATTTAGCCCTGTCTTTATGGCTGCCCGCCAGCTCTGGCGAATGCTGGCAACTGACTCCCACGACTTGTGATCAATGTCACACGATTTCATGTCGTGTTTGCAGACGTCTTTATAACGGAGACATGGACGGCCGGTGGGTCTGATACCAGTGGCGAGCTCGCTGTAACCCTTCTCTACTCTACAGAAAAGTGCCCTAGCCGGATCAATCATTCCTCTTCGAATTGATGAGCAGCTGCATTGCCTTAGCAGCTGTGTTGGGATTAGGGGACGGGGGGCATTGTTTGCATGTGAAGCCAGTTCACCGGAAGAACTTGATAATCTGCCTGTAATCTTTCTATGGCCCCCGTCTTGAATCCGGGAAATGGACAAATGGTGCAGAGTGTTCCTGTGTACCAATGTTGCGGCCTCTGTTTAGAGAATATCCTCACGCTTCCTTTTATTTTGAAATCCCCAGCACGTTCTGGAATTGTAGGTAATGATCCACGGACTTTACTGAACCCTTCAGAACTTCCTGTCCAGGGCCCCTGGATAATGCAGAACATTATGACCGAGCCCATTACCAAGTTAAGCTATTTATTGTAGAGAGTTGTTTGGGTAAAGTTACCATTTGCATATTGTCATTGAACGCAACTTATAGATTCTAACCTCTTAACTCACCCCACCCCCCCACCCCCCCTCGCCCCCCCAATGGTAGCTTTCTGCTCTTAGGACCATTCATTCTGTTTATGAATCTCTTCATCTCCCAATGTCAATCATGATCCGGAATTGATTCTTGGAGCCTCGTTTTATTCGGTTGTGAATCCAGTCCCAGAAGCCATTCTCACCAGTTCTTCGTACTTTAGTGAAATAACTTCTGCTGCAGTTGAAAATATGTTGCGCATCTTTTGGATGAGACGTGAAACCAAGGCCTTATCTACCCTCGAGACAGATGTAAAAGTTACCATGAAGCTATTTCGAAGAAGAGCAGAGGAGTTCCGCATGGCGTCCTGTGCCAATATTTATTACTTAATGAACAACATCCAAAAACACACTATCCAGTTATTATCACATTTGTACTGGTGGGAGTTGCAGCCCTGCAATTGACTGTCGCATTTCTACATTACAGCAATGACTACAGTTCAAAAGTATTTCATAAGCTGCAAAGTGCTTTGAGGCACCCTTCAGGTCGCGAAAGCCGCTAAATAAACGAACATTCTTTGTTTCTTTTATTCCTATGTACCTCGATTACCTTTGCTGTCATCTTGTTTCAGTCATTTCGTACCTTCTAACAATCTTTGACCCGTGCAGACATTGCCAATGATCTGATCGCCTGGTCACTATTATTGAGTTTTTAAGATATGTTGAGGAAGTGGTTAATAAGGCATACCGGATCTTGGCTTTATAAATAAAAGATAAGTAGAAGGTTGGAGTCGTACCTAATACAGACAAAGATGGTTGTGGTTATTGGAGGCCAATGATCTCTTCCCTAGAAAATCACTGCAGGAGTTCTTCAGGGTAGTGTCCTCAGCACACCCATCTCCAGATGCTTCATCAATGACCTTCCCAACATAAGGTCACAAGTGGGAATGTTCACACAGTGTTCAGTAACGTTCACAACTCCTCAGATAATGAAGCAGTCCGTGCCTGTATGCAGCAATAACTGTGCAACATTCAGGCTTGGGCTGATAATTGACAAGTACTATTCACGCCACAGAAATGCCAAGCCATGGCCAAGTCCAACAGAAGAGAATCCAATCACCTACCCTTGATCGGAAACGGCTGAATCCACCGATATGAAAATGCTGGGGTGACCATTGACCAGAAACTTAACTGGGCAAACCACAGAAACACTGTGGCTGCAAGAGCAGGCCAGAGCCTGGGAATTTTGCATTCAGTAATTCTTCTCGTGACTCCCCAAAGGCTGTCCATCATTTGCAAGATCTGACTCAGGGGTTTGATGCAATACTCTCCAAGTGCCTGGATGAATGTAGCTCCAATAACATTCAAGGAGTTCAAACCATCCAGGGCAAAGCAGCCCACTTGATCAGCACCTGAAACATACATTCCATCCACCACCGGCACACCGTGGCAGCAAAAATATGTAGAATCTACAGAGATGCATCAATTCTATAAAGGCTGCTCCAAGACCGCATTCCAAACCCGTGAACTGTACCACCAAGAAGAACAGGGGTAGCGGATACATGGGAACACCATCACCTTCAATTTGTGCTCCAAGTTTCACATGATCCTAACGTGGCACTACATCACCATTGCTTCACTGTCGTTGGGTCAAATCCCAGCATGTTGCATGAATCAATGTCACATCGACTGCCGTACTCCAAGAAGGTGGCTTACCAGTACCTTCTCAAGGAGAGCAATGGTCATCGACCGTACCCGTGATTCTCAATCCCACAAATGAACAAAACAGTGAACACCTTATTATTGTTTAATTCCACAACTGCAGGGAACATTTAATTATTGCCAGTCCACTAATCAGACATTGGGCTGGATTTTTCCTGAACGGCGGCGAACGTCAAAAAGGCGCGGCGCATGCGTGACATGTGTGCCGTGGAGCTGCCGTGATACTTTGGGCGGCGGCTTATTTACATGGAGGGGCAGACTGCCCGCCCCCAATGACATAGATGGAGTGGGCTCTCTGTTCCCAACAATGGCGTCCGGCACCACCACGCAGGACCCAGCGCCATGTTTAAATGTCCTCAAGCCCTGTTAATTCATTACAATTTTCAAAGGTACAGGTGGGGAAAAATAAAATTAAAACTTTCGCATCAATTTAAATCCCCATCTCCCACCCCCATCCCCAATGAGTAATCAATATCCAAATAGCCATTCCCAGCCCCCCAAAAAATAAACTTTCACCTCGAAACTTTCCCCCTCGAAATTTCTCCACTTAAGCTTCAACCCCTGCCCATCATCCCCTCTATCCATAGGGTACGTTTCTGCCGTTTGCCCACACCACCTCCCCCCCCACTACCCCCATCCCCCACTCCCCCGCACCCTCCCCACCAGTCTTCCACTCAGATCTCCGAACAGAGATCAGAAGGCATGGGACTTCTGGCAATCAGCCAGAATATTGGTGTGGGACAGACGTCACGATGAGGTAACTAAAAATGCTTTCATTAACACCTATTCAAATTAAGCTTCTATCGCCGAGCGGCGGGGTGGGGTGGGGTGGGGTGGGAGGGCGCGCCATAAGGCCTCCCCGCCACCTGCAATTTGGGGCAGGGCCTTCCCAGCGTTGAGGCTTGTGGCGGAACTTTCCTGGTGGTACTTTCTGGACCCCCCCCCCCCCACCACGACCACAGACGTTGGGGGGGGGGGGGGTGCTGGCAAAGTCCAGCTCATTATTTCTAAATATTGTTCAAGCCAAGAATTGGCGCAAATTTCACAATATTAAGTCCAATAAACACAATTAATATCTAATTGTCCAATTTTCCTTTCATTCAATAATCACAATAAATATGTAACTTTTGTTCTGTCCAATAATCACAGTAAACATCTAACAATTATTCAGTTGAATAGACACGGTGAATATCTAATTAGTTTTGGTCCAATAATCGCAGTAAAGATCTAACTTCTGTTCAGTCCACTAATTAGAATTAATTTCCAATTATTCTTCAGTCCAATAATTACAGTATATACATAATTTGTGCCTCCAATAAGCAGAGTTAATATCTAATTCTAGTTCAGTACATTAATTGCAGGAAATACCTTTCAGAAGTTTGTTAATCACAGCGACTATATAAATATCAGTCCAAAAAGCTTCGAAAATTTCCAACTCTTGTTTATTTCAATACTAGCATTACATATTTAATTATTCTCAGTCCAACAATCACACAATATATCTATGTATTGTACAATCCAAGAATCATAGCGAATTTCAAATTATTGTTAAACCCAATAAACACAGTAAACATCTAATTATTGTTCAGTCCAATAATCAAAGTAAATATCTAATTGTTGTTCAGTCCAATATCTGTAGTAAATATTTAAATTTTGGCACCCTAACAAAAACATGAACTCACTAGTTATTGCTTGGTCCAATTGTTACTGTAAATATCCGATTATTTCTCATTAAATAAATAATAATTTCCCATTCTGCAAACACATAAATTATCTAATTATTTTGCGGTTTGAGAATTTCAGTAAAAAAATGAATAATCGCTCGTGCAATATTCAAAGTTAATATTAAATTATTGTTCAGTCCAATAATCACAACAAATACATTGACAGTTCAATTATCCTAGTAAATATGCAATTATCCAGGACAAATCAGACCACTTGTTTGACACTATTTCCACCAGCTTTAAATTTCACTCCTTCCACCATGGCAAACGCTGGCGCCAGTATGTACCACCTGCAAGATGCAGTGCACTAATACACCTCGCCTACAGATTCACAGCACCTTACAAACCCGCAACCTATCCTGCCTAAACGGATAAGGTGGCAGACACATGTGGCAGAACGTTTCCAGCTTGCTGCCAACGTTGGTGGTGAGCTTCAAAGATGGCGGGGTGCACGTGCGGGAATTACTCCACAGAGCTGCCCCGATATTTAGCAGGGCGGCTCATTTCCGCGGCTGAGACAAACCACCTACCCCAGATGACGTCGAGGGGGGGGGTGTGCGCTCCATCTCAGGCAATGGTGCAGGGCACCACTTTGCAGGCACCAGCGCCGTTTTTAAAGTAACTTGACCTGAAAAACTAAAATGAAAACTTGGTTAACAGTTTCAATTGCCTCTTCCACTCCCCCAATAAGTCAAAACTTAATAGTTGCCCTCTACCCACCCCCGCCACCCCCCCACCAAAAAAATCTGGCATTACAATCCCGGCCTTCACCCACCACCCCTTCCTTCAAAGTTTATTAACTCTCACCTTTACCCCTTCCCACCACGCCCTGGACCAGTTGGAAAGGTTTCACCCTACTCTCCCCTCCCGCCATTAAAATTTAACTCCTCCACCCTCCCCACCAGTGTTCTGCCTCGGATCTCTGTACGAAGATCAGAAGGTGCAGGAGTTCCAGCAACCAGCGGAATATCACAGCGGAATGACCTTCGTGACCAGGTAAGTATTTATTCATTAATTAACATAAATTTTTTAAATGAAATTCCCATTGCCAAGCGGTGATGTGGAGGGGCGGGGGGGGGGGGGCGCTAAGAGGCCTCACTGCCGCCGATAATATACGGCAGCGCCTTCCCAACATTGAGGGCCATGACGGGCTTCCCTGGATGTATTTTCTGGGCCTCCCCAGCACGACCCCTGACGTCGGGGACCCAGTAAAATTCAGCCTATAAGAACACCACCATTTGCGAGTTCCCCTCCAAACAACTTCCTGACTTGGAATTATAGCACTAGTCATTCACTGTCAATAGGTCAAAAAGCTTCAACTCCCTTCCCAACAGCATTGGCCAGGAGCTCCTGACGTCAGGCTCCCTGGCATCTGTAAGATCATTCTGGCAGCGGCCCGCCAAGGAGCCCGATGCCGGGAGGGCCGGGCCCAATCTTTCCGGCGGTGGCAAGGCTCCACAGCAGCACCCCTGCCATTGAGTGACAGGACCTGGACCACCATATTTAATTTTATGATATGACTCAATTTGAATAAAATTAAAAGCGACCTTACCTTCAAGCCGTGATCTCCTGAGCAGCAGCTGGCACTCACGCACTTTCACTATACCATCCAGGGAAAGCAGGTGCCAACGTGGTGGGGAAGGGGGCGAAGTTTTGATTTTTAGTGAGGGGGATAGGGGTAACATTTATGTCACTGGTGCAGGAGATAGTAGGAAGGGCTGACATCTGTACTTTGTTCAGTTGCATGGGTGGGGTGAACGTCATGCGTGGAAGGTAAGTGTTTTGGGGGAAAGAAAGCAAATACTGAATTTAATTATTATTAGGGGGTGGGGAATAAGTATCGAATTATTGGGGGATCCAATAATCTAATTATTATGAGTCCAATAATCAGAGTAAATATCTAATTATGTCAGTCCAATAATTGATAGCTATAAAGGCCAATCCTTTAGAGGCAGGTTCTGCCACAAGTCTTCGGGTGAAGCTGTCATGTGACGCTGTGAGGCTTCGTTTTGAATTGGTGTCTGTTGCCAAGCTGCTGTAGCAAGTGGCCATTGTGGTAGTGCATAACAGTCCAAAGATACGTCACCATTTCCTTCTTTCAACAACTCGTGACTTCCAGGCGTGATAGTCAACATTTAGGGCATCCATATCATGCTTGCCGGTACCTTTAAGTGCAGCTTTGGGTGTCCAACTGGTCCGCTGGTCCCAGCTACCTCACCATACAGAGGTCCTTGGTATGCAATCGTCTTCCATCCTGCGGACGTGTCTGATCCACCAAAGCCACCTCAGTTTGATTAAGGTGAGCACACTTAGGAGCTCTGCCTTTGAGTGGACAGCCGCATTTGTGATTTTGACCTGCGAGGATACACCCAGAATGTTCCGCAGACAGTGAAGATGGAAATGACTGAACTTCTTTTCCTGGTTGTTGTAGGCTGTACATGTTTCACAGACGTGTAACAAGGTATTAAGAACACAGGCTTTATAAACCATCAACTTGGTCCGAAGGGTCAGCTTGGTGTAATATCATGGGCGTTTTGTGAGTTGGCCAAAGGTCCAATTGGCAAAGGGGAGCTCGCCATTACGGTCGCCATTCATCTGCAGGCCCCACATGATATGCCATCAGATGTCAGAGCACCAGTGTCAGAGGCGATTGTGCGTGCAGAGTGTGTGGTGACACATCTCTATGCCCTGCTCAACGACGACCTTCAGCCCATGGGCTCTGGTGAATATCCTATGACTGCAGTCCTCGTAGTGCCAGTGGCTCTTAAGTTTGATGTTTAGTTTAGTTTAGAGATACAGCACTGAAACAGGCCCTTCGGCCCACTGAGTCTGTGTCGACCATCAGCCACCCATTTATACTAATCCTACACTAATCCCATATTCCTACCACATCCCCACCTGTCCCTATATTTCCCTACCACCTACCTATACTAGTGCCAATTTATAATGGCCAATTTACCTACCAACCTGCAAGTCTTTTGGCTGTGGGAGGAAACCGGAGCACCCGGAGGAAACCCACGCAGACACAGGGAGAACTTGCAAACTCCACACAGGCAGTACCCAGAATTGAACCCGGGTCGCTGGGGCTGTGAGGCTGCGGTGCTAACCACTGCGCCACTGTGCAGCATTTCAGGCACCCACCGAAGACCTTTGTGGGGTCACACAGTCAGCAGTTCACCATTGCATCATGGAGGTCATCGATGCCCTGCACCGAAGGGCCAGTGAGTATATGCTTCAGAACAGACTGTCACGGCCAGGCCCAGAGGGCCATCGGTTTCAACCCCACTGCTGATAACCAAAGGTTTTAGGGTTCATAGATTGCACGCAGGTGGCCTTCAGGCCTCCAGCCAGGCTACCACCTGCAGACATAACCGTTAGAGGAATCCTATCACTCTAGTTGCAGCTGGTATGTGATCACCGGAGATGCTTCATGCAAATCTGAGCCCGCTTCTCAGGCTGCTGCCATGACACTTGAGCTTTGGGCCAGTCCCAACTGCCACTGCTGTTCACTGAACTGGCTCAGATGGTGGGGTGGCTTCTTGGACACAAGGGCTATCCCTTGCAGACATGGCTCCTGACATCAGTGAGAGATCCCACCAGTGTTGCAGAGGAGAGATAAAATATCAGCCGCTGAGCTACAAGAGCCACCATTGATAATGCAATCGGCATGCTGAAAAAGCACTTCCAATGCTTGAATAGAAAGGGCGATGCCCTGTATACGGGCTAAAAAGACCAGCTCCGTTCTTTGCTGCTCACTGTGCTCTGCACAACTACACACCCAATAAGGGGCAGGCCTGGCATGATGAGGAGAAACATTATCAGGAATCACTCTCGGACTATGAGGACAACGAGGACCGACAACAGGAAAGGCACACGCGAGGGCAGAGGGCACCCTGACTCTGCACGCAGGGCTAGCAGTGAGCTAGGGATGTTCGGAAGTGGCTTATCAGACAAAGCTCTCTGGTCCATAGGAGCTGACTTGAGCTCTGCAAACCACACATCACCCTCGCTCACCTGATATGCAGCAGTCCACATCTGCAGTATCCCTGTGTAACCCATTAGAGGCAGCTGTTGACTGAGCCAATGTTCATGTCACTGCATCCGTGCAAACACTCATGAGTAATCATGGCATGGCAATGATGTTATTGCATACCTTGGATCTCCTGTCGGGCCATTATTGATCAGTCCAATTTTCACAGGAAAAGTCTAATGTTCCTTCCATCCATTAAACAGAGAAAAAATCTAATTATTGCACAATCCAATGTCACAGCAGATAACAAATCGTTTCCTGTTCCTATAATGTGATTGCAAAGATGTGTATGTGTATTTGTCTAATAATCAGTGTAAAAATATAATGATTTATTCGGTCAAATAATCACCATAAATTTCATTTATTTTCAGTCCAATAAGCACAGAATTTTTGACAGTCCAAATGTGACGGATTGTTTTTCAGTACAATACACACAGTGACCGTATAATTACTGTACAGTTCAAAACTCAATAAATATCTAATAACTGTTCAATCCAAAACAAAACGCGTTGAATGTCGAATTATTAATCGAATAATATTAAATTATTATTATTAATAATAATTATTAATATATAATTATAAATTAGATAACTGAGTCCAACAGTTAGAGTAAATGTCTAATTATTATTCAGTCCAAACATCACAATAAATATATAAACATCAGTGAGAAACGCTTTGAAAATATCGAATTCACTTCAACATTAACATTAAATTACGAATTGTTTTCTATCCAATTATCACCAATATGTCTAAATATTGTTCAGCCCAATAGGCAAAATGCATTTCATTTAATTGTTAAGTCCAATAAACACAGTTGACATCCAATTATTGTTTAGTTCTACAATCCCAGTAAATATCTACCGATTTTTCATTGCAATGCCCACAGAAAGGTTTTAATTATTGTTGAGTGCAATAGCCACAATAAACAACAAATTGTTTTTTTTCTCTCCAATAAGCACAGTGAACGTCTTCTTATTGTTCAGTCCAATAAGCACAGCATATAACTATGCATTTTCAATCAGCAAATAACTTTTAATTTCTTGATATTGTCCACTGCCGCCATCAAAGTTTTTGTCTTCTTCTTATTGCTGCAATGATCACTGTAGACAGCTAATTACTGAAAGCCTGAATTTCATGTAAAATATCTAATTATTGTTCAATAACTATATTTAGCAATCAATTGCAGTTTAGTAGAATTACCACAGTAAACATCGAATTATTGATTCGTCTGATGAAAACAATAAATATCTATTTTTTCTTATCCAAAAATCACAGTGCAGATATAATCATATTTCCTTAATATGCACGTGTGTGTATATCGAAGCAATAATCAGAGTAAATACATAACCCTTTGTTCAGTCCAACAATATCACGTTGATGTTTACTCCTATAATCACAGGAAATGCCTAATAATGCACAAAAATATCTCATAATTGGTCAGTCAAATAAACACAGTAAAAAAATAACTTCGCAGTGGAACAAAATCACAATAAAAATAATATATTTTCGATCAAAAATCACAGAGAATATCTAATTATTGTCCCTCCATGAATAGCTTTAAAATCTTTTGTTTGGTCAGCTCAATGATCAGAATAAGTATAATTATTGCTCATAAAAATACTCAGAGTGCCAGTGTAAATGTTGGCAGTCCAATAGAAACAGGAAATTTCAAAATATCTTTCAGTCAAAAAATCACGATAAATATCTAAGTTGTGTTCAGTCGAAATAATCACAGTAAATATCTAAGACATGTCAATCAAAAGATCATCATAATTATTTGCTCCTTTTCTAGTTCCAATAAATACAATCAGTATCTTATCATTTTTAAGTACAAAACGACCAGCAAATATCTAACTGTTAGTTCATTTTAATAATCACCATGAAAAGCAAATAATTCTTCAATCAGTCAATCGGAGTTAATATCTTTTATTTTTCTCAGTCCACTAATCACAGTGGATATCTAATTATTTTCAGTCAAACCTATTTTGAAGATATGAGATAGTGGCTGACTTCAATACTAAAACAAAATACTTATTTATTGCTATTCCAATAACCACACAACATGTTTGAATATTGATAGGTCTAAGAATGATATAAAATTCAATGTATTGTTAAGCCTAATAAGTATTTTGAATGCCAAATTATTGTTTAGTTCAATACTCACAGTAGATGTCTAATTATGGTTCAATGCAAAAAACACTGAAAACATTCAATCATTTCTCACTCCAATAATCACAGTAAAGATCCGATTATTGTTCAGTCTAATAAACTTCTTAAAATTAATTATTTCCTTTGTAACAATCAGAGCAAATATCTATTTAATATTTAGCCTAATCATTACAGATCTTTTCCAAATGTTGTTCCGTGTATTAAGAATATTTATTTTCGAACCAATGTTTTGTCTACTAATCAATTATTAATAACAATTTCCAGTCCTAATTTCCTGGATGATGTCTTATATGGTTCAGTCCAATTTTCACAGTAAGAACTAATTATTCTCCCATCCAATAAACAGAACAAATATCTCATTATTGTCCAGTTCAAAACTCACACTACATATTTAATAAATTTTCATTCTATTAATCATAGTAAATATGTATTGGTTCGACAATAAGGGTAAATATCTCATCATTTGTTTGGTCCAATAATCATCACACATTTCATTTTCCTGTTCAGTCCCATAAGCACAGCAATTGTCGATTTTTTGTCATGTCAATATGGATCATGATACTCTGAATGTTTTCAGTACAATAAACACAGTAACCATATAATTACTGCACAGGTCAAAAATGTCAACAAATATCGAATAGCGTTTCAACCCAAAATACCTAATGAATATCAAATTATTGTTGATTCCTAGTGTAAACATCTGATTATCATTCTATTCAGCTTTCACAATAAATATGTAAATATCAACTGTTAAAAAAGTTTGAAAATATCTCGTTTTTGCCCATTTCAATATCAACATAACATTTACTATTATGTTCAGGCCAATAGTCTCTAAATATTACTCAGTCCAATAATCAGGATGAATGCCAATTTATTGTCAAGTCCAATTTATTGTTCAGTTCAAATATGATGGTAAATATCGAGTTCCGATGAAGGGTCACTGACCCGAAACGTTAACTCTGCTTCTCTTTTCACAGAGGCTGCCAGACCTGCTGAGTGGTTCCAGCATTTCTTGTTTTTATTTCAGATTTCCAGCATCCGCAGTATTTTGCTTTTATATTATTATTACGGTAAATATCGACATTGTTTTCCATGGAATAATCACAGGAAATATTTAAGAATTGTTAATCGAAATTCATAGTAAATATCCAATAATTTTTGTTCCAATAAATAAAATAGGTGTCTAAGCATTTTAACTACAATTGGCAAAGTAAGTATCAAATCATTTGTTCAGTTCAATAATCACCATGGAGACCTAACTATTGTTCAGTTCGTCAATTGCAGTTCATATGTTTTAATATTTCAATCCACTAATCACAGTGAATATCTAATTATTTTCAGTAAAAAACGCATTGAAAATATCGAAGAATGGATCATGTCAATATTAACATGAATTACATATTTATTCTTATTCCAACAATCGCACGACACGTCTAGATATTGTTCATTCTAACAATCAAATCAATTGCAATTTCTTGTGAAGTGCCATAACCAATGTGAAAATCAAATATTGTTTAGTCCAATAATCACAGCAGATATCCAACCATTTTTCATTTTAATAAACATGGAAAACATCCAAACATTGCTCTGGCCAGTAATCACACTAAGATCCTTATTTTTGTGCAGTTGAATTAGTACCTTAAAAATCTAATTATTTTCTGTCCAATAATCGGAATAAATATCGACTTAATGATCAGCCCCAGTTATTTTCCAGATGTTGTTTGGTTCATTAATCACCTTTTATTTCTAATAATGATTCAGTCTAACAATCGCATTACCATGGGATCATTTCCCATTCTAAATTTTAGGATAACATATAATATTGTCAAGTCCAGTAAACATACTTCCCATTCAATTGCTGATCAGTCCAATGTTCACCTAAAAGATATAATGTTCCTTCCACCCAATAAACGGTAAATATCTAACTATTGTCCTATCCAATGTCATAGTAGATATCTAATCATTGTTCCTTCCAATAATCATTGTCAAGATGTTTATGTGCGTTGGTCCAATAGTCAGTGTAAATATATAATTATTAACTCAGTGTAATAAACACAATAAATTTCATTTATTTTCAGTCCAATAATCACAGTAAATGTCGAACTTCAGACAGTCCAAATGCATTAAATATTCTGATAGTTTTTCAGTACAATAAACACTGTCACCATCTAACTACTGTACAGTTCAAAACTCTCAATCAATATCTAATGACTTCCCAAAGTGAAACAAATCGCTGTGAATATCGAATTATTGTTGAGTCCAGCATTTAGAGTAAATGTCTAATTATGTTTTAGTCTAAAAAAACAAAATGAATATGTAGATATGTCAGTTAGAAACGCGCGTTGAAAATTTCTTTTTGTGGGATATGTCGAGCATTCTTTGTTCCAGTCCTACCCGGGCCCCCGCCCCCAACTCTTTTTCCGGTACATTGATGACTGTATCGGTGCCGTTTCCTGCTCCCGCCCTGAACTGGAAAGCTTTATCAACTTTGCTTCCAATTTCCACCCTTCTCTTACCTTTACATGGTCCATCTCTGACACTTCCCTTCCCTTCCTCGACTTCTCTGTCTCCATCTCTGGGGATAGGTTGTCTACTAATATCCATTATAAACCCACCGGCTCCCACAGCTACCTCGACTACACTTCTCCACACCCTACCTCCTGTAAGGACTCCATTCCATTCTCCCAGTTTCTCTGTCTCTGTTGCATCTGCTCTGATGATGGCACCTTCCATGACGGTGCTTCTGATATGACCTCCTTTTTCCTCAACCGAGGATTTCCCCCCACTGTTGTTGACAGGGCCCTCAACCATGTCTGGCTCATTTCCCGCACCTCTACCCTCACCCCTTCCCCTCCCTCCCAGAACCGTGACAGGGTTCCCCTTGTCCTCACTTTCCACCCCATCAGCCTCCATATCCAAAGGATCATCCTCCGCCATTTCCGCCACCTCCAGCGTGATGCCACTACCAAACACATCTTCCCCTCCCTTCCCCTGTCAGCATTCCGAAGGGATCGTTCCCTCCACGACACCCTGATCCACTCCTCCATTACCCCCACCACCTCATCCCCGTCCCATGGCACCTTCCCCTGCAATCACAGGAGATGTAATACCTGCCCATTTACATCCTCTCTCCTCACTATCCCAGGCCCCAAACACTCCTTTCAGGTGAAACAGCGATTTACTTGTACTTCTTTCAATGTAGTATACTGTATTCGCTGCTCACAATGTGGTCTCCTCTACATTGGGGAGACCAAACGCAGACTGGGTGACCGCTTTGTGGAACACCTCCACTCAGTCCGCAAGCAGGACCCTGAGCTTCCGGTTTCTTGCCATTTCAACACCCCCCCCTGCTCTCATACTCACATCTCTATCCTGGGCTTGCTGCAGTGATCCACTGAACATCAATGCAAGCTCGAGGAACAGCATCTCATTTTCCGATTAAGCACACTACAGCCTGCCGGACTGAACATTGAGTTCAATAATTTCAGAGCATGACGGGCCCCCCATTTTACTTTTATTTTTAGTTATTTTTTCTTTCTTCTTTTTTTACATTTTTAACAATTTTTTTCCTTTTGTTAATTTCATTTCATTGTAGGTTGTTCAGTTTGCTTACCCACTGGTTTTTTCATGTTTGTACTTGCTGCTATTCAATCCTCAGTTCGTTAACACCCTATCTGTACTAATGCTTTGTCTTTCAACACACTATCAACATATTGTTTGCCTTTGCTCCATGACCTCTTGGTCAGCTATGTGGCCTGGTCCAATCGACACCTTCTCCTTTGTTATCTCTTGCCCCACCCCCGGCTCACTTGCTTATAACCTTTGACATTTCTAATATAGTTCCGAAGAAGGGTCATTGACCCGAAACGTTAACTTTGCTTCTCTTTCCACAGATGCTGCCAGACCTGCTGAGCGGTTCCAGCATTTCTTGTTTTTATTTCAGATTTCCAGCATCTGCAGTATTTTGCGTTTATTGAAAATATCTAATTCACTTCAATACGAGCATTACATTTCTCACAGTTTCCTGTCCATTAATCACTGATATGTCCGAATATTTTCATTTCAATAGTCAAAATGCATTTAATTTTGTTGTTAAGTCCAATAAACACAGTTGACGTCAATAATCCCAGTAAATATCTACTGATTGTTCATTTCAATGCACACAGAAACGTTCTCATTATTGTTCAGTAGAAAAGTCACAATAAACATAAAATTACTTTTTTTTCTGTCCAATAATCACAGTCTATATCACTTTAATGTTTAGCCCTTTAATCATAGGAAATGCCTAATTATAATCCATCCAAGCATACAAAAATAAATTATTGTTCCATCAAATAAACTCAGTAAAAATATAATATCTTTTCTGATCCAAAAATCACATTGAATATCTAAGAAAAGTCAATCAATAGGTCATCGTAAATGTCTACTTCTTTCTCATTCCAATAAATACAGTCAGTATCTAATCATTTTTAAGTGCAAAAAGAAGAGCAAATATCTAATCGTTTGTTCAGTTTTATAATCACCATGAAAACCAAATAATTCTTCATTCCATCAATCGGAATTAGTATCTTTTAATTTTTCAGTCCACTAATCACAATGAATATTTAATTATTTTTAGCCAAAACTGTTTTGAAAATATGAAATAGTGTCTGGCTTCAATACTAACAGAAAATACTTATTTATTGCTATTCCAATAACCACACGATATGTTTGAATGTTGGTAGGTCTAAGAGTCATATGGAATTCAATGTATTGTTAAGCCCAGTAAGCAATCGGAACGCCCAATTAATGATTAGTTCAATAATCACAGTAAATGTCTAAATATGTTTCAGTCCAACAAAAACAGCAAACATTCAATCATTTCTCACTCCAATGATCACAGTAAAGATCTGATTATTTTTCAGTCCAATAAACAGGGTATACATTTGATTAATGCTCAGTCCAATGAGTATTATCATCTAATTATTTTTTCCATCAAATAAACACAGAAAACATCCATATAATAAAAGCAAAATCCTGCAGATGCTGGAAACATCCAATTAGACTTCAGTCGGATAATCATAGTGAACATCTGATTAGTATTCAGCCCAGTAAACACAATAAAGATAGAATTATTGTTCACTTTAATAAACTTCCTACAATTAATTATTTCCTTTACAATAATCAAAGGAAACATCGAATTAATATTTAGCCCACTAATTACCATGCTTTACTAAATGTTGCTCAGTGTATTAAGAACGTTTCTTTTCGAACCGCGTTCTGTCTACTAATCAATTACTAATAACTAGTTCCAATCCTAAATTCTTGGATGATGTCTTATATGGTTCAGTCCAATGAACATATGTAACATTGAATTTTGCTTCAGTACAATGTTCACAGTAAGAACGAATTATTCTCCCATCCAATAAACAGAGCAAATATCTCATTATTGTCCAGTTCAAAAATCACACTACATATCTAATATTTTTTTATTCTATTAATCGTAGTAAATATGTATATGTATGTATTGGCCCCATAATAAGGGTAAAGAGCTCATCATTTTTCCACCCAATAATTATCACACATTTTATATTCTTGTTCACTCCATAAGCACAGTAAATATCATTTATTTTGTCATATCAATATGGATCATGATACTCTGAATGTTTTCAGTACATTAAACACAGTAACCATATTATTACTGCACAGGTCAAAAATGTCAACAAATATCGAATAACGTTTCAACCCAAAATACCTAGTGAATATCGAATTTTTGTTGACTCCTAGTGTAAACATCTAATTATCACTCTATCTATCTTTCACAATAACTAAATGAATATTAACTATTAAAGAAAGTTTTGAAAATATCTAGTTATTGTCCATTTTGATATCAACATTACATTTATAATTATGTTCAGGCCAATATCTAAATATTATTCACTTCAATAATCAGGATGAATGCCAATTTATTGTCAAGTCCAATAAACACAGTTGACAGCCAATTATTGTTCAGTTCAAATATGGCGGTAAATATCGACATTGTTTTCCATGGAATAATCACAGTAAATATTTAAGAATTGTCAATCCAATTTCATAGTAAATATCTAATAATTGTTGTTACAATAAATAAAATAGGTATCTAAACATTTTAACTACAATTGACAAAGTAAATTTCGAATCATTTGTTTCGTTCAATAATCACCATGAATGACAACCTACTGCTCAGTTCGTGAATCACAGTTAACATCTTTTAATATTTCAGTCCATTAATCACAGTGAATATTTAATCTTTTTCAGTCAAAACCGCTTTGAAAATATCTAATAATGGATCATGTCAATATTAACATTAAATACATATTTATTCTTATTCCAATAATCACACGACATATCTAAATATTGCTCATTCTAAAAATCAAATGAATTTCAATTTCTTGTGAAGTGCAATAACCAATGTGAAAACCCATTTACTGTTTAGTTCAATAATCACAACAGATATCCAATGGTTTTTCATTTTAATAAACATAGGAAACATCCAAATATCGTTCAGTCCAATAATTATAGTAAAAACTTGACTATTGTGCAGTTGAATGAGTGCCTTAAAAATCTAATTATTTTCTGTCCAATAATTAGAATAAATATCGATTTAATGATCAGCCCCATAATTACAGTTCTTTTCCAAACGTTGTTTGGTCCATTGATCACATTTCATTTCTATGGTTCAGTCCGATAATTGCATTAACATCTAATTATTTCCAGTTCTAAATTTTGGGATAATGTATAATATTGACAAGTCCAGTAAACATACTTCCCATTCAAATATTGATCAGTCCAATGTTTACGGAAAAGATCTAATGTTCCTTCCATCTAATAAACAGTAAGCATCTAACTATTGTTCAATCCAATGTCACAGCAGATATCTAATCATTGTTCAATCCAATAATCATTGTAAAGATATTTATCTGCATCGGTCCAATAATCAGTGTAAATATATAATTATTAATTCAATGTAATAAACATGTTTCGTTTATTTTCAGTCCAATAATCAAAGTAAATGTAGAACCTTTGACAGTCCAAATGCATAAAAATATTCTTATATTTGTTCAGTACATTACACATGCTAGCATCTAATAATTGTACAGTTCAAAACTCTCAATAACTATCTAGTAACTTTTCAATGTGAAAGAAAATCACAGTGAATATGGAATTATAGTTGAGTGCAATAGTCACAGTAAATTTATAATTATTTTTAGTTCAAAAAACACAATAAATATGTAAATATGTCAGTTTGAAATGCATTGGGAATATCTAATTCCTTCAATATTAAATTTCTAATAATTTTCATTCCATTAATCACTGATGTGTCTAAATATTTTCATTCCAATAGTTAAAATGCATTTAATATAATTGTTAAGTTCAATAAACAGGGTTGACATCCAATTATTCTTTAGTTCAATAATCCCAGTAAATATCTACTGTTGTCCATTTCAAGGCAGCAGAAAAAGTTCTAATTATTGTTATTAGAATAGTCACAATAAACATAAAATTGTTGGTTTTTTATGTACAATAAGCACAGTAAACATTTTCTTGTTCAGTTCAATAAGCACAGTAAAGTCTGATTTTATTTCAGTCCCATAATTACAGCATCTATCAATCATTCTTCAGTTCAAAAATAATAGTTCGTTTCTACATATTGTTCACTCTAATCATTACAGTTTGTTTTCTAATTATTGCTCCAATAATCACAAAATATATCTAATTCTTATAAGCTCTAATTTCATGGAAAATATCTAATTCTTGTTCAATAAATATATTTAGCATGCAATTATATTTTAGTGGAGTTATCACAGTAAACATGGTACTATTGATTTGTCTGTTAAAAACAGTAAATATATTTTTTATTATCCATAACATGCAGTGCACATATAATAATCTTGGATACATATAATCATATGTGTGTGTGTGTGTTTGTATTGGTGTTTGTGTGTACTAAACCAGTAATCAGAGTAAATATATAACCATTTGTTCAGTCACAGTAAATATTACTTCATTGTTTAGTTCTATAATCAAAGGAAATGCCTAATTATAATCTGTCCAAGCACTCAAAAATATATTATTTGTCCATCAAATAAACACAAATCTAATATCTTTTCCATCCAAGAACAATATGTAGAAACGAACTATTATTTTTGAACTGAAGAATAGTTGATAGATGCTGTATTTATTGTTTAGTCCAATAATCAGAGAAAACGTCTATTTATTGTTCCCTCCATGAATCGCATTAAAACCTATGATTTGGTCAGCTTAAAGATCAGAGTAAGTATAACATTGCTCAAACCAATACACAAGAGTACAAACGTAAATTTGGCAATCCAATAAAAACAGGAAATGTCTAAATCTCTTTCAGTTCACAAATCACTGTAACTATCGAAATTGTGTTCCGTTGAAATACTCATAGTAAATAATGAAAAAAATGTCAATCAAAAGATCATCATAAATACATTGTTCCAATAAATACAGTCATATCGAATCATTTTTAAGTGCAGAAACAAATATCTAATCGCTTTTTTCAGTTTTATGATTCTTCAATCCATCAATCGGATTTAATATCTTTTAATATTTCAGTCCACTAATCACAGTGAATATCTAATTATTTTCAGGCAAAATCGCACTGAAAATATCTAATAATGGCTCACGTCAATACTTACATTAAATACTAATATTATTCATATTACAGTAATCACATGGCATGTCTAAATATTGTTCAGTCTGACAATCAAATAAATTCCAATTTATTGTTCAGTGCAATAAACAATGTGAAAACCCAATTCTTTTTATTTCAATAATCACAATAAATAGCCAATGATTTTGCAGTCCAATAAAAACACAAAACATCCAATCATTGTTCCGTCCAGTGATCACAGGATAAAACTGATTATTGTGCAGTTAAATCATTACCTTAAAAATCTAATTATCTTCTATTCAATAATCTAAGAAAATACAATGTTCAGCCCCATAATTACACTTCTTTTCTAAATGTTGCTTTCTCAATTAATCACATTTCATTTCTAACTATTCTTCAGTTTTATAATCAGATTAACATCGAATTCTTTCCAGTCCTAATTTTTTGGTTACTGTTAAGTCCAGTAAACATACGTAACATTCACATATTGATCAGTCCAATTTCCGCAGAAAGAAAATCTAATGTTCCCTCCATCCAATAAACAATAAAAATCAAATTATTTCCCAATCGATTGTTACTGTAGATATCTAATCATTTTACGTTCCAATAATCATCGTAAAGATGTATATGTATCTTTTTCTTTCTTTTTTTCTTTCTTTTGGGCCTCCTTATCTCGAGAGACAATGGATACGCGCCTGGAGGTGGTCAGTGGTTTGTGAAGCAGCGCCTGGAGTGGCTATAAAGGCCAATTCTGGAGTGACAGGCTCTTCCACAGGTGCTGCAGAGAAATTTGTTTGTTGGGGCTGTTGCACAGTTGGCTCTCCCCTTGCGCCTCTGTCTTTTTTCCTGCCAACTACTAAGTCTCTTCGACTCGCCACAATTTAGCCCTGTCCTTATGGCTGCCCGCCAGCTCTGGCGAATGCTGGCAACTGACTCCCACGACTTGTGATCAATGTCACACGATTTCATGTCGCGTTTGCAGACGTCTTTATAACGGAGACATGGACGGCCGGTGGGTCTGATACCAGTGGCGAGCTCACTGTACAATGTGTCTTTGGGGATCCTGCCATCTTCCATGCGGCTCACATTGATCCAATAATCAGTATAGCTATCTAATCATTTATTCAGTCGATAATCACCATAGATTTCGTTAATTTTCAGTCCAATAATCACAGTAAATGTCGAAATTATGACAATCCAAATGCAACAAAATATTCTGCTTGTTGTTCAATACAATAGATAGGGTCATCACACAATTACTGTACAGTTTAAAACTCTCAATAAATATGTAATAACTTTCCAACGCAAAACGTTCACAGTGAATATTGAATTATTGTTGACTCCAACCGTTAGAGTAAATGTCTAATTAATAGTCAGTCCATAAATCACAATAAGTATGTAAATATCAGTTAGAAATGCATTGAATATATGTAATTCACTTCAACATTAACATTACATTTCTAATCGTTTTCTGTCCAATAATGACCAAAATGAACTACTGCCCAATAGTCAAAATGCATTTCATTCAATTTTTAAGTCCAATGAACATCGTTGACATCCAATTATTGCTGAGTTCGATAATCCCAGTATATATCTACTGATTGTTGATTTCAATGCACACAGAAAAGTTCTAATTATTGTTCTGTGCAACAGTCACAATGAACATCAAATTGTTTTTTTTCTGTCCCATAGCAGAGTAAACAGCTTCTTATTATTCTGTCCAATAAGCATAGTAAATGTTTGATTTCTTTTAAGTCCCGTAATCACAGCATATATCTATTAGTTTTCAGTCCGAAAATGATAGTTTGTTTCTAGATATTGTTCACTCCAATCATCACATTTTTTTCTAATTATTGTTCAAATAATCGCGGTAGATCTCTAATTGATGTACGACCTAATTTCATGCAAAATAACTAATTATTGTTCAATAAATATATTTAGCATACAATTATAATTTAGTAGAATTGTCACAGTAATCATCTAATTATTGATTAGTCTGATAAAAACAATAAATATCAACTTTTTATCATCCATAAATCGCAATGCAGCTATAACAATATCACATTCACCTATTATTTTATTTTTATTTTTTATTTCGAGATACAGCACTGAAACAGGCCCTTTGGCCCACCGAGTCGGTGCCGACCATCAACCACCCATTTATACTAATCCTACATTAATCCCATTACCCTCTCACGTCCCCACTTTCCCTCAATTCCCCTACCACCTACCTATATTAGGGGCAGTTTATAATGGCCAATTTACCTATCGACCTGCAAGTCTTTGGCTGTGTGTGTGTGTGTGTGTGTGTCTGTATCTCTGTGTGTGTGTCTGTCTTTGTGTGTGTCGAATGAAGAATCAGGGTAAATATATAACCATTGGCTTAGTCCAATAATCACAGTAAATATCATGTTACTGTTTCGTTCGATAACTACAGTAAATGCCTAAATATAATCCATTGAAGTGCACCGAAAACATTTTAATATTGGTCTGTCAAATAAACACAGTAATAATCTAATTTCTGTGCAGACCAAAAAAATCATAATAAAAATTTAATGTTATTTTTCGATCCAAGAATCACAGTGAATGTCTAATTATTTTCAGTCAAATCAGCTTTGAAAATATATTGTGGCTCACTTCAATACTGACACTAAATACTTATTTATTTTTTTCCCAATAACCATAGGACATGTCTGAATATTGGTCGGTCTAAAAATCATATGAATTTTAACGTATTGTTAAGTCCAATAAATAATATGAAGCTCCAATAATTGTTTAATTCAATAATCAAAGTAAAAGTCTAATTATGTGACAGTCCAATAAACACAGAAAACATTCAATCATTTTTTAGTCCAATAACCAGAGAAAACATCCGATTAGTCTTCAGTCCAATAATCATGGTAAACATATGATTATTGTTCAGCCCAGTGAACTCAGTAAAGATCGGATTATTGTTCAGTTGAGTAAACACCTTAAAATTAGTTATTTCTTGTGCAATAATCAGAGTTAATATCTAATTAATATTCAGTCCAATAATTACAGTTCTATTTCAAAATGTTGTTCCATGTGTAAATCGCAGTTTGTTTCAAACCATTGCTCTGTCTATTAATCACTGTTAATATCTAACTATGCCCAGTCCTAAATTCTTTGGTAATCTCCAATATGGTTCAGTCTAATAAACTTATTTAACATTCAATTCTGTTTCAGTGCCATTTTCACAGTAAATAACTAATTATTCTTCCATCCATTAAACTGAGCAAATATCTCATTATCGTCCAGTCCCAAAAATCACACTGCATATCTAATCATTTTACGTTCTGCTCATCGTAGTAAATATGTACATATATATGTATTAGTCCTATAATCGGGGCAAATATCTGAACAATTGTTCCGTCCAACAATCACCAGACATTCCATATTATGGTTCAGTCCAATACGCACAGCAAATGTCGACTTTTTTTTATCAGATCAATATAGATAAAAATAATCTGAATGTTTTTTCAGTAGAATAAACACAGTAACCATCGAATTACTGCACAGTTGAAAAATATCAAATATAGAAGAACTTTTCAATCCAACAAGCTTCGTGAATATCGATTTATTGTTGACTCCCATAGTTAGAGTAAATGTCTAATTATTATTCTGACCACCAGTTGCAATGAATATATCAATGCTACCAGCTGAAACAGCTTTGAAAATATCTAATTATTGACCATTTCAATACTAAAATTAAATTACTAATTATGTTCAGGCCGATATCTAAATAATGTTCAGTCCAATAGTCACAGTAAAATTTTGATTATGGTGCAACGTTAGGGTATTTGTGCAAACAATTGATGTTCATTTCATTGCTTGAAATGACCATTGCAGGGTTGAGGAAGGGTCTCCAACACTTATTTTTATATGTAATAAAAGTCATGTCTATTAACCCTTTTACAATGAGACTTATTGGTCAGAGCTTAAAGCCCTTTAAAAACGGCGCCAGACGCCATTGCTGGGGAATTCGCAGTGAATATTGAATTATTTTGTTGAGCCCAACAGTTAGAGTCTAATTATTATTCAGCCCAAAACTCACAATAAATATGTAAATATCAGTTAAAATCCCACTGAAAATAACTTATTCCCGTCAATATAACATTACATTTACAATAGTCTTCGGTACATTAATCACCGATATGTCTAAATATTTTTCAGTCCAATATCAAAACGCATTTTATTTAATTGTTCAGTCCAATAACACAATTGGCATCCACTTATTCTTTAGTTCAATAATCCCAGTAAATATCTACTAATTGTTCATTTCAATGCACACAGGAAAGTTCTAATCATGTAATAAAAGCAAAATACTGCGGATGCTGGAAATCTGAAATAATGTGGCCTGGTCCAATCTAGACCTCCTTTGTTATCTCTTGCCCCACCCCCACCTCACTTGCTTATAACCTGTGACTTTTCTAATATTTGTCAGTTCCGAAGAAGGGTCACTGACCCGAAACGTTAACTCTGCTTCCCTTTTCACAGATGCTGCCAGACCTGCTGAGTGGTTCCAGCATTTCTTGTTTTCAGTTCTAATCATTGTTCATTGCAATAGTCACATCAAACATCATTTTGTTTTCTGTCTAATAAGCGCGGTAAAAATCTTTTTTATTATTCAGTCCAATAAGCACAGTAAATATCTGATTTATTCAGTCCCATAATCACAGCATATATCAATTAGTTTTCTGTTCGAAAATAATGATTCATTTCTGGACATTGTTCACTCGAATCATCACTTTTTTTTCTAATTATTGCTCCAATAATCGCTGTCCATATCTAATTATGGTCAGCCCCAATTTCATTGAAATATCTAATTATTGTTCAATAAATATATTGAGCATTCAAGTTTGGTAGAATTATCACAGTAAACATCTAATTATTCATTAGTCTGACAAAAATAGTAAATGTGTATTTTTTATTATTATTCCTAAATCGCAGTGCAGATATTATAATATTTCATTCATATAATCCTATACGTGTGTAAGCATCGATACAATAATCAGGGTAAATATATAACCATTTGTTCAGTCCAATAATCACAGTAATTGTAACGTGACTGTTTAGTCCTATTATCACAGTAAATGCCTAATTATAATCCGCCCGAGTGCACCGAAAAGATCTTGTTATTGGTCAATCAAATAAACACAGTACAACCTAATTTCTGGACACACTAAAAATCACATCAAAAATCGAATGCTTTTTTGTGATCCAAGTATCACAGTGAACATCTAATTGTTGCTTAGTCCAATAATCAGAGAAAATATCTAATTATTGTTCCCTCCATGATTAGTATTAAAACCTATTATTTGGTCAGCTCAATGATCAGAGCAAGTATAATTATTGCTGAAACCAATACTCAGAGTGCAAACGTAAATGTTGGCAGTCCAACAGAAACGGGAAATGTCAAAATATTTGTCAGCCCAAAAATCACTGTAAATATCTCAATTGTGTGCAGTTCAAATAATCATTGTAAATATCTACTTATTTTTCACTCCAATAAATATCGTGTCATGATCCTGTTTTTTTCCCTCGGGAAATATTGCGGTGTGTCTTTAAGGCAGTAAAAGATCGGTAATTGTTTAAGGAAGCTTCATAAGTTACTGAGCAAAGGTGCATCTTAGTTGCCTGGATACAAACATACACAGAGGGAGAACAGGGCACACAATCCTGCCGTTTGACTTGAAATGGCTGGCAAAATACTGTTTTGTTCAGAGACAGAGAGAGACACAGCTGCGTGTTATCACCTGAAGAGAGAAAGGAGATCTCTAAGACAATTTGTGTAGCTTCTCTCTCAAAATTCTAAAAAGTCAAGCCAGATTAATTCCTTAAAAAATGAAAGCAAATTGTTGATCTGCTGTGTTGATTGCTGGAAGAAAAAAAAGAGTAACACTTCAACTGCTGAACTGAACTGCTGAATTTCCTGTCTTTGAAGAACATTTTTCCCGCCCCACTCCCCCCCCCTCCCCCATTCAGACAACTGTGAAGATGTGAAGATTTCAAGCAAATTTGGATCATTTCTACATTGAAGATTCCATTTAGTCAGGAACGTAAATCTGCAAAACTTATTGTTATTTCTATTTTTCAGGCTGCTAATTAAGCAATAAAAATGCTATTAGTTTGAGTATATGTTTGCAAGTGCAGGAGTTAGATTTTTTAAATAAGTTATAAGGTCTTGAGATATTGATTTACCTTAGTAGTGTTTAAGACTTTTTTAGTTTTATCAATAAACGTTTAATCTATTGATATCTAAAGATACCTGGTTTGGTTCACTTCATTCTGGGGTTACTAGATTGTTCAATTCTGCTGCTGCTTTATTTGATTTTGGAAAGCTTAAAGATATGTATGATGCAACCTGTGGAGTAGCGGGACTGAATTGACAGTGCATTACTCCTATCGCAATCAGAATCATATATTTCGATTGGGGGCTTTGTTGTGAGCGGTCGTGCCATAACAGAGATTAATTGGGGGCTCACCCATGATCAAATCATATTTAGATGGCAGCTCGCATCTGGGATCAGAATCAGATTAATTTGAAGGGAAATCATATTAATTGCTAATTTCAGGGATAACATAAAAATGGGATCTTGTGTCTGGCATCATATTAACTGGCATATCAATTGGAAATTCGATTGCTGGAATCCAAATCTAACACCAGTTACAAAGGAATAAAAATAAGTGGGTCTCTTGTATAATAATAATGACATTAGTGGTTGTAGCAGAGTTTTTGGGAAAGCAGAATGTTTCCCTGAGTGACTTGATAACTTTAACTAAGAACAAATTAACTAATCAGAGGCAAAATTGGGGCTAGAATTAAAATTAGGTGCCAGAAAAACAGAGCTAATGGTCATAATAGCCCAACATCTGGAAAAAAAGAATATAAATACGAGGAACAAGAAAGTAGTAGGTCAGAGAGCGATGCAGTGATATTGGCTAGGATTCAGTTAGAAACAAACAAAAAAATTGAAACAGGAAAAAAAAGCATTGGAAAAAAACTTAAGCTTCACTGGGAAAAAGGAAAAGTGGAATTGGAAAGATTAAGACTCGAATTTCAGACAGAAAGTGAAAAAGAAGCAAGGAAATTTTGGATAAAAGAGACGGAATTAAGACAAAGGGGTAGTCTTAAATCCTGGGAAAATTCGGGTCAGGAGGAATCTGAATTTAGCTCAGGACCCAGCGAAAAGCTATTTAAATTTATACAGGCGCTTCCTAAGGTCGAGGAAAGGGACGTAGAGGCATTTTTCATATATTTTGAAAAAACAGATGAAATGGCAGAAGGAAGATTGGACATTGCTCATGCAGGGCACGGTGGTCGGCACAGCTCATGAAGCTTGTGCCATACTTCCTGAAGAGGCTTTGGCAGATTATAAGATGGCAAAAAATTGTATTCTCGCGGTGTATGAGTTACTCCCTGAAGCTTACCATCAGAAGTTTTGGAACTTACAGAGATTGGCTGGGCAGACATATGTAGAATTTGAGATAGTGAAGCAAATTACTTTTGACTTTTGGTTACGGGCACTAACGACAGAAACCACATATGAGAACCTTTGAGAATTGATTCTCTTAGAAGAGTTTAAAAACTCAATTTCTTCAGTCGTGAGAACTTATATAGATAACATGACATTTTTGAAAGCTCGACAAGCAGCAGAAATTGCTACTGATTTTGAGCTTGCTAATAACCCAAACCATTTTGTCTGTCCACCCCATAAGCCCGAGTAGGTTAGAAAGTGGGAGAGTGAAAGAAAGGCAAGTAACCGGGGACAAGAAGGAACAGCTGGGAATGCACCAGGATCACCTCCTCAGGTTAGAAAGGAAGGTGATGAGGGTAGAAATGAGGTTCACAAGCCAAAGTGTCATCATTGCCACTAGTCGGGTCATCTTCTTTCAGAGTGCTGGAAATTGTGAGGTAAGCCCGCAGGACTTGTTGGGGTACGCAAAGCTAGTGCGGAGGAAAAAGACTCTGAGAGTATAGCAGACCAGGCCATAGCTTTAACAACAGCTGTGAATGTGAAATCAGATACTAAAACTAAAAGAAGCGTAGAGGTTCAGAATAAAATACCCAAGAGTTATACTGAATTTTTGTCAAAAGGGAGAACAATTTCATATCCTGCAAGTGAGTCAGGAAAACCTATCATTATACTCAGGGATACAGGAGCAATCCAAACACTCTTGCTGGGGGAAGGTATAATGTTTCCACCAGAGAACGCCTTGAATGCGAACATTTTAGTTAATGGAATTGTCAGGTTGTATATACCCATACCTTTATATCATGTACGCCTAGAGTGTGAATTAATATCTGGGATAGTAACTGTATGAGTTGCCCACAGTTTGCGAGTAAAGGGAATTGATGTACTCCTACGAAATGATTTGGATGGGTTAAAAGTATCAGATTCTCCTTTCATTACAGAGGAACCAAGTGAAATTAAGGAAACAGAGTAATTACAGGAACAATTTCAGGGAATATTTCCTGCATATGCAGTCACTGGTGCAATGGCTAAACAGGATCCATTGTCTGAGGTAAATGTGTCACCACAAATAGATAGCCAAGTACCTGAAACCTTATTTGCCGATTTATATTATCCAAATGAGATGTTTAACAGATCGTCTATCATTGCAGCACAGCAAGCTGATCCAAAGATATACCAAATAGCACAGATGGCTCTGACAGAAGCTGAGATGAAAGGAGTTCTGGAAGGTTATCCTATGGCAAACGGGGTTATTAGGAGGAAATGGAGACCACCTCATAGACCTGCCAATGAAGACGGGACAGCTGTGGAACATATAATGGTCCCACCTAAATATCGCCAAGGATTATTAAGGTGAGCACACGACATTCCTTTTGCAGGACATAGACGAATTTGGAAGACCAGGTCACGTATAAGCCAACATTATTACTGGCCAGGTCTTACAAAGGATGTGCGATAATTTTATAGGACATGCCACCTTGTCAAATGGTGGGAAAACCATAACCCACCATAAAATCGGCACCAGGAGTTCACATACCAGTGTTTGAGGAACCATTTAGCAGCGGATTAGCAGACTGTTTAGGACTCTTGCCAAAAACAAAATTGGGGCATCAATACATACTCTTTATCATAGAAATGGCTACTCAATTTCCAGAGGCCATTCCATTGAGGCCAATTACTGCTCGTGTAGTAGTGGAGAAGTTATCCCAGTTCTTTACAAGACATGGGTTGCCACTTGAAGTTCAATCAGATCGAGGTTCTAATTTCATGTCTAGGATATTTCAGGAGGTCATGGGCAATTTGAGGATTAGACATTTGAAATCTTCAGCATATCACCCACAGGCACAGTGGCGCAGTGGTTAGCACCGCAGCCTCACAGCTCCAGCGACCCGGGTTCAATTCCGGGTACTGCCTGTGTGGAGTTTGCAAGTTCTCCCTGTGTCTGCGTGGGTTTCCTCCGGGTGCTCTGGTTTCCTCCCACACGCCAAAAGACTTGCAGGTTGATAGGTAAATTGGCCATTAGAAATTGCCCCTAGTATAGGTAGGTGGTAGGGAAATATAGGGATAGGTGGGGATGTGGTAGGAATATGGGATTAGTGTAGGATTAGTGTAAATGGGTGGTTGATGGTCGGCACAGACACGGTGGGCCGAAGGGCCTGTTTCAGTGCTGTATCTCTAAACTAAACTAACATTACAGAGATTTCACCAGGCTCTCAAATGATGAGTAGAGTATACTGTCGCGACTATCCACATGATTGGGATAAAGAAGTAGACTTTCTTTTATTTTCCACCAGGGACTCACCGAATGAGTCTACAGGCTTCAGTCCTTTTGAGTTGGTTTACAGACATGAAGCAAGAGGCCCTCTAAAACTTATGAAAGACAGATTCTTGGAACAAAAGAATGAATCTTCGATGCTAGATTATGTATCTGTGTTCCGGGAAAGGCTCACAAAAAACTTGTGGTGCAGCCCAGGAACATTTAAAGTATCCCAAGCCATTATGAACAAAAAAATGGGCAGACAAGAATGCAAAAGCCCGTGATTCTCAACCAGGGGATGAGGTATTAGTGTTAGACTATTACAAGGAGAAACAGTGAAAGCACGGTTTAGTGTCCCATATAGAGTGATGAAAAGAGTGGGTAAGGTAGATTACTCGATTGACACCCCTGATCGTTGGAAGAAGAACTGTTGTGTCACATCAATATGCTAAAGCAATAGTATTACAGGGAGGAGCATAAGCCAGTGCAGGTATGTCAGGTAATCGGGAGTGTTGAGAAGGAAAAGGATAGTGAGGATGAGGCAGAAGCAGGCCTGGAAAATTCTGAGATTGAACATCCAACTAACAAATGAGAAAATACAGAATGGCTAGGAAAATTAGTCAATATGATTTTGCATCTAAGAGGCTAGACAACGTGAAGACCGAATCAGGTTTTTCAAAATGTTTAAAAGAGTTTGTAGGGATAAGCTCGGATGTACAAGCTTAGGCACAAATTATGTAGATATGGGGCAACAGTTCCTTTAGAACAACATCATTGTCGCTTCGGTTCAGACAGACAGGCCCACGTGGAAGCAGAGGTGCAATGCATACTGAAGGGCAGCTTCGTTGAACCGAGTCAGGGAAGCTGGAATTCACAGGTGGTGTTGATGGCTAAACCTGGTGGGTCTGCTCAAACATGCATCGTCTATAGAAAAGTAACTGCGGTAAAGAAGGCACACTCCCACCCAAATTATCATTTAAAGGACTGTATGGGCAGAATAGGCAGCACCGTGGCCGGAATTTTGCCGTGGTCGGTGGCTAAGAGTTCAGGGAGGTGGAAGCTGGTGAAGAACTCGCTCCCGCTCTGTGCCTCGCTGCCACCACTATTGTGCGCGAGAGAGCCAATTAGCGGCCCCGCAGGGCATCTCTGAATGTAAAGGGCGCGCGCGGGTGGGAGTTGAGCGCCGGCAGGGGCGGGGCGTGAGCCGGAAGAGGTTGCTGAAAGCCATTTCAGAGGGTTTTCAGCAACCTCTGTGGTTCGGAGAGGCTTGCCTGCAGCAAGGAGGTAGTTGAGCGGAGCAGCTGCTGCAAAGGAAAAAACAAGAGAGTGCGGGTAAAAGGACTGGAGGGGGACTTAAAGTGCCCTCCAATCCAACAATCCATTGTTGATTTTTGTAAAAACCCATCTGGTTCACTCATGTCCTTTAGGGAAGGAAATCTGCTGTCCTTACCTGGTCTGGCCGACATATGACTGCAGACCCACAAAAATGTGGTTGACTCTTGCATGCCCTCTGAAATGGCCTAGGAAGCCACTCAGTTATATCTAATTGCTACAAAGTCAATAAAGAATGAAGCTGGATGGACCACCTGGCATCAACTGAGGCACCGGAAACAACAGCAGCAAACCCAGCCCTGCCGACCCTGCAAAGTCCTCTTTACTAACATCTGGGGGCTTGTGCTAAAGTTGGGAGAGCTGTCCCACAGACTAGTCAAGCAACAGCCTGACATAGTCAGACTCACGGAATCATGCCTGACAGACAATGTCCCAGACAATGCCATCACCATCCCCGGGTATGTCCTGTCCCACCGGCAGGACAGACCCACCAGAGTTGGCGGCACAGTGGCATACAGTTGGGAGGGAGTCACCCTGGGAGTCCTCCACATCGACTCCGTACCCCATGAAGTCTCATGGCATCAGGTCAAACATGGGCAAGGAAACCTCCTACTGATACCACCTACCGCCCTCCCTCAGCTGATGACTCAGTACTCCTTCATGTTGAACACCACTTGGAGGAAGCACTGAGGGTGGAAAGGGAGCAGAATGTACTCTGGGTGGGGGACTTCAAAGCCCATGACCAAGAGTGGCTTGGTAGCACCACTACTGACCGAGCTGGCCGAGTCCTAAATGACATAACTGCTAGACTGGGTCTGCGGCAGGTGGTGGGGGAACCAGCAAGAGGGAAAAAAACATACTTGACCTCGTCCTCGCCAATCTACCTGCCGCTGATGCATCTGTCCATGACAGTTTTGGTAGGGGTGACCATCACAAAGTCCTTGTGCAATCAAAGTCCCGCCTTCACATTGAGGATACCCTCCATCGTGTTGTGTGGCACGTCACTGTGCTGAATGGGATATATTTTGAACAAATCTATCAATGCAAAACTGGGCATCCATGAGGCGCTGTGGGCCATCAGCAGCAGCAGAATTGTACTCAACCACAACCTGTAACTTCATGGCCTGTCATATCCCCCACTCTACCATTACCATCAAGCCGGGAGACCAACACTGGTTCAATGAAGAGTGCAGGAGGGCATGCCAGGAGCAGCACCAGGCAGATCTCAAAATGACGTGTCAACCTGGTGAAGCTACAAGCCAGGACTATCTGCGTGCCAAACTGCATAAGCAGCATGCAATAGACAGAGCTAAGCGATCCCATAACCAGCAGATCAGATCTAAGCTCTGCAGTCCTGCCACATCCAGCCGTGAATGGTGGTGGACAATTAAACAATTAACTGGAGGAGGTGGCTCCACAAATCTCCCCATCCTCAATGATGGGGGAGTCCAGCACATAAGTGCAAAAGATAAGGCAGAAGCATTTGCAACAATCTTCAGCCAGAAGTGCCGAGTTGATGATCCATCACGGCCTCCTCCTAAAGTTCCCAGCATCACAGATGCCAGACTTCAGCCAATTCAATTCACTCCGCGTGATATCAAGAAATGACTGAATGCACTGGATACTGCAAAGACTAAGGGCCCTGACACCATTCAGGCAATAGTACTGAAGATTTGTACTTCAGAACCTTCTGCACCCCTAGCCAAGCTGTTCCAGGACAGCAACAACACTGGCATCTGCCCGGCAATGTTGAAAATTGCCCAGGTATGTCCTGTGCATAAAAAGTAGGACAGGTCCAACCCGGCCAATTACCGCCCATCAGTCTACTCTCAATCATCAGTAAAGTGCTGGAAAATGTCATCAACAGTGCCATCAAGCGGCACTTACTTAGCAATAACCTGCTCAGTGACGCTCAGTTTGGGTTCCACCAGGGCCACTCAGCTCCTGACCTCATTACAGCCTTGGTTCAAACATGGACAAAAGAGCTGAACTCAAGAGGTGAGGTGACAAGCATTTGACCGAGTATGGCAGTGAGGAGCCCTAGCAAAACTGGAGTCAATGAGAATCAGGGGGAAAACTCTCCGCTGGTTGGAGTTATACCGAGCACAAGGGAAGATGGTTGTACTTGTTGGAATTCAATCATCTTAGCTCCATGTGGCTGAGGCAAGGCAGGAGGTCATCTTTCCATCCAACGGAAGGAGGAGGCCTCCCCAGGTCACTAAGCATGCGTGGCCGGAGGTATCGAAGGAGGTCAGCAGCCACAGAGTAGTTAGGAGGACATGGCATCGTGCTGCAATCTGGTCAATGACCTTCTGCGCCCTGCCAGGGTAGGGGGCATTCTGCAGTCATCTCATCTTTTCTGTAACATAGGAGGGTCAATGGGTGCTGATGCTGCAAGGTCGAAGCCATCCATGGTCAGTGATTGGCTGCAGTCATGTCTTGGGCCGAATAATGGGCACATCTGTGACACACAGCAGTCCAGTTGTGTTTCATCCGTGCACTTCACTGGTATTGCTTTGAGATGCCGCACTCAGCCCAGGGGGTAAGTGGGTGATCTTTCAAACAGTATGCCTTAATGAATTGCTTTGTGTCTCCACAGGAGAAGAGGGCACATAATGCCCGTGAGAGGTCCCGTGAGGATGCATTAATGCTAGCAGGGAAGGATGGAGAATGTGCTGTAGCTGATGCCAAACCCGGCGTACCTATCCAAGAGAGTGAGTTCCCAGTGTGTGGTCGATGGAGGCTGTGGTGGGTGGGTGGTGGTGGGAGGGGGGGGGGGGTGGGGTTGGTGGTGGCTGCGGCGATTGTTTCAGGTACTGAAGGGTGCTCTCAAACTTAAAATCACGCAGGAGTGCTGATCACAACTGATCATTCTGATGCTCCCTGCAGGTGAAATACAGCAGTGGCTCAAGGGCTCATGCGTCCACCTCGGAAGAGGAGGAGTGGACCTCAGAGGGTGCAGCGTCACATCCTCGCCCCTCACCAAGCGTCAGCTCAGAGACATTCACCTCGGTTGGGATGGATGGTTGTCTTCTCGGATTCGTGGTCACAACCTGGTGTTCGCACCTCACAATTGCCGAGCCAGCTGCCAGAGGCAGAGCTGGCCGTGGCCTGCGACAATTGGAGGACTGTGGGAGGCCAGGCCAGTGCCAAGCCACAAGCTAATGCCAAGCCTCTGCTGACATCCATTTGGCGGGAGGTGCCGCAAGCGCAGTGAGTGGTGTGTGGAGATTTGGCGGAGTTACCAGAGACTTTGTGTGTTATGACACAGATTTTGGAGATGTCCATCCAAGGCTAGAGTACAGGACATTCTCTGTTATCTGTCCATCTGGCTTCCTCCATTAACAGATTGGCGGCTGCAGTGGAGGGCCTGATCCTGAAGGCCATGCATAACCTCACAGAAAGAATGGGCTCCATGGACCAGAGCATTAGATATCTGACTCTAAGGCTCAGGCGACATTTGAAAGCTGCTCATCTCTCTGAGGTTAGCAGAGAGGATCAACTGAGCCTCAGGAGGGCACAGGGGCAGCAGCAGATTGCATATGGAAGCTCTTCCCAGGGCGCTCCTGATGCATCCTGCAGCTCCTTGCCCCCTCTGCCAGTGACATCAGCACTGGATACTCCCAGGGCGTCCGAGGGTGTTCCTGAGACTGCGGATGGTCACCTTGACGTGCTACGGCCCGCACGGCCTCGGGCCGTGGACGTCCAAGTCAAAGTCATCGAGAGCAACGCGGCTGCCTGATCAGCCATCTGCCTCTGATGCGGCTGGAGGTGAGGGATCGTCCACATGCTTGAGCACCCACAAACATCTCAAAAAATCACAGTAACAGTACCGCGGGATCACTGGTGCAATTTGTAAATATTTATTTGATGTATAAATGCACTAAAACTTAATCCATTTTTCACTTGGCATTTTCATATGTCGCAAGTTACTGCTGATGTTGTTGTTGAGCTGGTTGAGGAAGATTTTTTGAGAGGTGACGCATTTGGGCCCGTGCGGTGTTTGATGGAAAGGTGGCCCGTAGCAGCTGAGATTTCCCCCTGAAGGTGACTCCCTCTGCACTTCCGGCTCCTGTTAATGCCTCATCTCAGACTGCCACGTGAGAGTCTGGGTTGCTGAGTCTCTGCTCAGGAGAAATGCCTGAGTATTCGAGCCACCTGGGTTTCCCTTGCTCTTCACTCCCCCCAGACCTCCAGTTCCCTCTCCCCGCCGTTCAGGTGGCTGTGGGCCCCCTTCCTCATCCCTATCAGCATCCTCATACGAGGATACCTCGCACTGAACTTGATCATCCTCCTGGGCCTCTCCCTTCCCCATCGCCAGGTTATGTAAGGTGCAGCAGACGACAATAATTCTACATGACTGATCGTGATGCCTAAATCTCATTTTGAGAAGACCTGTAGTCTTTTCTATGGTCACTCTGGTGGCCATCTGGCTTTCATTGTTATGTTCCCCTGCCTCATTCCTTGGGTTTCTCACCGGTGTCATCTGCCATGTCTTCAGTGGATAACCCCTGCCACCAAGTATCCATCCTTGCAGGCATTCAAGAGGGCCGAATAGTGCTGGCAACTGGGAGTTCCGGAGAATGAATTCATTGTGACTGCTCCCAGGATAATGAGCACAGACCTGCAATATTCCCTTACGGTGGTCACAGACGATTTGAGCATTCATTGAATGGAACCCCTTGCGATTAATGACCTAGCCGCTCCGAAGTCAACAAAAAAGAGTGGGCGGCACAGTGGAGCAGCGGTTAGCACCGCAACCTCACAGCTCCAGGGACCCGGGTTCAATTCTGGGTACTGCCTGTGCGGGGTTTGCAAGCTCGCCCTGTGACCGTGTGGGCTTTCGCTGGGTGCTCCGGTTTCCTCCCACCGCCAAAGACTTGCAGGTGATAGGTAAATTGGCCATTGTTAATTGCACCTAGTGTCGGTAGGTGGTTGGGAATATGGGATTACCGTAGGGTTATTATAAACGGGTGGTTCTTGGTCGGCACAGACTCGGTGGGTTGAAGGGCCTGTTTCAATGCTGTATCTCTAAATAAATGAAAGTGCCTGATTGATCTGTTCGAATGGCCACATGAGTGTAGTATATTATGCCCTGGACCATGGGAAACCCAGCAATGGTGCTGAATCCTTTGGCTGTCTCAGCTTGGCAGGCGGTATCTATCTTGAACTTGAATACAGCATCAGTCACAAACTTAATGCAGTGATGCACTCAGACTTGGGAGACTCCACATATGTCTGCCGATGAAGCCTGGAACAAGCCTGATACATAGAAATTAAGTGCGACTAGCATTGGATGGCCACCCTTGCAGCTGGAAACAGCCTCTGCTGCCAGCATCTCACACAGGAATGTGACATTCTCTCATGACAGACACAGTCTTCTTCGGCACTGGCACTCTGACAGTTGTGGAAAGCTCAACCGTAGACGGTAGACCCTGCCTGCTAGGTAGGCTCGTCACCTGGCAGGTGGTTTCACCCGGTTCACTCTGTCACCTTCTCCCCCTCCTCCCTTATGGGGGCTGCACTGGGCCAGCAGGTTGCGGGTTCCCCTGGCTAGTTGTCCTCCTGTCACTCCTTGGGGCGAGTTCCTCCTCATTAGCTGAGCCACCTCCAGACCGCACAATTCCCATTGCTGCTGTGTTCCACAGATGCAATTAGTTCAGTTATTACCAGCCTGCTGTCAGGACACGCACATACAACCCTGTCGCCTGCTCCCAATAAATCAGTACTGCTGGGGCCCGACCAAGAGTGACTAGCACTCAGATGACCCTTGCTGAACAAACAGAAACCACCCCAAACTTTAAAGTCACACAAAGAAATATCAATGAACAAAGAACCAAAAACAAAGTAACTCCAACTCCTGCTGAGAGGCACTGCCTGCTGCTCTTTTGAAGCTGCTGTGTTTCGGGCACGCCATGCAATTCGTTTTATTGCCATAAAATATGACATCCGACGCAAATTGGCTGTCAATTGCATTATTAACAACCTCAAGTGGCCTTTAATTGACTCTAAGTGGAAGGCGAGTTGTGCCTCGATCTCACCTGTCGTCAACTAGAGTAAAATGGCATTTGGGCATCATGACGTCGGGGACCCGACCCGGAGGATTCCTGTCTTTCCACGGTAAAATTCTGGCCCATGTGTCTTAAAGAGACAGATATGTTGCAGAGATACTGTCAAATTCCTTTGACATCCCAGGATAAAAAAAAATCAGCTTCTGTTAGACTGAATGGGGTTTTCCAGTAGCAAGTGATGCCACACAAGTTAAGGGGGTATTCGAGAAACTTCTCAGAGAATAGTGAACCCAGTAGTGGCCAGCGCTCCTAGCTGTGCAGTTCAGCTGGCTGAGGTGATGGACAATAAGGACACTTGGAAGGAAAACAGAAACAAATGGGAGACTGTGTTTTGAAATTTGAAATGGGCTAATTGGGACAACCTTTGTAAAATCTTAAACCGGAAATGTTCTGATGGAACGTGTTGCTGTAGTCTTACCATTTTAGAAAATAGTCGTTTAGCAGTACACAACTTGAGAATTGTTGAAAATAGAGACATTCTGTCGAAGTTTTGCATCTTGCACTGTTCAGAACAATCGCAAGAATAACCAATGTAAGTGAAAACATCAACTTATTCTGCACGAGGAGATCGTGCTGATTGGTTGGTAAGTGAACTCTGAATGGTGGAGACATTTCCATGGCGAGTGCACCAGTTTACTGACATGCTTTGTTTAAAGTTTTAATGGGCAGCTTGACTCTGGTCAAGCCATTGCCCTGAGGAATGAACCAACGAATGGCTGTCACTTATTTTGTTCAGCTGTAATAGGCGAAATTTTGCTGATAGAAAGAATATTATCAGTTAAAAGAGCTTTGAAAAAATCTAATTATTGTCCATTTTAATACTAACATTAAATTTGTAATTACGTTAAGGCTAATATTAACACAATATGTCTAATTATTGTTCAGTCCAATAATCAGGGTGAATGCCAATTTATTGTTAAGTAAAAACAGGAAATGCATAAATATTATTCAGTTCAAAAATCACTGGAAATATTTACATTGCGTTCCATCGAATAATCAAAGTAAATACTTGAGAATTGTTAATGAACAATGTCCAATAAACAAAATAGGTATGTAAGCTTTTAAGCACAATAAACAAAGTAAATATCCAATCATTTGTTCAGCTGAATAATTACCGTGAATGTCTAATTATCGTTCAGTCCATCTAACGCAGTTAATATCGTTCGAGATTTCAGCCCTCTAATCACAGTGAATATCGAATTATTTTTCAGTCAAAACCGCTTTGAAAATATCTAATAATGGCTAACATCAATACTAAAATTAAATACTTATTTATCTTATTCCACTAATCACACGACATGTCTAAATATTGCTCATTCTCACAATCAAATGAATTTCAATTTATTGTTAAGTGCAAGAACCAATGTGAAAACCCAATTATTGTTTAGTTCAATAATCACAGTAAATACCTGATTGTTGTGCAGTTGAATTAAACCATTGAAAGTCTAATTATTTTCTGTCCAATAATCAGAGTAACTATCTAATCAATGCTCAGCCCCATAATTCCAATTATTTTCTAAATGTTGTTTGGTCGATTGGTCACGTTTCATTTCTAACTATCCTTCAGTCTAATAATCATGTTAAAATCTAATTATTTACATCCTATTTTGTTTTGAAAATATATAATATTCTTAACTCCAGTAAACATATGTAATGTTCAATTACTGATCAGTCCAATTTTCACAGAAAAATCCAATTATTGTCCATTCCAATATCACAGTAGATTTCTAATCATTTTTTGTTCCAATAATCATTTGAAAGATATATATGTGCATTGATCCGATAATCAGTGTAAATATCTAACCATTTATTCATTTGATAATCGCCATAAACTTCGCTTATTTTCAGTCCTAATAAGCACAGTGAATGTTGAATGTTTGACAGTCCAAATGCCTGAAAATATTCTGATTGTTGTTCAGTACAACACACACAGTCACCTTATAATTACTCTACAGTTCAAAGCTCTCAATTAATATATAATAACTTTTGAATCCACAAAATTCACAGTGAATATCGAATTATCGTTGAGTACAACAGTTAGAGTAAATGTCTAATTATTAATCAGTCCAAAAATCACAATAAATATCAGTTAGAAACGCGTTGAAAATATCTAATTCACTTCAATACGAACCGTAAATTTCAATAGTTGTCTCTCCATTGATCACCAATGTGTTTAAATATTGTTCAGTCTAATAGTCGCAATGCATTTCATTTAATTGTAAAGTCCAACAAACACAGTTGACATCCAATTATTGCTTAGTGCAATATTCCTGGTAAATATCTACTGCTTGTTCATTTCAATGCACACAGAATAATTGTAATTATTGTTCAGAGCAATAGTTACAACACATATCAAACTGTTTTTCTATTAATAAACACAGTAAACATTTCAAAATTGTTCAGTACAATAAGCACAGCAAATATATGATTATTTTCAGTCCATAATCACAGCAAATATCTATTAGTGTTCTCTCCAAAAATAATACTTCATTTCTAGATATTGTTCACTCCAATCATCACAGTCTTTTTTTTCAAATTATTACTCCAATAATCGCAGTAGATATCTAGTTATTGTAAGCCCTAATTTCATGGAAAATATCTAATTATTGTTCAATAAATATATTTAGCATTCAATTCCAGTTGAACAGAATTATCACAATAAACATTTAATTATTGATTAGTCTGCTAAAAGAGCAAATATATTTTTTATCCATAAATCGCAGTGCAGACTCCAGACCCACAGCAATGTGGTTAACTCTGACATGCCCTCTGAAATGGCCCAGCAAGCCACTCAGTTGTACCTAACCGCTATGGGCCCTGACAATATTCCGGCAATAGTACTGAAGACCTGTGCTCCAGAACTTGCCGCGCCCCTACCCAAGCTGTTCCAGTACAGCTACAACACTGGCATCTACCCTGCAACGTGGAAAATTCTCCACTTATGTCCTGTACACAAAAAGCAGGACAAGTCCAACCCAGCCAATTACCGCCCATCTGCCTACTCTCAATCATCAGTAAAGTGATGGAAGGTGTCATCAACAGTGCCATCAAGCGGCACTTGCTTAGCAATAACCTGCTCAGTGACGCTCAGTTTGGGTTCCGCCAGGGCCACTCAGCTCCTGACCTCATTACAGCCTTGGTTCAAATATGGACAAAAGAGCTGAACTCCAGAGGTGAGGTGAGAGTGACTGCCCTTGACATCAAGGCAGCATTTGACCGAGTATGGCATCAAGGAGCCCTGGCAAAACTGAGGTCAATGGGAATCAGGGGAAAAAACCTCCGCTGGTTAGAGTCATACCAAGCGCAAAGGAGGATGGTTGTGGCTGTTGGAGGTCAATCATCTGAGCTCCAGGACAGCACTGCAGGAGTTCCTCAGGGTAGTGTCCTAGGCCCAAACATCTTCAGCTGCTTCATCAATGCCCTACCTTCAATCATAAGGTCAGAAGTGGGGATGTTCGCTGATGATTGCACAATGTTCAGCACCATTCGTGACTCCTCAAATACTGAAGCAGTCCGTGTAGAAATGTAGCAAAACATGGACAATATCCAGGCTTGGGCTGATAAGTGGCAAGTAACATTCGCGCCACACAAGTGCCAGGCAATGACCATCTCCAACAACAGAGAATCTAACCATCTCCCCTTGACATTCAACGTCATTACCATCGCTGAATCCCCCACTATCAACATCCTAGGGGCTACCATTGACCAGAAACTGAACTGGAGTAGCCATATAAATACCGTGGCTACAAGAGGCGAAGAATCCTGAAGCAAGTAACTCATCTCCTGACTCCCCAAAGCCTGTCCACCATCTACAAGGCACAAGTCAGGAGTTTGATGGAATATTCTCCACTTGCCTGGATGGGTGCAGCTCCAACAACACTCAAGAAGCTCAACACCATCCAGGACAAAGCAGCCCGCTTGATTGGCACCCCATCTACAAACATTCACTCCCTCCACCACCGACGCACAGTGGCAGTAGTGTGTATCATCTACAAGATGCACTGCAGCAATGCACCAAGGCTCCTTAGACAGCACCTTCCAAACCAGCGACCTCTACCAACTAGAAAGACAAGGGCAGCAAATACATGGGAACACCACCACCTGCAAGTTCCCCTCCAAGTCACACACCATCCTGACTTGGAACTATATCGCCGTACCTTCACTGTCACTGGGTCAAAATCCTGGAACTCCCTTCCTAACAGCACTGTGGGTGTACCTACCCCAAATGGACTGCAGCGGTTCATGAAGGCAGCTCACCACCACCTTCTCAAGGGCAATTAGGGATGGGCAATAAATGCTGGCCAAGCCAGCGGTGCCCACATCCCTGAATGAATTAAAAAAAAGATATAATTATTGTTCATTCATATAATGATATATGTCTCTGTGTGTGTATGTGTGTGTGTGTAACGAACCAATAATGGCAGTAAATATGTAACCATTTTTTCAGTCCAATAATTGCAGTAAATATCAGGTTACTGTTTAGTCCTTAAATCACAATAGATGCCGAATTATAATCAGTGCAAGTGCACCAAAAATATCGTATTCTTGGGCAGTCAAATAAAACCAATAACAATCCAATCTCTGTACTGACAAAAACATCGCAATAAAAATGTATTGATATTTTTCGATCGAAGAATCACAGTGAATATCTAATTATTTTGTAGTCCAATAATCATAGAAAATATCTAATTCTTGTTCCCTCCATGAATTACAGTAAAACCTAGTATTTGGTCAGCTCAATGATCAGATTGAGTATAATAATTGTTCAAACATATTCTCAGAGTACAAATGTAAATGTCGGCAGTCCAGTGGAAACAGGAAATGTCTAAATATATTTCAGTCCAAAAATTACTGCAAATATCTAAATTGCGTTCAGTTGAAATAATCACAGCAAATATCTAATGTTTTGTTCAGTTAAATAATCGCCATGAAAACCGAATAATTGTTCAATCGGAATTAATTTCTTTTTTATTTTTCAGTCCACTTATCACAGTGAATATCCAAATATTTTCAGTCAAACTGCTTTGAAACTATCAGATTGTAGCTTACTTCAATGCAAACATGAAATACTTATTTATTGCCATTCCAATAAGCACACGACATTTCTAAATATTGGTAGGTCTAACAGTCATATGAAATTCAGCGTGCTGTTATAACCAATACGAACGCCTAATTATTGTTTAGTTCAATAAATACAGTAACTGCCTAATTATGTTTCAGTCCAATAAACACAGAAAACATCCAATCATTTTTCAGTCACATAATCACAGTGAAATCTGATTATTGTTCAGTCCAATAAACAGAGTAAACATCTGATTATTGTACAGTCCAATAAGCACAGAAAACATCCAATTACTTTTCAGTCCAATAACAATAGCAAACGTTTGATTATTGTTCAGCCCAGTAAACACAGTAAAGATCTGATTATTGTTCAATTAAAAAAAAACACCTTAAAATTAATTATTTCCTGTACAATAATCAGAGTAAATATCTTGTTAATATTCAGCCCAATAATTACAGTTCTTTTCTAAATGTGGTTAATTGTATTATATCACATTTCGTTTCTAGCCATTGTTCTGTCTACCAATCTCAGTTAATATCTAACTATATGAAGTCCTAAATTCTTGGATGATATCTGATATTGTTTGGTCCAACAAACATATTTTACTTTCAATTATGGTTCAGTCCAATATTCACAGTAAATAACTAATTATTCTCCCATGCAATAAACAGATATCTCATATTTTTAAGTCCAAAAATCAGAGTACATATCTAATCATTTTTCTTTCTATTCATTATATCTTTTGGGTCTCCTTATCTCGAGAGACAATGGATACGCGCCTGGAGGTGGTCAGTGGTTTGTGAAGCAGCGCCTGGAGTGGCTATAAAGGCCAATTCTGGAGTGACAGGCTCTTCCACAGGTGCTGCAGAGAAATTTGTTTGTCGGGGCTGTTGCACAGTTGGCTCTCCCCTTGCGCCTCTGTCTTTTTTCCTGCCAACTACTAAGTCTCTTCGACTCGCCACAATTTAGCCCTGTCTTTATGGCTGCCCGCCAGCTCTGGCGAATGCTGGCAACTGACTCCCACGACTTGTGATCAATGTCACACGATTTCATGTCGCGTTTGCAGACGTCTTTATAACGGAGACATGGACGGCCGGTGGGTCTGATACCAGTGGCGAGCTCGCTGTACAATGTGTTTTTGGGGATCCTGCCATCTTCCATGCGGCTCACATGGCCAAGCCATTATAGTAAATATGTGAATATATGTATTGCTCCGATAATCAGGGTAAATATCTAATCATTTGTTCCATCCAATAATCACCATACATTCCATCGTATTGTTCAGTCCAATAGACAAATTAAATGTCGATGCTTTTTTTGTCAGATCAACATTGATCAAAATAACCTGAATGTTTTTTTTCAGTAAAATAAACAGAGTAACTGTTTAATTACCGCACAGTTCAGAAATACCAAAAAATAGCGAATAACTTTTCAATCCAACAAGCCGAGTGTATATCGAATTCTGGTTGACTCCTATTGTTAGACTAAATGTCTAATTATTATTCTGCCCATCAATCACAATAAATATGTGAATATTATCAATTAAAACAGTCTTGAAAAAAATCTAATTACTGTCAACATTAATGCTAACATTAAATTTCTAATTTTGTTCAGGCCAATAATAACACAACATGTCTCCTCGCTGTTGAGTCCAATAATCAGTCTGAATGTCAATTTATTGGTAAGTCCAATAAATACAGTTGACAGCCAATCATTGTTCATTTCAAAAATCACTGTTTACACTGTGTTCCATCGAATAATCCTGGTAAATATTTAAGAATTGTCAATAAAATTCATTGTAAATTTGTAATTATTTCCGTTCCAATAAATGTTAAGTACAATAATCAACGTAAATATCAAATCATTTGTTCAATTCAAGAATCACCGTGAATGCATAATTTTTGTACAGTCTGTCAATCAAATTTCATACCTTTAGTATTTAACTCCATTAATCACAGCGAATATCTAATTATTTTCAGTCAAAGATGCTTTGAAAATATAGAATAATGGCCCACGTCAATGCTAACATTAAATACATATTTATTCTTATTCCAGTAATCACACGATATGTCTAAATATTGCTCAGCCTAATAATCAAATGAATTTCAATTTCTTGAGAAGTGCAATAACCAATGTGAAACCCCAATTGTTATTTCGTTCTATAATCCCAGTAAATATCCAATGCTTTTTCAGTACAATAAACACAGAAAACTTCCAATCTTTGTTCAGTCCGATAATCACAGTAATAACCTGATTCTTGTGCAGTTGAACATTTACCTTAAAAATCTAATTATTTTCTGTTCAATACTCAGAGTAAATATTTAATTAATGTTCAGCCCCATAATTATAGTTCTTTTCTAAACGCTGTTTGGTCCATTAATCACATTCCATTTCTTACTACTGTTCAGTCTAATAATCACATTAACACCTCATTATTTCCAGTCCTAAATATCTGGATAATGTATAGTACTATTAAATCTAGTAAACATATAACATTCAAATATTTATCACTCCAATTTTCACAGAAAAAATCTAACGTTCCTTCCATTCAATAAAAATAGTAAAAATCTAATTATTGTCCAATCTAATGTCACACTAGATATCTAATCATTTTTCTTCCAGTAATCATTGTGAAGATGTACATGTGTACTGGCCCAGTAATCAGTGTAAATGTCCGATCATTTATTCAGTCGAATAGTCACCATAAATTTCATTTATTTTCGTCCCAATCAGAACAGTACATCTCGAATGTTTGACAGTACAAATGTATCAGAATATTCTGATTGTCGTTCAGTACAATACACACAGTCACCATTGAACTACTGCACAGTTCATAACTCTCAATATCTCACAACATTTCAATGCAACAAAATCACGCTGAATATCCAGTTATTGTTGAGCCCAAAAGTTATAGTAAATTTATAATTACTCTTTCTGTCCAAAATTCATAATAAACATGTAAATATCAGTTAAAACACGTTGAAAATATCGAATTCACTTCAATACTAACACTAAATTTTTAATTGTTTTCTGTCCAATAATCACTGATAAATCTAAACACTGTTCATTCAAATAATCAAATGAATTTCAATTTCTTGTTAACTTCAATACACACAGTTGACATCCAATTATTCTTTAGTTCAATAACCCGAATAAATATCTACTGTTTGGTCATTTCAATGCACTCAAGAAAAGTTCAAATTACTGTTCAGTGTAATAGTCACAACAAACATCATTTTTTTCTGTCTAATAAGCACAGTAAATATTTTCTCATTTTTTAATTCAATAGGCAAAATCTGATGTTTCTCCTTCCCATAATCACAGCAATTATCTATCGGTCTTCTGTCTGACCAGAATATTTCATTTCTAGATATTGTTCACTCCTATCGTCACAGTTTTTTCTAATTATTGCTCCGATAATCGCAGTAGATATTTCATTATTGCCAGCCCTAATTTCATGGAAAATATCGAATTATTGTTCAGTAAATATATTTAGAATTCAATTACAGTTTAGTGTAATTATCACAGTAAACAACCAATTATTCATTAGTCTGATAAAAACTGTCAAGGTCTGTTTACTATTATGCAGAAATCGCTGTGAGAAAGAATTATATTACAGTCATGTAATCATATTTTTGTTTGTGCCTGTTGAACGAATAATCAGAGTTAATATGTAACCATTTTCTCAGTCCAATAATCACAGTCAATGCCTAATTATAACCAGTGCAATTGCATTAAAAGTATGTTATTCTTGGTCAGTCAAATTAACACAGTAATAACCTAATTTCTGGACACACCAAAAATCATTTATTTTTAAAATCCAAGAATCATAGTGAATATCTAATTCTTGTTTATTCCAATAATCAGAGAAAACGTCTAATCATTGTTTGCTTCATGAATTACATTAAAACCTATTATTTGGGCAGCTCAATGATCAGAGTAAATATAATTATTGCTCAAATAACTACTTGGCATACAAATGTAAATGTTGGCAGTCCAATAAAAACTGGAAATGTCTAAATACTTTTCAGTCAAAAAAATCACTGTAAATATCTAAAGTGTGTTCGGTTGAAAAAATCCGAGTAAATATCTAACAAATGTCAATCAAAAGATCATCGTAATTATCTACATATTTTTCGTTCCAGTAAATACAGTAACTATATAATCATCTATAAGTGCAAAAAAAGTGCAAATATCTTATCTCTTGTTCAGCTTAATAATCACCATTAAAATTAACTCATTGTTCAATCCATAAATCGGAGCTAATATCTTTTATGTTTTCAGTCCACTAATCACAGTGAATATCTAATTATTTTCAGTCAAACCTGCTTTGAAAATATCGGATTATGGCTCACTTCAATACTGACACTAAACACGTATTTATTGTTTTTGCAATAACCATAGGACATGTCTGAATATTGGTAGGTCTAACAATCATCTGAATTTCAATGTATGGTTAAGTCCAATAAACAATATGAAGATCCAATTATTGTTTCGTTCCATAATCACAGTAAATGTCTAAATATGTTTCAGTTCAATATACACAGAAAACGCCCAATCACTTTTCACTCCAAAATCACAGTAAACATCTGATTATTGTTCAGTCCAATAAACCGAGTAACATTCTAGTTGTTTTGCAGCCTGAACAGAGAAAATATCCATTTATTGTTCAGTTCAATAAACGTATTAAAAATCTGATTATTGTTCAGTCCAATAAGCACACTAACTATCTAATTACTATTTCAGTCGAATAAACACAGAAAACCTTCAATTAGTGTTCAATCCAATAATCATAGTAAACATTTGATTCATCCCAGTAAACACAGTGAAGATCTGATTATGCTCAAGTTGAATAAACACCTTAAATTAATTATTTCCTGTGCAATAACCAGAGTAAATATCTAATTAATACACAGCTCAATAATTAAAGTTCTTTTCTAAATGTTTCGTTTCGAAACATTGTTTTGTCTACATATCACAGCTAATTTCCAGTCCTAAATTATTGGATGATACCTTAATATAGTTAAGTCCAATAAACATATTTAACATTCAAATACGTTTCCGTCCAATTTTCACAGTAAATAACTAATTATTCTCCCATCCACTAAATGGAGCAAATGTCGTATTATTTTCCATTCCAAAATCACACTACATATCTAATCATTGTTTGTTATATATATCGTAGTAAATATGTGTGTGTACATATGTCCTATAATCAGGGTAAATATCTAATCATTTGTTCCATCCAATAATCACCTTACATTCCATATTAAGTCTAACAGGCACAGTAGATGTCCGTTTTTTTTTGCCAGATCAACATGGATCAAAATAATCTGAATGTTTTTCAGTAGAATAAACAGAATAACCATGTAATTATTGCAAAGTTCAAAAATCTCAACAAATATCCAATAACAGTCCAACTAGCCTCGTGAATATCGGATGATTGTTGATGCCTGCAGTTAGAGTAAATGTCTAATTATTATTCTGTCCATCAAACACAATAAATACGTAAATAATATCAGTTTAAACAGCTTTGAAAATATCTAATTATTGTCCATTTTAATACTAACATTAAATTGCTAATCATATTCAGGCCAAGAATAACACAATATGCCTAAATATCGTGCAGTCCAATATCAGGGTGAATGCTAATTTATTGGTTAAATCCAACAAGCACAATTGACAGTCAATTATCGTTGAGTTCAAAAATCACTATAAATATATACATTGTGTTTCATCCAAAAATCACAGTAAATATTTAATAATTGTCAATCGAAATTCATAGTAAATATCTAACTATTTTCATTCCGATAAACAAAATAGGTATCTAAACATCTAAGTACAATAAGCAATGTAAGTATTGAATCATTTGCTCAGTTCAATAATCACCGTGAATGCTTAATTGTTGTTTAGTCTGTCAATCGAAGTTAACATCCTTTACTATTTCAGTCCACTAATCACAGTGAATATCGGATTATTTTCAGTCAAAACCACTTTGAAAATATCTACTCATTGCTCACATCAATACTAACGTTAAATACTGATTTATTCTTAACCCATAATAATCGCACGGCATGTCTAAATATTGCTCATTCGAACAATCAAAGGAAATTAAATTTCTTGTGAAGTGCAATAACCAATGTGAAACCACAATTATTGCTGAGTTCAATAATCACAGAAAACAGCCAATCATTATTTAGTCCAATAATCACAGTAAAAACCTGCGCGTTCTAAATTAGTAGCTTAAAAAACTAATTATTTTCTGTCCAATAATCAGACTAAATGTCGAACTAATGTTCAGCTCGATAATTACAGTTCTTTTCTAAATGTTGTTTGGTCTATTAATCACATTTCATTTCTCACAATTCTTTCATCCAGTAATCACGTGAAAATCTAATTATTTCCAGTCCTAACATTTTGGATAATGTATACTATTGTTAACTCCTGTAAACATATTTAAAATTCAAATATTGATCAGTCCAATTTTCACATAAAGGAAACTATCATTCCTTCCGTCCAATAAACAAACTAAAAATTAATCATTGTCCAATCCAATGTCACACTAGATACCGAAGCATTTTTTTTTGTTCCAATAATCATTTTAAGGATGTATATTTGTATTGGTCCAATAATCAGTTTAAATATCTAATCATTTATTCAGTGGAATAATTACCTTAAATTTCATTTATTTTCAGTCCAATAAGCCCGGCAAATCTCGATTTTGTTTTGTCAGCTCAATATGGATGATAATAATCTGAATGTTTTTCAGTGGGAATATCAGAGTCAGCATATAATTACTGCACAGTTCAAAAATGTCATCAAATATCGGATAACTTTTCAATCCTAAATTCCCACTGAATATCATAGTGTCAACTCCTGTAGTTAGAGTAAATGTCTAATTATTAATCTGTCCATCTATCACAATAAATATGTAAATATTATCAATTAAAAGAGCTTCGAAATGCCTAATTATTGTCCATTTCAATTCTAACATTAAATGTCTAATTATGTCCAGGCCAGTGTTTAAATATTGTTCAGTCCAATAATCAGTGTGAAGGCCAATTTATTGTTTAGTCCAATTAACACAATTGACAGCCAATTATTGTTCAGTTCAAAAATCAGTGTAAATATCTACATTGTGTTCCATCGAATAATCACAGAAAATAGTTAAGAATTGTCAATCGAAATTGATAGTAAATATCTAATGATTGTCAGTGTAATAAATAAAATAGGTATCTAAGCATTTTAACCACAATCAGAAAAGTAAATATCAAATCATTTGGTGAGTTCAATGATAATCGTGAATATCTAATTATGTTCAGTCAAAACCGCTTTGAAAGTATCTAATAATGGCTCACGTCAATACTTTTTTGTTCTTATTCCAATAATCACACGACATTCTAACTATCAAAAGAATTTTCATTTATTGTTAAGTGCAATAACCAATGTAAAAACCCAATTATTGCTTAGTTCAATAATCACAGTAAGTATCCAATGATGTTTCAGTCGAATATACACAGAAAGCTTCCAATCATTGCTCAGTCCACAAATCACAGTAAAAAAAAAACCTGATTATTGTGCAGTTCAATTAGGACCTGCAAAATCGAATTAATTTCTTTCCAATAATCAGTGTAAATATCTAATCATTTATTCAGTCGCATAATGACCAGAAATGTCATTTATTTTCAGTTCAATAAGCAGAGTAAATGTCGAATGTTTGACAGTCCAAACGCATCAAAATATTCTGATTGTTGTTCAGTGCAATACACACGGTCAGCATATAATTACGCTAAAGTTCCAAACACTCAATAAAATCTAATTAATTCTCAATCCAAATAAAACGCAATGAATATCGAATTATTGTTGAGTCCGACAGTTTCAGCAAATGTCTCATTATTGTTCAGTCTGAAAATCAGAATAAATATGCAAATCCCAGTTTGATTAGATTAGATTTGATTAGAGATACAGCACTGAAACAGGCCCTTCGGCCCACCGAGTCTGTGCCGAACATCAACCAGCCATTTATACTAATCCTACGCTAATCCCATATTCCTACCAAACATCCCCACCTGTCCCTATATTTCCCTACCACCTACCTATACTAGTGACAATTTATAATGGCCAATTTACCTATCAACTTGCAAGTCTTTTGGCTTGTGGGAGGAAACCAGAGCACCCAGAGAAAACCCACGCAGACACAGGGAGAACTTGCAAACTCCACACAGGCAGTACCCGGAATCGAACCCGGGTCCTTGGAGCTGTGAGGCTGCGGTGCTAACCACTGCGCCACTGTGCCGCCCTAAGAAATGCGCTGAAAATATCTAATTCACTTCAATACTGAAGTTACAGCTTTCATTGTTTTCTGTCCAATAAACACAGTACGTCACAGATTATTGATCAGTCCAATAAACGGAATAACTATCTAATTATTTTTTCAGTCCAATAAACACAGAAACCATCCTATTATTGCTCAGTCCAATAAACAGAGTAAACATCTGATTATTGCTCAGTCCAGTAAGCACAGTAGCTATCGAGTTATTTTTTCAGCCCAATAAGCACAGAACACAGCCAATTAGTCTTCAGTCCAATAATCATAGTAAACAACTGACTATTGTTCAGCCCAGTAAACACAGTAAAGATATGATTATTGTTCATTTGAATAATCTCCTCAAAATGAATTATTTGCTTTGCAATAATCAGAGTAAATATTCAAGTAATTTTCAGCCCAATAAATACAGTTTTTTTTGCCCTAAATGTTCTTCAATGTATTAATCATATTTCGTTTCCAACCATTTTTTGCCTGTTAATCACAGTTAGTATCTAGCAACTTCCAGTCCTAAATCCATGGATGATATATATAGTTCAGTCCAATAAATATTCAATCATGTTTCAGTCCAATTTTCTTAGTAAATATCAAATTATTCTCCCATTCAATGAGTAAGTACTCATTATCGTCCAGTCCACAAATCATACTGCATATTTCTTTTCTTTTCTTTCGAGATACAGCACTGAAACAGGCCCTTCGGTCCACCAAGTCTGTGCCAACCAACATCCACCCATTTCCACCAATCCTACTTTAATCCCATATTTCCTACCACATTCCCACCATTCTCCTACCTACACTCGGGGCAATTTACAATAGCCAATTTATCTATCAACCTACAAGTCTTTGGCTGTGGGAGGAAGCAGAGCACCAGGTGGAAACCCACGCGGTCACAGGGAGAACTTGCAAAACTCCGCACAGGCAGCACCCAGAACTGAACCCGAGTCGATGGAGCTGTGATGCTGCAGTGCTAACCACTGCGCCGCCCATATCTAATAATTTTTCGTTCTATTAATTGTTGAAAGTATTCCTGATATATGTTATAGACATTTGATCAGGGTTAACATCTAGTTCCGAAGAAGGGTCACTGACCCGGAACGTTAACTCTGCTCCTCTTTTCACAGATGCTGCCAGACCTGCTGAGTGGTTCCAGCATTTCTTGTTTTTATTTAACATCTAATCAGTTGTACTGTCCAATAATTACTTCACATTCCATATTATTTCTCAGTCCAATAAGCACAGTAAATGTAGATTTTTTTGTCAGATTAATATAGATCAAAATAATTTGAAAGTTATCAGTGCAATAAATAGAGTAACCATGTAATTACTGCACAAATCAAAAATGTCAACAAATATCAAATAATGTTTCCAGCGAAAAAAGCCTTGTGACTATCGAATTATTGTTCACTCCTATAGTTAGAGTAAATGTCTAATTATTATTCTGTCCATCTATCACAATAAATATGTAAATATTATCAGTTCAAACAGCTTTGAAAATATTTAACTAATGTCCATTTCAATACTAACTTTCCATTTATAATTATTTTTAGGTCAATGTTTAAATATGGTTCAGTCCAATAATCAGGATGCATGGCAATTTAATGTTAAATCCAATAAACACTGCTGACAGCCAATTATGGTTCAATTTAAAAATCACTGTAAGTATCTACATTGTGTTCTATCAAATAATCACAGTAAATATTTAAGAATTGCCAATCGAAATTTATGGTAAATATCGAATTTTTTTATTGCAATAAAGAAAATAGCAATCTAAGCATTTAACTACAAAAGGCAAAGTAAATATCAAATCATTTGTTCAGTTCAATAATCAACAGATAATATATTTTTCAATTTTTCAGTCCACTAGTCAAAGTAAATATCTAATTATTTTCAGACAAAACCACTTTGAAAATATCTAATAATGGCTCACATCAACACTAACATTGAATACTTACTTATTCTTATTCCAGTAATCACACAACATGTGTAAATATTGTTCATTCTAACAATCAAATGAATTTCAATTTCGTGTGAAATGCAATAACCAATGTGAAAACCCAATTATTGTTACTTCAATAATCACAGAAAATATCGATTTTGTTTTCAATCCAATAAACGCAGAAAACATCCACTCATTGTTCAGTCCAATAATCACAGTAAACAACTGATTAATGTGCAGTTGAAATTATACCTTAAAATTCTAATTATTTTCTGTGCAATAGTCATAGTAAATATATAATTAATGTTCAGCCCCATAATTACAAACCTTTACTGAATGCTGTTTGGTCCTTTAATCACACTTCATTTCGAACTATTTTTCAGTCTAATAATCACGTTAACATCTAATTATTTCCAGTCCCAATTTTTTGGATAGTGTATAATATTGTTACATCTAGTAAACATAGTTAACGTTCAAATATTGATCAGACCAATTTTCACAGCAAAACAATCTATGTCCTTTCCATCAAATAGAGTACAAATCTAGTTACTGTCCAATCCAATATCACAGTGGATATCCAACCATTTTTGTTCCAATAATCATTGTAAAAATGCCTATGTGTATTGGTCCAATTGTCAGTCTAAATATGTAATCATTTATTCAGTTGATAATCACCATAAATTTCATTTATTTTCAGTCCAATAAGCAGAGTAAATGTCGAATTTCTGACAGTCCAAATGCATTGTTGTCATAATTACTGTATAGTTCAAAACTCTCAATAAATATCTAATAACTTCTCAATCCAAAAAAATCACAATAAATCTGTAAATATCCGTTTAAACACGTTGATAGCATCTAATTCATTTCTATACTCACATTAAATATCTAGTTGTCTGTTCATTAATCACTGATATGGCTATCTATTGTTCAGTCCAATAGTCAAAATATATTACATTTAATTAAGTCCAATGAACACAGCTGATATCCAATTATTGTTTAGTTCAATAATCCCACTAAATATCTACTGATTGTTCATTTCAATGAACACAGAAAAGTTCTAAGTATTGTTCAGTGGAATAATCACAATAAGCATCAAATTGTTTTTCTGTCGAATAAACACAGTAAACACTTTTTTATTGCGCAGTTCCCGTAGAGATAGTAAATATCAGGTTTTTTTCCAGTCCCATAATCAGAGCAAACATCGATTAGTTTTCAGTCTGAATTTAAAGTTCGTTTCAAGAGATTATTCACTCCAATCATCAGGTTTTTTTTCCATAAGTATTGTTGCAATAATCGCAGTAGATACCTAATTATTGTAAGCCCTAATTTAATGAAAAATAACTAGTTATTGTCTAATAAATATATCTAGCGATGAATTACGCTTTGGTTGAATTATCACAGTAACCATCTAATTATTAGTTAGTCAAATAAAAACAATAAAAATCTATGTATTATGATCCATAAATTGCAGTGCATATATAATCATATTTCATGCATATAATCGTGTGTGTGTGTGTGTGTTTGTATGTGCATCAAATCAATCAGAGTTGCTTTATAACCATTTGTTCAGTCCAATAATCACAGTAAAAATCACGTTGCTGTTTAGTCCGTGACTCATCGTAATGCCTAATTATAATCAGTCCCAGCGCACCAAAAATATCTCATTATTCGTCACTCAAAAGAAACAGATAATCAGTCTAATTTCTGGATAGACCATGTTCACAATAAAAATCTTATATTGTTTTTCGATCCAAGACTCACAGTAAATATCTAATTATTGTTTAGTTTAATAATCAGACAAAATGGCAAATTATTGTTCCCTCCGTGAATCGCATTAAAACCTACGTTAGTCAGCTCAATGATCAGAGTAAGTATAATTATTGCTCAAACGAATAGTCAGAGTGCAAATGTAAATGTTGGCAGCCAATAAAATCAGGAAATGTCTGAATATTGTTTAGTCCAAAAATCACTGTAAATATCTAAATTGTGCTCAGTTGAAATAATCACAGTAAATATCAAAGAAATGTCAATCAAAAGATCATAGTAAACATCAACTTATTTTTCATCCCAATTCAATGAGTACCTAATCATTCTAAGTGTGAAAAGAGCACATATCTAATCGTTTGCTCAGTTTAATAATCCCCATGAAAACCAAATAATTCTTCAGTCCATCAATCGGAGTTAATATATTTTAATCTTGCAGTCTACTAATCACAGTGAATATCTATTTATTTTTCAGTCAAACCTGCTTTGAAAATATCAAATTATGGCTCACTTCAATACTGTCACAGAATACTTATTTATTGTTATTTCAATAACCACACGGCGGTATATTGAATATTGGTATGTCTAATTTTTCAGTACAATAGTCACGGTAGCAATCTGAATATTGTTCCAGTCCGATAAGCACAGTAAAAAACTGATTATTAAACATAAATAAACAATCAACAGAACAACTATCTAATTATTTTTCAGTCCAGTAAACTGTATCATAATATTTAATGTGATAATTGGACTGAACAAATGGTTATATATTTACTGTGACTATTGGTTCGATAAACACACACACACATGGTTGATTATATGAATGACATATACTGGTATCTGCACGGTGATTTAGTGATAATAAAAATAGATATTTACTGTTCTTATCAGACTAATCATTAATTGGATGTTTACTGTGATAATTCTACTAAACTATAACTGAATGTTAAATATATGTATTGAACAATAATTAGATGTTTTCCATCACATTGGGCTTATAATGATTAGATGTCTACTGTGATTATTGGAGAAATAATTATTAAAAAACTGTGATGTTTGGAGTGAACAATATCTAGAAACAAACTATTATTTTTGAACTTAAAACATAGAAACATAGAAAACAGGAGCAGGAGTAAACCATTTGGTCCTTCGAGCCCGCTCCACCATTCATTATCATGGCTGATCATCCAACTCAGTAACCTGTTCCCGTTTTCTCCCCATACCCTTTGATCCCTTTCACCCCAAGAGCAATATCTAACTCCTTCTTGAAAACATATAATGTTTTAGCCTCAACTGCTTTCTGTGGTGGGGAATTCCACAGGCTCACCACTCTCTGGGTGAAGTAATTTCTCCTCATCTCAGTCCTGAAAGGTTTACCCTGTATGACCCCTGGTTCTGGACTCCCCCACCATCGGGAACATCCTTCCTGCATCTTCCCTGTCAAGTCTTATTAGAACTTTATAGTTTTCTACGAGATCCCCCCTCACTCTTCTGAACTTCATCGAATATAATCCTAACCGACTCAATCTCTCCTCATACATCAGTCCTGCCATCCCAGGAATCAGTCTGGTAATCCTTCACTGCACTCCCTCTATAGCAAGAACATTCTTCCTCAGTTAAGGAGACCACAACTGCACACAATATTCCAGGTGTGGCCTCACCAAGGCCCTGTATAATTGCAGCAAGACATCCCTGCTCCTGTACTCGAATCCTCTCGCTAGGAAGGCCAACATACCATTTGCCTTTTTTACTGCCTGTTGCAACTGCATGCTTTCCTTCAGTGACTGGTGTACAAGAATACCCACGTCTTATTGCATATTCCCCTCTCTCAGTTTATAGCTGTTCAGATAATAATCTGCCTTCCTCTTTTTGCTACCAAAGTGGATAACCTCATATTTATCCACATTATACTGCATCTGCCATGCATTAGCCCACTCACTCAACTTGTCCAAATCACCCTGAATCCTCTCTGCATCCTCCTCACAACTCCCCCTCCCACCAAGTTTTGTGTCATCTGCAAATTTGGAGATATTACATTTAGTTCCCTCATCGAAATCATTAATATATATTGTGAATAGCTGGGGTCCTAGCACTGATCCCTGCGGTACCCCACTAGTCACTGCCTGTCATTCAGAAAAAAGACCCGTTTAGACCTATGCTTTGTTTCTTGTCTGTCAACCAACTTTCTATCCATTGCAATACACTACCCCCAATCCCATGCACTTTAATTTTACACACTAATCTCTTATGTGTGACTTTGTAGAAAGCTTTCTGAAAGTCCAAATAAACCACATCCACTGGCTCCCCCTCATCAATTCTACTAGTTACATCCTCAAAGAATTCTAGTAGATTTGTCAAGCATGATTTCCCTTTCGTAAATCCATGCTGACTCTGCCCGATTCTACCACTGTTCTCCAAGTGCTCTGCTGTAAAATCTTTGATAATGGACTCTAGAATTTTCCCCAATACCGACGTCAGGCTGACTGGTCTATAATTCCCTGCTTTCTCTCGGCCTCCCTTTTTAAATAGTGGGGTTACATTAGCTACCCTCCAATCTGTAGGAACTGTTCCAGAGTCTATAGAATCTTGGAAGATGACCACCAATGCATCCATTATTTCTAGGGCCATTTCCTTAAGTCCTCTGGGATGTAGATTATCAGGCCCTGGGGGTTTATTGGCCTTCAATCCCATCAATTTCCCCAACATCATTTCTCTACTAATACTGATTTCCTTCAGTTCGTCCATCTCACTAAACCCTGTGTTCCCCAACATTTCTGGTATGATATTTGTGTCTTCCTTTGTGAAAACAGAACCAAAGTATGCATTTACTTGGTCAGACAGGAATAAATAATTGGGGCTGTTGGTCCATGCGCTCTTTGAATGTTTGCCATTGTTTTTCCACCGACATCCCTTTAAATAATGTTTCCCAATCCATCATTGCCAACTCGCGCCTCATACCTTTGGAGTCTCCTTTATCAAGATTTAGGGCCCTCGTCTCAGAATCAACTATGTCACTCTCCATCTTGATGAAGAATTCTGTGATATTATGGTCGCCCATCACCAAGGGGTCTCGAAAAACTAGATTGTCACTTATTCCTCTCTCATTACACAATACCCAGTCTAGGATGGCCTGTAACAAATAGATTTATGCTGTGATTATGGGATTGAAATTTAATAAGATATTTACTGTACTTATTTGACTGAGCAATAAGGATATGTTTACTATGCTTATTGGACAAAAACACAATTTGATGTTTATTGTGACTGTTGCACAGAACAATAATTAGAACTTTTCTGTGTGCATTGAAATGAACGATCAGTAGATATTTACTGGGATTATTGAACTAAACAATAATTGGATGTCAACTGTATTTATTATACTTAACAATTGAATGAAATGCATTTCGACTATTGGACTGAACAATATTTAAACATATCGGTCGTTATCGGACAGGCAAGTATAAAAAAATGTTAACATTGAAGAGAATTATATATTTGCAACGCTTTTCGAACTGATATTTACATTTATTGTGATTTTTGGACCGAACATAAATTAGACATTTTCTCCAACTGTTCGATATTTACTGCATTTTCTTTCGCACTGAAAGGTCATTAGATGTTTATTGAGAGTTTTGAACTGTACAGTAGCTTTATGGTGACCGAATATATTGTACTAAATATCAAAATATTTCGATGCATCTGGACTGTCAAAAATTCGACATTTTCTGTGCTTATTGGACTGCAAATAAATACATTTATGGAGATTATCGACTGAAAAAATGATTAGATATTTACGCTAACAATTGGAACAATAGACATATACATGTTTACAACGATTATTGGAACGAAAAATGATGAGATATCCACTGTGATATCGTTTGGACAATAATTAGAATGTGTTAGAGGATGGAGATGGTGATATTTTATTGTGTTATAGGATGGGGATGATGATGATGTTTTATTGTGTTATAGGAATGGGGATGATGATATTTTATTGTGTTATAGGATTATTATTATTGTTAGATTACTATTTATTGGATGGAAGAAATATTAGAATTTTTTTCTGTGGAATTTGGACTGATCAATATTTGAATTTTATGTATGTTTTTGGAAGTAACAATAAGTTCATGGCTGAACTGATTACTCCAGATTTCCGCTGACCCCCGCTAACCTTTCACATCCGCTTATCAATAATCTATCTACCTCTGCCTTAAACATATTCCAAGACTTTGCTTCCACCTCCTTTTGAGGAAGAGAATTCCAAAGACTCACGATCCGCTGAGAGATTTTTTTGCCTCATGTCTGTCTTAAATGGATTTTTAAACATTGACACCTAGTTCTAGATTCTCCCACAAGGGGAAACAGCCTTTTCCACATCCACCCTATCAAGACCCCTCAGGATCTCATATGTTTCAATCAAGTCGCCTCTTACTCTTCTAAATTCCTGAGGATACAAGCCGAGCCTGTTCAATCTTTCCTCATAAGGCAGCCCGCCAATTCCAGGTATTAGTCTAGAAAACGTTCTCTGCACTGCCTCCAACGCATTTACATCCTTCCTTAAATAAGGAGATCAGTACTGTAGGCAGTACTCCAGATGCGGTCTCACCAATGTCCTGTTATAGCTGAAGCATAATCTCCTTACTTTTGTATTCAATTCTCCTTGTGATAAACAATAACATTCTATTAGCTTTCCTAATTAAGTGCTGTACCTGCATACTAACCTTTTGCGATTCATGCACTAGGACATCCAGGTCCCTTTGCATCTCAGAGCTCTGCAATCTCTCACCATTTCGATAATATGCTTCAGTTTTATTCTTCCTGCCAAAGTGGACAATTTCACTCTTTACCACATTGTACTCCATTTGCCAGGTCTTTTCCCCCTCACTTAACCCATCTATATCCCTTTGTAGCCCCCTTATGTCCTCCTCACAAGTTACTTTCCTACTTATCTTGGTGTCATCAGCAAATTTAGCAACCATACCTTTGGTCCCTTCATCTAAGTCATTTATACAAATTGTAAAAAAATGAGGCCCCAGAAAAGATCCCTGTGGCACACCACTCATTACATCTTGCCAACTAGAAAATGACCCATTTATGCCTACTCTCTGTTTCCTGTTAGCTAGCCAATCTTCTATCCATGCCAATATGTTAGCTGCTACACCATGAGCTTTTATCTTCTGCAATAATCTTTGATGTGGCAACTTATCAAATGCCTTCTGGAAATCTGAATACACTCCATCCACCAGTTCCCCTTTAGCCACAGCACATTTGGCTCCCTCAAAGAACTCCAATAAATTGGTTAAACATGATTTCCCTTTCACAAAACTATGTTACCTCTGCCTGATTACCTTGCATTTTTCTAAATGCCCTGCAATAATATTTTTAATAATAAGGGGCATGATTAGTAAGTTTGCAGATGACACCAAAATTGGTGGTATAGTGGACAGTGAAGAAGGTTGTCTCAGGTTACAACAGGATATAGATCAACTGGGAAAGTGGGCAAGGGAGTGGCAAATGGACTTAACGCAGACAAGTGTGAAGTGATGCATTTTGCAAAGCTAAACCAGGGCAGGACATATACAGTGAATGGCAGGGCCCTGGGGAGTGTTGTTGAGCAGAGAGACCTTGGGGCGCAAGTACATAGTTCCCTGAAAGTGGCAACACAGGTAGACAGGGTGGTGAAGAAGGCATATGGCATGCTTGCCTTCATCGGCCGCAGCATTGAGTACAAGAGTTGGGACGTCCAAATTACAGTTGTACATAATGTTGGTTAGGCCGCATTTGGAGTACTGTGTGCAGTTCTGGTCGCCACACTACAGGAAAGATGTGATGTTTGGAGGGCTTGAGTTATCGAGAGAGATTGGATAGGCTGGGTTTGTTTTCCCTGGAGCGAAGGAGGCTGAGAGGGGACATGACAGAGGTATATAAAATTATGAGAGGCATAGATAGAGTAGATAGCCAGAGTCTGTTTCCCATGGTAGGGGCGGCTAAAACTAGATTTAAGGTGAGAGGGAGGAGGTTTAAAGGGATCAAAGGGGTAAATTCTTCACACAAAGAATAGTGGATATCTGGAATGAGCTGCCTGAGGAGGTGGTGGAGGCAGAAACAGTAGCGACATTTAAGAGGCATCTGGACAGGTACTTGAATGAGCAAGGCATAGAGGGATATGGAATTAATGCAGGCAGGTGGGATTAGTATAGAGAGGCATTATGGTCGGCATGGACGCGGTGGGCCGAAGGGCCTGTTTCTATGCTGTACGACTCTATGACTCTAATAGCTTCTAATATTATTGCTCTGAAAGACGTTAAGCAAACTGGCCTGTAGTTTCCTGCTTTTTGTCTCCCTCCCTTTCTGAATAAAGGAGTTACATTCGCTATTTTCCAATCTAATGGAACCTTCCCCGAATCGAGGGAATTTTGGGAAATTAAAACTAACGCATCAACGATCTCACTAGCCATTCTTTTAACAGTCTAGGATTAAATCCATCAGGACCCGGGGACTTGCCCACCCACAGCTTCAACAATTTGTTCAGTACCACTTCCCTGGTGATTGTAATTTTCTTGAGTTCTTCCCTCCGTTCCACTTCCTGACTTACAGCTAATACTGGGATGTCACCTGCATCCTCAATAGTGAAGACTGATGCAAAATACCTGTTCAATTCATCTGCCATCTCCTTATTATCCATTATTAATTCCCCAGACTCACTTTCTATAGGATCAACGCTCACTTTGTTCACTCTTTTCTTTTTTAAATATCTGTAGAAACTCTTACTGTCTGTCTTTATATTTCTATCGAGCTTTCTCTTGTACTCTAATTTTACCTTCCTTATCAATCTTTTAGTCATTCTTTGCTTTTACATTATCCATTTATATTCTGTACATTATACAACAATTTGAGACTAGAAACAATTAGATACTAATGTGACTATTAAACGGCAGAATAGATAGAAAGGAAATGTGATCAATGGACCAAACATCATTTTGAAAAGAGCTGTAATTATGGGGCCGAACATTAATTTGATATTTACTCAGATCATTGGACAGAAAATAATTAGATTTTTAAGGTATTAATTCAAATGTAAAATAATCATGTTTTCATTGTGATTATTGGACTGAACAATGATTGCATATTTTCTGTATTTATTGGACTGAAAAATCATTGTGATTGTTGAACAAATCAATAATTGCTTTTTTTTTCACATTCGTTATTGCAGTTAATAAATTTCAATGTATTTGATTGTTAGAAAACAATATTTAGGCATGCCATGTGATTATTGGTGAAACAATAAAATAGGCATTTAATGTTAGTATTGCCGTAGTCATTATTAGATATTTTCGAGGTGGCTTGCCTGAAAATATTTAGATATTCACTGTGTTTATTGGACTGAAATATCAAAAGAGATTAACTGCAATTGATGGAGTGAACATGGATTGCTGACATGGTGATTATTAAATTGAACAAACAATTAGAATTTTTTTGTTCTTTGTGCACTTTAAATGATTAACTGCTACCTATATATCCGGGTACTGCCTGTGTGGAGTTTGCAAGTTCTCCCTGTGTCTGCGTGGGTTTTCTCCGGGTGCTCCGGTTTCCTCCCACAAGCCAAAAGACTTGCAGGTTGATAGGTAAATTGGCCAATATAAATTGTCACTGGTATAGGTAGGTGGTAGGGAAATATAGGGACAGGTGGGGATGTTTGGTAGGAATATGGGATTAGCGTAGGATTAGTATAAATGGGTGGTTGATGTTCGGCACAGACTCGGTGGGCCGAAGGGCCTGTTTCAGTGCTGTATCTCTAATCTAATCTAAATTTATTGAAACGCAAAGTACGCAGACATTTATGGTGATGTTTTGATTGACATGTTTTAATTATTATTATTGATTATTTCAACGGACACAAATTAGATATTTACCGTGATTTCTGGACTGAAATATCTAATTATAGTCCATTTCAATACGAACATTAAATTACTAATTAGGTTCAGGCCTATATCTAAATATTGTCCAGTCCAATAATCAGGGTGAATGCCAATTTCTTGTTAAGTCCAAAAAACACAGTTCACAGACAATTATTTTTCAATTCACAACTCACTGCACTTTGTGTTCCATCGAATAATCACAGGAAATATTTAAAAATTGTCAATCGAAATTCATAGTGAATATTTATTTTCCTTGCAATAAATGCAAAGGTATCTGAGTATTTTAAGTACAATAAGCAAAGTAAATATCAAATCATTTATTCAGTTCAGTAATCACCATGAATGTCAATTATTGTTTGGTTCGTCAATCGTAGTTATTATCTTTTAACATTTCAGTTCACTAATCACAGTGAATATCTAATCATTTTCAGACAAAACCACTTTCAAAATTTCTAGCAAATGCTCATGTCAATACTGTCATTAAATACATATTCATTCTTACAATAATCACATGAAATGCATATATATTGCTCATTCTAACATCAAATGAATTTCAATGTCTTGTGAAGTGAAATAACCAATGTGAAAACGCAATTAATATATAGTTCAATAATTATAGCAAAAACCTGATTATTGTGCAGTTGAATTACACAGATAATTATTGCCTGCCCAATAATCAAAGTAAATATCGAATTAATGTTCAGCCCCATAATTACAGTTCTTTTCTAAATGATCTTTTGTCCATTAATCATATTTTATGTCTAACTATTCTTCAGTCTAATAATCACGTTCTTCTTCTTTGGCCTCCTTATCTCGAGAGACAATGGGCAAGTGCCTGGAGGTGGTCAGTGGTGTGTGGAGCAGCGCCTGGAGTGGCTATAAAGGCCAATTCTAGAGTGACAGGCTCTTCCACAGGTGCTGCAGAAAAACTTGTTTGTCGGGGCTGTTACACAGTTGGCTCTCCCCTTGCGCTTTTGTCTTTTTTCCTGCCAACTGCTAAGTCTCTTGGACTCGCCACACTTTAGCCCCGCCTTTATGACTGCCCGCCAGCTCTGGCGAACGCTGGCAACTGACTCCCACGACTTCTGACCAATGTCACAGGACTTCATGTCACGTTTGCAGACGTCTTTATAGCGGAGACATGGACGGCCGGTGGGTCTGATACCGGTGGCGAGCTTGCTGTACAATGTGTCTTTGGGGATCCTGCCATCTTCCATGCGGCTCACACATGGCCAAGCCATCTCAAGCACCGCTGACTCAGTAGTGTGTATAAGCTGGGGATGTTGGCCGCCTCCAGGACTTCTGTGTTGGAGATACGCTCCTGCCACCTGATGCCAAGGATTCTCCGGAGGCATCGAATATGGAATGAATTGAGACGTCGCTCTTGGCTGACATACGTTGTCCAGGCCTTGCTGCCATAGAGCAAGGTACTGAGGACACAGGCTTGATACACTCGGACTTTTGTGTTCCGTGTCAGTGAGCCATTTTCCCACACTCTCTTGGCCAGTCTGGACATAGCAGTGGAAGCCTTTCCCATGCGCTTGTTGATTTCTGCATCTAGAGACAGGTTACTGGTGATAGTTGAGCCTAGGTAGGTGAACTCTTGAACCACTTCCAGAGCGTGGTCGCCAATATTGATGGATGGAGCATTTCTGACATCCTGCCCCATGATGTTCATTTTCTTGAGGCTGATGGTTAGGCCAAATTCATTGCAGGCAGCCGCAAACCTGTCGATGAGACTCTGCAGGCACTCTTCAGTGTGAGATGTTAAAGCAGCATCGTCAGCAAAGAGGAGTTCCCTGATGAGGACTTTCCATACTTTGGACTTCGCTCTTAGATGGGCAAGGTTGAACAACCTGCCCCCTGATCTTGTGTGGAGGAAAATTCCTTCTTCTGAAGACTTGAACGCATGTGAGAGCAGCAGGGAGAAGAAGATCCCAAACAGTGTGGGTGCGAGAACACAGCCCTGTTTCACGCCACTCAGGATAGGAAAGGGGTCTGATGAGGTTCCACCATGTTGAATTGTGCCTTTCATATTGTCATGGAATGAGGTGATGATACTTAGTAGCTTTGGTGGACATCCAATCTTTTCTAGTAGTCTGAAGAGATCACGTCTGCTGATGAGGTCAAAGGCTTTGGTGAGATCAATGAAAGCAATGTAGAGGGGCATCTGTTGTTCGCAGTATTTCTCCTGTATCTGACGAGGGGAGAACAGCATGTCAATGGTCGATCTCTCTGCACAAAAGCCACAATGTGTCTCAGGGTAGACGCACTCGGCCAGCTTCTGGAGCCTGTTTAGAGCGACTCGAGCAAAGACTTTCCCCACTATGCTGAGCAGGGAGATTCCACGGTAGTTGTTGCAGTCACCGCGGTCACCTTTGTTTTTATAGAGGGTGATGATATTGGCATCGCGCATGTCCTGGGGTACTGCTCCCTCGTCCCAGCACAGGCATAGCAGTTCATGTAGTGCTGAGAGTATAGCAGGCTTGGCACTCTTGATTATTTCAGGGGTAATGCTATCCTTGCCAGGGGCTTTTCCACTGGCTAGAGAATCAATGGCATCACTGATTTTCGATTTTGTTGGCTGTATGTCCAGCTCATCCATGACTGCTAGAGGATGGGTTGCATTGAGGGCAGTCTCAGTGACAACGTTCTCCCTGGAGTACAGTTCTAGGTAGTGCTCAACCCAGCGGTCCATTTGTTTGCGTTGGTCAGTGATTATGTCCCCTGATTTAGATTTGAGGCGGGGGGGGGGGGCGATCTTCTTGATGGTTAGCCCAAAAGCTCTCTTAATGCCATCATACATTCCTCTGATGTTTCCGGTGTCTGAGGCCAGCTGAATATGACTGCATAGGTGTTGCCAGTAGTCATTTGCGCAGCGCCTGGCTGTTCTTTGTGCAGCGCTTCTGGCTGCATTTAGTGCCACGGAAGTTAACTCGCTGGGGGCTTTCTTGTAGTTCAACAGTGCAATGCGCTTAGTGGCTAAGACAGGTTCCAGCTCTTCATTATGAGATTGAAACCAGTCTACATTTCTCTTCGCACGTTTGCCGTAGGTGGTCAAAGCTGACTCATAGATGGCGTCTCAGATGTGGGCCCACTTGGTCTCAGCATCCCCTGTGGGAGTGTTTTGAAGGGCTGTTACAAGTGAATTTAGAAATTTTTGTAACAGCTGTGGATGAGAAATTCTGCTCCTGTTGATGCGCGGGTGGCCCTTCTGCTTGGAGTGATGCAACTTCTTTGGTCTGAGTCTAACTTTGCTGCACACCAGGGAGTGGTCGGTGTCGCAGTCCGCACTGTGGAAGCTGCGTGTGATTTGGACACTGTTTAAGGCGGCTCGCCTTGTGACGATGAGGTCTAGCTAATCACGTTAACATCTAATTATTTCCGGTCCTAAATTTTTGGATAACATGTAATATTGTTACGTCCAGCAAACATAGTTAACATTCATATATTGATCAATCCAATTTTAGATTTTTAGATTTAGAGATATAGCACTGAAACAGGCCCTTCGGCCCACTGAGTCTGTGCCGACCATTAACCACCCATTTATACTAATCCTACACTAATCCCATATTCCTACCACATCCTCACCTGTCCCTCTTTTCCCTTACCACCTACCTATACTAGTGACAATTTATAATGGCCAATTCACCTATCAACCTGCAAGTCTTTTGGCTTGTGGGAGGAAACCGGAGCACCCGGAGGAAACCCACGCAGACACAGGGAGAACTTGCAAACTCCACACAGGCAGTACCCAGAATTGAACCCGGGTCGCTGGAGCTGTGAGGCTGCGGTGCTAATCACAGAAGAAATCTGATGTTCTTTACATCAAATAGAGTAAAAATCTAATTATTGTTGTCCAGTACAATAAACACGGTCACCATATAACTTCTGTCCTCAAAACTTTCAAAAAAATCTAATAACTTCTTGAATCCGAAAAATCACAGTAAATATCGAATTATTGCTGAGTTCAACAGTTAGAGTAAATGTCTAATTATTATTCAGTCCAAAACCCACACTACATATCAGTTTAAATGCATTGAAAATATTTAATTAACTTCAATACTAGCATTAGATATCTACAGTTTTCTGTCCATAAATCACCAATATGTCAAAATATTGTTCAGTCCAAGAGTCAAAATGCTTTTCACTGAATTGTTTAGTCCAATAAACACAACTGACATCCAATTATTGTTTAGTTCAATAATCCCAGTAAATATCTACTGATTGTTCATTTCAATACACACAGAAAAGTTCGAATTATTGTTCAGTGCAATAGTCACAATAACCATCAAATTGTATTGCTGTCCAATAATCACAGGAAGCATCTTTTATTATTCTGTCCTCGAGACACAATAAATATCTGATATTTTCAGTTCCATGATCATAGCATATATCTATCAGTTTTCCGTCTGAAAATAATAGTTCGTTTCTAGATATTGTTCACTCCAATCATTGTGGTTTTTTTCTCTAATTATTGCTGCAATAATCGCAGTAGATATTTAATTATTGAAGCCCTAATGTCATTGAAAATAACCAGTTATTGTTCAATAAATATATCTAGCGATCAATTATAGTTTTGTAGAATTACCACAGTAAACATCTAATAATTGTTTAGTCTGATAAGAACAATAAATATCTATGTTTTATTATCCATAAATCGCAGTACAGATATAATCATATTTCATTCATATAATCATGTATGTGTGTGTGTGTATCGAATCAATAATCAGAGTAAATATATACCCATTTGATCAGTCCAATAATCACAGTAAATATTACGTTACTGTTTAGTCCCATAATCACAGTAATGCCTAATTAGAATCAGTCGAAGTGAACCAACAATATCTTATTATTGGCCAGTCAAATAAACACAGTAACAATCTAATTTCTGTACAGACCAAATCACACTGAAAATATAATATTTTTCAATCCAAGAATCGCAGTGAACATCTAATTATCGTTTAGTCCAATAATGAGAGAAAATGGCTAATTATTGTTCCCTCCATGAATTGCATTAAAACCTATGTTAGTCAGCTCAATGATCAGAGTAAGTATAATAATTTCTCAAACAGATAGTCAGAGTGCAAATGTCAGTCCAATAAAATCAGGAAATGTCGAAATATTTTTTAGTCCAAAAGTCATATAATATTTAAATTGTGCTCAGTTGAAATAATCACAGTAAATATATAAGAAATGTCAATCAAAAGAACATACTAAATATCAACTTATTTTTCGTTCCAATACAGGGAGTGCCTAATCATTTTAAGTGTAAAGAGAGCAAATATCTAATCGGTTGTTCAGTTTAAGAATCGCCGTGCAAACAAAATAATTCTTCAATCCATCAATCAGAGTTAATATCTTTTATTTTTTTCAGTCCACTAATCACAGTGAATATCTATTTATTTTCAGTCAAACTTGCTTTGAAAATATGGCTCACTTCAATACTGACACAAAATACTCATTGATTGTCATTCCAATAACCACACAGTGATATGTTAAATATTGATATGTTTAAAAATCATAAGAAATTCAATGTATTGTTAAGCCCAATAAGCAATATGAACGCCCAATTATTGTTTAGTTCAATAATCACAGTAGATATCCAGGGATATTTCAGTCCAATAAACACAGAAAACATCCAATAATCACAGTCAAACCTGCTTAATGTACATTTGAATTATACCTGAAAACTCAAATTATTTTCGGTCCAATAATCAGAGTACATATCCCCTGCATAATTACGGTTATTTTCTATATGTTGTTTGGTCCATTAATCACACTTCATTTCTAACTATTTTTCAGTCTAATAATCGTGTTACAATTTAATTATTCCCAGTCCTAAACTTTTTGAAAACATATTAAGTCCAGTAAACATATTTAACATTCAATTTTCCTCCACACAAGATCAGGGGGCAGGTTGTTCAACCTTGCCCGTCTAAGAGCGAAGTCCAAAGTACGGAAAGTCCTCATCAGAGAACTCCTCTTTGCTGACGATGCTGCTTTAACATCTCACACTGAAGAATGCCTGCAGAGTCTCATCGACAGGTTTGCGTCTGCCTGCAATGAATTTGGCCTAACCATCAGCCTCAAGAAAACGAACATCATGGGGCAGGATGTCAGAAATGCTCCATCCATCAATATTGGCGACCACGCTCTGGAAGTGGTTCAAGAGTTCACCTACCTAGGCTCAACTATCACCAGTAACCTGTCTCTAGATGCAGAAATCAACAAGCGCATGGGTAAGGCTTCCACTGCTATGTTCAGACTGGCCAAGAGAGTGTGGGAAAATGGCGCACTGACACGGAACACAAAAGTCCGAGTGTATCAGGCCTGTGTCCTCAGTACCTTGCTCTACGGCAGCGAGGCCTGGACAACGTATGCCAGCCAAGAGCGACGTCTCAATTCATTCCATCTTCGCTGCCTTCGGAGAATACTTGGCATCAGGTGGCAGGACTATATCTCCAACACAGAAGTCCTTGAAGCGGCCAACATCCCCAGCTTATACACACTACTGAGTCAGCGGCGCTTGAGATGGCTTGGCCATGTGAGCCGCATGGAAGATGGCAGGATCCCCAAAGACATATTGTACAGCGAGCTCGCCACTGGTATCAGACCCACCGGCCGTCCATGTCTCCGCTATAAAGACGTCTGCAAACGCGACATGAAATCGTGTGACATTGATCACAAGTCGTGGGAGTCAGTTGCCAGCATTCGCCAGAGCTGGCGGGCAGCCATAAAGACAGGGCTAAATTGTGGCGAGTCGAAGAGACTTAGTAGTTGGCAGGAAAAAAGACAGAGGCGCAAGGGGAGAGCCAACTGTGCAACAGCCCCAACAAACAAATTTCTCTGCAGCACCTGTGGAAGAGCCTGTTACTCCAGAATTGGCCTTTATAGCCACTCCAGGCGCTGCTTCACAAACCACTGACCACCTCCAGGCGCGTATCCATTGTCTCTCGAGATAAGGAGGCCCAAAAGAAAATTTTGATCAGCCCAATTGTGACAGAAAAAAATCTAATGTTCCTTCCTTCCAATAAACACAGAGTAAAAATCGAATTACTGTCCATTCCAATGTCACAGCAGATATATAATCATTTCTTTTTCAATCCAATAATCATTACAAAGATGTACATGTGTATTGGTCCAATAATCAGTGTAAATATCTAATCATTTATTCAGTCCACAGTCACCATAAATTTAATTTATTTTCAATCCAATAAGGACAACAAATGTCGAAATTTTGACTGTCCAAATGCATCAAAATATGTTGATTGTTGTTCAGTACAATACATACGGTCACCATATAATTACTGTACAGTTCAAAACACTCAATAAATATCGAATAAGTTCTCAATCCAAAAAAGCGCAGTGAATATCGAATTATTGTTGAGTCCAACAGTTAGAGTAAATGTCTAATTATCATTCTGTGCACAATTCACAATAAATATACAAATATCAGTTGGAAACGTACTCAAAATGTTTAACTCACATCAGTACTAACGTGAAATCTTTCAGAGTTTTCTGTCCAATAATCACCGACATGTCTAAATATTTTTCAGTCTAATAGGCAAAATGCATTTCATTCAGCTGTTAAATCCAATAAACACAGTTGACATCCAATTATTGTTTAGTTCAGTAATCCCACTAAATGTCTACTAATTGTTCACAGAAAGGTTTTAAGTATTCTTCAATGCAATAGTCACAAGAGACATCAAATTGTTTTTCTGTCCATTTCGCACAGTAAACATCTCCAAATTGTTCAGTCCAATAAGCAACGTCAATATTTGATTATATTTCAGTCCCATAATAACAGCATGTATCCATGATTTTTCATTCCGAAAACAATAGCTCATTTCTAGATATTGCTCACTCCAATCGTCACAGTTTTGTTTTTTTCTAATTATTGCTCCAATAATCGCAGTTTTTAAAAAAATTTTATTTTAGAGACACAGCACTGAAACAGGCCCTTCGGCCCACCGAGTCTCTGCTGACCAACAACCACCCATTTATACTAACCCTGCAGTAATCCCATATTCCCCATCACCTCCCTGCACTGGGGGCAATTTACAATGGCCAATTTACCTATCACCTGCAAGTCTTTTGGATGTGGGAGGAAACCGGAGCACCCGGCGAAAGCCCACGCAGACACAGGGAGAACTTGCAAACTCCGCACAGGCAGCATCCGGAATCGAACGCGGGTCCCTGGAGCTATGAGGCTGCGGTGCTAACCACTGCGCCGCCCTAGTAGATATATAATTATTGTAATCTCTAATGTAATGCAAAATTTCTCTTTATTGTTCAATAAATATATTTAGCATTCAACTATAATTGAGTAGAATTATCACAGTAAACAGCTAACTATTGATTAGTCTGATAAAAAACAGTAAATATCTACTTTTCACCCATAAATCACAGTGCAGATATAATCACATCTATCAAACCAATAATCAGAGTAAATAGATAAGCATTTCTTCAGTCCAATAATCACAGTAAATATCATGTTACTGTTTAGTGCTATAATAACAGTAAGTGTCTAATTAAAATCACTCCAAGTATATCGTATTACTGGTCAGTCAAATAAACACAGTAGCAATCTAATCTCTGTGCAGACCAAAAATCACAATAAAAAAATCGAATATATTTTCCATCCAAGAATTACAGTGAATATATAATTTTTGTTTAGTCCAATAATCAGAGAAATGGCTTATTATTGTTCTCTCCGTGAATCACATTAAAAGCTATTATTCAGTCACCTCAATGATCAGAGTAAGTATAACTATTGCTCAGGCGAATACTCAGAGGACAAATGCAAATGCTGGCAGTCCAATTAAAACAGGAAGCGTCTGAATATTTTTCAGTCCAAAAATCATTGTAAATATCTAAATTGTGTTCAGTTGAAATAATCACAGTAAATATCTAATAAACGTCAATCAAAAGATCATAGTAAACATCTATTTATTTTTCGTTCCAATAAATACAGTCAGAATCCTATCCTTTCAAGTGCAAAAAGAACAGCAAAGAGCTAATCATTTGTTCAGTTTAATAATCATCTTGAAAGCCACATAATTGTTTAGTCCATCTATCAGAGTTAATATCTTTTGTTTTAGTCCACGAATCACAGTGAACATTTCATTATTTTCAGGACAACGTGCTTTGAAAATATCAAATTATGGCTCACTTCAAGATGAACACAAAATACTTATTTATTCTTATTCCAATAATCACATGACATGTCTAAATGTCCTTCATTCTAACAATCAAATGAATTTCAATTTCTTGTGAAGTGCAACAACCAATGTGAAAACCCAAATATTGTTTATTTCAATAATCCCAGTAGATATCCAAAGGTTATTCAGTCAATGAACACAGAAAACATCCAATCATTGTTCAGTCCAATAATCACAGTCAAACCTGCTTATTGTGCAGTTGAATTAGTGCCTTATAAATCTAATTGTTTTATGTCCAATAATCGGAGCACATATCTAATTAAAGTTCAGTCCTCTAATGGCAGTTCTTTTTTCGAAATGTTGCTTGGTCCATTAATCACATTTAATTTCTAACAATTCATTCATCTTCCTTCCCCCATCCAATAAACAAACGTAAAACATAATTATTGTCCAATCCAATGCCGCAGTAGATATGTGCGGCACAGTGGCGCAGTGGTTAGCACCGCAGCCTCACAGCTCCAGGGACCCGGGTTCAATTCCGGGTACTGCCTGTGTGGAGTTTGCAAGTTCTCCCTGTGTCTGTGTGGGTTTTCTCCGGGTGCTCCGGTTTCCTCCCACAAGCCAAAAGACTTGCAGGTTGATAGGTAAATTGGCCATTATAAATTGTCACTAGTATCGGTAGGTGGTAGGGAAATATAGGGACAGGTGGGGATGTTTGGTAGGAATATGGGATTAGCGTAGGATTAGTATAAATGGGTGGTTGATGTTCAGCCCAGACTTGGTGGGCTGAAGGGCCTGTTTCAGTGCTGTATCTCTAATCTAATCTATATCTAATCATTTTTCTTTCCAATAATCATTGTGAATATCTAATGATTTATTCAGTGGCATAAACACCATAATTTTCATTTATTTTCAGTAAATCTCGAATTCTTTACAGGCCAAATGCATCAAAATATTCTGATTGTTGTTCAGTACAAAACACATTATCATATAATTACAGTACAGTTCAAAACTCTTAATAAATATCTAATAACATTACAATGCAAAGAAAATCACACTGAATATCGATTTATTGTTGAGTCCAACAGCTAGAGTAAATGTCTAATTATTATTCAGTCCAAAATCACAATAAATATGTAAATATCAGTTATAAAAGCGTTGCGAATATCAAATTCACTTCAATATTAGCTTTAAATTTGGAATAATTTTCTGTTCAATAATAACCGATGCACCTAAATATTGTTCATTCTCACAATCAAATGGATTTCAATTTCCTGTTAAGTCCAGTAAACACAGTTGATATCCAATTATTGTTTATTCCAATAATCAGAGAAAATGTCATTATTCTCCCCTCCTTGAATCAAATTAAAAACTATTATTTGGTCAGGTCAATAATCAGAATAAGCATAATTATGGCTCAAACGAATACTCGGAGTAAAAATGTAAATTTTGGCAGTTGAATAAAAACAGGAAATGTATAAATACTTTTCAGTCCAAAAATCACAGTAAATATCTAAGTTGCGTTCAGCTCAAATAATCAGAGTAAATATTTAAGAAATGTCAATCAAAAGATCATCATAATCATCGATTATTTTTCGTTCCAATAAATACTGTCAGTATCTAATAATTTATAAGTGCAGAAAAGAAGACAAATATCGAATTGTTTGTTCAGTTTAGTAATCATCATTAAAACCAAATGATTCTTCAGTCCATAAATCGGAGTTAATCACATTGATTTTTTTTCAGTCCACTAATCACAGTGAATATCTAATTATTTGCAGTCAAACCTGCTTTCAAAATCTCAGATTATGGTCCACATCAATACTGACACTAAATATTTATTTATTGTTTTTACAACAACCTTAGGAAGAAGTCTGAATTTTGGTAGGTCTGACAATCATATGAGTTTCAATGTATGGTGAAGTCCAATAAACAATATGAAGATTCAATTGTTGTTTAGTTCAATAATCATAGTTAATGTCCAATTATATTTCAGTCCAATAAACACAGTAAACATTCAATTATTGTTCAGTCCAATAAGCACAGTAAACATCTGATTATTGCTCAGTCCAATAAAGACAGTAACTATCTAGTTGTTTTCAGTCCAATAAACACAGTAAACATCTGATTACTGTTCAGTCCAATAAACAGAGAAACTATCTAGTTGTCGTCAGTCTAATAAACACAGTAAACATCCAATTATTGTTCAGTCCAATAAACAAAGTAAACATCTGATTACTGTTCAGTCCAATAAACACAGATGACATCCAATTATTTTTGAGTCCAATAATCATAGTAAAAATCTGATGATTTTTGAGTCCAGTAAACACAGTAAATATCGGATTATTGTTCAGTTGAATAAACACTTTACAAATAATTATTTCTTGTGAAATAATCAGAGTAAATATCTGATTATTGTTCAGCCCAATGATTACAGTTCTTTTCTAAATGTTATTCATTGTATTAATCACATTTCGTTTCGAACCGTTGTCTGTCTACTAATCACAGTTAATATCTAAGTATTTTCTGTGCTATATTTTGGAAGATATCTCATATGGTTCAGTCCAATAGACATATTTAACATTCTATTGTGGTTAAGTCCGATTTTCATAGTTAATAACTCATTATTCTTCCATCCAATAAACAGAGTAACTATCTCATATTTGCCCAGTCCAAAAATCACACTACATATCTAATAATTTTCCAATCTATTAATCGTAGTAAATATGTGTATATATGTATTGGTCCAATAATCAGGGTAAACATCCAATTATTTGTTCCATCCAATAATTACCACACATTCCATATTATTGTTCAGTCCGACAGGTACAATAAATGTTGATCTTTTTTGCCAGATCAGTATGGACTAAAATATTCTGAATATTTTTTTTCAGTAAAATAAACAGAGTAACCACATAATTACTGAACCATTCAAAAATTTCAACAAATATCGAATAACTTGTACATCCAAAAAGCCTAGTGTATATGGAATTATTGTTGACACCTATACTTAGAATAAATGTCTCATTATTATTTTGTCTCATTTTGTCCATCATAATAAATATGCAAATATTATCCGTTAAAACAGCTTCGAGAATATCTAATTATTGTCCATTTTAAAGCTAACAATACATTTCTAATTATGTTCAGGCCAATAATAACATGATATGTCTAAATATTGTCAATCCCAATAAACAGGGTGAACACCAATTTATTGATAAGTCCAGTAAAAAGAGGAAAGGTTTAAATATTGTCTGATTCAAAAATCACAGTAAATATCTACATTGTGTTCCATCGAATAATCACAGTAAGTGCTTCAGAATTTTCCATCGAATTTCATGTAAATATCTATCAATTTTCGTTCCAATAAATAAAATGGTTTATCAGTATTTTAAGTACAATAAGCAAAGTAAATATCGAATCATCTGTTCACTTTAATCATCACCGTGAATGCCAAGTTATTGTTCAGTTCGTCATACACAGGTAATATAATTTAACATTTCAGTCCACTAATCACAAGGGATATCTAATTATTTCCAGACAAAACCACTTTTGAAAATTTTTAATAATGGCTCACGTCAATACTAACATGAAATACCTATTTATTATTATTCCAACAATCACACGCCACGTCTAAATATTGTTCATTCTGACAATAAAATTAATTTCCATTTTTGTTAAGTGCAATAACCAATGTGAAATCCCAATTACCATCTAGTTCAATAAAACAGTAATTATCCAATGATTGTCAGTTCAATAAACACGGGAAACATCTGATCCTGTCCAGTCCTATAATCACAACAAACACCTGATTACCGTACAGTTGTATTATTACCTGAAATCTAATTATTTTCTGTCCAATAATCAGAGTAGATATCTAATAAATGTTCAGCCCACAGTTACAGTTCTTTTCCAAATGTTGTTTGGTCCATTAATCACACTTTATTTCTAACTATTATTCAGTCTAATAATCGTGTTAACATCTAATTATATACAGTCCAAATTTTTTGGATAATGTTTCATATTGTTAACTGCAATCAACATCTTTAACATTCAAATATCGATCACTCCATTTTTCACAGAAAGGAATCTCATGTTCCTTCCATCCAATAAAGACAGTAAAAATCTAATTATTGCCCAATCCAATGTCACAGTAGATATCAAACCATTGCTCGTTCCAATAATCATTAGAAAGATGTATTTGTATATTGGTCCAACAATAAGGGTAAATATCTAATCATTTATTCAGTCGAATACTCACCATAAATTTTAAATATTTATAGTGCAATAGGCACAGCAAATGTCGAATTTTTGAAAGTCTAAATGCATCAAAATATTCAGATTTTTGCTTATGACAATACACACGGTCACCATATAATTACAGTACAGTTCACATCACTCAATAAATATCTGATAACGTTTGAATCCAATTCAATCACAGTGAATACTGAATTATTGTTGAGTTCAACAATTGGAGTAAACGTCTAATTATCATTCAGTCCAAGAATCACAATAAATATGTAAATATCAGTTACAAATTATTTCCAAACATCCAATTTCCTTCAATTAAGTTAAATGTCTAATAGTTTTCTGTCCTATAAGCAGATATATCCCAGTATTGTTCGGCCCATTAGTCAAAATACATTTAATTCAATAAGTTAATTATTAAGTCAAATAAACACAATTGACATCCAATTATGGTTTAGTTCCGGAATCCCATAAATATCTACTGATTGTGCATTTCAATGCACAGATAACATTTCTAATGATTGTTCAGTGCAATTGTCACAATAAACATCCTCTTGTTTTTCTGTCCAATCAGCACCGAAAACATCCTCTTGTTTTTCAGCTCGATAGGCACAATGAAGATCTGATTTTTTTTTCAGTTCCATAATTACAGCACAAAGCTATTAGTTTTCAGTTTGAAAATAATAGTTCGTTTCTAAATATTGTTCTCCCCAATAATCACGTTTTTTCCCTCTAATTATTGCTGCAATAATCGCAGCAGGTATCTAATTATTGAAGCCCTGATTTCATGCAAAATAACTAATTATCGTTCGATAAATGTATTTAGCATTCAATTATTGTTCAGTAGAATTATCACAGTAAACATCTAATTATTGATTAACTCGATAAGAACAATAACTATCTATGTTTTATTATCCATAAACCGCAGTGCAGATATCATCATATTTCATTGAGTGCCGGGAATGGTGGTGGAGGCAGAAACCCGCAATTATTTTAAAAGGTACCTGGACAGGCACCTGTAGTACTGTAAATGGCAAGGCTATGGACCAGGTGCTGGAAGGTGGGATTAGATTGGGCTGCTCGTTTTTTTTTTTTGGCCGGCACGGACATGATGGGCTGAATAGCCTCATTCTGCGCTGTATTTTTTTTTATGGTTCTGTGGTTCATTCATATTATCATATGTGTGTGACCGTGTGTGTATCGAACCAATAATCAGCACAATGCTATAACCCTTTGTTCAGTCCAATAGTCACAGTAAATATCACGTTACTGTTTCGTCCTTTAATCATAGTAAATGCCTAATTATAATCAGTACAAGTGCACCAAAAAATATCTTGTTCCTGGTCAGTCAAGTAACTACAGTAATCACCTAATTTCTGTACGCTGCAAAATAACAATAAAAATCTAATATGCTTTTGGATGCAAGAATCACAGGAAGCATCACAACATTTAAGAAGTATTTCGATGAGCACTTGAAATGCCATAGCATATTCGGCTATGGGCCAAGTGCTGGAAAATGGGACTGGAATTGGTAGCTGCTTGATGGCTGGCACAGACACGATGGTCCGAAGGGTCTGTTGCTGTGCTGTATGACTCTATGACTCTATGAATATCTAATTATTGTTCAGTCCAATAATCAGGGAAAATATCTAATTATTGTTCTCTCTTGAATTGCATTAAAACCTATTATTTGTTCAGCTGAATGATCGGAGAAAGTATAATTATTGCTCAAACAAATACTCAGAGTACAAATGTAAATATTGGCAGTCCAATAACAACAGGAAATGTACTTTTCAGTCCAAAAATCACAGTAAATATTTAAGAAATGTCAATCAAAATGTCATAGTAAATATCTACTTATTTTATGTTCCAATACAGTCAGCATCTAATCAGTTCAAGTGGAATATGAAGAGCAAATATCTAATCGTTTGTTCAGTTTAATAAACACTATGAAAACCAAATAACTGTTCATTCCATCAATCGGAGTTAATATCATTTAATTTTTCAGTCCACTAATCACAGTGACCATCTAATTACTTTCAGTCAAACTTGCTTTTGAAATCATCAAATTCTGGCTCACTTCAATACTAACACAAAATGCTCATTTATTGTGACTCAAAGAACCACATGACATTTCTGAATATTGGGAGGTCTAACAATCATGAAATTCAATGTGTCGTTAAAACCAATAAAAATATGAACGGCCAATTATTGCTTAGCTCTATAATTACAGTAAACAACTGATTATCTTTCAGTCCAATAAACACAGAAAACATTCAATCATTTTTCAGGACAATAACCGCAGTAAAAATCTGTTTATTGTTCAGTCCAATAAACACAGTAAATAACTGATTATTGTTCATCTGAATAGGCACAGGAACTTTCGAATTATTTTTCAGTCCAATAAACACAGAAAACACCCAATTTGTCTTCAGTCCAATAATCATAGCCCCCACATCTGATCATTGTTCAGCCCTGTAAACAAATTAAAGATAGTGGCGCAGTGGTTAGCACCGCAGCCTCACAGCTCCAGCGACCCGGGTTCAGTTCTGGGTCCTGCCTGTGCGGAGTTTGCAAGTTCTCCCTGTGACCGCGTGGGTTTCCTCCGGGTGCTCCGGTTTCCTCCCACCTCCAAAAGACTTGCAGGTTGATAGGTAAATTGGCCATTGTAAATTGCCCCTAGTGTAGGTAAGTGGTAGGAGAATGGTGGGGATGTGGTAGAGAATATGGGATTAATGTAGGATTAGCATAAATGGGTGGTTGTTGGTCGGCACAGACTCGGTGGGCCGAAGGGCCTGTTTCAGTGCTGTATCTCTAAAAAAAAAAATATGGTTATTAATCTCTTGAATAATCTCCGTCAAATGAGTTATTTCCTTTGCAATAACCAGAGTAAATATCGAAGCAACGTTCAGCCCAATCATTATAGATTATTTTTTCCTAAATGCCGTTCAGTATATCAATTACATTTTGTTTCTACTAAACACAGTGAATATACAGCTATTCCCAGTCCTAAATACTTGGATGATATCGAACATGGTCCAGTTCAATAAACATATCTAACATTCAATTGTGGTTAAATCGAACTTGTATAATAAATGACTAATTATTCTCCCATCCAATAAACAGAGTAAATATCTCATTATTGTCCAGTCCAAATATCACACTACAAAGCTAATCATTATTCATTCTATTCAATATTTGGATATATGCATTGCTCCAATATTCAGAGTAAACATCGAATAATTTGTTCTGTCCAATAATCACTACACATTCCATATTATTGTTCAGTCCAATAGGCAGAGTAAAAGTCGAGTTTTTTTTTGTCCGATTAATATAGTTCAAAATAATCTGAATGTTTTTCAGTAGAATAAACCGAGTAAACATATAATTACTGCACAGTTCAAAACTGTCAACAAATATCGAATAACTTTTCAATCCAAAAAGCCTAGCATATATTGAATTCCTATAGTTGGAGTAAATGTCTAATTATTATTCTGTCCAGCAATCAAAATAAATAAGTAAATGTTGTCAGTGAAAACAGCCTCGAAAATATCTAATTAGTGCCCATTTCAATACAAACATTAAATTTCTAATTATGCTTTGGTCAATATCTAACTATCATCCAGTCCAATAATCAGGGTGAATGTTAAATCCAATAAACACAACTGACACCCAATTATTGTCCAGTCCAAATATTACTGCAAATATCTACATTGTGATCCATCGAATAATCACAGTAAATGTTTAGGAAATGTCAATCGAAATTCATAGTCAATATCTAATACTTTTTTTTCCGATAAAGAAAATAGGTATCTTAGCCTTTTTAACTCCAAGAAGCAAAGTAAATATCGAATCATTTCTTCAGCTCAATAATCACCGTGAATGCCTAATTCTTGTTCGGTCCGTCAATCACATTTAATATTTTAATTTTTCAGTCCACTAATCACAGTGAATATCTAATTAATTTCAGAAAAAAACAGGTTCAAAATTTTGTATAATAGCTAACACCAATACTACCATTAAAGACTTATTTATTCTTATTCCAATAATAACACCACATGTCTAAATATTGTTCATTCCTAATAATGAATTTCAATGTCTTGTGAAAACCCAACGATTTTCATTCCAATAAGCCCGGAAAACATCCATTGTTCAGTCCAATAATCACAGTAAAAACTTGATTATTGTGCAGTTGAATTAGTGCCTTAAAATCAAATTATTTTGCGTCCAATAATCAGAGCAAATATCAAATTAATGTTTAGCCCCAGAATAACATTTCTTTTCTAAATATTGTTTCGTTCATTCATCACATCTATAGGTCCGTAAAAAGGAAACATTTGGCTGAGACAAATGTTGGTCCATTCCAGGCAGAGTCAGGAGAATTTATAATGGAGAATAGATAAATGGCAGAGAAGCTAAATGATTACTTTGCGTCTGTCTTCACTGAGGAAGATACAAGAAATCTCCCAGAATTAGAGTTCCAAGGAGTTAAGGGGAAATGAGGAATTGAAGGAAATTAGTATTAGTAAGAAGGTTGTATTGGAGAAATTAATGGGGCTGAAGGCTGATAAGTCCCAGGAGCTGATATTCTACATCCCAGGGTGTTGAAAGAGGTAGCCATGGAGATAGTGCATGCATTGGTGATCATCTTCCAAAATTCGATAAATTCTGGAGCGGTTCCTGCAGACAGGAAAGTCGCAAATGTCACCCCACTATTTAAGAAGGGAGCGAGAGAGAAAACAGGGAATTACAGACCTGCTATCCTTTTATCAGTTATTGGGAAAATGCTATAATCTATTCTAAAGGATGTGATAAATGGACACTTGGATAATAATGATCTGATTGGGCATGGTCAACATGGATTTATGAATGGGAAATCATGTTTGACGAACCTGTTGGAGTTTTTTGAGGATGTTACAACAGAATTGATAAAGGGGAGTCGCTGGACGGGGTATACTTGGACTTTCAGAAGGTTTTTGATAAAGTCCCCCACAGGAGGCTGATTATAAAAATTAATGTACATGGGATGGGAGGTAATATACTGGCATGGATTAAGGATTGGTTAACAGGCAGAAAGCGGAGAGTAGGAAAAAACGGATCATTCTCACGTTGGCAGCTGTGACTAGTGAGGCACCGCAGGGGTCAGTGCGTGGGCCCCAGCTGTTCACAATATATATCAATGATTTGGATGTGGGGACCAAATGTTGCATTTACAAGTTTGCGGATGACACAAAGCTAGGTGGGAATGTGTGTTGTGAGGAAGATGTAAAGCGGCTTCAATGTTATTTGGAGAGAATTAGTGAGTGGGCAAGAACGTGACAAATAGAATATAATGCAGAAAAATGTGAGGTTATCCACTTAGGTAGGAGGAATGGATGTGCAGAGTATTTCTTAAATGGCAAGAAATTAGAAAGTGTCGATGTACAAAGGGACCTATGTGTCCTTGTCAATAAGTAACTGAAAGCTAACATGCAGGTGCAGCAAGCAATTAGAAAGGCTAATGGAATGTTATCCATTATCACAAAATGTTTTGAGTACAGGAGTAGCATAGCCTTGCTTCAATTGTGTAGAAACTTGGTTAGGCTGCAGCTGGAGTGCTGTGTGCAGTTTCGGTCCCCTTACCTAATGAAGGATATTATTGTCATAGAAGGAGTGCAACAAAAATTCACCAGACCTGTTCCTCGGATGGTGGGACTGTCCTATGAAGAGAGATTGGGGAAAGTGGGCCTGTGTTCTCCAGAGTTTGAAGAATGAGAGATGATCTCATTGAAACTTGCAAAATACTGAACGGGATAGCCAGGGTAGATGCAGCTAAGATGTTTCCCCTGGTTTGGAGTCTTCAACTAGTGGATACCATTTCAAAATAAGGGAGAAACCACTTAGGACAGAGATGAGGAGAAATGTATTTACTCAGAGAGTAACAAGGTCACAGAATAGCTGACCGGAAGGTCATGGGGCAAAGTTCAGTTTTCAGTCCATTAACACTCTATCTGCACTAATGCTCTGTGTTTCAGCACACCATTAACACATTGTTTGCCTTTGCTCCAAGACCTTCTGTTCAGCTATTCTGTGACCTTGTCCTATTCACACGTTCTCTTTTGTTATCCCTTGCCCACCCCCGCTTTATTTGCTTAAAATCTTTTACATTTCTTATATCTGCCAGTTCTGAAGAAGGGTCACTGTACAGAAACGTTAACTCTGCTTCTCTCTCCACCGATGGTGCCATATCTGCTGAGTTTTTACAGCTCTTTCTGTCATTATTTAAGCATACTCACTTATTTGACTTTATTGATCAGTCCAATTTTCATAGAAATAAAGTCTAATGTTCCTTCCATCCAATAAACAGAGTAAAAATGTAATTATTGTCCAATGCATTGTCACAGTAGACAGCTAATCATTTTTCATTCCAATAACCATTGTAAAGCTGTACATGTGTATTGGTCCAATAATCAGTGTAAATATCTAATCATTTATTTAGTCGAATATTCACCATAAGTTTCATTCGGTTTCAGTCCAATAAGCACAGTAAATGTCGAACTTTTGACAGTCCAAACCCATCAAAATATTCTGATGGTTGTTCAGTAGAGTACATACAGTCACCGTCTAATTATTGTACAATTCAAAACTCCCAAGAAATATCTAATAACTTTTCAATCCAAAAGCATCGCAGTATTTCGTTTTTATAATATCTAATTATTATGCTCTCCATAAAACGCATTAAAACCTATAATTTGGTCAGCTGAATGATCAGACAAAGTATAATTATCGCTCAAACAAATGCTCAGAGTACAAATGTAAATGTTGGAAGTCCAATTATATCAGGAAGTGTCTAAATAATTTTCATTCCAAAAATCACAGCAAATATCTAAATTGTGTCCTGTTGAAATAATCACAGGTAATATCTAAGAAAGGTCAATCAAAAGATCATACTTATTTTTCATTCCAATGAATAAAGTCAGTATCTAATCATTTTTTCAGTGCTAAAAGAGCAAATATCTAATCGTTTGTTCAGTTTGATAATCACCATGCAAACCAAATAATTGTTCAGTCCATCAATCACTGTTAATATTTTCTAATTGTTCAGTCCAGTAATCACAGTGAACATCGAAATATTTTCAGTCAAACTTGCTTTGAAAATATCAAATGGTGGCTCACTTCAATACCGATACAAAATACTTATTTATTGCTTTTCCAATCTCCCCACGACATGTCTGAATATTGGTAGGTCTAAAAATCATGTAAAATTTAATGTATTGCTAAGCCCAATGAACGAAATGAACGCCCAATTATTGTTTAGTTCAATGATCGCATTAAATACCTAATCATTGTTCAGTCCAATAATCATAGTAAACATCTGATTATTGTTCAGTTGAATAAACACCTCCAAGTTAATTATTTCCTGAGCAATAATTAGAGTAAATACCTAGTTAATGTTCAGCTCAATGATCACAATTCTTTTCTAAATGTTGTTCTGTCCACTAATCAGAGTTAATATCTAATTATTTCCTGTCCTAAATTCTTGGGTGTTATCAAATTTGGTTCAGTCCAATAAACATATTTAACATTCAGTTATGGTTCAGTCCAATTTTTGCAGTAAATGACTAATTATTCTCCCATCCAGTAAACAGAGTAAATGGCTGGAATTTTACGCGTGGGCGGACGGGAGCCGGACTCCGACGTAAATGTCGGTGCCGATCCCGCTGCCGCCTAGCCGAGGGATCCGTCCCGTATTTTACGGATCCCCAGACTTTAATTGGCTTGAGCCGGGACTTCCACCCACTTGAGGGAGGAGATCCCGCCTCAGTGAGCTGCCGGCCAATCAGCAGCTCTTAGTCTCAGCAGCGCCACCGTGAGCGGTGGCCACTGCTGAGACTGCAGCCCAGCCGGCCGAGGAGGACGCAATGGAACCGGGACAGCAGGTAAGTTCGGGCAGCCTCACCAGGGGAACCGATTGTGCCCGACTGACAGGCCCCCTCCCCCGGGTTGTGGACAGGCTGACAGCTGTAGCTGGGTGGCCTTTCACTTCCCTGGCACACCCGCTTGCCACAGGGAAAATACCCGTGGAGGCGGGCGAGGGCCCTTAAGTGACCACTTAACAGTCTTGATTGGCATTGGGCAGGCGGGCGGGCGGTCTCCCGCTGGGGCGGCGCAAAATTCCAGCCAATATCGCATTATTGTCCAGTCCAAAAATCACACTATGGCCTGAATTTTACCGGCCCCTCGACACCGTGAGTCATGGCGCGAGGCTTGTGAAATTCTGCGGGGAGAGGCACGCCTCGATGTGCGACATGGAGAAAGGACTGCTGCATATCACCGGCCACAGGAACACCTTTGTCAGCATATGCAAATGAACACAAAAGAAATGCAAATAAACTTGCCTGCAGGTGGCAGCTGTCCCATGCCAATGTTACGCCTGCCGCTCGTACTGCACGCACCTTCGGAACTCCGTACAGAATTCCGCGGTGAGAACTTTGTGGGCAAGGTGGCGGGAATAAAATTTTCCAGGCGGGAGGGGTGGAGGAGCAGGGAAAATAATGTTGAATAGCTGTGGGGCTGGTGGGAAGGGGTTCAAGGGCAAAAGATTGAAGGTTTGGGGGGAAAGTTTGGGTATGGAAAAAAGCCAACAGTTGGTCATTTCGGGCAATGAAATGATGATTGGGGGTTAGGGAAGAGCCTCTGCATCGTTATTACTACGTAATAAAAGAATTACACTTATCTACCTTTAAATATTTAAATTAATTGTAAAGGCTTAAAGCCCTTTAAAAATGGCGCCAGCGCTGGCTGGGACGGTGGCACTGGGCGCCTTTGCTGGGAATGCAGCGGCCGCACCCTCGACGTCATTGGGGGCAGCCACTCAGACTCCTCTACTTAAATGAGCCCCTGTGTAAAATCGTGGGGACTCCTAGGAGGCACTTCGATCTTAGAACACCATCGAGTTCAAAGCACGGTGTCGTGGAGCACAGCACGCGATTAAACTCAGCCCGGCACATCTAATCATTTTCGTTCTGTTAATCATAGTAAATATGGTTATATATGTATTGCTCCTACAATCAGAGTAAACAGGCGGCACAGTGGTTAGCACCGCAGCCTCACAGCTCCAGTGACCCGGATTCAATTCTGGGTACTGCCTGTGTGGAGTTTGCAAGTTCTCCCTGTGACCATGTGGGTTTCCTCCTGGTTTCCTCCCACACCCAAAGACGTGCAAGTTGATAGGTAAATTTACCATTATAAATTGCCCCGAGTAGAGGTCGGGGGATGTGGTGGGAATAGGGGATTAGTGTAGGATTAGTATAAATGGGTGGCTGATGGTCGGCACAGACTGGGTGGGCCGAAGGGCCTGTTTCAGTGCTGTATCGCTAAATAAATAAATTGTTCCATCCGATAATCACCATACAATCCATATTCTTGTTCAGTCCAATAAGTACAGTAAATGTCGATTTTCTTTTGTCAGATTAATATAAATCATAATAACCTGATTTTTTTTCAGTACAGTAAACACAGTACCCATATAATTACTGCACAGTTCAAAAACGTCAACAAATATCAAATAACCTTTCCATTCAAAGAGCCAAACGAATATCGAATTATTGTTGATTTTTATAATTAGAGCAAATGTCTAATTATTATTGTGCCCATCTATCACAATATATATGTAAATATTATCAGTTAAAAAAGTTTTGAAAATATCTAATTTTTGTCCATTTCAATACTAACATTAAATTTCTAATTAGGTTCAGGCCAATATCTAAATATTGCTCAATCCAATAATCAGGGTGAATGCCAATTTATTGTTAAGTCCAATAAACAGAGTTAACAGCTAATTATTGTTCAGTTCAAAAATCACTGTAAATTTCTACATTCTGTTCCATAGAAAAATCAAAGTAAATATTTAAGAACTGTCAATCGAAATTCACAGTAAAGATCTAATTATGTTTGCTTCAATAAAGAAAGTAGTTACCTAAGTATTTAAGTATAATAATCAAAGTAAATATTGAACCATTTGTTCAGCTCAATAATCACCGTGAATGCCTAATTATTTCTCAGTCCGTCAAATGCAGTTAATATCTTTTAATATTTCAGTCCACTAATCGCAGTGAACGTCTAATTATTTTCAGTCAAAACCGCTTTGAAAATATCGAATAATGGCTCACCTCAATACTAACATTAAATATCGACTTATTCTTATTGCAATAATCACTGATATGTCTAAATGCTGTTCAATTGAAATGAATTTCAATTTCTTGTTAAGTCCAATAAACACAGTTGGCATCCAATTATGCTTTAGCTCAATAATCCCAGTAAATATCTACAGATTGTTCATTGCAAGGCACAAAGAACAGTTCTAATTATTTTTCAGTGCAATAATCAGTACAAACATCAAATTGTTTTTTTTCTTCTGTCCAATAAAGCATAGTATCAAGGACTTGAATTATTTTTTTCTCCCCGAGTTAGAAAAAAAACGTTGGTTCTTTTAAGACTGTTAAAAAGCGGTGCACCTTTAAGGCAGGGGAGATTCTAGAAATCTGGAGACTCAGTGTACCACAGTTGCATTTTGGTTACCGAGCAACAGCAGCAGAGCCAGCGGTCATCTCGTGTGATGTGTTCATCTTGACTTTGTGTGGAGTGAGCAGAAATCGGTTTGAAGCAGTTGGTTCTATGAGTTTTTTTTCCAGCGCTCTGGAGAAACAAGTTGTTCTGTTCTCCCTCTCAAGAAAAATTCTACAAAACCCTAAGTAAATAAGAAAAGCTTTTCTTTCTTGACAAATTATGTGTATTGCTGTGTTTATGGTGGAAGGAACTGTTAATGCAACTGCAGCCGAACTACCTACCTATCAAGAACCAAGTATTTTTCATCAAATCCAAGTGGAAACTTCAAGTGAACTTTGATTATCTTTACAGCAGAAGACCTCAGTCTCCAGGAACGTAAAACGCTAAAAACATACTTACTTATTTTATTCTCAAGGGTCAGCTAATTGTTTTTAAAAAAAAAAAACTCTACCTTTAAAAGCAGACCGTTGCTCTTTTTGGATGTATGTACGTGAATGTGGGAGTTAGATTAACTTAAGCAGTTATAAGATCTTTAGACATGGTTTAGCTTAATAGTGTTTAACATTTAGTTTCTTTTTAAATTAATAGTTAATTTGTTGTTGTCTCAACATATCTGGTTTGGCCTGTTCCAGTCTGGGGATATTAAAGCGTTTAATTTGGCAGTTTTTCTGATTTTGGTAAAAATTAATAAATATGCTGTGACCTGTGGAGTGACGGGACTGAATTAACAGTGCATTGCTCCTGCCACGGTTGTAAAAACAGGAAACATCTTCTTATTGTTCAGTCCAATAGGCACAGTAAATATCTGATTTTTTTCAGTCACATAAATCACTGCAAATATCTATCAGCTTCCTGTCCGAAAATAATAGTTCATTTCTGGATATTGTTCACGCCAATCATCACAGATTGTTTTCTAATTATCGCAGTAGATATCTAATTTACAAAGCCCTAATTTCATGGAAAATATCTAATTATTGTTCAATGAATCTATTTAGTGTTCAATTATAGTTTAGTAGAATTAACAAAGTAAACGTCTAATTATTGATTAGTATGATAACAAGAGTAGATGTCTATTTTATATTATTCATAAATCACAGTGCAGATATAATAATAATATTACATTCAGATAATCATGTGTATGTGAGTGTATGTGTCGAACGAATAATCAAAGTAAATATGTAATCTTTTGTTTAGTCCAGTAATCACAATAAATATCACGTTACTGTTTAGTCCTATCATAACAGTAAATGCCTAATTATAATCAATCCATGTATATCTTATTATTGGTCAGTCAAATAAACACAGTAGCAATCTCATTTCTGTACACACCAAAAATCACAATAAAAATCAAATATTTTCGATCCAAGAATCACAGTTGATATCTAATCATTGTTTAGTCCAATAAGCAGAGAAAATGTTTAATTATTGTTTCCTCCACGAATCGCATTCAAACCTGTTATTTGCTCAGCTCAATGATCAGCATAAGTATAATTATTGCTCAAACAGATACTCAGAGTGCAAATGTAAATGTTGGCAGTCCAATAGAAGCAGGAAATGCCTAAATATTGATCAGTCCAATTTTCACAGTACATACTAATTATCCTTCCACCCAATCAAAAGAGTAAAATATAATTATTTTCCAATCCAATGTCACAGTAGACATCTAATCATTGTATATGTGTATTGATCCAATAATCAGTATAAATATCTAATCATGTATTCAGTCGAAAATTCATCTTCAATTTCATTTATTTTCAGACCAATAATCACAGTAAATCTCGAATTCTTGACAGTCTAAGTGCATCAAAATATTCTGATGGTTGCTCAGTACAATAGACATAGTCATCATATAATTACTGTACCGTTCAAAACTCTCAATAAATAACTAATATAATTTCAACACAAAACAATCGCACTGAATATCGAATTATTGTTGAGTCCAACAATTAGAGTAAAGGTCTAATGATTTCTCAGTCCAAAGATCACAATAAATAGTAAATATCAGATTTTTTTCCCTTCCCATAATCACAGAAAATATCGATTAATTTTCTGTCTGAAATAATAGTTCATTTCTAGATATTGTTCACTCCAATCGTCACAGTTTATTTTCCAATTGTTGCTCCAATACTCGCAGTCGATATCCAATTACTATATGCCCAAATTTCATGGAAAATATCTAATCATTGTTCAATAAATATATTTAGCAATCAATTAGAATTTGTAGAATTATCACAGTAAACATCTCATTATTGAATAGTGTCACAGACTATTATCTATTTTCTCCTCGGGTTAAAAACAGTGTGTGCCTTGAAGACTCTGTTAAAACAGTCCACCTTTAAGAGTGAGAAAGTTCTGGAATTTCTAAAGCACAGTGTGCCACCTGTACCTGTTATCCGAGGCGATAGCAGGAGAGAGAGAGGTCACATGGTACAATGGTTCCACTGAACTGGGAAGAATTTTATTCGGGTGCGGCGCTCTGTAGCGACGACCTTTGAACTCAGTGTTGAGCGCGCATTCACTGGCCGCCACCAAGCCCCCGTGATATTACGCATGAGGGCTTATTAGCATTACTTCGATGAGCAACCCCCCCCCCCCCCCCCCCAAATATTACGTGGAAGAGGCGGGACATCCGGCGCATTGAGGAACCATTTGACAGTTGTGCAGCGTGTGCTGGGGCCCTGTTTTCAGCGCCACAGCAAATGCTTCCTGACAGCTGTCAAAGAAATACTTACCTCACTGTTGAAGAGTGGGGGTGCTGTCAATCTGGCAGCAAAACATAAAGTGCTGCAGAAACTCAGCTGGTCAGGCAGCATCTGTGGAGAGAGAAGTAGAGTTAACTTGACCAAGTTCTCAGACCTGATAGTTAACTCTGCTTCTCTCTCTCCACAGATGCTGCTTGACATGCTGAGTTACCCCAGCACTTACCACTTTGCTGCCACATACTTACCCTGCTGTGTCCCAGTGTCCTGTAAAGTTGTGATCCTCTTCTCCCACTCAAGTGTAACATTGCTTCTTGTAGGCATGCACAATCGAGGACATGAGGCTTAAATGTACCTTAAAAGGCAAATAAACAACAGAAATAAAACCATAATTGAAGAATATTCACATACTATGGGCTTTTAATCATCTGACTGTGAAAATCCGCAGACTAATATGCATTTGGTTTCTGTATTCATTTCCCTGCTAACTGTTATGTGACAATACATGTAACTGCAATCAAATGATCTTTGTTAAAAAACAGGAAAACGTGCTCATATTCCAAATGAATTGCCAAATAGAAATATTACACCGATAACTATGATCAGCTGCTGCAGAAGCAAAATGTTTGCGAACATGTGTCGATGTGTAATAGTTGAACAATCATGATAACAGCACAGATTTCCTCACTAGTCCTGCATTGGTTTTCAAACATGTGCAAGACAAACCTTGCAGCCAGAAGTTAGAGCAGTTACGCAATGGAGTCACCTTTGCATTTAAAGAACGACACCAAAAGACGAGGATTGCACAGGGGTACTCTAGAGTGGCCCCGCAATGCAGAAAAGCCTCCTTGCTCATTCTCCTCCAGGCTGTGCTGGCAACGCGGTGGTAAGAAGAAGTCCTTCTGGCTGAACAAGATAGTCTGACTGGAGATGACAGAGGAGGTGGGTAGCTGTGGGGCCATCCGGCGTCCAAGGGTCCAAAGCTGGAAGGGGATGAACGAGCACTCCTCCAGTCAGCCAGGGCCCTCTAGGGCTCGTGCGTATAGGGTATGAGCCAAAGGGCAATTGGATCAGCAGACGTCCTCCAGTCAGGCTGCTAGGGCAGAGGATGCACCGAGAATGTGCACTCACAAGCATTTACAGAGAATGCTCTGACACAAATGGGTGTCACAACAACATACTAAATGTTTCTCACCAATATGTGTATAATTCTCTCTGCGTGAATGTTTGCCAGCATGTAGCGCCAATGTCACATCCCTTTGCACTGTTGGCCCTTTAGGAGAACCAACATACGCAATAACATCATTGTCATGTCACCATTGCTCAGGAGCATCTTCACAGATGCAGTGACATGGACATTGGCTCAGTCAGCTGCTGCCTCTAATGGTTTACACAGGGATGCTGCAGATGTGGACTGGTGCACAACAGGTGAGCGAGGGTGATGCGTGGCTTGCAGAGCTCGTGTCGGTTCCTATGGAGCAGCCAGCCTTTGTCTGATAAGCCACTTCCGCACATTCCTAGCTCACTACTAGCCCTGCATGCAGAGCCTGGGTGACATCTGCTTTTTCCTGTTGCAGGTCCTCAATGTCCTCATAGTCCGAGGAGGAATCCTGTTGACGTCTCTCCTCATCATGCCAGGCCTGTCCCGATTGGGTGTGTAGTTGTGCAGAGCACAGCGAGCCGCAAAGAAAGGAGCTGGCCTTTTCGGCCCATAGTACATGACATCATCCGATCCATACAGGTATTGGAAGCACTCTTTCAGCATTCAAATTGCCTGCTCAATGGTGGCTCATGTAACTCAGTGGCTGGCATTGTCTCTCTCCTCTGCAGCAGCGGTGTGGTCTCTCACAGGTGTTGGGAGACATGTCTGCAAGAAGCCACCCCTCCATTTGAGCCAGTTCAGTCAACAGCAGTGGCAACTGGGAATGGCGCAGGACCCAGGTGTCATGGCAACTGCCTGAGAAGCAGGCACAGATTTGCATGAAGCATCTGTGGTGATCACATACCAGCTTCACCGAAATTGAGAGGATTCCTTTAATAATAATGTCTGCAGGTGGTAGCCTGGCGGGAGGCCTGATAGCCACATGGATGCAGTCTATTATCAGTAAAACATATGGTTCTCTGGAAATGGTGCTCAAACAGATGGCCCTCTGGGCCTGGCTGTGAGTGTCCGTCCTGAAGTGGACTCACTGGCCCTCTGGCGCAGGGCATCGTTGACCTCCTTGAGGCAGCTGTGCATTGCCAACTATGTGACACCACAAAGGTCTCCGGTGGGCCCCTGAAAAGCTGCATCAGCGTCATGCTTCACTATGAGGACTGCAGGCATAAGATGTCCACTGAAGCCTATGGGCTGGAGGTTATCTTTGAGCAGGGCACAGCGACGTGTCACCCACCTTTTCTACATACGCAATCACCTCTGACACTTCTGCTCTGACATCCGATGGCATGTTATGTGGGGCCTGTAGATGAACAGCGATCATAATGGTGAGCTTCCCTTGGGGGGGCTGCTGCTCACAACTGGGGGCCTCAAATAGATCGTACCTGCCTGTTGATTTTGGCTCCAGCGCAGAGGATCACACAATGCAGGTTAAGCCATATCCATTTGCATGTGATAAATAAAGTTGAACCCTTTATTCATTTGACAGTTCCAAAGAGGGCAGGGATTGGTGTTGACGGTGCATCAGGTGCTTTCCTAGATTAACTATGTGGCGTGCCATGGCATTGCCCATCTTGGCCAACAATCAGAGTGACATAGCATGACCACATCAAGATCCTACCAGCTGCATCGATTGTCCCCACTATCCATGTAACCTTAATGCTCCTTCCCTTTCTGGCACCTTCCCCACACACAGGGTGCCGAGTGTGCCATTGTTCATTCATAAACACAAACACAAACGCAGAGCGTACACTGTTAACTGAGGGAGGGTACACAATACCTCCCTTCATGCCTTTAGAGCTTCCCTCCAGTAATCCCAGACCCCCACCCTCACCCCTTTAATAATGCAGAGTGAGACCCCTGTAATCCCCCTCTCCCTCCTTCCTTTAAGAATGCAGAGTGACACCCTGTAATCCCCCTCCCTCCTCCCTTCCAGTATGCAGAGTGAGACCCCTGTCATCACCCCCCTCCCTCCCAGAATGCAGAGTGAGACCCCTGAATATCTGAACCTACTTTCGGTCGAACATAAAATCCAGAAGTGTACATGGAGATGTGGCAGGCTGCATAATCAGCTGAGCTGAGTACCGGTTTGAATATAGTAATTGGGGTGCTGCCGCCGAGCAGTGGGAGCGGGGGAGGTCCCCCCCACCACTGGTAATATGCCGTGGGCCCGTCTCGACATCAGGGATCACAGAATTTTACCGGCCCCTGCACGGCGACCCCTGGTGTCGAGGGGCTGGTAACATGTGTGTAACTGTGTGTAAAACTGGAAAAAAAACAATCTGAACTAGTTAGTTTTGAGAGACTTTCCAGCGAAGCGTAATGAAGAGAAGAAAGCTGTCCACCTCATCTCAGCAAAAATTCTGCAGGGAGCTACGGCTGAGTTAATTGCCCGAAGAAGAAGAGCCTTCTTTTTTTTTCAAGAATACATCTGTATTGCTCAAGGAACTGCTGATGCCTGCTGCAGCTGAAGAGTTCGAATGCCTATCTACTGAAGGGCTATTTTTATTAAATCCACATGACGACTTCGAGTGGCCTTTGACTATGTCCACATTAGAATACCTCATCTATCAGGAATGTAACCCAAAAAGACATACTTATTTATTTATTCTTAAGAAGCAGCTTCGTAAAATCACCACTTTTAAAATCGGTTAACTACTGTTCTTTTTGAGTGTATGTGTGTGAATGGGGCAGTTAGATTAAAATAAGAAGTTATAAGGTCTTTAGACATGGGTTTATCTTAATAGTGTTTAAGATTTTTTTTCAATAAGTGGTTTATTTGTTGTTGCCTAAAGATACCTGGCTTGGTCTGCTTTATTATTGGTTTTACTATATTAATCATAGTAATTGCTCATCTCTGGGATAGCACATAAATTGCGGTCTTGAACCTGGCATCATCTTAATTGGAGGCCTGATTGTCAGGATGCAAATCTAATGCCAATTACGATGAAATAAAAGGAAAACATAGAGGTGGAAAAGTTAACCCAATTCTTTACGAGATGTGGGATTCCACCTGAAGTTCTATCGTATTGAGGTTCTAATTTCACGTCTAAGATATTTCAAGAAATCATGGACAATTTGAGGATTAGACAGTTGAAATCTTCAGCGTATCACCCACAGTCACAGGGAGCATAGAAAGAGCTCTCAGAACGATTATTAGAACATACTGTCACGATTATCAGCATGACTGGGATAAAGGACGAGACTTTCTTGTATTTGCCACCAGAGACTCACTGAATGAGACTAAGGCTTCAGTCCTTTCGCATTGGATTATGGGCATCAAGTAAGAGGTCCTCTAAAACTCATAAAAGACAGATTCTCGGAACAAAAAAAGGAATCTTCCATATTTGACTATGCATCCGTGTTCCGGAAAAGGCTCGCGAAAACTTGTGTTGTGGCTCAGGAACATCTTAAAGCATCCCAAGACAATATGAAAAAAATGGGCAGACAAGAATGCAATTGACCGCAATTTTCAACCCAGGGAATAAAGTATCCGTTACAGGGAGAACCATTAAACGCACGGTTCAGTGGCCCATATAGAGTGATCAAAGGAATGGGTAAGGTACATCACTTGATTGACACCCTCGATCACTGGAAGAAGAACTGTTGGGTCACATCAGTATGTTCAAGCAATATTATCGCAGGGTGGAGGATAAGCCAGTACAGGTATATCAGGTTGTTGGGTCCGTTGAGAAGGAAAAGGGTAGTGAAAATAAGGCAGAAGGAGACCTAGAAAGTTCTCAGATTGAACCTCCAACTGTGATATTAGTGAATACCGAATGGCTAGGAAAGTTGGACAACATGCTTTTGCACTTAGATGCAAAACAACGTACAGGCCTAACCAGGCTTTTCAAAACATGTAAAAGAGTTTGTAGGGATAAGCTGGGATGGACAACCTCAGCCACACATGATGTGGATATAGTGGAACCCTTCCTTTAAAACAACATCCTCACCACTTGAGTCCAGACAAACAGGCCCAAGTAAAAGTAGAGATCCAAGGCACGCTGGAGGGCATCTTAGTTGAGCCTAGTCAGAGCAGGTGGGATTTGCCAGTAGTCTTGACGCCTACACCTGCTGGGTCGGCCCAAATTTGCAGAAACTACAGAAAGGTCAGTGCAGTGGTGAAGGCAGACACCTACCCAATTCTCACTTAGAAAACTGTATGGACAGAGTGGGCAACACCATGTGTTTTGAGAGAGAAATGTGTTGAAGGGATACTGTCAAATTCGTCTGACACCTCAAGATAAGAAAAAAATCAGTGCTTGCTACACTGGAAGGGGTTTTTCAGTATCAAGTGATTTTCTTTTTTCTTTTCTTTTGGGCCTCCTTATCTCGAGAGACAATGGATACGCGCCTGGAGGTGGTCAGTGGTTTGTGAAGCAGCGCCTGGAGTGGCTATAAAGGCCAATTCTGGAGTGACAGGCTCTTCCACAGGTGCTGCAGAGAAATTTGTTTGTTGGGGCTGTTGCACAGTTGGCTCTCCCCTTGCGCCTCTGTCTTTTTTCCTGCCAACTACTAAGTCTCTTCGACTCGCCACAATTTAGCCCTGTCTTTATGGCTGCCCGCCAGCTCTGGCGAATGCTGGCAACTGACTCCCACGACTTGTGATCAATGTCACACGATTTCATGTCGCGTTTGCAGACGTCTTTATAACGGAGACATGGACGGCCGGTGGGTCTGATACCAGTGGCGAGCTCACTGTACAATGTGTCTTTGGGGATCCTGCCATCTTCCATGCGGCTCACATGGCCAAGCCATCTCAAGCGCCGCTGACTCAGTAGTGTGTATAAGCTGGGGATGTTGGCCGCTTCAAGGACTTCTGTGTTGGAGATATAGTCCTGCCACACAGGTTAATGGGTACTCAAGAAACTTCTGAGAGTATAGTGAGCCCAGTAGTGATCTGTGTTTCTACCTGTGCATTTCACCTGGCTAAGGTGATGGACTATAGGGATACTGGGAAGGAAAACACGAAACAACTGGGACACTATGTTTGGAAGGTTGCAATGGGCTGAATGAGACAACCTTTGTGAAAATTTAAAACCAAAAATGTTTTGATGGAATTTATTGTTGTCGCCTTATCATTTTGAAAATGTGCTATATTTTGGAGGAAAATAATATTATTGCCGATGCTTTGTCACGAATTTAACCATGTAAATAAAGAAAATTCTGTAAATTATCAGTAGGATGAATGGGTGTGAATGTGAGAAAATGTTAGTGTTTTACCAGTTTATCTTTTTATTTTGCATTGTAATGGAATGCCTTGTTAAGAATGGTGCTTCATTTCACCAAGGGTGGAGGTGTCATTCAGTTGAATTTATTTTCTCCTCGGATTAAAAACAGTGTGTGCCTTTAAGACTCTGTTAAAAACAGTGCACCTATAAGGGAGAGAAAGTTATGGAACTTCGAAGGCACAGTGTGCCAGCTGCACTTGTTACCCTAGGCGACAGCAGGAGAGAGAAAGAGGTCGTATGGTATAATGTTTCCACTTAACTGTGTGTGAAACTGGCAAAAACCGTTCTGAACGAGTTAGTTTTGAGAGACTTTCCGACAAAGCATACTGAAGAGAAGAAAGCTGTCTATTTCCTCTCAGCAAAAATTCTGCAGGGAGCTACGGGCCGAGATAATTGCCTAAAGAAGGAAAACCTTTTTTCAAGAATCTGTGTGTATTGCTGAAGGAACTGATGATGCCTGCTGTAGCTGAAGAGTTTGAACAACTATCTACTGAAGGACTATTTTTTATCAAATCCACGTGAAGACTTCGAGTGGCTTTTGACATTTCCACTTTAGAAGAACTCATCCATCAAGAACGTAACCCCAAAAGACTTACATATTTATTTATTCTTAAGAAGCAGCTAGTTTTTAAAATCACCACTTTTAAACCTGGTTAACTACTGTTATTTTTGAGTGTATGTGTGTGAATGGGTGAGCTAGGTTAAAATAAGAAGTTATAAAGGTCTTTAGACATAGATTTATTTTAATAGTTTTTAAGATATAGTTTTTTAAAAAAATGAATAGTTAATTTGTTGTTGTCAAAAGATATTCTGGGTGTTACTAGAGTGTTTAATTTGGTTGTTTTCTGGTTAGGTGGAAATCTTTTTCCACTGCTGTCATAACATTAGTCTGATAAAAAACACAACAAATATCTATCTTTTATTATCCATAATTCGAAGTGCAGATATAACATATTTCATTCATATACTCATATTTGAGTCTGTGTGTGTGTATTAAACCAACAATCAGTGTAAATATACAGCCTTTTGTTCAGTCCAATAATCACAATGAATATCAATTTTTTTGTCCTATAACCACAGGAAATGCATAATTATAATCAACCCACGTGCACCAAAAATTATCGTGTTATTGGTCAGCCAAATAAACACAGTAACAATATAATTTCTGTACAGATCAAAATCACAATAAAAATCTTATAGTTTTTCAATCCAAGAATTACAGTGAATATTTAATTATTGTTTACCACAATAATTAGAGAAAATGTCTAATTATAATTCCCTCCATGAAGCTCATTAAAACCTAATATTTGGTCAGATGAATGGTCCGAGTAAGCATAATTATTGCTCAAACAAACACTCAGGGTGCAAATGTAAATGTTGGCAGTCCAATAAAAACAGGAAATGTATAAATACTTTTAAGTCCAGAAAATCAATGTAAATATCTAAATTATGTTCAGTTGAAATAATCACAGCAAATATTTAAGAAATGTCAATCAAAAGATCACAGTAAATATCGACTTATTTTTGTTCCAAAAAGTAGTCAGTAGCTAATCGGTTTATGTACAAAAAAAGAGCAAATATCTAATCGTATGCTCAGTTCAATAATCACCAGGATAACCCAATAATTGTTCATTCCTCAATCACAGTTAATATCTTTTAACATTTCAGTCCACTAATATTAGTGAATATCTAATTATTTTCAGACAAAACCGTTTTGAAAACATCAAATAATGCCTCACGTCAATGCCAGCGATAAATACCTATTTATTCTTATTCCAATAATCACATGACATGTCTAAATATTGTTCATTATGACAATCAAATGAATTTCCATATATTGTCAAGTGCAATAACCAGTGTGAAAACCCAATTACTGTCTCGTGCAATAAAACAGTAAATATCCAATGATTTTCAGTCCAATAACATGGAAAAAGTCCATTGTTTAGTCCAATAATTATAGTAAAATCGCGATTATTGGGCAGTTGAATTAATACCTTAAAAATCTAATTATTTTCTGTCCAATAATCAAAGTAAATATCTGATTAAAGCTCAGACCCATAACTCCAGATCTTTTCTAAATGTAGCTTGGTCCATCACATTTCATTTCGAACTATTCTTCAGTCTAATAATCGTGTTAACATCAAATTATTTCCAGACCTAAATTATTGGGTAATGAAGTAATATCAAGTCCAAAAAAAAACTTAACATCCAAATATTGCACAGTCCAATTTTCACAGAAAAAAATCTAATATTTATTCTATCCAATAAACGGTGTAAAAATCTAGTTATTGTCTGATCCAGTGTCACAGTAGGTATCTAATTATTGTCCGTTCCAATAAACATTGTAAAGATGTATATTTGTATTGGCGCAATAATCAGTGCAAATATCTATTCATTTATTCAGTCCAATAAGCACAGTAAATGTCGAATTTCTGACAGTACAAATGCATCAAAATATTCTGATTGCTGTTCAGTGCAACACACACGGTCACCAGATAATTACAGTACAGTTCAAAACTCTCAATAAATATCTAATAACATTTGAATCCAAAAAATATCGCAGTGAATACCAAATTAATGTTGAGTCCAACGGTTGGAGTAAATGTCTAATTATTATTTAGTCGAAAAATCACAATAAATCTGGACTTATCAATTAAAATAAATTCTTTGAAAATATCCAATTCACTTCAAAACTAACATTAAATTTCTAATCGCTTCGTGTCCGATAATTACTAATATGTCTATATATTGTTCAGTCCAATAGTTAAAATGTATTTCCTTTAATTTTTAAGACAATAAACAGCTGACATCCAATTATTGTTTAGTTCAATAATCCCAGTAAATATCTACTGATTGTTCATTTCAACGCACACAGAACAGTTCTAATTATTTTTCAGTGCAATAGTCACAATAAACATCAAACTGTTTTTTGTGCAATAAGCACAGTAGACATCTTATTATTCAGTCCCATAGACACAATAAATATCTGTTTGTTTTTTTAATCCAGTAATCACTGCAAATTAGTTTTCAGTCTAAACTTAATAGTTAATTTCTAGATATTTTTCACTCCAATCATCACAATTTGTTTTCTAATTATTGCTGCAATAATTGCGGTAGATATCTAATTATTGCAAGCCCAAATTTCATGCAAAATAACTAATTATTGTTTAATAAATATATTTAGCATTCAATTATAGTTTAGTATAATTATCGCAGTAACATATAATTATTGATTCGTATGATAAAAACAATAAATGCCTTTCTTATTTATCCATAAAACGCAGAGCAAATATAATCATATTTCCTTCATATAATCATATGTGTTCGTGTTTATCAAACCAATAATCAAAGTAAATATATATAACCTTTTTTCAGTTCAATAATCACAATAAATATCATGTTACTGTTTAGTCCCATAATCACAGTAAATGCCTAATTATAGTCAGTCCAAGTGCACCAGAAATAACTTATTATTGGTCAGTCAAATAAACACAGTAACAATCTGCTTACTGTGCAGAGCAAAAATCACAATAAAAATCTAACAAATTTTCGATCCGAGAATCACAGTGAATATCGAATTATTGTTTAATCCAATAATCAGAGAAAATGTCTAATTATTGTTTTCTCCATGAATCACATTAAAACCTATTATTTCGTCAGCTCAATGATCAGTGTAAGTATATTCATTGTTCAACTGAATACTCAGAGTGCATATGTGAATGTCAGCAGTCCAACGACAACAGGAAATTTCTAATTTTTTTGCAGTCCAAAAATCACTTTAATATCTAAATTGTGTTCAGTTGAAAAAATCACAATGAATATCGATGAAATGTCAATCAAAATATCATAGTCATATCTATTATTTTTTGTTCCAATAAATACAGTCAGTATCTAACAATTTTAAGTGAAAAATAGCAAATATCTAATCACTTGTTCAGTTTAATAATCACCATGAAAACCAAATAATTGTTCAGTCCCACAATTTGAATTAATGTCTTTTAATTTTGCAATCCACTAATCACAGTGAATATCTAATTATTTTCAGTCAAACCTGATTTGAAAATGTCAAATATGGGCTCACTTCAATACTGACAGAAAGTACTTAATTATTGTTATTCCAATAAGCACACGGTGACCTGTGTGACATTGATCACAAGTCGTGGGAGTCAGTTGCCAGCGTTCGCCAGAGCTGGCGGGCAGCCATAAAGGCGGGGCTAAAGTGTGGCGAGTCGAAGAGACTTTGCAGTTGGCAGGAAAAAAGACAAAAGTGCAAGGGGAGAGCCAACTGTGTAACAGCCCCGACAAACAAATTTTTCTGCAGCACCTGTGGAAGAGTCTGTCACTCTAGAACTGGCCTTTATAGCCACTCCAGGCGCTGCTCCACACACCACTGACCACCTCCAGGCGCTTACCCATTGTCTCTCGAGATAAGGAGGCCAAAGAAGACCTGTGTGACTATTGCTAGGTTTAAAAATCATATGAAATTCAATGTATTGTTAAGCCCAATAAGCAATATGAACGCCCAATTATTGTTTAGTTCAATAATCACAGTTAAAACTAATCATGTTTCTGTCCAATAAACAATGAAAACATCCAATCATTTTTCAGCCCAATAATCACTGTAAAACGCTAATTATTGTTCAGTCCAACAAACAGAATAACTATCGAATTATTTTTCAGTCCCATAAACACAGGAACCATCAATTTTTGTTCAGTCTAATAAACAGAGTAAACATTTGATTATTGTTCAGTCCAATTTTCATAGTAAATGACGAATTATTCTCCCATCCAATAAACAGAGTAATTATCTCATTATCGTCCAGTCCAAAAAAAACACACTAAATATCCAATCACTTTTCGTTCTATTGATTGTGCTAAATATGTGTATATATGTATTGGTCCTATAATTAGGGTAAATATCTAATCAGTTGTTCCATCCAATAATCACCATACAAACCATATTCTTGTGAAATCCAATCAACACAGTCAATGTCGATTTTTTTTTGTCAGATTAATATGGATCATAATAATTTGAATGTTTTTCAGTACAATAAACAGAGTAACCATATAATTACTGCATGGATAAAAAAATGTCAACAAATATAGAATAACTTTTCAATCCAAAAAGCCTAGTGAATATCGAATTATTGTTAATCCCTATAGTTAGATTAAATGCATAATTATTATTCTGTCCATCTATCACAATAAATATGTAAATATTAACAGTTAAAACGGCTTTGAAAATATCTAATAATTGTCCATTTTAATATTAATATTAAATCTTAATTATGCTCAGGCCAATATGCAAATATTGCCCAGTCCATTAATCAGGCAATTATTGTTAATCCAAATAACACAGCTGACAGCCAATTATTGTTCAGTTCAAAATCACATTAAATATCCTTATTGTGTTCCATTGAATAATCACAGTAAATATTTAAGAATTGTCAATTGCAATTCATAGTAAATATCTAATTATTTTCATTCTAATAAATAAAATAGGTATATAAGCATTTTAACTACAATAACGGAAGTAAATATCGAATCATTCGTTCAGTTCAATAATCACCATAAATGCCTAACTATTGTCTATCACAATCACAGATAATATCTTTTAATATTTCAGTCCACTAATCATAGTTAATTATTTTCAGTCAAAACCGCTTTGAAAATATCTAAGAATGGCTCGCCTCAATACTAACATTAAATACATATTTACTTTTTATTGCAATAAATGTCAAAATATTGCTCATTCTAAAAATCTAATGATTTCCTTTATTGTTAAGTGCAATAACCAATGTGAAAACCGAATTATTGTTTAGTTCAATAATCACAGTAAATAGCCAATGATTTTTCAGTCCAATAAACAGTCTAATAATTACAGTAAAAACCTGACTATTGCGCAGTTGAATTAGTATCTTAAAAATCTAATTATTTTCTCTCCAATAATCAAAGTAAATATCTAATTAATATTCAGCTCCACAATTACAGATCGTTTCAAAATGTTGTTTGGTCTATTAATCACATTTCATTTCTGCTATTGTTCAGTCTAATATTCGTGTTAACGTCTGTTGAGTTTAGTGTTTAGAGATACAGCACTGAAACAGGCCCTTTGGCCCACCAAGTCTGTGCCGACCATCAACCACCCATTTATACTAATCCTACACTAATCCCATATTCTTACCACATCCCCACCTGTCCCTATATTTCCCGACCACCTACCTATACTAGTGGCAATTTAGAATGGCCAATTTACCTGCCAACCTGCAAGTCTTTTGGCATGTGGGAGGAAACCGGAGCACCCAGAGAAAACCCACGCAGACACAGGGAGGACTTGCAAACTCCACACAGGCAGTACCCGGAATTGAACCCGAGTCGCTGGAGCTGTGAGGCTGCTGTGCTAACCACTGTGCTGCCCAATTATTTCCATTCCTAATTTATTGGATAATGTATAATATTGTTAAGTCCAAAAAACATACTTAGCATCCAAATATTGCACAGTCCAATTTTCACAGAAAAAAAACCCAACTGATCCTTCACCAAAATGTCTAAATATTGTTTAGTTCAATAGTCAAAATACATTTCATTTAATTGTTAAGTCCAGTAAACAAAGTTGACACCGAAATATTGTTTAGCTCAATAATCCCAGAAAATATCAACTGATTGTTCATTTCAATGCACACAGGAAAATTCTAATTCTAGTCCCGTGCAATAGTCACAATAAACATCAAATTGCTTCTCTGTCAAATAAGCTCACTAAACATGTCCTTATTGGTCAGTCCAATCCGCACAGTAAATATCTGATTATATTTCAGCCCCATAATGACACATATATCTATTATATTTCAGTCGGAGCAAAATAGTTGGTTTCTAGACATTGTTCTCTCCAATCATCACTGATGTTTCCTTTTCTAATTATTGCTCCAATAATCGCAATCGATATCTAATTAGGGTTAGGCCTAATTTCACGGAAAATATCTAATTATTGCCCAATAAATATATTTAGCATTCAGTTATATCACGTGACCATTTAGTCCTTTTCAGAGTAAATGTTTAATTATAATCAGTCCAAGCGCAACGAAAATACCTTATTATTGGTCAGTAAAGCAAACACAGTAACCGTGCAGTAACAGTACAGACCAAAAATCACAACAAAAATTTAATACTTTTTAAATCCAGGAATCACGGTGAATATCTAATTATTATTTAGTCCAATAATCAGAGAAAATGCCTCATTATTGTTCCCTCCATAAAACGGATCAAAACCTATTATTTGACCAGAGGCCCAAACGAAAAAGAAAGAAAGAAAAATATAATTATTGCTCAAATGAATACTCAGAGGACAAATGTAAATGTTGGCAGTCCAATTTAAACAGGAAGTCTCTGAATATGTTTCAGTCCAAAAATTACCGTAAATATCTAAATTGTGTGCAGTTGAAATAATCACAGTAAATATCGAAGAAATGTCAATCAAAATATCACAGTAACTAGTTTCTTATTGTTCGTTCCAATACAGCCAGTATCTTATCACTTATAAGTGCAAAAACGAGTAGCAAATATCTTATTGATTAAGCTTAATAATCAACATGAAAACAAATTATTGTTCAGTCCCTCAATTGGAGTTAATATTTTACTTTTACAGTCCACCAATCACAGTGAATATCTAATTATTTTCAGCCAAACATGCTTTTAAAATATCAAATTGTGGATCACTTCAATACTGACACAAAATACTTATTTATTGTTATTCCAACAACCACACAGTGACATGTCTGAATATTGGGAGGTGTAACAATCATATGAAATTCAATGTATTGCCCAATAAGCAATATGAACGTCCAATTGTTGTTTAGTTCAATAATCATAGTAAATGCCTAATTGTGTTCCAGTCCAATGAACACAGAAAACATTCAAACATTTTTTTCAGTTCAATAATCACAGTAAAATCTGATTATTGTTCAGTCCAATAAACAAAGTAAACAACTGATAGTTGTTCAGTCCAATAGACAGAATAACTATCTAATTATTTTCCACTCCAATAAACACAGTAAACAACTGATTATTGTTCAGTCAAATAAACAGAAAAAGTATCTAATTATCTTTCACTCCAATAAACACAGAAACCAATAATTATTGCTCCGTCCAATAAACAGAGTAAACATCTGATTATTGTTCAGTTCAATAAGCGCAGTAAATACAAAACTATTTTTCAGTGCAGTAAACACAGAAAACATCAAATTAGTCTTCAGCCAATAATCGTAGCGATCATCTGATTACTGTTCTGCCCAGTAAATAAAGATCTGATTATTGTTCACTTGAATAAACTCCTTAAAATAATTATTTCCTTTGCAATAATCATAGTAAATATCGAAGTAATGTTCAGCCCAATAATTAAAGTTTTTATGTTGTTCAGTGTTTAATCTCATTTCATTTCTAACCACTGTTCTGTCTACTAACCACAGCTAATGTCTAACTATTTCCAGTCTTAAAATCTTGCACGATATTTGATATGGTTCAGTCTTATAATTCCTATTTAACATTCAATTATGGTTCAGTCCAATTTTCACAGTAAATAACTAACAATTCTCCCATCCAATAAACCGAGTAAACTTCACATCATTGTCCAGTCGAAAAATTACACTACATATCTAATCATTTTACGTTCTATTAATCATAGTAACGATATGTATATATGTATTGGTCCTACAATCAGAGTAAACATCTAATCATTTGTTGTGTCCAATAATCACCATACCTTCCACATTAGTGTTCAGCCCAATAAGCACTGTAAATGTCGATTTTTTTGTCAGATCAATATCGATCATAATAATTTAAACATTTTCAGTACAATATACAGAGTAAGAATATCATTACTGCACACATCAAAAATGTCTACAAATATCCAACAACTTTTCAATCCAAAAATCCTAGCGAATATTTAATTATATGTTGACTCCTATAGTAAGAGTAAATGTATAGTTATTATTCTGTCCATCTATCACAATATATATGTAAATATTATCAGTTAAAGAAGCTTCGAAAATATCTAATTATTGTCCATTTAAATACTTACATTACATTTCTAATTATGTTCAGGCCAACATCTAAATATTGTTCAGTCCAATAATCAGGGTGAATGCCAATTTATTAAGTTGACAAACAATTATTGTTCAGTTCAAAAATCACTGTAGATATCTACCTTGTGTTCCACAAAAATATTACGGTAAATGTTTAAGAATTGTCAATTGAAAGTCTCAGTAAATATCTCATTATTTTCTTTCCAATAAAGAAAATAGGTATCTAAGCATGATAACTACAATAGGCAAAGTAAATATCGAATCATTTGTTCAGTTCAATAATCACCGTGACTGCACATTATTGTTCAGTCCTTCAAACACAACTAATATCTTTTATTATTTCAGTCCACAAATCAAAGTTAATGTCTAATTATTTTCCATCAAAACCAGTTTGAAAATATCTAACACTGGTTCATGTCAATACGAACAATAAATACTGATTTATTCTGATTACAATAATCACGCAACATGTCTAAATATTGTTCATTCTAACAATCAAATGAATTTCAATTTCTTGTGAAGTGCAATGACCAATGTGAAAACCCAATTATTGCTTAGTTCAAAAATCATAATAAATGTCCAATGATTCTTCAGTCCGACAAACACGGACAACATCAGATGACTTTTCAGATCAATAATTCTGATTATTGTGCAATTGAATTAGTACCTTAAAAATCTAATCATTTTCTGTCCGATAATTAGAGTACATATCTAATTAATGTTCAGCCCCAGAATCACAGTTCTTCTCTAAATAATCAATGGTCTGTTAATCACATTTGATTTCTAACTATTCTTCAGTCTAATAATCACGTTAACATCTAATTATTTCCAGCCCGAGATTTTTGGAGAATGTGTAATATCCTTAAGTCCAGGAAACATACTTAACATTCAACTATTGATCAGTCCAATTTTCACAGAAAAAAAATCCAATGTTCCTCCCATACAATAAAATAAATATCCAATTATTGTCCAATCCAATGTCACAGTAGTTATCTAATCATTTTAATTCCAATAATCATTGTAAGGATGTATAAGTGGATTGGTCCTATAATCAGTGTAAATATCTCATCATTTATTCAGTCGAATAATCACCATAAATTTCATTTATTTTCCTTCCAATAAGCATAGTAAATATCTATTTTTGTGACAGTCGAAATGCACAAAATAATTCTGATTGCTGTTCGGTACAATACACATGATCAGCATATAATTGGCGGACAGTTCAAAACTGTAAAGAAATATCTAATAACTTGTGAGTCTAGAGAAATCACAGTGAATATCGAATTATTGCAGAATCTAACAGTTAGATTAAATCTCTACTTATTATTCAGTCCATAAATCACAATAAATATGGAAATAACAGTAAAATAAACTTAGAAAATATCTAATCCGCTTCAATACTAACATTAAATTTCTAATAGTTTTCTGCCCAATAATCACCAATATGTTTAAATATTGTTCTGTCCAATAGTCAAAATGCATTTCAGTCAATTGTTTAGTCAAATAAACACAGTTGACATCTAATTATTCTTTAGTTCATTAATCCCTGTAAATATCTACTGATTGTTCATTTCAATGAAGACAGAAAATTTCTAATTATTGTTCAGTGCAATAGTCATGATAAGCTTCAAATTGTGTTTTTTGTCCCCGTGCAATAAGCACAGCTTGCATCTCCTTATTGTTCAGTCCAATCAGCACAGTAAATATACAGATTATATTTGAGTCCCACAATTACAGCATATATCTAGATTTTTCAGTCTGAAAATAATAGTTTGTTTCTAGATATTGTTCACTCCAATCGTCATCGTAATTTTTTTCTAATTTCTGCTCCAATAATTGCAGTAGATATCTAAATATTGCAAGCCCTAATTTCATGGAAAATGTCCAATGATTGCCCAATAAATATATTTAGCATTCAATTATAGTTTAGTAGAATTATCGTAGTAAAAATCTAATTATTGATTCGTCTGATAAAAACATTAAATGTCTTATTATTATTATCCATAAATCACAGTTTAGATATAATCATATTTCATTAAAGGAATCATATGTGTGTGTCTATCAAACCAATAACCACAGTAAATATGTAACCATTTGTTCAGTTCAAAAATTACAGTAAATATCACGTGACTGTTTAGTCCCTTATCACAGTAAATGCCTAATTATAATCTGTCCAAGCACAACAACAATATCTTATTGTTGGTCAGCTAAATAAACACAGTAACAATACAGACCAAAAAAAAAACATACAATATAAATCTAATACTTCTCCGATCCAAGAATCACAGTGAATATCTAATCATTGTTTAGTCCAATAATCAGAAAAAATGTCTATTTATTGTTCCCTCCTTAAATCGCATTAATACCTGTTATTTGGTCAGCTCAATGGTCGGAGTAAGTATAATTATTGCACAAACGAATACCCAGAGTGCAAATGTAAATGTTGGCAGACCAATAGAAACATGAAATGTCTAAATATTTTTCAGTCCAAAAATCACATTGAATATCTAAATTGTGTGCAGTTGAAAAATCACATTAAATATCGAAGAAATGTCAATCAGAAGATCATCATAAATGTCTATTTATTTTTCATTCCAATAAATACAGTCAGCATCTAATCATTTTGAAGTGCCAAAAGAATAACTACCTAAACATTTGTTCAGTTTAATAAACACAATGAAAACTAAATAATTGCTCAGTCCTTCAATCGGAGTTAATATCTGTGAATGGTTCAACCCACTAATCACAGTGAATACCAAATTAATTTCAGTCAAACATGCTTTTAAAATATCAGATTATGGCTCACTTCAATACTGACACAAAATACTTATTTATTGTTATTCCAACAACCACACAGTGACATGTCTGAATATTGGTAGGTGTAACAATCATATGAAATTCAATGTATTGCCCAATAAGCAATATGAACGTCCAATTATTGTTTAGTTCAATAATGACAGTAAATGCCTAATTGTGTTCCAGTCCAATGAACACAGAAAACATTCAAACATTTTTTTCAGTGCAATAATCACAGTAAAATCTGATTATTGTTCAGTCCAATAAACAAAGTAAACAACTGATTGTTGTTCAGTCCAATAGACAGAATAACTGTCTAATTATTTTTCACTCCAATAAACACAGTAAACAACTGATTATTGTTCAGTCCAATAAACAGAATAAGTATCTAATTATCTTTCACTCCAATAAACACAGAAACCAATAATTATTGCTCCGTCCAATAAACAGAGTAAACATCTGATTATTGTTCAGTTCAATAAGCGCAGTAAATACAAAATTATTTTTCAGTGCAGTAAACACAGAAAACATCAAATTAGTCTTCAGCCAATAATCGTAGCGATCATCTGATTACTGTTCTGCCCAGTAAATAAAGATCTGATTATTGTTCACTTGAATAAACTCCTTAAAATAATTATTTCCTTTGCAATAATCATAGTAAATATCGAAGTAATGTTCAGCCCAATAATTAAAGTTTTTATGTTGTTCAGTGTTTAATCTCATTTCATTTCTAACCACTGTTCTGTCTACTAACCACATCTCATATATAACTATTTCCAGTCTTAAAATCTTGCACGATATTTGATATGGTTCAGTCTTATAAATCCTATTTAACATTCAATTATGGTTCAGTCCAATTTTCACAGTAAATAACTAACAATTCTCCCATCCAATAAACCGAGTAAACTTCACATTATTGTCCAGTCAAAAAATTACACTACATATCTAATCATTTTACGTTCTATTAATCGTAGTAACGATATGTATATATGTATTGGTCCTACAATCAGAGTAAACATCTAATCATTTGTTGTGTCCAATAATCACCATACCTTCCACATTAGTGTTCAGCCCAATAAGCACTGTAAATGTCGATTTTTTTGTCAGATCAATATCGATCATAATAATTTAAACATTTTCAGTACAATATACAGAGTAAGAATATCATTACTGCACACATCAAAAATGTCTACAAATATCCAACAACTTTTCAATCCAAAATTCCTCGCGAATATTGAATTATATGTTGACTCCTATAGTAAGAGTAAATGTATAGTTATTATTCTGTCCATCTATCACAATATATATGTAAATATTATCAGTTAAAGAAGCTTCGAAAATATCTAATTATTGTCCATTTAAATACTTACATTACATTTCTAATTATGTTCAGGCCAACATCTAAATATTGTTCAGTCCAATAATCAGGGTGAATGCCAATTTATTAAGTTGACAAACAATTATTGTTCAGTTCAAAAATCACTGTAGATATCTACCTTGTGTTCCACAAAAATATTACGGTAAATGTTTAAGAATTGTCAATTGAAAGTCTCAGTAAATATCTCATTATTTTCTTTCCAATAAAGAAAATAGGTATCTAAGCATGATAACTACAATAGGCAAAGTAAATATCGAATCATTTGTTCAGTTCAATAATCACCGTGACTGCACATTATTGTTCAGTCCTTCAAACACAACTAATATCTTTTATTATTTCAGTCCACAAATCAAAGTTAATGTCTAATTATTTTCCATCAAAACCAGTTTGAAAATATCTAACACTGGTTCATGTCAATACGAACAATAAATACTGATTTATTCTGATTACAATAATCACGCAACATGTCTAAATATTGTTCATTCTAACAATCAAATGAATTTCAATTTCTTGTGAAGTGCAATGACCAATGTGAAAACCCAATTATTGCTTAGTTCAAAAATCATAATAAATGTCCAATGATTCTTCAGTCCGACAAACACGGACAACATCAGATGACTTTTCAGATCAATAATTCTGATTATTGTGCAATTGAATTAGTACCTTAAAAATCTAATCATTTTCTGTCCGATAATTAGAGTACATATCTAATTAATGTTCAGCCCCAGAATCACAGTTCTTCTCTAAATAATCAATGGTCTGTTAATCACATTTGATTTCTAACTATTCTTCAGTCTAATAATCACGTTAACATCTAATTATTTCCAGCCCGAGATTTTTGGAGAATGTGTAATATCCTTAAGTCCAGGAAACATACTTAACATTCAACTATTGATCAGTCCAATTTTCACAGAAAAAAAATCCAATGTTCCTCCCATACAATAAAATAAATATCCAATTATTGTCCAATCCAATGTCACAGTAGTTATCTAATCATTTTAATTCCAATAATCATTGTAAGGATGTATAAGTGGATTGGTCCTATAATCAGTGTAAATATCTCATCATTTATTCAGTCGAATAATAATAATAAATTTCATTTATTTTCCTTCCAAAAAACATAGTAAATATCTATTTTTTTGACAGTCGAAATGCATCAAATAATTCTGATTGCCGTTCGGTACAATACACATGATCAGCATATAATTGGTGGACAGTTCAAAACTGTAAAGAAATATCTAATAACTTGTGAGTCTAGAGAAATCACAGTGAATATCGAATTATTGCAGAATCTAACAGTTAGATTAAATCTCTACTTATTATTCAGTCCATAAATCACAATAAATATGGAAATAACAGTAAAATAAACTTAGAAAATATCTAATCCGCTTCAATACTAACATTAAATTTCTAATAGTTTTCTGTCCAATAATCACCAATATGTTTAAATATTGTTCTGTCCAATAGTCAAAATGCATTTCATTCAATTGTTTAGTCAAATAAACACAGTTGACATCTAATTATTCTTTAGTTCATTAATCCCTGTAAATATCTACTGATTGTTCATTTCAATGCAGACAGAACATTTCTAATTATTGTTCAGTGCAATAGTCATGATAAGCTTCAAATTGTGTTTTTTGTCCCCGTGCAATAAGCACAGCTTGCATCTCCTTATTGTTCAGTCCAATCAGCACAGTAAATATCAGATTATATTTGAGTCCCACAATTACAGCATATATCTAGATTTTTCAGTCTGAAAATAATAGTTTGTTTCTAGATATTGTTCACTCCAATCGTCATCGTAATTTTTTTCTAATTTCTGCTCCAATAATTGCAGTAGATATCTAAATATTGCAAGCCCTAATTTCATGGAAAATGTCCAATGATTGCCCAATAAATATATTTCGCATTCAATTATAGTTTAGTAGAATTATCGTAGTAAAAATCTAATTATTGATTCGTCTGATAAAAACATTAAATGTCTTATTATTATTATCCATAAATCACAGTTTAGATATAATCATATTTCATTAAAGGAATCATATGTGTGTGTGTATCAAACCAATAACCACAGTAAATATGTAACCATTTGTTCAGTTCAAAAATTACAGTAAATATCACGTGACTGTTTAGTCCCTTATCACAGTAAATGCCTAATTATAATCTGTCCAAGCACAACAACAATATCTTATTCAACACAATATCTTATTGTTGGTCAGCTAAATAAACACAGTAACAATACAGACCAAAAAAAAACCATACAATATAAATCTAATACTTCTCCGATCCAAGAATCACAGTGAATATCTAATCATTGTTTAGTCCAATAATCAGAAAAAATGTCTATTTATTGTTCCCTCCTTAAATCGCATTAATACCTCTTATTTGGTCAGCTCAATGGTCGGAGTAAGTATAATTATTGCACAAACGAATACCCAGAGTGCAAATGTAAATGTTGGCAGACCAATAGAAACATGAAATGTCTAAATATTTTTCAGTCCAAAAATCACATTGAATATCTAAATTATGTGCAGTTGAAAAATCACATTAAATATCGAAGAAATGTCAATCAGAAGATCATCATAAATGTCTATTTATTTTTCATTCCAATAAATACAGTCAGCATCTAATCATTTTGAAGTGCCAAAAGAATAACTACCTAAACATTTGTTCAGTTTAATAAACACAATGAAAACTAAATAATTGCTCAGTCCTTCAATCGGAGTTAATATCTGTGAATGGTTCAACCCACTAATCACAGTGAATACCAAATTAATTTCAGTCAAACATGCTTTTAAAATATCAGATTATGGCTCACTTCAATACTGACACAAAATACTTATTTATTGTTATTCCAACAACCACACAGTGACATGTCTGAATATTGGTCGGTGTAACAATCATATGAAATTCAATGTATTGCCCAATAAGCAATATGAACGTCCAATTATTGTTTAGTTCAATAATGACAGTAAATGCCTCATTGTGTTCCAGTCCAATGAACACAGAAAACATTCAAACATTTTTTTCAGTGCAATAATAACAGTAAAATCTGATCATTGTTCAGTCCAATAAACAAAGTCAACAACTGATTGTTGTTCAGTCCAATAGACAGAATAACTGTCTAATTATTTTTCACTCCAATAAACACAGTAAACAACTGATTGTTGTTCAGTCCAATAGACAGAATAACTGTCTAATTATTTTTCACTCCAATAAACACAGAAATCAAGTAATTATTGTTCAGTCCAATAAACAGAGTAAACATCTGATTATTGTTCAGTTCAATAAGTGCAGTAACTACAAAATTATTTTTCAGTGCAGTAAACACAGGAAACATCAAATTAGTCTTCAGCCAATAATCGTAGCGATCATCTGATTACTGTTCTGCCCAGTAAATAAAGATCTGATTATTGTTCACTTGAATAAACTCCTTAAGAATAATTATTTCCTTTGCAATAATCAGAGTAAATATCGAAGTAATGTTCAGCCCAATAATTAAAGTTTTTATGTTGTTCAGTGTTTAATCTCATTTCATTTCTAACCACTGTTCTGTCTACTAACCACAGCTAATGTCTAACTATTTCCAGTCTTAAAATCTTGCACGATATTTGATATGGTTCAGTCTTATAAATCCTATTTAACATTCAATTATGGTTCAGTCCAATTTTCACAGTGAATAACTAACAATTCTCCCATCCAATAAACCGAGTAAACATCACATTATTGTCCAGTCGAAAAATTACACTACATATCTAATCATTTTACGTTCTATTAATCGTAGTAACGATATGTATATATGTATTGGTCCTACAATCAGAGTAAACATCTAATCATTTGTTGTGTCCAATAATCACCATACCTTCCACATTAGTGTTCAGCCCAATAAGCACTGTAAATGTCGATTTTTTTGTCTGATCAATATCGATCATAATAATTTAAACATTTTCAGTACAATATACAGAGTAAGAATATCATTACTGCACACATCAAAAATGTCTACAAATATCCAACAACTTTTCAATCCAAAATTCCTCGCGAATATTTAATTATATGTTGACTCCTATAGTAAGAGTAAATGTATAGTTATTATTCTGTCCATCTATCACAATATATATGTAAATATTATCAGTTAAAGAAGCTTCGAAAATATCTAATTATTGTCCATTTGAATACTTACATTACATTTCTAATTATGTTCAGGCCAACATCTAAATATTGTTCAGTCCAATAATCAGGGTGAATGCCAATTTATTAAGTTGACAAAAATTATTGTTCAGTTCAAAAATCACTTTAGATATCTACCTTGTGTTCCACAAAAATATTACGGTAAATATTTAAGAATTGTCAATTGAAAGTCTCAGTAAATATCTCATTATTTTCTTTCCAATAAAGAAAATAGGTATCTAAGCATGATAACTGCAATAGGCAAAGTAAATATCGAATCATTTGTTCAGTTCAATAATCACCGTGATTTCACATTATTGTTCAGTCCTTCAAACACAACTAATATCTTTTATTATTTCAGTCCACAAATCAAAGTTAATGTCTAATTATTTTCCATCAAAACCAGTTTGAAAATATCTAACACTGGTTCATGTCAATACGAACAATAAATACTGATTTATTCTGATTACAATAATCACGCAACATGTCTAAATATTGTTCATTCTAACAATCAAATGAATTTCAATTTCTTGTGAAGTGCAATGACCAATGTGAAAACCCAATTATTGCTTAGTTCAAAAATCATAATAAATGTCCAATGATTCTTCAGTCCAATTAACATGGAAAACATTCAATGATTTTTCAGTCCAATAATCCTGATTATTGTGTAATTGAATTAGTACCTTAAAAATCTAATCATTTTCTGTCCGATAATTAGAGTACATATCTAATTAATGTTCATCCCCAGAATCACAGTTCTTCTCTAAATAATCAATGGTCTGTTAATCACATTTGATTTCTAACTATTCTTCAGTCTAATAATCACGTTAACATCTAATTATTTCCAGCCTGAAATTTTTGGAGAATGTATAATATCCTTAAGTCCAGGAAACATACTTAACATTCAACTATTGATCAGTCCAATTTTCACAGAAAAAAAATCCAATGTTCCTCCCACACAATAAAATAAATATCCAATTATTGTCCAATCCAATGTCACAGTAGTTATCTAATCATTTTAATTCCAATAATCATTGTAAGGATGTATAAGTGGATTGGTCCTATAATCAGTGTAAATATCTCATCATTTATTCAATCGAATAATCACCATAAATTTCATTTATTTTCCTTCCAATAAACACAGTAAATATCTATTTTTGTGACAGTCGAAATGCACAAAATAATTCTGATTGCCGTTCGGTACAATACACATGATCAGCATATAATTGGTGGACAGTTCAAAACTGTAAAGATATATCTAATAACTTGTGAGTCTAGAGAAATCACAGTGATTATCGAATTATTGCAGAATCTAACAGTTAGATTAAATCTCTACTTATTATTCAGTCCATAAATCACAATAAATATGGAAATAACAGTAAAATAAACTTAGAAAATATCTAATCCACTTCAATACAAACATTAAATTTCTAATAGTTTTCTGTCCAATAATCACCAATATGTTTAAATATTGTTCTGTCCAATAGTCAAAATGCATTTCATTCAATTGTTTAGTCAAATAAACACAGTTGACATCTAATTATTCTTTAGTTCATTAATCCCTGTAAATATCTACTGATTGTTCATTTCAATGCAGACAGAAAATTTCTAATTATTGTTCAGTGCAATAGTCATGATAAACTTCAAATTGTGTTTTTTGTCCCCGTGCAATAAGCACAGCTTGCATCTCCTTATTGTTCAGTCCAATCAGCACAGTAAATATCGGATTATATTTGAGTCCCACAATTACAGCATATATCTAGATTTTTCAGTCTGAAAATAATAGTTTGTTTCTAGATATTGTTCACTCCAATCGTCATAGTACTTTTTTTTCTAATTTTTGCTCCAATAATTGCAGTAGATATCTAAATATTGCAAGCCCTAATTTCATGGAAAATGTCTAATGATTGCCCAATAAATATATTTAGCATTCAATTATAGTTTTGTAGAATTATCATAGTAAAAATCTAATTATTGATTCGTCTGATAAAAACATTAAATGTCTTTTATTATTATCCATAAATCACAGTTTAGATATAATCATATTTCATTAAAGAAATCATATGTGTGTGTGTATCAAACCAATAACCACAGTAAATATGTAACCATTTGTTCAGTTCAAAAATTACAGTAAATATCACGTGACTGTTTAGTCCTTTATCACAGTAAATGCCTAATTATAATCTGTCCAAGCACAACAACAATATCTTATTGTTGGTCAGCTAAATAAACACAGTAACAATACAGACCAAAAAAAAACATACAATATAAATCTAATACTTCTCCGATCCAAGAATCACAGTGAATATCTAATCATTGTTTAGTCCAATAATCAGAAAAAATGTCTATTTATTGTTCCCTCCTTAAATCGCATTAATACCTGTTATTTGGTCAGCTCAATGGTAGGAGCAAGTATAATTATTGCACAAACGAATACCCAGAGTGCAAATGTATATGTTAGCAGACCAATAGAAACATGAAATGTCTAAATATTTTTCAGTCCAAAAATCACATTGAATATCTAAATTGTGTGCAGTTGAAAAATCACAGTAAATATCGAAGAAATGTCAATCAGAAGATCATCATAAATGTCTGTTTATTTTTCATTCCAATAAATACAGTCAGCATCTAATCATTTTGAAGTGCCAAAAGAATAACTACCTAAACATTTGTTCAGTTTAATAAACGCAATGAAAACTAAATAATTGCTCAGTCCTTCAATCGGAGTTAATATCTGTGAATGGTTCAATCCACTAATCACAGTGAATACCAAATTAATTTCAGTCAAACATGCTTTTATAATATCAGATTATGGCTCACTTCAATACTGACACAAAATACTTATTTATTGTTATTCCAACAACCACACAGTGACATGTCTGAATATTGGTAGGTGTAACAATCATATGAAATTCAATGTATTGCCCAATTAGCAATATGAACGTCCAATTATTGTTTAGTTCAATAATGACAGCAAATGCCTAATTGTGTTCCAGTCCAATGAACACAGAAAACATTCAAACATTTTTTTCAGTGCAATAATCACAGTAAAATCTGATTATTGTTCAGTCCAATAAACAAAGTAAACAACTGATAGTTGTTCAGTCCAATAGTCAGAATAACTGTCTAATTATTTTTCACTCCAATAAACACAGAAACCAATAATTATTGCTCCGTCCAATAAACAGAGTAAACATCTGATTATTGTTCAGTTCAATAAGCGCAGTAACTACAAAATTATTTTTCAGTGCAGTAAACACAGGAAACATCAAATTAGTCTTCAGCCAATAATCGTAGCGATCATCTGTTCTGCCCAGTAAATAAAGATCTGATTATTGTTCACTTGAATAAACTCCTTAAGAATAATTATTTCCTTTGCAATAATCAGAGTAAATATCGAAGTAATGTTCAGCCCAATAATTAAAGTTTTTATGTTGTTCAGTGTTTAATCTCATTTCATTTCTAACCACTGTTCTGTCTACTAACCACAGCTAATGTCTAACTATTTCCAGTTTTAAAATCTTGCACGATATTTGATATGGTTCAGTCTGATAAATCCTATTTAACATTCAATTATGGTTCAGTCCAATTTTCACAGTAAATAACTAACAATTCTCCCATCCAATAAACCGAGTAAACTTCACATTATTGTCCAGTCGAAAAATTACACTACATATCTAATCATTTTACGTTCTATTAATCATAGTAACGATATGTATATATATATTGGTCCTACAATCAGAGTAAACATCTAATCATTTGTTGTGTCCAATAATCACCATACCTTCCACATTAGTGTTCAGCCCAATAAGCACTGTAAATGTCGATTTTGTTTGTCAGATCAATATCGATCATAATAATTAAAACATTTTCAGTACAATATACAGAGTAAGAATATCATTACTGCACACATCAAAAATGTCTACAAATATCCAACAACGTTTCAATCCAAAATTCCTCGCGAATATTGAATTATATGTTGACTCCTATAGTAAGAGTAAATGTATAGTTATTATTCTGTCCATCTATCACAATATATATGTAAATATTATCAGTTAAAGAAGCTTCGAAAATATCTAATTATTGTCCATTTAAATACTTACATTACATTTCTAATTATGTTAAGGCCAACATCTAGATATTGTTCAGTCCAATAATCAGGGTGAATGCCAATTTATTAAGTTGACAAACAATTATTGTTCAGTTCAAAAATCACTGTAGATATCTACCTTGTGTTCCACAAAAATATTACGGTAAATATTTAAGAATTGTCAATTGAAAGTCTCAGTAGATATCTCATTATTTTCTTTCCAATAAAGAAAATAGGTATCTAAGCATGATAACTGCAATAGGCAAAGTAAATATCGAATCATTTGTTCAGTTCAATAATCACCGTGATTTCACATTATTGTTCAGTCCTTCAAACACAACTAATATCTTTTATTATTTCAGTCCACAAATCAAAGTTAATGTCTAATTATTTTCCATCAAAACCAGCTTGAAAATATCTAACACTGGTTCATGTCAATACGAACAATAAATACTGATTCATTCTGATTACAATAATCACGCAACATGTCTAAATATTGTTCATTCTAACAATCAAATGAATTTCAATTTCTTGTGAAGTGCAATGACCAATGTGAAAACCCAATTATTGCTTAGTTCAAAAATCATAATAAATGTCCAATGATTCTTCAGTCCGACAAACACGGAAAACATTCAATGATTTTTCAGTCCAATAATCCTGATTATTGTGTAATTGAATTAGTACCTTAAAAATCTAATCATTTTCTGTCCGATAATTAGAGTACATATCTAATTAATGTTCATCCCCAGAATCACAGTTCTTCTCTAAATAGTCAATGGTCTGTTAATCACATTTAATTTCTAACTATTCTTCAGTCTAATAATCACGTTAACATCTAATTATTTCCAGCCCGAAATTTTTGGAGAATGTGTAATATCCTTAAGTCCAGGAAACATACTTAACATTCAACTATTGATCAGTCCAATTTTCAAAGAAATAAATCTAATGTTCCTCCCACACAATAAAATAAATATCCAATTATTGTCCAATCCAATGTCACAGTAGTTATCTAATCATTTTAATTCCAATAATCATTGTAAAGATGTATAAGTGGATTGGTCCGATAATCAGTGTAAATATCTCATCATTTATTCAGTCGAATAATCACCATAAATTTCATTTATTTCCTTCCAATAAACACAGTAAATATCTATTTTTGTGAAAGTCGAAATGCACAAAATAATTCTGATTGCCGTTCGGTACAATACACATGATCACAATATAATTGGTGGATAGTTCAAAACTGTAAAGAAATATCTAATAACTTGTGAGTCTAGAGAAATCACAGTGAATATCGAATTATTGCAGAATCTAACAGTTAGATTACATCTCTACTTATTATTCAGTCCATAAATCACAATAAATATGGAAATAACAGTAAAATAAACTTAGAAAATATCTAATCCGCTTCAATACTAACATTAAATTTCTAATAGTTTTCTGTCCAATAATCACCAATATGTTTAAATATTGTTCTGTCCAATAGTCAAAATGCATTTCATTCAATTGTTTCGTCAAATAAACACAGCTGACATCTAATTATTCTTTAGTTCATTAATCCCTGTAAATATCTACTGATTGTTCATTTCAATGCAGACAGAAAATTTCTAATTATTGTTCAGTGCAATCGTCATGATAAACTTCAAATTGTGTTTTTTGTCCCCGTGCAATAAGCACAGCTTGCATCTCCTTATTGTTCAGTCCAATCAGCACAGTAAATATCGGATTATATTTGAGCCGCATGGAAGATGGCAGGATCCCCAAAGACACATTGTACAGCGAGCTCGCCACTGGTATCAGACCCACCGGCCGTCCATGTCTCCGTTATAAAGACGTCTGCAAACGCGACATGAAATCGTGTGACATTGATCACAAGTCGTGGGAGTCAGTTGCCAGCATTCGCCAGAGCTGGCGGGCAGCCATAAAGACAGGGCTAAATTGTGGCGAGTCGAAGAGACTTAGTAGTTGGCAGGAAAAAAGACAGAGGCGCAAGGGGAGAGCCAACTGTGCAACAGCCCCAACAAACAAATTTCTCTGCAGCACCTGTGGAAGAACCTGTCACTCCAGAATTGGCCTTTAGAGCCACTCCAGGCGCTGCTTCACAAACCACTGACCACCTCCAGGCGCGTATCCATTGTCTCTCGAGATAAGGAGGCCCAAAAGAAAGAATATTTGAGTCCCACAATTACAGCATATATCTAGATTTTTCAGTCTGAAAATAATAGTTTGTTTCTAGATATTGTTTACACCAATCGTCATAATACTTTTTTTCTAATTTTTGCTCCAATAATTGCAGTAGATATCTAAATATTGCAAGCCCTAATTTCATGGAAAATGTCTAATGATTGCCCAATAAATATATTTAGCATTCAATTATAGTTTTGTAGAATTATCGTAGTAAAAATCTAATTATTGATTAGTCTGATAAAAACATTAAATGTCTTTTATTATTATCCATAAATCACAGTTTAGATATAATCATATTTCATTAAAGAAATCATATGTGTGTGTGTATCAAACCAATAACCACAGTAAATATGTAACCATTTGTTCAGTTCAAAAATTACAGTAAATATCATGTGACTGTTTAGTCCCTTATCACAGTAAATGCCTAATTATAATCTGTCCAAGCACAACAACAATATCTTATTGTTGGTCAGCTAAATAAACACAGTAACAATACAGACCAGAAAAAACCACAATATAAATCTAATACTTTTCCGATCCAAGAATCACAGTGAATATCTAATCATTGTTTCGTCCAATAATCAGAAAAAATGTCTATTTATTGTTCCCTCCTTAAATCGCATTAATACCTGTTATTTGGTCAGCTCAATGGTAGGAGTAAGTATAATTATTGCACAAAAGAATACCCAGAGTGCAAATGTATATGTTAGCAGACCAATAGAAACATGAAATGTCTAAATATTATTCAGTCCAAAAATCACATTGAATATCTAAATTGTGTGCAGTTGAAAAATCACAGTAAATATCGAAGAAATGTCAATCAGAAGATCATCATAAATGTCTGTTTATTTTTCATTCCAATAAATACAGTCAGCATCTAATCATTTTGAAGTGCCAAAAGAATAACTACCTAAACATTTGTTCAGTTTAATAAACACAATGAAAACTAAATAATTGCTCAGTCCTTCAATCGGAGTTAATATCTGTGAATGGTTCAACCCACTAATCACAGTGAATACCAAATTAATTTCAGTCAAACGTGCTTTTAAAATATCAGATTATGGCTCACTTCAATACTGACACAAAATACTTATTTATTGTTATTCGAACAACCACACAGTGACATGTCTGAATATTGGTAGCTTTAACAATCATATGAAATTCAATGTATTGCCCAATAAGCAATATGAACGTCCAATTGTTGTTTAGTTCAATAATGACAGTAAATGCCTAACTGTGTTCCAGTCCAATGAACACAGAAAACATTCAAACATTTTTTTCAGTGCAATAATCACAGTAAAATCTGATTATTGTTCAGTCCAATAAACAAAGTCAACAACTGATTGTTGTTCAGTCCAATAGACAGAATAACTGTCTAATTATTTTTCACTCCAATAAACACAGTAAACAACTGATTGTTGTTCAGTCCAATAGACAGAATAACTGTCTAATTATTTTTCACTCCAATAAACACAGTAAACAACTGATTATTGTTCAGTCCAATAGACAGAATAAGTATCTAATTATCTTTCACTCCAATAAACACAGAAACCAATAATTATTGCTCCGTCCAATAAACAGAGTAAACATCTGATTATTGTTCAGTTCAATAAGTGCAGTAACTACAAAATTATTTTTCAGTGCAGTAAACACAGGAAACATCAAATTAGTCTTCAGCCAATAATCGTAGCGATCATCTGATTACTGTTCTGCCCAGTAAATAAAGATCTGATTATTGTTCACTTGAATAAACTCCTTAAAATAATTATTTCCTTTGCAATAATCATAGTAAATATCGAAGTAATGTTCAGCCCAATAATTAAAGTTTTTATGTTGTTCAGTGTTTAATCTCATTTCATTTCTAACCACTGTTCTGTCTACTAACCACAGCTAATGTATAACTATTTCCAGTCTTAAAATCTTGCATGATATTTGATATGGTTCCGTCTTCCAAACCCTATTTAACATTCAATTATGGTTCAGTCCAATTTTCACAGGAAATAACTAACAATTCTCCCATCCAATAAACCGAGTAAACTTCACATTATTGTCCAGTCGAAAAATTACACTACATATCTAATCATTTTACGTTCTATTAATCATAGTAACGATATGTATATATGTATTGGTCCTACAATCAGAGTAAACATCTAATCATTTGTTTTGTCCAATAATCACCATACTTTCCACATTAGTGTTCAGCCCAATAAGCACTGTAAATGTCGATTTTTTTGTCAGATCAATATCGATCATAATAATTTAAACATTTTCAGTACAATATACAGAGTAAGAATATCATTACTGCACACATCAAAAATGTCGACAAATATCCAACAACTTTTCAATCCAAAATTCCTCGCGAATATTGAATTATATGTTGACTCCTATAGTAAGAGTAAATGTATAGTTATTATTCTGTCCATCTATCACAATATATATGTAAATATTATCAGTTAAAGAAGCTTCGAAAATATCTAATTATTGTCCATTTAAATACTTACATTACATTTCTAATTATGTTCAGGCCAACATCTAGATATTGTTCAGTCCAATAATCAGGGTGAATGCCAATTTATTAAGTTGACAAACAATTATTGTTCAGTTCAAAAATCACTGTAGATATCTACCTTGTGTTCCACAAAAATATTACGGTAAATATTTAAGAATTGTCAATTGAAAGTCTCAGTAAATATCTCATTATTTTCTTTCCAATAAAGAAAATAGGTATCTAAGCATGATAACTACAATAGGCAAAGTAAATATCGAATCATTTGTTCAGTTCAATAATCACCGTGATTTCACATTTTTGTTCAGTCCTTCAAACACAACTAATATCTTTTATTATTTCAGTCCACAAATCAAAGTTAATGTCTAATTATTTTCCATCAAAACCAGTTTGAAAATATCTAATACTGGTTCATGTCAATACGAACAATAAATACTGATTCTTTCCGATTACAATAATTACGCAACATGTCTAAATATTGTTCATTCTAACAATCAAATGAATTTCAATTTCTTGTGAAGTGCAATGACCAATGTGAAAACCCAATTATTGCTTAGTTCAAAAATCATAATAAATGTCCAGTGATTCTTCAGTCCGACAAACACGGACAACTTTCAATGATTTTTCAGACCAATAATTCTGATTATTGTGCAATTGAATTAGTACCTTAAAAATCGAATCATTTTCTGTCCGATAATTAGAGTACATATCTAATTAATGTTCATCCCCAGAATCACAGTTCTTCTCTAAATAATCAATGGTCTGTTAATCACATTTAATTTCTAACTATTCTTCAGTCTAATAATCACGTTAACATCTAATTATTTCCAGCCCGAGATTTTTGGAGAATGTGTAATATCCTTAAGTCCAGGAAACATACTTAACATTCAACTATTGATCAGTCCAATTTTCACAGAAAAAAAATCCAATGTTCCTCCCACACAATAAAATAAATATCCAATTATTGTCCAATCCAATGTCACAGTAGTTATCTAATCATTTTAATTCCAATAATCATTGTAAGGATGTATAAGTGGATTGGTCCTATAATCAGTGTAAATATCTCATCATTTATTCAGTCGAATAATCACCATAAATTTCATTTATTTTCCTTCCAATAAGCATAGTAAATATCTATTTTTGTGACAGTCGAAATGCACAAAATAATTCTGATTGCCGTTCGGTACAATACACATGATCAGCATATAATTGGTGGACAGTTCAAAACTGTAAAGAAATATCTAATAACTTGTGAGTCTAGAGAAATCACAGTGAATATCGAATTATTGCAGAATCTAACAGTTAGATTAAATCTCTACTTATTATTCAGTCCATAAATCACAATAAATATGGAAATAACAGTAAAATAAACTTAGAAAATATCTAATCCGCTTCAATACTAACATTAGATTTCTAATAGTTTTCTGTCCAATAATCACCAATATGTTTAAATATTGTTCTGTCCAATAGTCAAAATGCATTTCATTCAATTGTTTAGTCAAATAAACACAGTTGACATCTAATTATTCTTTCGTTCATTAATCCCTGTAAATATCTACTGATTGTTCATTTCAATGCAGACAGAACATTTCTAATTATTGTTCAGTGCAATAGTCATGATAAGCTTCAAATTGTGTTTTTTGTCCCCGTGCAATAAGCACAGCTTGCATCTCCTTATTGTTCAGTCCAATCAGCACAGTAAATATCAGATTATATTTGAGTCCCACAATTACAGCATATATCTAGATTTTTCAGTCTGAAAATAATAGTTTGTTTCTAGATATTGTTCACTCCAATCGTCATCGTAATTTTTTTCTAATTTCTGCTCCAATAATTGCAGTAGATATCTAAATATTGCAAGCCCTAATTTCATGGAAAATGTCCAATGATTGCCCAATAAATATATTTAGCATTCAATTATAGTTTAGTAGAATTATCGTAGTAAAAATCTAATTATTGATTCGTCTGATAAAAACATTAAATGTCTTATTATTATTATCCATAAATCACAGTTTAGATATAATCATATTTCATTAAAGGAATCATATGTGTGTGTGTATCAAACCAATAACCACAGTAAATATGTAACCATTTGTTCAGTTCAAAAATTACAGTAAATATCACGTGACTGTTTAGTCCCTTATCACAGTAAATGCCTAATTATAATCTGTCCAAGCACAACAACAATATCTTATTGTTGGTCAGCTAAATAAACACAGTAACAATACAGACCAAAAAAAAACCATACAATATAAATCTAATACTTCTCCGATCCAAGAATCACAGTGAATATCTAATCATTGTTTAGTCCAATAATCAGAAAAAATGTCTATTTATTGTTCCCTCCTTAAATCGCATTAATACCTGTTATTTGGTCAGCTCAATGGTCGGAGTAAGTATAATTATTGCACAAACGAATACCCAGAGTGCAAATGTAAATGTTGGCAGACCAATAGAAACATGAAATGTCTAAATATTTTTCAGTCCAAAAATCACATTGAATATCTAAATTGTGTGCAGTTGAAAAATCACATTTAATATCGAAGAAATGTCAATCAGAAGATCATCATAAATGTCTATTTATTTTTCATTCCAATAAATACAGTCAGCATCTAATCATTTTGAAGTGCCAAAAGAATAACTACCTAAACATTTGTTCAGTTTAATAAACACAATGAAAACTAAATAATTGCTCAGTCCTTCAATCGGAGTTAATATCTGTGAATGGTTCAACCCACTAATCACAGTGAATACCAAATTAATTTCAGTCAAACATGCTTTTAAAATATCAGATTATGGCTCACTTCAATACTGACACAAAATACTTATTTATTGTTATTCCAACAACCACACAGTGACATGTCTGAATATTGGTAGGTGTACCAATCATATGAAATTCAATGTATTGCCCAATAAGCAATATGAACGTCCAATTATTGTTTAGTTCAATAATGACAGTAAATGCCTAATTGTGTTCCAGTCCAATGAACACAGAAAACATTCAAACATTTTTTTCAGTGCAATAATCACAGTAAAATCTGATTATTGTTCAGTCCAATAAACAAAGTAAACAACTGATTGTTGTTCAGTCCAATAGACAGAATAACTGTCTAATTATTTTTCACTCCAATAAACACAGTAAACAACTGATTATTGTTCAGTCCAATAAACAGAATAAGTATCTAATTATCTTTCACTCCAATAAACACAGAAACCAATAATTATTGCTCCGTCCAATAAAAAGAGTAAACATCTGATTATTGTTCAGTTCAATAAGCACAGTAAATACAAAATTATTTTTCAGTGCAGTAAACACAGAAAACATCAAATTAGTCTTCAGCCAATAATCGTAGCGATCATCTGATTACTGTTCTGCCCAGTAAATAAAGATCTGATTATTGTTCACTTGAATAAACTCCTTAAAATAATTATTTCCTTTGCAATAATCATAGTAAATATCGAAGTAATGTTCAGCCCAATAATTAAAGTTTTTATGTTGTTCAGTGTTTAATCTCATTTCATTTCTAACCACTGTTCTGTCTACTAACCACATCTCATATATAACTATTTCCAGTCTTAAAATCTTGCACGATATTTGATATGGTTCAGTCTTATAAATCCTATTTAACATTCAATTATGGTTCAGTCCAATTTTCACAGTAAATAACTAACAATTCTCCCATCCAATAAACCGAGTAAACTTCACATTATTGTCCAGTCGAAAAATTACACTACATATCTAATCATTTTACGTTCTATTAATCGTAGTAACGATATGTATATATGTATTGGTCCTACAATCAGAGTAAACATCTAATCATTTGTTGTGTCCAATAATCACCATACCTTCCACATTAGTGTTCAGCCCAATAAGCACAGTAAATGTCGATTTTTTTGTCAGATCAATATCGATCATAATAATTTAAACATTTTCAGTACAATATACAGAGTAAGAATATCATTACTGCACACATCAAAAATGTCTACAAATATCCAACAACTTTTCAATCCAAAATTCCTCGCGAATATTGAATTATATGTTGACTCCTATAGTAAGAGTAAATGTATAGTTATTATTCTGTCCATCTATCACAATATATATGTAAATATTATCAGTTAAAGAAGCTTCGAAAATATCTAATTATGGTCCATTTAAATACTTACATTACATTTCTAATTATGTTCAGGCCAACATCTAGATATTGTTCAGTCCAATAATCAGGGTGAATGCCAATTTATTAAGTTGACAAACAATTATTGTTCAGTTCAAAAATCACTGTAGATATCTACCTTGTGTTCCACAAAAATATTACGGTAAATATTTAAGAATTGTCAATTGAAAGTCTCAGTAAATATCTCATTATTTTCTTTCCAATAAAGAAAATAGGTATCTGAGCATGATAACTACAATAGGCAAAGTAAATATCGAATCATTTGTTCAGTTCAATAATCACCGTGATTTCACATTATTGTTCAGTCCTTCAAACACAACTAATATCTTTTATTATTTCAGTCCACAAATCAAAGTTAATGTCTAATTATTTTCCATCAAAACCAGTTTGAAAATATCTAACACTGGTTCATGTCAATACGAACAATAAATACTGATTTATTCTGATTACAATAATCACGCAACATGTCTAAATATTGTTCATTCTAACAATCAAATGAATTTCAATTTCTTGTGAAGTGCAATGACCAATGTGAAAACCCAATTATTGCTTAGTTCAAAAATCATAATAAATGTCCAATGATTCTTCAGTCCGACAAACACGGACAACATCAGATGACTTTTCAGACCAATAATTCTGATTATTGTGCAATTGAATTAGTACCTTAAAAATCTAATCATTTTCTGTCCGATAATTAGAGTACATATCTAATTAATGTTCATCCCCAGAATCACAGTTCTTCTCTAAATAATCAATGGTCTGTTAATCACATTTGATTTCTAACTATTCTTCAGTCTAATAATCACGTTAACATCTAATTATTTCCAGCCCGAGATTTTTGGAGAATGTGTAATATCCTTAAGTCCAGGAAACATACTTAACATTCAACTATTGATCAGTCCAATTTTCACAGAAAAAAAATCCAATGTTCCTCCCACACAATAAAATAAATATCCAATTATTGTCCAATCCAATGTCACAGTAGTTATCTAATCATTTTAATTCCAATAATCATTGTAAGGATGTATAAGTGGATTGGTCCTATAATCAGTGTAAATATCTCATCATTTATTCAGTCGAATAATAATAATAAATTTCATTTATTTTCCTTCCAAAAAACATAGTAAATATCTATTTTTTTGACAGTCGAAATGCATCAAATAATTCTGATTGCCGTTCGGTACAATACACATGATCAGCATATAATTGGTGGACAGTTCAAAACTGTAAAGAAATATCTAATAACTTGTGAGTCTAGAGAAATCACAGTGAATATCGAATTATTGCAGAATCTAACAGTTAGATTAAATCTCTACTTATTATTCAGTCCATAAATCACAATAAATATGGAAATAACAGTAAAATAAACTTAGAAAATATCTAATCCGCTTCAATACTAACATTAAATTTCTAATAGTTTTCTGTCCAATAATCACCAATATGTTTAAATATTGTTCTGTCCAATAGTCAAAATGCATTTCATTCAATTGTTTAGTCAAATAAACACAGTTGACATCTAATTATTCTTTAGTTCATTAATCCCTGTAAATATCTACTGATTGTTCATTTCAATGCAGACAGAACATTTCTAATTATTGTTCAGTGCAATAGTCATGATAAGCTTCAAATTGTGTTTTTTGTCCCCGTGCAATAAGCACAGCTTGCATCTCCTTATTGTTCAGTCCAATCAGCACAGTAAATATCAGATTATATTTGAGTCCCACAATTACAGCATATATCTAGATTTTTCAGTCTGAAAATAATAGTTTGTTTCTAGATATTGTTCACTCCAATCGTCATCGTAATTTTTTTCTAATTTCTGCTCCAATAATTGCAGTAGATATCTAAATATTGCAAGCCCTAATTTCATGGAAAATGTCCAATGATTGCCCAATAAATATATTTAGCATTCAATTATAGTTTAGTAGAATTATCGTAGTAAAAATCTAATTATTGATTCGTCTGATAAAAACATTAAATGTCTTATTATTATTATCCATAAATCACAGTTTAGATATAATCATATTTCATTAAAGGAATCATATGTGTGTGTGTATCAAACCAATAACCACAGTAAATATGTAACCATTTGTTCAGTTCAAAAATTACAGTAAATATCACGTGACTGTTTAGTCCCTTATCACAGTAAATGCCTAATTATAATCTGTCCAAGCACAACAACAATATCTTATTGTTGGTCAGCTAAATAAACACAGTAACAATACAGACCAAAAAAAAAACCATACAATATAAATCTAATACTTCTCCGATCCAAGAATCACAGTGAATATCTAATCATTGTTTAGTCCAATAATCAGAAAAAATGTCTATTTATTGTTCCCTCCTTAAATCGCATTAATACCTGTTATTTGGTCAGCTCAATGGTCGGAGTAAGTATAATTATTGCACAAACGAATACCCAGAGTGCAAATGTAAATGTTGGCGACCAATAGAAACATGAAATGTCTAAATATTTTTCAGTCCAAAAATCACATTGAATATCTAAATTGTGTGCAGTTGAAAAATCACATTAAATATCGAAGAAATGTCAATCAGAAGATCATCATAAATGTCTATTTATTTTTCATTCCAATAAATACAGTCAGCATCTAATCATTTTGAAGTGCCAAAAGAATAACTACCTAAACATTTGTTCAGTTTAATAAACACAATGAAAACTAAATAATTGCTCAGTCCTTCAATCGGAGTTAATATCTGTGAATGGTTCAACCCACTAATCACAGTGAATACCAAATTAATTTCAGTCAAACATGCTTTTAAAATATCAGATTATGGCTCACTTCAATACTGACACAAAATACTTATTTATTGTTATTCCAACAACCACACAGTGACATGTCTGAATATTGGTAGGTGTAACAATCATATGAAATTCAATGTATTGCCCAATAAGCAATATGAACGTCCAATTATTGTTTAGTTCAATAATGACAGTAAATGCCTAATTGTGTTCCAGTCCAATGAACACAGAAAACATTCAAACATTTTTTTCAGTGCAATAATCACAGTAAAATCTGATTATTGTTCAGTCCAATAAACAAAGTAAACAACTGATAGTTGTTCAGTCCAATAGACAGAATAACTGTCTAATTATTTTCCACTCCAATAAACACAGTAAACAACTGATTATTGTTCAGTCCAATAGACAGAATAAGTATCTAATTATCTTTCACTCCAATAAACACAGAAACCAATAATTATTGCTCCGTCCAATAAACAGAGTAAACATTTGATTATTGTTCAGTTCAATAAGTGCAGTAAATACAAAATTATTTTTCAGTGCAGTAAACACAGAAAACATCAAATTAGTCTTCAGCCAATAATCGTAGCGATCATCTGATTTCTGTTCTGCCCAGTAAATAAAGATCTGATTATTGTTCACTTGAATAAACTCCTTAAAATAATTATTTCCTTTGCAATAATCATAGTAAATATCGAAGTAATGTTCAGCCCAATAATTAAAGTTTTTATGTTGTTCAGTGTTTAATCTCATTTCATTTCTAACCACTGTTCTGTCTACTAACCACATCTCATATATAACTATTTCCAGTCTTAAACTCTTGCATGATATTTGATATGGTTCCGTCTTCTGAACCCTATTTAACATTCAATTATGGTTCAGTCCAATTTTCTCAGTAAATAACTAACAATTCTCCCATCCAATAAACCGAGTAAACATCACATTATTGTCCAGTCGAAAAATTACACTACATGTCTAATCATTTTACGTTCTATTAATCGTAGTAACGATATGTATATATGTATTGGTCCTACAATCAGAGTAAACATCTAATCATTTGTTGTGTCCAATAATCACCATACCTTCCACATTAGTGTTCAGCCCAATAAGCACTGTAAATGTCGATTTTTTTGTCAGATCAATATCGATCATAATAATTTAAACATTTTCAGTACAATATACAGAGTAAGAATATCATTACTGCACACATCAAAAATGTCTACAAATATCCAACAACTTTTCAATCCAAAATTCCTCGCGAATATTGAATTATATGTTGACTCCTATAGTAAGAGTAAATGTATAGTTATTATTCTGTCCATCTATCACAATATATATGTAAATATTATCAGTTAAAGAAGCTTCGAAAATATCTAATTATTGTCCATTTAAATACTTACATTACATTTCTAATTATGTTCAGGCCAACATCTAGATATTGTTCAGTCCAATAATCAGGGTGAATGCCAATTTATTAAGTTGACAAACAATTATTGTTCAGTTCAAAAATCACTGTAGATATCTACCTTGTGTTCCACAAAAATATTACGGTAAATATTTAAGAATTGTCAATTGAAAGTCTCAGTAAATATCTCATTATTTTCTTTCCAATAAAGAAAATAGGTATCTAAGCATGATAACTACAATAGGCAAAGTAAATATCGAATCATTTGTTCAGTTCAATAATCACCGTGACTGCACATTATTGTTCAGTCCTTCAAACACAACTAATATCTTTTATTATTTCAGTCCACAAATCAAAGTTAAAGTCTAATTATTTTCCATCAAAACCAGTTTGAAAATATCTAATACTGGTTCATGTCAATACGAACAATAAATACTGATTTATTCTGATTACAATAATCACGCAACATGTCTAAATATTGTTCATTCTAACAATCAAATGAATTTCAATTTCTTGTGAAGTGCAATGACCAATGTGAAAACCCAATTATTGCTTAGTTCAAAAATCATAATAAATGTCCAGTGATTCTTCAGTCCGACAAACACGGACAACATTCAATGATTTTTCAGACCAATAATTCTGATTATTGTGCAATTGAATTAGTACCTTAAAAATCTAATCATTTTCTGTCCGATAATTAGAGTACATATCTAATTAATGTTCATCCCCAGAATCACAGTTCTTCTCTAAATAATCAATGGTCTGTTAATCACATTTGATTTCTAACTATTCTTCAGTCTAATAATCACGTTAACATCTAATTATTTCCAGCCCGAGATTTTTGGAGAATGTGTAATATCCTTAAGTCCAGGAAACATACTTAACATTCAACTATTGATCAGTCCAATTTTCACAGAAAAAAAATCCAATGTTCCTCCCATACAATAAAATAAATATCCAATTATTGTCCAATCCAATGTCACAGTAGTTATCTAATCATTTTAATTCCAATAATCATTGTAAGGATGTATAAGTGGATTGGTCCTATAATCAGTGTAAATATCTCATCATTTATTCAGTCGAATAATCACCATAAATTTCATTTATTTTCCTTCCAATAAGCATAGTAAATATCTATTTTTGTGACAGTCGAAATGCACAAAATAATTCTGATTGCCGTTCGGTACAATACACATGATCAGCATATAATTGGTGGACAGTTCAAAACTGTAAAGAAATATCTAATAACTTGTGAGTCTAGAGAAATCACAGTGAATATCGAATTATTGCAGAATCTAACAGTTAGATTAAATCTCTACTTATTATTCAGTCCATAAATCACAATAAATATGGAAATAACAGTAAAATAAACTTAGAAAATATCTAATCCGCTTCAATACTAACATTAGATTTCTAATAGTTTTCTGTCCAATAATCACCAATATGTTTAAATATTGTTCTGTCCAATAGTCAAAATGCATTTCATTCAATTGTTTAGTCAAATAAACACAGTTGACATCTAATTATTCTTTCGTTCATTAATCCCTGTAAATATCTACTGATTGTTCATTTCAATGCAGACAGAACATTTCTAATTATTGTTCAGTGCAATAGTCATGATAAGCTTCAAATTGTGTTTTTTGTCCCCGTGCAATAAGCACAGCTTGCATCTCCTTATTGTTCAGTCCAATCAGCACAGTAAATATCAGATTATATTTGAGTCCCACAATTACAGCATATATCTAGATTTTTCAGTCTGAAAATAATAGTTTGTTTCTAGATATTGTTCACTCCAATCGTCATCGTAATTTTTTTCTAATTTTTGCTCCAATAATTGCAGTAGATATCTAAATATTGCAAGACCTAATTTCATGGAAAATGTCTAATGATTGCCCAATAAATATATTTAGCATTCAATTATAGTTTTGTAGAATTATCATAGTAAAAATCTAATTATTGATTCGTCTGATAAAAACATTAAATGTCTTTTATTATTATCCATAAATCACAGTTTAGATATAATCATATTTCATTAAAGGAATCATATGTGTGTGTGTATCAAACCAATAACCACAGTAAATATGTAACCATTTGTTCAGTTCAAAAATTACAGTAAATATCACGTGACTGTTTAGTCCTTTATCACAGTAAATGCCTAATTATAATCTGTCCAAGCACAACAACAATATCTTATTGTTGGTCAGCTAAATAAACACAGTAACAATACAGACCAAAAAAAAAACCATACAATATAAATCTAATACTTCTCCGATCCAAGAATCACAGTGAATATCTAATTATTGTTTAGTCCAATAATCAGAAAAAATGTCTATTTATTGTTCCCTCCTTAAATCGCATTAATACCTGTTATTTGGTCAGCTCAATGGTCGGAGTAAGTATAATTATTGCACAAACGAATACCCAGAGTGCAAATGTAAATGTTGGCAGACCAATAGAAACATGAAATGTCTAAATATTTTTCAGTCCAAAAATCACATTGAATATCTAAATTGTGTGCAGTTGAAAAATCACATTAAATATCGAAGAAATGTCAATCAGAAGATCATCATAAATGTCTATTTATTTTTCATTCCAATAAATACAGTCAGCATCTAATCATTTTGAAGTGCCAAAAGAATAACTACCTAAACATTTGTTCAGTTTAATAAACACAATGAAAACTAAATAATTGCTCAGTCCTTCAATCGGAGTTAATATCTGTGAATGGTTCAACCCACTAAGCACAGTGAATACCAAATTAATTTCAGTCAAACATGCTTTTAAAATATCAGATTATGGCTCACTTCAATACTGACACAAAATACTTATTTATTGTTATTCCAACAACCACACAGTGACATGTCTGAATATTGGTAGGTGTAACAATCATATGAAATTCAATGTATTGCCCAATAAGCAATATGAACGTCCAATTATTGTTTACTTCAATAATGACAGTAAATGCCTAATTGTGTTCCAGTCCAATGAACACAGAAAACATTCAAACATTTTTTTCAGTGCAATAATCACAGTAAAATCTGATTATTGTTCAGTCCAATAAACAAAGTAAACAACTGATAGTTGTTCAGTCCAATAGACAGAATAACTGTCTAATTATTTTCCACTCCAATAAACACAGTAAACAACTGATTATTGTTCAGTCCAATAGACAGAATAAGTATCTAATTATCTTTCACTCCAATAAACACAGAAACCAATAATTATTGCTCCGTCCAATAAACAGAGTAAACATCTGATTATTGTTCAGTTCAATAAGTGCAGTAAATACAAAATTATTTTTCAGAGCAGTAAACACAGAAAACATCAAATTAGTCTTCAGCCAATAATCGTAGCGATCATCTGATTTCTGTTCTGCCCAGTAAATAAAGATCTGATTATTGTTCACTTGAATAAACTCCTTAAAATAATTATTTCCTTTGCAATAATCATAGTAAATATCGAAGTAATGTTCAGCCCAATAATTAAAGTTTTTATGTTGTTCAGTGTTTAATCTCATTTCATTTCTAACCACTGTTCTGTCTACTAACCACATCTCATATATAACTATTTCCAGTCTTAAACTCTTGCATGATATTTGATATGGTTCCGTCTTCTGAACCCTATTTAACATTCAGTTATGGTTCAGTCCAATTTTCTCAGTAAATAACTAACAATTCTCCCATCCAATAAACCGAGTAAACATCACATTATTGTCCAGTCGAAAAATTACACTACATGTCTAATCATTTTACGTTCTATTAATCGTAGTAACGATATGTATATATGTATTGGTCCTACAATCAGAGTAAACATCTAATCATTTGTTGTGTCCAATAATCACCATACCTTCCACATTAGTGTTCAGCCCAATAAGCACTGTAAATGTCGATTTTTTTGTCAGATCAATATCGATCATAATAATTTAAACATTTTCAGTACAATATACAGAGTAAGAATATCATTACTGCACACATCAAAAATGTCTACAAATATCCAACAACTTTTCAATCCAAAATTCCTCGCGAATATTGAATTATATGTTGACTCCTATAGTAAGAGTAAATGTATAGTTATTATTCTGTCCATCTATCACAATATATATGTAAATATTATCAGTTAAAGAAGCTTCGAAAATATCTAATTATTGTCCATTTAAATACTTACATTACATTTCTAATTATGTTCAGGCCAACATCTAAATATTGTTCAGTCCAATAATCAGGGTGAATGCCAATTTATTAAGTTGACAAACAATTATTGTTCAGTTCAAAAATCACTGTAGATATCTACCTTGTGTTCCACAAAAATATTACGGTAGATATTTAAGAATTGTCAATTGAAAGTCTCAGTAAATATCTCATTATTTTCTTTCCAATAAAGAAAATAGGTATCTAAGCATGATAACTACAATAGGCAAAGTAAATATCGAATCATTTGTTCAGTTCAATAATCACCGTGACTGCACATTTTTGTTCAGTCCTTCAAACACAACTAATATCTTTTATTATTTCAGTCCACAAATCAAAGTTAATGTCTAATTATTTTCCATCAAAACCAGTTTGAAAATATCTAATACTGGTTCATGTCAATACGAACAATAAATACTGATTCTTTCCGATGACAATAATTACGCAACATGTCTAAATATTGTTCATTCTAACAATCAAATGAATTTCAATTTCTTGTGAAGTGCAATGACCAATGTGAAAACCCAATTATTGCTTAGTTCAAAAATCATAATAAATGTCCAGTGATTCTTCAGTCCAATTAACATGGAAAACATTCAATGATTTTTCAGTCCAATAATCCTGATTATTGTGTAATTGAATTAGTACCTTAAAAATCTAATCATTTTCTGTCCGATAATTAGAGTACATATCTAACTAATGTTCATCCCTAGAATCACAGTTCTTCTCTAAATAGTCAATGGTCTGTTAATCACATTTAATCTCTAACTATTCTTCAGTCTAATAATCACGTTAACATCTAATTATTTCCAGCCCGAGATTTTTGGAGAATGTGTAATATCCTCAAGTCCAGGAAACATACTTAACATTCAACTATTGATCAGTCCACTTTTCACAGAAAAAAAATCCAATGTTCCTCCCAAACAATAAAATAAATATCCAATTATTGTCCAATCCAATGTCACAGTAGTTATCTAATCATTTTAATTCCAATAATCATTGTAAGGATGTATAAGTGGATTGGTCCTATAATCAGTGTAAATATCTCATCATTTATTCAGTCGAATAATCACCATAAATTTCATTTATTTCCTTCCAATAAACACAGTAAATATCTATTTTTGTGACAGTCGAAATGCACAAAATAATTCTGATTGCCGTTCGGTACAATACACATGATCACAATATAATTGGCGGACAGTTCAAAACTGTAAAGAAATATCTAATAACTTGTGAGTCTAGAGAAATCACAGTGAATATCGAATTATTGCAGAATCTAACATTTAGATTACATCTCTACTTATTATTCAGTCCATAAATCACAATAAATATGGAAATAACAGTAAAATAAACTTAGAAAATATCTAATCCGCTTCAATACTAACATTACATTTCTAATAGTTTTCTGTCCAATAATCACCAATATGTTTAAATATTGTTCTGTCCAATAGTCAAAATGCATTTCATTCAATTGTTTAGTCAAATAAACACAGTTGACATCTAATTATTCTTTAGTTCATTAATCCCTGTAAATATCTACTGATTGTTCATTTCAATGCAGACAGAAAATTTCTAATTATTGTTCAGTGCAATAGTCATGATAAACTTCAAATTGTGTTTTTTGTCCCCGTGCAATAAGCACAGCTTGCATCTCCTTATTGTTCAGTCCAATCAGCACAGTAAATATCGGATTATATTTGAGTCCCACAATTACAGCATATATCTAGATCTTTCAGTCTGAAAATAATAGTTTGTTTCTAGATATTGTTCACTCCAATCGTCATCGTAATTTTTTTCTAATTTTTGCTCCAATAATTGCAGTAGATATCTAAATATTGCAAGCCCTAATTTCATGGAAAATGTCTAATGATTGCCCAATAAATATATTTAGCATTCAATTATAGTTTTGTAGAATTATCATAGTAAAAATCTAATTATTGATTCGTCTGATAAAAACATTAAATGTCTTTTATTATTATCCATAAATCACAGTTTAGATATAATCATATTTCATTAAAGGAATCATATGTGTGTGTGTATCAAACCAATAACCACAGTAAATATGTAACCATTTGTTCAGTTCAAAAATTACAGTAAATATCACGTGACTGTTTAGTCCCTTATCACAGTAAATGCCTAATTATAATCTGTCCAAGCACAACAACAATATCTTATTGTTGGTCAGCTAAATAAACACAGTAACAATACAGACCAAAAAAAAAACATACAATATAAATCTAATACTTCTCCGATCCAAGAATCACAGTGAATATCTAATCATTGTTTAGTCCAATAATCAGAAAAAATGTCTATTTATTGTTCCCTCCTTAAATCGCATTAATACCTGTTATTTGGTCAGCTCAATGGTAGGAGTAAGTATAATTATTGCACAAACGAATACCCAGAGTGCAAATGTATATGTTAGCAGACCAATAGAAACATGAAATGTCTAAATATTTTTCAGTCCAAAAATCACATTGAATATCTAAATTGTGTGCAGTTGAAAAATCACAGTAAATATCGAAGAAATGTCAATCAGAAGATCATCATAAATGTCTATTTATTTTTCATTCCAATAAATACAGTCAGCATCTAATCATTTTGAAGTGCCAAAAGAATAACTACCTAAACATTTGTTCAGTTTAATAAACACAATGAAAACTAAATAATTGCTCAGTCCTTCAATCGGAGTTAATATCTGTGAATGGTTCAACCCACTAATCACAGTGAATACCAAATTAATTTCAGTCAAACATGCTTTTAAAATATCAAATTGTGGATCACTTCAATACTGACACAAAATACTTATTTATTGTTATTCCAACAACCACACAGTGACATGTCTGAATATTGGGAGGTGTAACAATCATATGAAATTCAATGTATTGCCCAATAAGCAATATGAACGTCCAATTATTGTTTAGTTCAATAATGACAGTAAATGCCTAATTGTGTTCCAGTCCAATGAACACAGAAAACATTCAAACATTTTTTTCAGTGCAATAATCACAGTAAAATCTGATTATTGTTCAGTCCAATAAACAAAGTCAACAACTGATTGTTGTTCAGTCCAATAGACAGAATAACTGTCTAATTATTTTTCACTCCAATAAACACAGTAAACAACTGATTATTGTTCAGTCCAATAGACAGAATAACTATCTAATTATCTTTCACTCCAATAAACACAGAAACCAATAATTATTGCTCCGTCCAATAAACAGAGTAAACATCTGATTATTGTTCAGTTCAATAAGCGCAGTAACTACAAAATTATTTTTCAGTGCAGTAAACACAGAAAACATCAAATTAGTCTTCAGCCAATAATCGTACACTTCTTCACACCCTACCTCCTGTAAGGACTCCATTCCATTCTCCCAGTTTCTCCGTCTCCGACGCATCTGCTCTGATGATGCTACCTTCCATGACGGTGCTTCTGATATGACCTCCTTTTTCCTCAACCGAGGATTTCCCCCCACTGTGGTTGACAGGGCCCTCAACTGTGTCTGACCCATTCCCCGCACCTCTACCCTCACCCCTTCCCCTCCCTCCCAGAACCGTGACAGGGTTCCCCTTGTCCTCACTTTTCATCCCACCAGCCTCCATATCCAAAGGATCATCCTCCGCCATTTTCGCCACCTCCAGCGTGATGCCACTACCAGTCGCATCTTCCCCTCCCTTCCCCTGTCAGCATTCCGAAGGGATCGTTCCCTCCGCGACACCCTGGTCCACTCCTCCATTACCCCCACCACCTCGTCCCCGTCCCAGGGCACCTTCCCTTGCAATCGCAGGAGGTGTAATACCTGCCCATGTACCTCCTCTCTCCTCACTATCCCAGGCCCCAAACACTCCTTTCAGGTGAAGCAGCGATTTACTTGTACTTCTTTCAATGTAGTATACTGTATTCGCTGCTCACAGTGTGGTCTCCTCTACATTGGGGAGACCAAGCGCAGACTGGGTGACCGCTTTGCGGAACATCTCCGCTCAGTCCGCAAGCAGGACCCTGAGCCTACGGTTGCTTGCCATTTCAACACTCCCCCCTGCTCTCATGCTCACATCTCTGTCCTGGGATTGCTGCAGTGTTCCAGTGAACATCAACGCAAGCTCGAGGAACAGCATCTCATCTACCGATTAGGCACACTACAGCCTGCCGGACTGAACATTGAGTTCAATAATTTCAGAGCATGACAGCCCCCCACTTTACTTTCATTTTTAGTCATTTTTAGTTATTTTTTCTTCCTTTTTTTTGCATTCCTTTTTACATTTTTTACAATCTTTTTTTGCATTTATTTCATTTCATCTTAGTTTGTTCAGTTTGCTTACCCACTGTTTTTTTCAGGTTGTTTTTCTTCAGGTTTGCACTTGCTGATGTTCTATATTCAGTATATTCACACCTAATCTGTACTAATGCTTTGTCTTTCAAAACACCATTAACATATTGTTTGCCTTTGCTCCGTGACCTTTTGGTCAGCTATGTGGCCTGGTCCAATCTGCACCTTCTCCTTTGTTATCTCTTGCCCAACCCCCACCTCACTTGTTTATAATCTGTGACTTTTCTAATATTTGTCAGTTCCGAAGAAGGGTCACTGACCCGAAACGTTAACTCTGCTTCTCTTTCCACAGATGCTGCCAGACCTGCTGAGTGAATCCAGCATTTCTTGTTTTTGTTTCAGATTTCCAGCATCCGCAGTATTTTGCTTTTATTTTAGTGTTTCATTCACTGCCACTTCTCTTCCAGGAATGCCTACCTTGAAGAAGTTCTGCTCTTCTCTCCGACGGGATTTTCGTTTGTCTCTTTTACCTTGTTCACCTTCATTGCTTTCTATTTCCCTCCTGGTGTTTGATAAGGTATCTACCAAAACTCGTTTTCACAGCCACATCTCCTTCCTCAGTGACTGTCTCCGGCTCCGACTGATTCCACATGGATTCCAACTGCAGTTTCACCCATCATGCTTTGAAACCACCCAGGATCACAGGTATCTCCGAGAAATACAACGTTCCTCGGACTGCTTCTCTCGCCGCATCCTGAGATCTACACTCAGTGCTATGCGCCGCCATATGCACACACTGGACCTCTCTCTCCAGCAGCACCGTCTCACCTTATCTCAAATCTGTTCTACTCCGCAGTTTCATCTCATCTTACGTCTCATCCGACGCATTAACAAAAAACTTTTTTTCTTCCTTTCAGGTGTTAAGGAACGCAAGCTCCAGCAGCTGATGGGGACAAATGCCCCTCCAGATCCTCCTTCCGCTTCACTTCCCTCTGACCCCACCCCTTCTGATCTGACCCCTTGCCGTGTATTCACTATACCCTCTGACCTCCCCCTCTCTGATGCTGAGCGTTCTGTACTCAGCAAAGGACTCAGTTTTATCCCCTTACGCCCCCACCTCAATGAATTTCGCGCTCGGCATGACGTTGAGCTCTTCTTCCGTCGCCTCCGCCTCCGGGCTCACTTCTTTGACCAGGAGTCCTCCCCCCGACCAGCAGACCCATTCACCCGCCTCCAGCATTCTCCCTCTACCTGGACCCCTCACCCTGGCCTCTTACCCGCTCTTGATCTCTTCATTGAAAACTGTCGGCGAGACATTGGTCGTCTCAATTTCTCTGCTCCCCTCACTCACTCTAACCTGTCCCCCTCTGAACTTGAGGCACTCCGTTCTCTCAGGTCTAACCCCGACATGGTCATCAAACCTGCAGACAAGGGTGGTGCTGTTGTTGTATGACGTACCGACCTCTACCTTGCAGAAGCTCAACGCCAACTCACAGACACCTCTTCCTACCTCCCTCTGGACCATGACCCCACCACCGAACATCAAGCCACCGTCCAAAGGACTGTCACTGACCTCATCTCCTCTGGAGATCTTCCCTCTCCAGCTTCCAACCTCATAGTCCCGCAACCCCGGACAGCCCGCTTCTACCTCCTTCCCAAAATCCACAAACGGGACTGTCCCGGCAGACCCATTGTGTCAGCCTGCTCCTGCCCAACTGAACTTATTTCTTCCTATCTAGACTCTATCTTTTCTCCGGTGGTCCAGTCTCTTCCCACCTACATCCGTGACTCTTCTGATGCCCTACGTCATTTTGACAATTTCCAGTTTCCTGGTCCCAACCGCCTCCTCTTCACTATGGACGTCCAATCGCTCTACACCTCCATCCCCCACCAGGATGGTTTGAGGGCTCTCCGCTTCTTCCTGGAACAGAGGCCCAACCAGTCCCCATCCACCACCACCCTCCTCTGCCTGGCTGAACTTGTTCTCACATTGAACAACTTCTCCTTCAACTCCACGCACTTCCTTCAAGTAAAAGGTGTCGCTATGGGTACCCGCATGGGTCCTAGTTATGCCTGTCTTTTTGTGGGATATGTCGAGCATTCTTTGTTCCAGTCCTACTCAGGCCCCCTCCCCCAACTCTTTTTCCGGTACATTGATGACTGTATCGGTGCCGTTTCCTGCTCCCGCCCCGAACTAGAAAACTTTATCAACTTTGCTTCCAATTTCCACCCTTCTCTCACCTTTACATGGTCCATCTCTGACACTTCCCTTCCCTTCCTCGACTTCTCTGTCTCCATCTCTGGGGATAGGTTGTCTACCAATATCCATTATAAGCCCACTGACTCCCACAGCTACCTCGACTACACTTCTTCACACCCTACCTCCTGTAAGGACTCCATTCCATTCTCCCAGTTTCTCCGTCTCCGACGCATCTGCTCTGATGATGCTACCTTCCATGACGGTGCTTCTGATATGACCTCCTTTTGCCTCAACCGAGGATTTCCCCCCACTGTGGTTGACAGGGCCCTCAACCGTGTCCGACCCATTCCCCGCACCTCTACCCTCACCCCTTCCCCTCCCTCCCAGAACCGTGACAGGGTTCCCCTTGTCCTCACTTTTCATCCCACCAGCCTCCATATCCAAAGGATCATCCTCCGCCATTTTCGCCACCTCCAGCGTGATGCCACTACCAGTCGCATCTTCCCCTCCCTTCCCCTGTCAGCATTCCGAAGGGATCGTTCCCTCCGCGACACCCTGGTCCACTCCTCCATTACCCCCACCACCTCGTCCCCGTCCCAGGGCACCTTCCCTTGCAATCGCAGGAGGTGTAATACCTGCCCATTTACCTCCTCTCTCCTCACTATCCCAGGCCCCAAACACTCCTTTCAGGTGAAGCAGCGATTTACTTGTACTTCTTTCAATGTAGTATACTGTATTCGCTGCTCACAGTGTGGTCTCCTCTACATTGGGGAGACCAAGCGCAGACTGGGTGACCGCTTTGCGGAACATCTCCGCTCAGTCCGCAAGCAGGACCCTGAGCCTACGGTTGCTTGCCATTTCAACACTCCCCCCTGCTCTCATGCTCACATCTCTGTCCTGGGATTGCTGCAGTGTTCCAGTGAACATCAACGCAAGCTCGAGGAACAGCATCTCATCTACCGATTAGGCACACTACAGCCTGCCGGACTGAACATTGAGTTCAATAATTTCAGAGCATGACAGCCCCCCACTTTACTTTCATTTTTAGTTATTTTTAGTTATTTTTTCTTCCTTTTTTTTGCATTCCTTTTTACATTTTTTACAATCTTTTTTTGCATTTATTTCATTTCATCTTAGTTTGTTCAGTTTGCTTACCCACTGTTTTTTTCAGGTTGTTTTTCTTCAGGTTTGCACTTGCTGATGTTCTATATTCAGTATATTCACACCTAATCTGTACTAATGCTTTGTCTTTCAACACACCATTAACATATTGTTTGCCTTTGCTCCGTGACCTTTTGGTCAGCTATGTGGCCTGGTCCAATCTGCACCTTCTCCTTTGTTATCTCTTGCCCAACCCCCACCTCACTTGTTTATAATCTGTGACTTTTCTAATATTTGTCAGTTCCGAAGAAGGGTCACTGACCCGAAACGTTAACTCTGCTTCTCTTTCCACAGATGCTGCCAGACCTGCTGAGTGAATCCAGCATTTCTTGTTTTTGTTTCAGATTTCCAGCATCCGCAGTATTTTGCTTTTATATAATCGTTGCGATCATCTGTTCTGCCCAGTAAATAAAGATCTGATTATTGTTCACTTGAATAAACTCCTTAAGAATAATTATTTCCTTTGCAATAATCAGAGTAAATATCGAAGTAATGTTCAGCCCAATAATTAAAGTTTTTATGTTGTTCAGTGTTTAATCTCATTTCATTTCTAACCACTGTTCTGTCTACTAACCACAGCTAATGTCTAACTATTTCCAGTCTTAAAATCTTGCACGATATTTGATATGGTTCAGTCTTATAAATCCTATTTAACATTCAATTATGGTTCAGTCCAATTTTCACAGTAAATAACTAACAATTCTCCCATCCAATAAACCGAGTAAACTTCACATTATTGTCCAGGCGAAAAATTACACTACATATCTAATCATTTTACGTTCTATTAATCATAGTAACGATATGTATATATGTATTGGTCCGACAATCAGAGTAAACATCTAATCATTTGTTGTGTCCAATAATCACCATACCTTCCACATTAGTGTTCAGCCCAATAAGCACTGTAAATGTCAATTTTTTTTGTCAGATCAATATCGATCATAATAATTTAAACATTTTCAGTACAATATACAGAGTAAGAATATCATTACTGCACACATCAAAAATGTCTACAAATATCCAATAACTTTTCAATCCAAAATTCCTCACGAATATTTAATTATATGTTGACTCCTATAGTAAGAGTAAATGTATAGTTATTATTCTGTCCATCTATCACAATATATATGTAAATATTATCAGTTAAAGAAGCTTTGAAAATATCTAATTATTGTCCATTTGAATACTTACATTACATTTCTAATTATGTTCAGGCCAACATCTAAAATATTGTTCAGTCCAATAATCAGGGTGAATGCCAATTTATTAAGTTGACAAACAATTATTGTTCAGTTCAAAAATCACTGTAGATATCTACCTTGTGTTCCACAAAAATATTACGGTAGATATTAAAGAATTGTCAATTGAAAGTCTCAGTAAATATCTCATTATTTTCTTTCCAATAAAGAAACTAGGTATCTGAGCATGATAACTACAATAGGCAAAGTAAATATCGAATCATTTGTTCAGTTCAATAATCACCGTGATTTCACATTTTTGTTCAGTCCTTCAAACACAACTAATATCTTTTATTATTTCAGTCCACAAATCAAAGTTAATGTCTAATTATTTTCCATCAAAACCAGTTTGAAAATATCTAACACTGGTTCATGTCAATACGAACAATAAATACTGATTTATTCTGATTACAATAGTCACGCAATATGTCTAAATATTGTTCATTCTAACAATCAAATGAATTTCAATTTCTTGTGAAGTGCAATGACCAATGTGAAAACCCAATTATTGCTTAGTTCAAAAATCATAATAAATGTCCAGTGATTCTTCAGTCCAATTAACATGGAAAACATTCAATGATTTTTCAGTCCAATAATCCTGATTATTGTGCAATTGAATTAGTACCTTAAAAATCTAATCATTTTCTGTCCGATAATTAGAGTACATATCTAATTAATGTTCATCCCCAGAATCACAGTTCTTCTCTAAATAATCAATGGTCTGTTAATCACATTTAATTTCTAACTATTCTTCAGTCTAATAATCACGTTAACATCTAATTATTTCCAGCCCGAGATTTTTGGAGAATGTGTAATATCCTTAAGTCCTGGAAACATACTTAACATTCAACTATTGATCAGTCCAATTTTCACAGAAAAAAAATCCAATGTTCCTCCCATACAATAAAATAAATATCCAATTATTGTCCAATCCAATGTCACAGTAGTTATCTAATCATTTTAATTCCAATAATCATTGTAAAGATGTATAAGTGGATTGGTCCGATAATCAGTGTAAATATCTCATCATTTATTCAGTCGAATAATCACCATAAATTTCATTTATTTCCTTCCAATAAACACAGTAAATATCTATTTTTGTGACAGTCGAAATGCATCAAATAATTCTGATTGCCGTTCGGTACAATACACATGATCAGCATATAATTGGTGGACAGTTCAAAACTGTAAAGATATATCTAATAACTTGTGAGTCTAGAGAAATCACAGTGAATATCGAATTATTGCAGAATCTAACAGTTAGATTAAATCTCTACTTATTATTCAGTCCATAAATCACAATAAATATGGAAATAACAGTAAAATAAACTTAGAAAATATCTAATCCGCTTCAATACTAACATTTAATTTCTAATAGTTTTCTGTCCAATAATCACCAATATGTTTAAATATTGTTCTGTCCAATAGTCAAAATGCATTTCATTCAATTGTTTAGTCAAATAAACACAGTTGACATCTAATTATTCTTTAGTTCATTAATCCCTGTAAATATCTACTGATTGTTCATTTCAATGCAGACAGAAAATTTCTAATTATTGTTCAGTGCAATAGTCATGATAAACTTCAAATTGTGTTTTTTGTCCCCGTGCAATAAGCACAGCTTGCATCTCCTTATTGTTCAGTCCAATCAGCACAGTAAATATCGGATTATATTTGAGTCCCACAATTACAGCATATATCTAGATTTTTCAGTCTGAAAATAATAGTTTGTTTCTAGATATTGTTCACTCCAATCGTCATCGTAATTTTTTTCTAATTTTTGCTCCAATAATTGCAGTAGATATCTAAATATTGCAAGCCCTAATTTCATGGAAAATGTCTAATGATTGCCCAATAAATATATTTAGCATTCAATTATAGCTTAGTAGAATTATCGTAGTAAAAATCTAATTATTGATTCGTCTGATAAAAACATTAAATGTCTTTTATTATTATCCATAAATCACAGTTTAGATATAATCATATTTCATTAAAGGAATCATATGTGTGTGTGTATCAAACCAATAACCACAGTAAATATGTAACCATTTGTTCAGTTCAAAAATTACAGTAAATATCACGTGACTGTTTAGTCCCTTATCACAGTAAATGCCTAATTATAATCTGTCCAAGCACAACAACAATATCTTATTGTTGGTCAGCTAAATAAACACAGTAACAATACAGACCAAAAAAAAAACATACAATATAAATCTAATACTTCTCCGATCCAAGAATCACAGTGAATATCTAATCATTGTTTAGTCCAATAATCAGAAAAAATGTCTATTTATTGTTCCCTCCTTAAATCGCATTAATACCTGTTATTTGGTCAGCTCAATGGTAGGAGTAAGTATAATTATTGCACAAACGAATACCCAGAGTGCAAATGTAAATGTTGGCAGACCAATCGAAACAGGAAATGTCTAAAATTATTTTGAGTCCAAAAATCACATTGAATATCTAAATTGTGTTCAGTTGAAAAATTACATTAAATATCTAAGAAATGTCAATCCAAAGATCATCATAAATGTCTATTTATGTTACATTCCAATGAATACAGTCAGCATCTTATCATTTTTAAGTGGCAAAAAACAACTATCTAATCATTTGCTCAGTTTTATAATCAACATGAAAACTAAATAATTTCTCAGTCCATCAATCGGTGTTAAGACCTTTGAATGTTTCAGGCCACCAATCACACGGAATATCTCATCAGCTTAATTCAAACATGCTTTGAAAATATTAGATTATGTTCCTCATCATGCTAACACAAAATGCATTCCAATAATCACGTAGTGACATGTCTGGACATTGGTCGGTCCAGTAATCATATGGATTTCAATGTATGGTTAACTTCAATGAACAATATGAAGATCCAATTATTGTTTAGTTCAATAATCACAGTAAATATCTGACTATGTTTCAATAAACACAGAAAACATCCAATCATAGTTCACTCCAATATTCACAGTAAACAACTGATTATTGTTCAGTCCAATAAGCACACTAACTATCTAATTATTTTTCAATAAACGCAGAAAATACCTAATTAGGTTTTCAGTCCAATAATCATAGTAAACATCTGATTATTGTTCACTCCAGTAAACACAATAAAGATCGGATTGTTGTTAAGTTGAATAAACACCTTAAAATTAATTATTTCCCGTGCAATAATCAGAGTAAATATCTCATTAATATTCAGCCCATTTAATACTGTTCATTTCTAAATGTTGTTCCTGCATTAATCACATTTTGTTTCGCACCATTGCGGTGTCTATTAATCACAGTTAATAGAAAACTATTTCAGTTCTACATTCTTGGTTGATATCTAGTATGGTTCAGTCCAATAAACATATTTAACATTTAGTTATGTTTCAGTCCGGTTTTCACAGTACACAACTAATTATTTCTCCCATCAAATAAACAGTGTAAATACTTCAAGATTGTCCAGTCCAAAAATCACACTACATATCTAATATATTTTCGTTCTTTTAATCATACTAAATATGTATAAATATGTATTGGTCCTAAAATCAAAGCAGATATCTGATCAGTTGTTCCATCCAATAATCACTATCATTCCATATTCTTGTTCAGTCCAATAAGCACAGTTAAGGTCATTCTTATTTGTCAGATGAATATAGATCATAATAATCTGAATGCTTTTCAGTACAATAAACAGAGTAGCCATATAATTACTGCACAGTGCAAAAATGTCAACAAATATCGAATAGCTTTTCAATTAAACAAGCTTACTGAATAGCAAATTCTTGTTGACTCCTGTAGTTTGAGTGCATGTCTAACTATTATGCTGTCCATCTATCACCATAAATATGTAAATATTATCGTTAAAACAGCTTTGAAAATATTTAAATAATGTCCATTTCAATACTAACATTAAATTTCTAATTATTTCCAGTCCTAAATTTTTGGATAATGTATAATATTGTTAGGTCCAGTAAACATTTTTAACATTCAACTATTGATCAGTCCAATTTTCACAGGAAAAAGTAATGTTCCTTCCATCCAATGAGCGAGGCCTCTACCTGAGATCTCCAGCATCACAGATGCCAGTCATCAGCCAATTCGATTCACTCCACGTGATATCAAGAAATGACTGAATGCACTGGATACTGCACAGGCTATGGGCCCTGACAACATTCCGGCAATAGTACTGAAGGCCTGTGCTCCAGAACTTGCCGCGCCCCAGGCCAAGCTGTTCCAGTACAGCTACAACACTGGCATCAACCCAGCAATGTGGAAAATTGCCCAGGTATATCCTGTACACAAAAAGCAGGATAAATCCAACCCAGTCAATTACCGCCCCATCAGTTTGCTCTCAATCATAAGTAAAGTGATGCTTCCATCATGTGTTGTTGATAGTGCTGTCAAGTGGCACTTGCTTAGCAATAACCTGCTCACTGATGCTCTTTTTGGGTTCCGCCAGGGCCACTCAGCTCCAGACCTCATTACAGCCTTGGTTCAAACATGGACAAAAGAGCTGAACTCAAGAGGCGAGGTGAGAGTGACTGCCCTTGACATCAAGGCAGCATTTGACCAAGTATGGCATCAAGGAGCCCTAGCAAAACTGTTGTCACAGTAAAAACCTGATTATTGTGCAATTCAATTAGTACCTTTAAAATCGAATTAATTTCTTTCCAATAATCAGAGTTACAGTTCTTGTCTGAATGTTGTTTGGTCCATTGATCCCATTTCATTTCTAACCATTCCTCAGTCTAATAATCACATTACCTTCCAATTATTTCCAGTCCTGAATTATTGGGTAATATGTTCTATTGTCCACAGAAAAATATCTAATGTTCCTTCCATCAAATAAACAGAGTAAATAACTAATTATTGTCCAATGCATTGTCACAGTAGATAGATCATCATTTATCATTCCAATATTCATTGTAAAGATGTACAAATGCATTGGTCAAATAACTAGTGTTATTTATTTAGTCAAATATTCACCGTAAATTTCATTTTTCCCCCAGTCCAATATGCATAGAAAATGTCGATTTTTGTACAGTCCAAATGCATCAAAATATTCTGATTGTTGTCCAGTACAATACACATGGTCACCATATAATTACTGTACAGTTCAAAACACAATAAAAATCTAATAAATTCTTAATCCAAAACAAAACAGAATATATAGAATCTTTGTTAAGTCTAACAGCTAGAGTAAATGTCTCAGCATTATTCAGTGTGCAAATCTCAGTTTGAAACTCGTTGAAAATATCTAATTCACTTCAATACTAAAGTTAAACATTTCATGGTCTTCTGCCAATAATCACCAATATGTCTAACTATTGTTTAGTCCAGTAGTCAAAATGCATTTCCTTCAATTTTCAAGTCCAATTAAGACAGTTGACATCCAATTATTGTAGTTCATTAATCCCAGCAAATATCTACTGACTATTCATTTCAAAATGCACAGAAAAGTTCTAATTTTTGTTCAGTGCAACAGTTACAATAAATATCAAATTGTTTCTCCGCCCCATAAGCACAATAAACATTTTTTGGTGCTCAGTCCAATAAGAACAGTAAATGTCTGATTTTTTTTCCCCCAGTCCCATAATTGCAGCATATATCTATTAGTTTTCAGTCTGAAAATAATATTTAGTTTCTCGATATTGTTCACTCCAATCATCACAGTTTATTTTCTAATTATTGCTCTAATGACCGCATTTGATATCTAATTATTGTAAGCCCTGATTTCATGGGAAATATCAATTTATTGTTCAATAAATGTGTTTCGCATTCAATTATAGTTTAGTAGAATTATTACAGGAAACATCTAATTATTGATTAGTCAGATAAAAACAATAAATGTCTATATTTTAGTGCCCATCTATAGCAGTGCAAAAATGATCATATTTCATTCATATAATCATATGTGTTTGTGTGTGTGTGTGTGTGTGTATTGAACCAATAATCAGAGTAAATACATAAACATTTGTTCAGTCCAATAATCACAATAAATAAGATGTTACTGTTTAGTCCTATAATCACAGTGCCGAATAAAAATCAGTCTAAGGGCACTGAAAATATCTTATTATTGTTCAGTCAAATAAACACAGTACCAATCTAATTTCGGCACAGACAATAAAAATCTATTATTAAAGTGAATATCTAATTATTGTCCTGTCCAATAACCAGAGAAAATGTCTAATTATTGTTCCCTCCATGAATCGCATTAAAACCTATCATTTGGTCAGCTCAATGATCAGAGAAAGTATAATTATTTCTCAACCAATACTCAGCAAAAATGTAAATGTTGGCAGTCCAATAAAAACAGGAAATGTCTAAATACTTTTCGGCCCAAAAACCTCAGCAAATATCTGAATTGTGCTTAGTTGAAATAATCTCAGTACATATCTAAGAAATGTTAACCAAACGATCATTGTAATAACTACTTATTTTTCACTTCAACATATGCAGTCAGTATATAATCATTTTACCTGCAAAAAGAGCAAGTATCCAATTGTTTGTTCAGTTTAATAATCACCACAAAAAAAAACAAATAATTGTTCAGTCCACCAATCGGAGTTAATATCATTTAATTTTTCAGTCCACAAATCACAGTAAATATTTAATTATTTTCAGTCAAACCTGCTTTGAAAATTGCAAATTATAAGTCACTTCGAAATTAACGCTAAACACTCATTTATTGTTTTTCCAATAATCATAGGGCATGTTTCATATGAATTTCAACCTATTGGTCAGCCAATAAACAATATAAATATCCAATTATTGTTTAGTTCAATAATCACGGTAAATACCTAATTAAGTTTCAGTCCAATAAACACAGAAAACGTCCAATTACTTTTCAGTCCAATAATCACAGTAAAAACCTGATTTTGTGTAGTTGAAGTAGTACTTTAAAAATATAATTAATTTCTGTCCAATAATCACACTTGACATCGAATTAATTTCAGCCGCATAATTACAGTTCATTTCTAAATGGCGTTTGGTCCAGTAATCAAATTCTATTTCGAAAAAGCCTTCAGTGTAATAATCACATTGACATCTAATTACTTCCAGTCCTAAACCTTTGGATAATGTATAATATTGTTAACTCCGGTAAACATATTTAACATTGAACAATTTTCACAGAAAATATCTAATGTGTCTATTCCATTCAATAAACAGAGTAAAAAGCTAATTATTGACCAATTTAATGTCACAGTAGCTATCTAATAATTTTTTCTGTTCCAATAATCATTGCAAATATTTAATTGATCCAATTAATGCTGCAAATATCTAATCATTTATGCAGTCGATTATCACCAAAAAATTCATTTATTCAGTCCAATAAACAGAGTAAATGCCGACTTTTTGACAGTCCAAATGCATCAAATTATTCTGATTGTTGTTGAGTACAATACACACGGTCACCGTGTACTGTTGTGTAGTTCAAAACTCTCAATAAATATCTAATAACCTCTCAATCCAAAAAAGCGCAGTGAATATCGAACTATTGTTGAGTCCGACATTTTGAAAAAATCTAATTCACCTCAATACTAAAATTACAGTTTTCATAGTTTTCTGTCTATTATTCACAGATGTGTCTAAATATTGTAGTACAACAGTCAAAATGCATTTCATTCAATTTTTAAGTCCAATAAACACAGTTGACATCCAATTATTGTTTATTTCTGTGCAACAGCCCCGACAAACAAATTTCTCTGCAGCACCTGTGGAAGAGCCTGTCACTCCAGAATTGGCCTTTATAGCCACTCCAGGCGCTGCTCCACACACCACTGACCACCTCCAGGCGCGTATCCATTGTCTCTCGAGATAAGGAGGCCCAAAAGAAGAAAAAGAAAGAAAAAAGTAAATATCTACTGATTGTTCATTTCAATGCACACAAAAATTATTGTTCAGTGCAATAGCCGCAATAAACATCAAATAGTTTTTTTTCCCTGTCCAATAAGCCCAGGAAACATCTCTTTATTGTTCATTCAAACAAGCACAGTAAATATCTGACTATATTTAGGTACCACAATCACAGCATATATCTATTATTTTTCAAACCGAAAATGATAGCTCATTTCTAGATATTGTTCATTCCAATCATCACAGTTGTTTATTTCCTAATTATTGCTCCAATAATCGCAGTAGATATCTAATTATTGCAAGCCCTAATTTCATGGAAAATATCCCATTATTGTTCAATAAATACATTTAGCATTCAATTACAGTTTAGTAGAATTATCACAGTAAACATCTAATTATTGATTAGTCTGATATAAACAGTAAATATGTTCTTTTATTATCTGCAAATCGCAGTGCAGGTATAATAATATTTCATTCATATAATCTTATTTGTGTGAGTGTATCAAACCAATAATCACAGTCGATAGATAAACATTTATTCAGTCCAAAAATCATTGTAAATATCACTTTACTGTTTTAGTCCAAAAAACACAGTAAATGCCTAATTGTAATCAGTCCAAGTGCAAAGAAAATATTTTAGTATTGGTCAGTCAAACAAACACAGTAACAATCTAATTTATGTGCAGACCAAAAAATCACAATATAAATTTAATATTTTTCGATCCAAGAATCACAGCGAATATATAATTATTGTTAGTCCAATAATCAGGAAAAAATGCCCAATTATCCTCCCCTCCATGAATCACATTAAAAGCTATGATTTGGTCAGCTCAATGATCAGAGAAAGTATAATTATTGCTCAAACAAATACTGAGTACAAAGGTAAATGTTGGCAGTTCAATAAAAACAGGAAATGTCTAACTATTTTGGGCACAACAATCTCTGTAAATATCTAAATTGTGTTCAGTTGAAATAAGCACAGTAGATATCTAAGAAATGTCAATAAAAATATCAGTGTAAATATCTACTTACTTTTCGTTCCCATACATAGTCAGTATCTAATAATTTTTAATTGCAAAATGAACAAGTATCTAATCGTCTGTTCTGTTTAACAACCACCTTGAAAACCAAATAATTCGTCAGTCCATCAATTTAATTTTCAGTACACTCATCGCAGTGAACATCTAATTATTTTCAGTCAAACTTGCTTTGAAAATACAAAATTCTGGGTCACTTCAATATTGAACAAAATACTTATTTATTGTTATTCAAATAACCGCATGGTGACGTGTGTGAATATTGGTCGGTCTAACAATCATATGAAATTCAATGTATTGTTAGCCTAAAAAAACAATATGATCGCCCAATTATTGTTCAGTTAAATAATCACAGAAATACCAATTAATGCTTCAGTACTATAAACTGGGGAAACATTCAATCATTTTTCAGTACAACAATTACAGTAAAAATTTGCTTATTGATCAGTCCAATAAACACAGTAAACAACTGATTATTGTTCAGTTCAATAAACAGAATAACTATCTAATTATTTTTCAGTCCAATGAACATAGAAACCATCCAATTATTGTTTCGACCAATAAGCAGAGCAAACACCTGATTATTGTTCAGTCCAATAAGCAGAGGAACTATCGAATTATTATTTTTTCAGTCCAACAAGCGCAGAAAACATCCAATTAATCTTCAGTCCAATAATCATAGTAAACATTTGACTATTGTTCAGTCCAGTAAACACAGTAAAGATCTGATTATCGTTCAGTTGAGTAAACACCTTAAAATTAATTATTTCCTGAGCAATAATTAGAGTAAATATTTAGTCAATGTTCAGCCCAATGATCACAATTCTTTTCTAAATGTTGTTCCGTGTATTAATCACATTTATTTTCTAACCATTGTTCTGTCTACTAATCAGAGTTCATATCTAATTTTTCCTGTCCTAAATTCTTGGGTGTCATCAAAAATGGTTCAGTCCAATTTTCAAAGTAAATAATTATTCTGCCATCAATAAACAGAATAAAAATCTAATTATTGTCAAATCCAATGTCACAGTAGATATCTAATCAATTTTCACTTCAATAATCTTTGTAAAGATGTATGTGTGTATTGGTCCAATTATCAGTGTAAACAACTAATCATTTATTCAGTCGATAATCACCACAAATTTCATTTCTTTTCACTCCAATAAGCACAATAAATGTCAATTGTTTGACAATCCAAATGCATCAACATGTTCTGATTGTTGTGCAGTGCAATGCACACGGATCACCATATAGTTGTTGTACAGTCCAAAACTCTCAAATATATCTAATAACATTTCAGTCCAAAAAAATCGCAGTGAATATCGAATTATTGTTGAGTTCAACAGAGTAAATGTCTAATTATTATTCAGTCCAAGAATCAAAATAAATATGTAAATATCAATTTGAAACGCATAGAAAACATCGAATTGAGTTCAATACCAACATGAAATTTCCAGTTCTTTTCTGTCCAGTAAGGACCAATATGTCTCAATATTGTTCAGCCCAATAGTCAAAATACATTTCATTCAATCGTTGAGTCCAATAAACACCAGAATAACTATCCAAGTAAATATCTGCTGATTATTCATTTCAATGCACACAGAAATTATTGTTCAGTGCAATAGTTACAATAAACATCAAATTGCTTTTCTGTCCCATAAGCACAGTAAAAATCTGATTTTATTTCCGTCCCATAATCACAGCATATATCTATTATTTTTCAGATGGAAAATAATACTTCATTTCTAGATTTTGTTCATTTCAATCATCACGGTTTTTTTTCTAATTATTGCCCAATAATCACAGCAGATATCTAATTATTGTAAGACCTAATGTCATGAAAAATATCTAGTTATTGCTCAATAAATATATTTAGCATTCAATTATAGTTTAGTAGAATTATCACAGTAAACAGCTAATTATTGATTAGTCTGATAAAAACAATAAGTACCTATTTTAATTATCTGTAAATCACAGTGAAGATATAATAATATTTCATTCATATAATCATATATGTGTCTGTCGGTATCAAACTAATAATCTCAGTCAATATATAACCATTTCTTCAGTCCAATGACCACAGTAAATATCCCGTTATAGTTTCGTCCTATAATCACATAAATGCCTAATTATAATCAGTCCAAGTGCAAAGAAAACATATTATATGTCAATCAAATAAACACAGTAACAACCAGTGTTAGGGCGGCACAGTGGCGCAGTGGTTAGCACCGCAGCCTCGCGGCTCCAGTGACCCGGGTTCAATTCCGGGTACTGCCTGTGTGGAGTTTGCAAGTTCTCCCTGTGTCTGCGTGGGTTTCCTCCGGGTGCTCCGGTTTCCTCCCACAAGCCAAAAGACTTGCAGGTTGGTAGGTAAATTGGCCATTATAAATTGCTCCTAGTATAGGTAGGTGGTAGGGAAATATAGGGACAGGTGGGGATGTGGTAGGAATATGGGATTAGTGTAGGATTAGTATAAATGGGTGGTTGATGGTCGGCACAGACTCGGTGGGCCGAAGGGCCTGTTTCAGTGCTGTATCTCTAAACCTAAACCAATCCAAGTGCTGTACAGACCAAAATCACAATAAAAATCTGATGTTTCTTCGATCCAAGAATCACAGTGAATATCTAATTATTGTTCCCTCCATGGATTGAATTAAAACCTATTATTTGTTCAGCTCAATGATCAGATTAAGTCTAACTATTGCTCAAACAAATAGTCAGAGGAGAAATGTAAATTTTGGTAGTCCAATAAAAACAGGAAATGTCTAAATATTTTTAGGCCCAAAAATCTCTGTAAATATCTGAATTGTGCTCAGTTGAAATAATTAAAGTAAGCATCAAGAAATGTCAATCAAAAGATCAGAGTAAATATCTATGTATTTTTCATTCCAATATATACTGTCAGTATCAAATCATTTTTAAGTGCAGAAAGAACAAGTATCGAATCGATTGTTCAGTTTAATAATCACCCGAAAACCGAATAATTCTTCAGTCAGTCAATTAGAGTTAATATCTTTTAATTTTTCAGTCCACTCATCACAGTGAACATCTAATTATTTTCAGTCAAACTTGCTTTGTAAATATCAGATAGTGACTCACTTCAGTCCCGACACAGAATACTTATTTATTGTTATTCAAATAACCATGTCACATGTCTGGATATTGGTAGGTCTAGCAATTATATGAAATTCAATGAATTGTTAAACCCAATAAACAATAAGAATGCCCAATTATTGTTTAGTTCAATAATCACAGTAACTGCCTAATTATGTTTCAGCCCAATAAGCCCAGGAAACATTCAATCATTTTTCAGTCCAATAAACAGAGTAACTCTTTAATTATTTTTTCAGTCCAATAAACACAGAAATATGCAATTAGTCTGCAGTCCAATAATTATAGTTCAAATCTGATCATTGTTCAGCCCTGTAAACACAGTAAAGATATGATTAATGTTCAGTTGAATAATCTCCTGAAAATTTATTATTTCTTTGCAATAAAGTAAAGTTCAGCCCAATAATTACATTTTTCCCAACATGTTCAGTGTATTAATCACATTTCATTTCCAACCATTTTCTGTCTTCTAATCACAGTTATAAAGACATAAAGACAGGGCTAAATTGTGGCGAGTCGAAGAGACTTAGTAGTTGGCAGGAAAAAAGACAGAGGCGCAAGGGGAGAGCCAACTGTGCAACAGCCCCAACAAACAAATTTCTCTGCAGCACCTGTGGAAGAGCCTGTCACTCCAGAATTGGCCTTTATAGCCACTCCAGGCGCTGCTTCACAAACCACTGACCACCTCCAGGCGCGTATCCATTGTCTCTCGAGATAAGGAGGCCCAAAAGAATCACAGTTAATATCTAACGATTTCCAGACTGAAATTCTGGGATTGTATTTTATTGTGTTTACGGGACTGAACAATAATAAGATTTCTACTGTGCTTATTGTACAGAAAAACAATTTGATGTTTATTGTCACTATTGCACCGAATGATAATTAGAAATTTTCGTTGTGCATTGAAATGAACAATCAGTGGATATTTACTGGGATTATTGAACGAAACAATTTGATGTCAACTATGTTTATTGGACTTAACAATGAAATGAAATGCATTGTGACTACTGGACTGAACAATATTTAGACATATCAGTGATTAATGGACAGAAATCTATAAATATTGAATGCTAGTATTGAAGTGAATTAGATGTTTTCAACGTGGTTTTAACTGATATTTACATATTTACCGTGAGTTTTGGATTGAATAATAATTAGACGTTTAATTGTTGGGTTCTGCAATAATTCGATATGTACTGTGATGTTTTGGATTGAAATGTCACAAGATATTTAGTGAGAGTTTTGAACTGTACAGTAATTATATGATAACCGTGTGTATTGTACTGAACAACTATCAGAATATTTTGATGCATTAGGACTGTCAAAAAATTCGACATTTACTGTGCTTATTGGACTGAAAGTAAATGAAATTTATGGCGATTATTGACTGAATAAATGATTAGATACTTACACTGATTATTGGACCAATACACATATAAATCTTTACAAAGATTATTGGAACGAGAAATGATTAGATATCCACTGTGACATTGCATTGGACAATAATTAGATTTTTACTCCATTTATTTGATGGAAGGGACATTAGATTTTTTCTGTGTAAATTGGGCTGATCAATAAAATAAAGTAAGCAAAATATGTATGTTTACCAGACTTGACAACATCCTATACATTATCCAAAATGTTAGGACTGGAAATAATTAGATGTTAACACGATTATTAGACTGAATATGAAATATGTTGAATGGACCAAACAACATTTAGAAAAGACGGGTAATTATGGGTTTGAACAATTATATATTTACTATGATTACGGGACAGAAAATAATTAGAATTTTAAGGCACAAATTCAACTGCACATTAATCAGGCTTTTACTGTGACCCTTGGCCTGAACAATGATTGAATGTTTTCCCTCTTAATTGGACTGAAAAAAAGATTATATATTTTCTGTGATCATTGAAGTGACATTAATTGGGTTTTCACATTGGTTATTGTACTTCACAAGAAATAGAAATTAATTTGTTTGTTAGAATGAACAATATTTAGACATGTGTGATTATTGGAATAAGAATAAATAAGTATTTAATGTTCGTATTGAGGTGAGCCATTATTAGATATTTTCAAAGTGGTTTTATCTGAAAATAATTAGATATTCACAGTGAGTCGTGGAATGAAAAATTAAAAGATATTACCTCTGATTGACGAACGAACAATAATTAAGCATTTATGATGATTATTGAACTGAAAAAAAAATTTGATATTTACTTTGCTATTGAAGGTAAAATGCTTTAAAAGCTTAGATACCTATTTTCTTTATTGCAATGAAAATAATTAGACATTTATTATGAATTTCGATTGACAATTCTTAAATATGTAATGTGATTACTCGCAGGAACACAATGTAGATATTTGCAGTGATTTTTGAACTGAATAATTGGTTGTCAACTGTGTTTATTGGATTGTACATTAAATTGGCTTTCACCCTGATTATTGGACTGAACAACATTTAAACATTGTCTTGAACATAATTAGAAATTTAATGTTAATACTGATATGGACAATAATTAGATATTTTCAAAGCTGCTTTATCTGATAATATTTAAGAATGTATTGTAGTAGATGGACAGAATAATAATTCACGAGGCTTTTTGGATGGAAACGTTATTCGATATTTGTTGACATGTTTGATCTGTGCAGTAACTATATGGTTACTGTGTTTATTGCACTGAATTGCGTTTGCTCCATATTGATCTAACAAAAAAAAAAATCGACATTTACTGTGCTTATTAGACTGAGCAATAATATGGAATGTATGGTGATTATTGGACCAAACAACTGATTAGATGTTAGCCCTGATTAAAGGTCCAATACCCACATATTTTCTACGATTAATAGAGCGAAAAATTATTCGATATGTCGGGCTGAATTTTGTTGGGGCACGGCCGTCCGCGGGGGCTCATTAGAATCACGGCGCCGAGCCACCCTCCCCATATTTCGTGGGGAGAGGCGGGGCATTAGGCACAGTGAGAGAGTTTTTGACAGCTTTGTAGCAGGTGCTGTGGCCCTATTTTTCAGCGCTCCAGCACCTGCTTCCTGACAACTGTCAAAGAAATACTTACCTGACTGCTGAAGAGTGGGGCTGTTGTCAATCTGGCAGCAAAGCAGAAAGCGCTGCAGAAATCCCGCAGGTCAGGCAGCATCTGTGGAGAGAGAAGCAGAGTTAACTTGTCCAAGTTCACAGACCTGAAAGTTAACTCTGCTTCTTTCTCCTCAGATGCTGCCTGACCTGCTGAGTTTCCCCAGCACTTTCCGCTTTGCTGCCACATACTTAACCTGCTGTGTCCCAGTGTCCTGTGAAGTTGCGATCCTCTGCTGCCGCTCAAGTGTAACATTCCTTCTTGTAGGCGTGCCGCATCTGGGTGAATAATCTCAATTTTGCACGTTCCAGGACGTGAGACTTAAATAGGTCATAAAAAGTATTACAGAGGTTTACAGAGAACACAAATGGGAATGCACGGGTGGCAATGTAAATACATCTTTCGCTAAATGTTCCTCACCAACATGTGTGTCCTTTTCTCTGTGTAAATGATGTGTTCCAGCATGTAGCGCCAATGTCACATCCCTTTGCACCGTTGGCCCTTCAGGAGAACCAACATACGCAGTAACAGCATTGCCATGCCACCATTACTCATGAGCGTCTCCACGGACTCAGTGACATGGACATTGGCTCAGTCAACTGCTGCCTCTAATGGTTTACACAGGATGCTGCAGATGTGGACTGGCTCACACCAGGTGAGCGAGGGTGATGTGTGGTTGCAGAGCTTATGTCGGTTCCTATGGAGCAGAGAGCCTTCCTCTGAAAAGTCACTTCTATACATGCCAAGCTCACTGTTAGCCCTGCGTGCAGAGCCTGGGTGCCATCAGCCCTCCCATGCGTCTTTCATGTTGTAGGTCCTCAGCATCGTCATAGCCCGAGGAGGAATCCTGTTGACGTCTCTCCTCATCATTCCAGGCCTGACCCCTATTGGGTGCATAGTTGTGCAGAGCAGCAAAGAAAGGAGCTGGCCTTTTCGGCCGGTAGTACAGGGCATCACCCTATCCATACAGGCATTGGAGGTGCTCTTTCAGCATGCTGATCTCCTGCTCGATGGTGGCTCATGTAGCTCAGTGGCTGGCGTTATATCTCTCATCGTCAGCAGTGGTGGAGTCTCTCACTGGTGTCGGGAGCCATGTCTGCAAAGGATAGCCCTTATCTCCAAGAAGCCACCCCTCCATCTGAGCCAGTTCAGCAAACAGCGGTGGCAGCCGGGACTGGCCCAAGACCCAGGTGTCATGGCAGCTGCCCGAGAAGCGGTCACACATTCAAAGCAAACATCTCTGGTGTTCACATACCAGCTTCACCGAGATTGCAGTGCAGATATATTCATATGTCATTCATATAATCAAATGTGTGTCGGTCCAATAATCACAGTACACAGGTAAGCATTTCTTCAGTCCAATATCACACTAAATATCACGTTACTGTTTAGTCCCATTAACACAGTAATGCCTAATTATAATCAGTCCAGGTATATCTTATTATTGGTAAGTCAAATAAACACAGTAGCAATTTAATCTCTGTACAAACCAAACATCACAATAAAAAGCTAATATATTTTTCGATCCAGGAATCACAGTGAATATCTAATTATTGTTTAGTCCAATAATCTGAGAAAAAGTCTAATTATTGTTCCTTCATGAATCGCATTAAAACCTATTATTTGCTCAGCTCAATGATCAGAGTACAAATGTTGGCAGTCCAATAGAAACAGGAAATAGGTTTTCAGTTCAAAAATCACCGCAAATATCTAATTTGTGTCCGTTGAAATAATCACACTAAACAATTAAGAAATGTCAATCAAAAAATCATCATAAATGCCTGCTTATTTTGCCTTCCAATAAATACTGTTTGTATCTAATCATTTAAAGTGCAAAAAGAATAGCAAATATCTGATTGTTTGTTCAGTTTGATAATCACCATGTAAGCCAAATAATTCTTCATTCCATCAATCGCAGTCAATATCTTTTAATACTTCAGTCCACCAATCACAATGAATATCTAATTATTTTCAGCCAAATCCACTCCAAAAATATCGAATAATGGCTCGCCTCAATACGAACATTAAATAGTTATTTTATTGTTTTACCAATAATCACACGATATGTCTAAATATCGTTCAGTCTAACAATCAAATAAACTTAAATATATCAAGTGCAACAACGAATGTGAAAAAACAATTCTTATTTTATTCAATAATCACAATAAATATCCAATGATTTTGTTCAGACCGATAAACACAGAAAACATCCAGTCATTGTTCAGTCCAAACATTGTTCAGTCCAATAATCACAGTAAAACCCTGATTATTATGCAGTTGAATTAGTACCTTAAAAATCTAATTATTTTATGTACATTGCTCCAATAATCAGGGTAAATATCTAACCATTTATTCCGTCCTTAAATCACCAAACATTCCCTAGTATTGTTCAGTCCAATCGGCACAGTAAATGTCATTTATTTTCTGTCAGATCAATATTGATCAAAATAATCTGAATATTGTTTTCAATAGAATAAATAGAGTGGCCATATAATTGCTGCATAGTTCAAAGATGTCAACAAATATCGAAAACTTTTCTCTCCAAAGAGTGTCATGAATATCTTATCATTGTTGAATTCTATTGTTAGAGTAAATGTACAATTATTATTCTGTCCATCTTTCACAATAAGCATGTAAATAATACCAGTTAAAACAGCTTTGAATATATCTAATTAGTGTCCATTCCAATACTAACATTATATTTCTGATCATGTTCTGGCCAATAATAACACGATATGTCTAGATATTATTCAGTCCAATAATCAGGGTGAATATTGCTAAGTCCAATAAACACAGCGGACAGCCAAATATTGTTCTGTTCAAAAATCACTGTAATTATCTACATTGTGTTTCATTGAATAATCACTGTAAATATTTAAGAATTATCAATCGAAATTCATAGTAAATATGTAATTATATTTGTTCCAATAAATAAATAGCTATCTAGCATTTTAAGTACCATTAAGCAAAGCAAATATCGAATGACTTGTTCAGCTCAACAATCACCATGAATGCCTAATTATTGTTCAGTCTGTCCATCGCAGTTAATATCTTTTAATATTTCATCCACTAATCACTATGAATATCAATTAGTTACAATCAAAACCACTTTGAAAATATCTAATAATGGCTCACGTCAATACTAACATTAAATATTTATTTATTCGTATCCCAATATCACACGACATGTCTAAATATTGTTCATTCTAACAATCAAATGAATTTTCATTCATTAAGTGCAATAAACTATGTGAAAACCCAATTATTGTTTCGTTCAACAATCACAGTAACTATCCAATGATTTTTCATCCAATAAACACAGAAAACATCCAATCATTTTCAGTCCAAAGATCTGATTATTGCTCACTCCAATAAACACAGTAAACATCTGAATACTGTGCTGTCCTATAAGCACAGTAAAAATCTGATTATTGTTCAGTTGAATTAGTACCTTAAAAATCAAATTGTTTTCTGTCCAATAAAGAGTAGATATCTAATAAACGTTCAGCCCAATGTTATGTTTTCATTGTTGCTCAGTCTATTAATCACATTTCCTTTTTATCAAATGTTCAATATACTAATCACGTCAATATCTAATTATTTCCAGTTCTAAATTCGTGTATAATGTCTAATATTGCCAAGTCCAATTAACATATTTAACGTTCAAAGACTGATCAGTGCAATTTTCACAGAAAGATCTCATTTTTCCTTCCATCCAATAAACAAGGCAAATATGTATTTATTGCCCAGTCCTATGTCACAGTAGATGCTTTATCATTTTTCATTCCAATAATTATTGTAAATATGTGGAAATGTATTGGTCCAATAATCAGGGTACATTTCGAATCATTTATTCTGTCAAATACGAAGCATAAATTTCAGTTTTGCTCAGTCCAATAAGCACACAAAAATGCCGAATTTGTTGATGGTCCAAAATACATCAAAACCATCTGCCTGTTCTTCAGTATAATAAACACAGTCATCATATAATTACTGTACAGTTCAAAAATGTTAATACATATCGAATAACATTTTGATCCAACAGTCACTGTGAATATTGAAATATTGTTGAGACCAATAAGTAGAGTGAAAGTATAATTATTGTTCAGTGCAAAAATAACAATAAATGTGTAAATATTATCAATTAAACACACTTTGAAAATATCAACCCATTGGTCACTTCAATATTACCATGAACTTTCTAATAATTTGCAGTCCAATAATCACATGTCTAAATATTGCTGAGTCCAACAGTCATTTTGCATTTCATTTCATTGTCAAGTCCAATAAATACAGTTGAAATTCCATGATTGATTAGTTCAACAATCACAGTAAATATCGAAGAAATGTCAACCAAAAGATCGTAGTAAATATCGACTGATGTTTGTTCCAATAAATACAGTCAATATCTGATCATTTTAAGTGCAAAAAGCAGATCAAATATCTAATCGTTTGTTCAGTTTAACAATGACCATGAAAACCGAATAACTGTTCTCTCCATCAATCGGAGTTAATATCTTATAAATTTTCAGTCCAGTAATCACAGTGAATATCTAATTATTTTCAGTCAAGCTTGCTTTGAAAATTGCAAATTATGGCTCACTTCAATACTGACACAAAATACTTATTTATTGTTTTTCCAATAACCATAGTACATGTCTGAATATTGGTAGGTCTAAAAATCATATGAATTTCAATTTATTGTTAAGTCCAATAAACAATATGAAGACCCAATTATTGTTTAGTTCAATAAACACAGTACATATCTAACTATGTTCCAGTCTAATAAACACAGAAAACATCCCATCATTTTTCAGTCCAATAATTACAGAAAAAATCTGATCACTGCTCAATCCAATAATCACAGTAAGCAACTGACTATGGTTCGGTCCAATGAACGGAGGAACTATCTAGCTATTTTTTCACTCCAATAAGCACAGTAACTATCTAATTATTTTTCAGTCCAATAAATACAGAAGACATCCAATTAGTGTTCAGTCCAATAATCATAGTAAACATCTGATTATTTTTCAGCCAAGTAAACACAGTTAAGATCATTGTTTAATTGAATAAACAACTTAAAATTCATTATTTCCTGCGTGATATAGAGAATAAATATCTAATTAATGTTCAGCCCAATAATGGCAGTTTTTTCGAAATGTTGTTCTGTTCATTAATTATATTTTGTTTCCAACCATTGTTCAGTCTACTAATTACAGTTAAAATATAACAATTTCCAATCCTAGATTCTTTGTTGATATCTACTATGATTCAGTCCAATAAAGATATTTAGCATTGAATTATAGCTTAGTCCAATTTTCACAGTAAATATCTAATTATTCTCCCATCCAATAAATAGAGCAAATATCTCATTATTGTCCAGTCCAAAAATCACACTGCATATTTAATCATTTTTCTTTCTAATAATCGTAGTAAATATGTATATATGGATTGCTCCTATAATCAGGGTAAATATAGAATCATTTGTTCAGTCTAAAAATCAACATACGTTTTATATTATTGTTCAGTCCAATAGGACAGTAAATGACGATTTTTCAAACCAAACTGGATCAAGATAATCAGAATGTTTTTTTCCCAGTACAATAAAGGCAGTAACCAAATCTTTACTGCATAGTTCAAAAATGTCAATAGATACTGTGAGAGTGAAATTGACTAAAATGAACCACTCAATGCTCAGGTCTGTTCCAGTCGTCAAAAGGTTTATTTTTACAACGGTGGGGAGTAAGATGCTGGGCTTACCATGTGCTTCTCCACTGAACAAAGGAAAATTCACAACAGATATACAGTTACACAGCCTGTCCCGGCTGGACACAATCCAATCATAACAGTTATTGATGACATACATTATATTCATTACCAATAAAATTATTAATTATGCATCATGTGGTTGTGGTGATAGCTCATGGTACGCCCCTGGCCATCTCAGCTTGTTTACCAAACTCCCTTATCAACTACCCTTCAGTCTTCACAGTGAATGCTTCTACCTCTATCAGGCCTGCATTCCTATTTGCTTGTGTAGTCCGCAATTAGACAGAGCAGCTGTCTTATGGACTGATATTGGGGGGGGGTGGTGCAGGGGGGTTGGCTCCTTGGTCAGGCTAATTGTTTGTGCTAAGCAGTACCATGCTCAAAGCTGCAAGCTAACTAACTAGTCCCACAATGCCTTGGGTAAATACTCCATTTTGTAACAATATGTGACGACACTTTCATCTTACTTATATGCATATATTTTTATGTCATAGCCGACATCATCAGGATGCGCCGCGGTGCGCACATGCGCAGACGGTCTCATGCCCCCTGCGCATGCGCTGCGGTCCGGCTTGCCAGGACCGCTTTGCGCGTGCGCAGATGACGCGGTACGCACATGCGCACACGGTCTCCTGATCTCTGCGCATGCGCTGCGGTCCGGCTTGCCAGGACCGTTTTGCGCGTGCGCAGATGACGTCATCGCGTTACGCCGTCTTCCTCGGGCAACGAGCCAGGTTGGCTTCTGCGCATGCGTCAAAGCTTCGGCGCGACTTTTTGAAAGTGGAAGGAGGAGAGGTTTCGTCGGGCATTTTCTCGCATTTTATCTCAATTATTTATTCGTTTTGGAGACTTGCTTCATTTTTATTTGACACAGGAGATTGTTCCAAGGTAAGTTGCTCTGCCTTTGTAAGCTGCTCTGAAAACATTTCCATTGTCTGGGCCACCGCATGTTCTCCAGTCCCTGTTGTAAGTTACTCTGAAAACATTTCCATTGTCTGGGGCACTGCATGTGCTCCAGTCCCTGTTGTAAGTTGCTCTGAAAACATTTCCATTGTCTGGGGCACTGCATGTTCTCCAGTCTCTGTTGTAAGTTGCTCTGAAAACATTTCCATTGTCTGGGCCACCGCATGTTCTCCAGTCCCTGTTGTAAGTTACTCTGAAAACATTTCCATTGTCTGGGGCACTGCATGTGCTCCAGTCCCTGTTGTAAGTTGCTCTGAAAACATTTCCATTGTCTGGGGCACTGCATGTTCTCCAGTCTCTGTTGTAAGTTGCTCTGAAAACATTTCCATTGTCTGGGGCACTGCATGTTCTCCAGTTCCTGTTGTAAGTTGCTTTGAAAACATTTCCATTGTCTGGGGCACTGCATGTGCTCCAGTCCCCGTTGTAAGCTGCTCTGTAAACATTTCCATTGTCTGGGGCACTGCATGTTCCCCAGTCCCTGTTGTAAATTGCTCTGAAAACATTTCCATTGTCTGGGACACTGCATGTGCTCCAGTCTCTGTTGTAAGTTGCTCTGAAAACATTTCCATTGTCTGGGACACTGCATGTGCTCCAGGCCCTGTTGTAAATTGCTCTGAAAACATTTCCATTGTCTGGGGCACTGCATGTGCTCCAGTCCCTGTTGTAAGTTGCTCTGAAAACATTTCCATTGTCTGGGGCACTGCATGTTCTCCAGTCCCTGTTGTAAGTTGCTCTGAAAACATTTCCATTGTCTGGGGCACTGCATGTTCTCCAGTCCCTGTTGTGAGTTGCTCTGAAAACATTTCCATTGTCTGGGGCACTGCATGTTCTCCAGTCCCTGTTGTGAGTTGCTCTGAAAACATTTCCATTGTCTGGGCCACCGCAAGTTCTCCAGTCCCTGTTGTGAGTTGCTGTGTGCAGGCAGTACATGTGCTGCAACCTACCGTCTTAAAGGTCACTTTCGTTTCTGCAACGTTTTAATGGAGTGCATTCTGTATTTCTTATCTCATCTCATGTTTCCCGTGAGGAGACTGGACTGGCTGCGGCAACAGACTCTCCGCTGGCAGCAAGGACTGGCTGATGAGATGGAGCCATTTACTATGCCCAACAATTGCCCGGAAGCACCTTCGGATGGAGGTGGCCACGCGCTGGACATCAGTCACGTGTCACAAACCCTGGATCCTGAGTGTCTCACCCCCTGGCCTAATGATCTGATGGACCATACATATGCCTGCCTGTTCAAAGCTCCACTTCCCTTAACTGCGGGTACCCTCTCCTTGCTGCTCAGTTACACAGCCACCTGTTCCTACACCCATCAGAGCAGTGCACATGGACACACAGTTACCTGTTCCTACACCCATCAGCAGCAGTGCACATGGGCACACAGTTACCTGCTCCTACACCCATCAGGGCAGTGCACATGGATACACAGTCACCTGTTCCTGCACCCATCAGGGCAGTGCACATGGACACACAGTTACCTGCTCCTACACCCATCAGAGCAGTGCACATGGGCACACAGCACCTGTTCCTGCACCCATCAGAGCAGTGCACATGGGCACACAGCCACCTGTTCCTACACCCATCAGAGCAGTGCACATGGGCACACAGTTACCTGCTCCTACACCCATCAGAGCAATGCACATGGGCACACAGTTACCTGCTCCTACACCCATCAGAGCAGTGCACATGGGCACACAGTTACCTGCTCCTACACCCATCAGAGCAGTGCACATGGGCACACAGCCACCTGTTCCTACACCCATCAGAGCAGTGCACATGGGCACACAGTTACCTGCTCCTACACCCATCAGAGCAATGCACATGGGCACACAGTTACCTGCTCCTACACCCATCAGAGCAATGCACATGGGCACACAGTTTACCTGCTCCTACACCCATCAGAGCAGTGCACATGGGCACACAGTTACCTGCTCCAACACCCATCAGAGCAATGCACATGGGCACACAGTTACCTGCTCCTACACCCATCAGAGCAATGCACATGGGCACACAGTTACCTGCTCCTACACCCATCAGAGCAATGCACATGGGCACACAGTTGCCTGCTCCTACACCCATCAGAGCAGTGCACATGGGCACACAGCCACCTGTTCCTACACCCATCAGAGCAGTGCACATGGGCACACAGCCACCTGTTTCCCCATCCGCCTTTGAAACAACCATGCAGAGCCTTGTGAGACTCCGCAATTGCCAGCTGCTGCCTGTCAAGCAGAGAGGGCGTCCAAAGGGGTCAAGCACTTGGGGAACATTCAGCAAGAAGAGACTGAGCACTAAAAGAAACAAGCATGCCGTGTCCAGTGGTAGCAGAAATGTGAATGCTCTTGCTGTGAACACAACCGGTGATAGTAGTAGGCAGGATTAAATGGGAATGGATGGAAAGACGCACGAGTAACATAACCACTGGCAGGGAACTGCTGGGCTAAATGGCCAGCTTTATGTTCATAGCCCAAAAGAAATGTGCTTCTTTTCCAGCACCCTCACATCATTCATGTTTTCCCTGAGAGCAGCATTGAACCATCACGAGATAGGGGCAGTAACATCATCCTGCCTCCTACAGCTGAGGTGGGTACTAAGTGATTCATTGGCGGTGTTATCAGTACATGCCTTTACCGCAGAACACAAAGCATGCTCAACAGTAATTTCATTGGAGGGAGGGAAGCTCTGACACTGATGTTCTTTCCTTATTTTCATGTAAAACGGTGCCCTTGAGAAAACAATCCTCGACACTTAAGGACGGCATTCCAGCAAAGGAGGCAGTGCAGGAGAGGACGCAAGGATGTGCTGATTCCTGCATCTGAGGTGGGTAATAAGTGCTTCATTGGTGACGTTATCAATTGGTGCCTTCACTGCAGAACTTAAAAAGGTGTGCACAACAGTAATTTCAGTGGATGGAGGGAGGCAAGCTCTGACTCTGATTTGCTTTATTTCTTTTCATGTAAAACATGCCGTCCAGAAAACAATCCTTGAGACTTGAGGTCAGCATTTAAGCAACGAAGGCAACTAGATCATGCTGCGGAGCTCATCACGATGTGGAAAGGAACATTGCATTTATGGATAAAGTGGGAATGCACATTGGGATGCGTTTGGGGAACATTCACCAAGAATAGACTGAGCTCAGACTCTTGTGACTTTGCCTTCTTCACATGGACAATACAGCAGTGGAATAGAGAGCCAAGCGTTCATTCACCAGGAACAATCTCATTAGCTCTGCATAGCAGAGACTTGGCCTGTCTGTCTAACAGGAATGCTGGACACAACACTCATGTATCCATGCACAGCAGTTCCTCGGATGCTTAATGAACTTAATAAAACTTTTCAATAATTAAACCCAGAATTGTTGAGGTTTTGTTTTGCATGTTATTTCCCCGACTTTGCAACTGCACTTCAGATATTCAACTGTGGTGGAGGGGTGGAGGTAGGGGGGGGTAGAGGGAGGGGTGGAGGTAGGGGGGTAGAGGGAGGGGTGGAGATAGGGGGGTAGATGGAGAGCGGGGAGGGGCGGGGGTAGATGGAGAGGGGGGAGGGGTGTGGAGAGCAGGGAGGGGTGGGGAGAGCAGGGAGGGGTGGAGAGAGGGAGCATGTAAAATGCAGGGACCAGACAGTTGCAATGCCTGAAGTACTGTGGAGAAGTAGGGGAGAAACAACTGGATTGGGCATCCGCAGCTGGAGGGAACGGCTGAATGGAGAGGCCGGAAGCGAGAGGCCCATAGAGAGCTGCAGGGAGCGAGCATGCGAAGACCTTGGTGTCACCGGGTCCAGGGACCGGCCGGTAAGTCTTTTGCTGTTGTGTTTCTGGCGCATGCACAGAAAAAGGGCACTCCTCTTCCGTTCCGCTGCTCCCCCCCCACTCTCCCCCACTCCCGCCCTTCACCCCCACCCTCCCTCTCTTCCCCCCCCCTCCCTCCTCTTCTCCCCTCCCTCTTCTCTTTCCCCCCTCCTCCTCTCTTTCCCCCTCCCTCTTCTCTTTCCCCCCCTCCTCCTCTCTTCCCCCTCCCTCCTCTCTTTCCCCCCTCCTCTCTTCTCCCCCCTCCCTCCTCTCTTTGCCCCCCTCCCTCCTCTCTCTCCCCCTCCCTCCTCTCTTCCCCCTCCCTCCTCTCTTTCCCCCTCCCTCCTCTCTTTCCCCCCTCTCTCTTTTCCCCCCTCCCTCCTCTCTTTTCCCCCCCTCCTCTCTTTCCCCCCTCCCCTCTCTTTCCCCCTCCTCCTCTCTTTCCCCCCTCCTCTCTTTTCCCCCCTCCTCCTCTCTTTCCCCTCCCTCCTCTCTTCCCCCTCCTCTCTTTCCCTCCCTCCCTCCTCTCTTTCCCCCCTCCCACCTCTCTTCCCCCCTCCTCCCTCTCCCCCCTCCTCCTCTCTTCCCCCCTCCCTCCTCTCTTCCCCCCCTCCCTCCTCACTTTCCCCCCCTCTTCCCCTCCCACCTCTCTTCCCCCCCTCCCTCTCTTTCCCCCCTCCCTCCTCTCTTTCCCCCCCCCTCCTCTCTTTCCCCCTCCTCCCTCCTCTCTTTCCCCCCCTCCCTCCTCTCTTTCCCCCTCCCTCCTCTCTTTCCCCCCTCCTCCTCTCTTTCCCCCCTCCCTCCTCTCTTTCCCCCTCCTCTCTTTCCTCCCTCCCTCCTCTCTTTCCCCCCCTCCCACCTCACTTCACCCCCCTCCCTCCTCTCTTCCCCCCTCCCTCCTCTCTTCCCCCCCCTCCCTCCTCTCTTTCCCCCCTCCCACCTCTCTTTCCCCCTCCCTCCTCTCTTTCCCCCCTCCTCTTTTCCCCCGCCTCTCTTTTCCCCCTCCCTCCTCTGCTTCTCCCCTCCCTCCTCTCTTTCCCACCTTCCTCTCTTTTCCCCCTCCCTCCTCTCTTCTCCCCCCCTCCCTCCTCTCTTTCTCCCCCCTCCCTCCTCTCTTTGCCCCCCTCCCACCTCTCTTCCCCCCTCCCTCCTCTCATTCCCCCCTCTCTTTCCCCCCCTCCTCTCTTTCCCCCTCCTCCTCTCTTTCCCCCCTCCCTCCTCTCTTTTCCCCCCTCCCTCCTCTCTTTCCCCCCCTCCCCTCCTCTCTTTCCCCCCTCCTCTCTTTCCCCCCCTCCCTCCTCTCTTTCCCCCCTCCTCTCTTTCCCCCCCTCCCTCCTCTCTTTCCCCCCACCCTCTCTCTTCCCCCCTCCCTCCTCTCTTTCCCCCCTCCCTCCTCTCTTTCCCCCTCCTCTCTTCCCCCCCCTCCTCTCTTTCCCCCCTCCCTCCTCTCTTTTCCCCCCTCCCTCCTCTCTTCCCCCCTCCCTCCTCTCTTTCCCCCCCTCCCTCCTCTCTTTCCCCCTCCCTCCTCTCTTCCTCCCCTCCTCTTTTCCCCCCATCCTCTCTTTTCCCCCCTCCCTCCTCTCTTCTCCCCTCCCTCCTCCCTTTCCCCCCCCTCCTCTCTTCCCCCTTCCTCTCTTTCTCCCCCCCTCCCTCCTCTCTTTTCCCCCCCTCCCTCCTCTCTACCCCCTCCCTCCTCTCTTCCCCCCTCCCTCCTCTCTTTCCCCCCTCTCTTTTCCCCCCTCCCTCCTCTCTTTCCTCCCTCCTCTCTTTCCCCCCCCCTCCTCTCTTTTCCCCCTCCCTCCTCTCTTTCCCCCCTCCCTCCTCTCTTTCCCACCTCCTCTCTTCCCCCCCTCCTCCTCTCTTTCCCCCCTCCCTCCTCTCTTTCCCCCCTCCTCCTCTCTTTCCCCCCCCTCCCTCCTCTCTTTCCCCCCTCCTCCTCTCTTTCCCCCCTCCCTCCTCTCTTTTCCCCCTCCTCCTCTCTTTTCCCCCCTCCTCTTCCCCCCCTCCTCTCTTTTCCCCCCTCCTCTCTTTTCCCCCCTCCCTCCTCTCTTCTCCCCCTCCCTCCTCACTTTCCACCCTCCTCTCTTCCCCCCTTCCTCTCTTTTCCCCCCTCTCTCCTCTCTTCTCCCCCCCTCCCTCCTCTCTTTTCCCCCTCCCTCCTCTCTTCCCCTCCCTCCCTCCTCTCTTCCCCTCCCTCCCTCCTCTCTTTCTCCCCTCCCTCCTCTCTTTCCCCCCTCCTCTCTTTCCCCCCTCCTCTCTTTCCCCCTCCCTCCTCTCTTTCCCCCCCCTCCCTCCTCTCTTTTCCCCCCTCCCTCCTCTCTTTCCCCTCCTCTCTTTCCCCCTCCTCTCTTTCCCCCCCTCCCTCCTCTCTTCTCCCCCCTCCCTCCTCTCTTCCCCTTTCCCTCCTCTCTTTCCACCCCTCCCCTCCTCTCTTCCCCTCCCTCCCTCCTCTCTTTCCCCCCCTCCCTCCTCTCTTTCCCCCCTCCCTCCTCTCTTTCCCCCTCCTCTCTTTTCCCCCCTCCCTCCTCTCTTTCCCCCCCTCCCTCCTCTCTTTTCCCCCTCCCCTCTTCCCCCTCCTCTCTTTTCCCCCCTCCCTCCTCTCTTCTCCCCCCTCCCTCCTCTCATCCCCCCCTCCCTCCTCTCTTTCCACCCCTCCCTCCTCTCTTCCCCTCCCTCCTCTCTTCCCCTCCCTCCCTCCTCTCTTTCCCCCCTCCCTCCTCTCTTTCCCCCTCCTCTCTTTTCCCCCCTCCCTCCTCTCCTTTCCCCCCTCCTCTCTTTTCCCCTCCCCCCTTTCCCCCTGCCCCTCTCTTTCCCCCTCCCTCCTCTCTTTCCCCTCCTCACTTTTCCCCCCTCCTCTCTTTTCTCCCCCTCCTCTCTTTTCCCCCTCCTCCCTCTTCCCCCCTCCTCTCTTCCCCCCTCTCTTCCCCCTCCTCTTTTCCCCTCCCCCTCTCTTTCCCCCTCCCCCTCTCTTTCCCCTTCCCCCTCTCCTTCCTCCTCCCCCTCTATTTCCCCTTCCCCTCTCTTTCCCCCCTCCTCCCCCTCTCTTTCCCCTTCCCCCTCTCTTTCCCCCCTCCTCCCCCTCTCTTTCCCCCTCCTCCCCCTCTCCTCCTCCCGCTCTCTTTCCCCCCTCTGCTCCTCCCCCTCTCTTTCTCCCCCCTCTTCCCCCCTCTCTTTCCCCCCTCCTCCCCCTCTCTTTCCCCCCCTCCTCCCCCTCTCTTTCCCCCCTCCTCCCCTCTCTTTCCCCCCTCCTCCCCCTCTCTTTCCCCCTCTCCTCCTCCCCCTCTCTTTCTCCCCCCTCTCTTCCACCCCTCTCTTTCCCCCCTCCTCCCCCTCTCTTTCCCCCCTCCTCCCCCTCTCTTCCCCCCCTCCTCCCCCTCTCTTTCCCCCCCTCCTCCCCCTCTCTTTCCCCCCTCCTCCCCCTCTCTTCCCCCCCTCCTCCCCCTCTCTTTCCCCCCCTCCTCCCCCTCTCTTTCCCCCCCTCCTCCCCCTCTCTCCCCCCCTCCCCTCCTCCCCTCTCTTCCCCCGTCCTCCCCCTCTCTTCCCCCTCCTCCCCCTCTCTTTCCCCCCTCCTCCCCCTCTCTTTCCCCCCCTCCTCCCCCTCTCTTTCCCCCCTCCTCCCCCTCTCTTTCCCCCCCTCTCTCCCCCCTCCCTCCCCCCTCCCCCTCTCTTCCCCCCCTCTTCCCCCCCTCTCTATCCCCCCCCTCTCTATCTCCCCCTCCTCCCCCTCTCTTCCCCCCCCCTCCCGCTCTCTTTCTCCCCCTCTCTCCCCCTCCCTCCTCCCCCTCTCTTCCCCCCCTCTCTTCCCCCCCCTCTCTCTCCCCCCCTCTCTTTCCCCCTACCCCCCCCCCCCACCGACACCCTCAACGCTGCTCTCTCTGGCCTCCGCGCTGCTCTCTCACTCCGGCCATTGTATACTGCCACGTGTTCGTTAGGTTGCCTCTGTGTGATTCTTTGAGCAGCGCCATCTTTAGTCCTGGCAGCTGCTGCAGTCGCAATCTGTGACGTTAACGTGGCACACGCTGTATCTGCACATGTGCCAAAAGAGCGCCACCTACCGTTCGCCGTTGTCAACAAATGCGGTCTATTTATTTAGCTGCATCAGCCACAATTTTCCCCCGACAATACCAAAATTTTTCGAATCATAAATCCCAGTGAATATTGAATTATTCTTGACTCCTCTTGTTAGAGTTCGTGTCTAATTATTGTTC